>NC_083576.1:6645620-7305620 GCF_027579695.1 Neoarius graeffei | reverse complement strand
GTTCATCACACACACACATACTCTCTCTCTCTGTTCATCACACACACACACACATATACACTCTCTCTCTGTTCATCACACACACATATACACTCTCTCTCTGTTCATCACACACACACACACACACACACACACACACACACACACACACACACACACACACACATTCTCTCTCTGTTCATCACACACACATATACACTCTCTCTGTTCATCACACACACACATACTCTCTCTCTCTGTTCATCACACACACATATACACTCTCTCTCTGTTCATCTCACACACACACACACACACACACACACACACACACACACACACACACACACACATTCTCTCTCTCTCTCTCTGTTCATCACACACACATATACACTCTCTCTCCGTTCATCACACACACACAGTTTCTCTCTGTTCATCACTCTCTCTCTCTCTCTCACTCACACACACACTCTCTCTCTCTCTCTCTCTGCTCATCTCACATACTCCATTTGTGATTTGTTTTGTAACACATGCTGTAGATTTCAAGTCCTTTCTCTAAATGTTTTTGAATGAATCATGATCACTGAAGAGAAATAAAAAAACAAAATCTGGTAAATATCTACTGATCTACTGCACAGGATCTGTGTGTGTGTGTGTGTGTGTGTGTGTGTACGCGCGCACACTATACTCTTTCACTAGCTTCTATAACCATCGGTTGTCGTGCTGAAAGGAGATGTTAATATCAAACACACTGCTGATCACCAACATGTCTGTTCATGTCTCAGTGAAAAAAAAAAACCAGACACTAAAAGTTTTCACCCCCTCCACGTGTCAGGCCGAGATCCAGCAGCAGCTCAGCACCCTGCACTGAACTTTCTGATTCGAGGCTTGTGGGCGGAGCTGCTTATAATCCACCAGATCAAAAGTTGTTTTCACTTTTTCACTCATCAGCTGCCAAGTTGCTGCAGGACACAAAGATCATTCTTCATCTGTCTTGATCTCATTAAACATCTGCAGGTGCCATTTCTCAGGTCAGGTGGTTAAACACACACACACACACACGGAAAACATGTGACTCTGCCTTGTGAACCATGTGAACTTCACAGATCAATAATCACATGGTTTATTCATGGAACTAATACATTAGATGCTTTACCCATGTTAAACAGTACCGAGTGCTCACTCACAATCACATGAAAAACATATGTGATGTTTATCCTGCAGATTTTTTATTGGATGTTATATTAATTAGATATCACTCCCTGATGGTGTAGATCACATATGATTTCGAAAGTAATTAGAATTAGCTTTGTAGACTTTTAATATTCTCTCACAATCCTTTTCTCCATTTTTTTTATAGTTTCTATTCTGTTCTATTACACTCCCCGACAAAAAACATCACCATCTGGATTCAAATACGAAAACATTTCAAAGCCTTTGATTAGATAACTACTGCAGTGATTAATATGTTTCAGCTGCAACTATTATTTTGATCCTAACTGATGCAGTGAGTAGTTTCTCCTTTCTCTACAGAGTGACTGGAGAAGACTTTACAGAGTGGGCCGACTCTCCTGTCATCGGTACAAGCCCATGGAGGAAAATTATGAGCACAGTGGTGTAGTGGTTAGCACTGTCACCTCACAGCAAGAAGGTTCTGGGTTCGAGCCCAGCGGCCGACAGGGGCCTTTCCTTTCTGTCTGGAGTTTGCATGTTCTGCATGGGTTTCCTCCACAGTCCAAAGACATGTGTTTAGGTTAACATGGGGCAGCCAGGGCCTGAGGTTGAGCTGAAGTGACCTTAAGCAAGGAACCTAACCCCAACTGTTCCCTGGGTGCTGTAGCATCGCTGCCCACTGCTCTGGGTATGTGTTTGTGCTCACTGCTCATGTGTGTGTTCACTGCTTCAGATGGGTTAAATGCAGAGGATGAATTTCATTGTGCTTAAGTCTGTGCTTGAGTGTATGTGTGATAAATTAAAGGCTTCTTCTTGTCTTGTTAATTAACACAACTTCAAGTGTGTGACTTTTTTTTTTTTGGCCTGACAGTGTATCTTAAATTATATTTAAATAATATTGGCTGGCTTTTTTCATGATATATCAGACATATTCCATTCAGCTAGCATGATATTGAACGAGTCGAATACGAGTAGCTGAATGGAATATATCTGATATACCATGAAAAAAGCCAACCATTATTATTATTATTATTATTATTATTATACATTCCGGTGGCACGGTGGTGTAGTGGTTAGCGCTGTCGCCTCACAGCAAGAAGGACCGGGTTCGAGCCCCGTGGCCGGCGAGGGCCTTTCTGTGCGGAGTTTGCATGTTCTCCCCGTGTCCGCGTGGGTTTCCTCCGGGTGCTCCGGTTTCCCCCACAGTCCAAAGACATGCAGGTTAGGTTAACTGGTGACTCTAAATTGAGCGTAGGTGTGAATGTGAGTGTGAATGGTTGTCTGTGTCTATGTGTCAGCCCTGTGATGACCTGGCGACTTGTCCAGGGTGTACCCCGCCTTTCACCCGTAGTCAGCTGGGATAGGCTCCAGCTCGCCTGCGACCCTGTAGAACAGGATAAAGCGGCTAGAGATAATGAGATGAGATGAGATAATACATTCCTTTCTGGTGTTCAGTGCATCTTTCTCTTTCAAAATTCTCTCAAAATCTTCTGTATTTTTTTATGAAGCAAACCTGGTGGCCATGTTTGTTTACAAATTGTCCCAGTCCCTCGCTAGCATGGAAGTTTTACGGTTCCGACATGTGACATCGGAGCCGTAAAATGACGGCTCCGACATGTGATGTGTTGCATTGACAACCGTGCAATACCATAAACCATATTCAATGCTCATTCTCCCATTGGGTAGAGTAATGTAATACACACAGGATTATATATATATATATATATATATAATTTATTTATTTATTTATTTATTTTTTCGCGGGGCGGCACGGTGGTGTAGTGGTTAGCGCTGTCGCCTCACAGCAAGAAGGTCTGGGTTCGAGCCCCGGGGCCGGCGAGGGCCTTTCTGTGTGGAGTTTGCTTGTTCTCCCCGTGTCCGCGTGGGTTTCCTCTGGGTGCTCCGGTTTCCCCCACAGTCCAAAGACATGCAGGTTAGGTTAACTGGTGACTCTAAATTGAGCGTAGGTGTGAATGTGAGTGTGAATGCTTGTCTGTGTCTATGTGTCAGCCCTGTGATGACCTGGCGACTTGTCCAGGGTGTACCCCGCCTTTCGCCCGTAGTCAGCTGGGATAGGCTCCAGCTTGCCTGCGACCCTGTAGAAGGATAAAGCGGCTAGAGATAATGAGATGAGATGAGATTTTTTCGCGGTGCAGTTTCCATCAAATCCTGCACTCTGATTGGCTGGCGAGTGGGTCCGTATCCTACAATACGGACCCCAGTTACGGACGCTGGTTACGGACCTCTGGCAACTTGCTTGTTCACAACAACAACAAACTTAGTAGAAATTTCGTCAACATTTATCATTTTTTTATAAGATTTATTTATAAGATTATTAAAATGTTATAAATTTTTGCCCGCATTTCTCAGGAGAATAGCATTCATTTTACAGCATGGATAGCGATAATGACAGTGTTCACAGCGAAAGCGAGTTTTACTACCCTGAGGAAGAAGAAATAAAAGAAAACATTTCAGGAGAAAGCTAAAAACCTGGAACTTGCTAACGCCAAGCAAAAACATGGCTGAATCCTGAATGACTCCTATTTGTATAAATAGGGGACTACATAGGCGGCAAAATGTAGTTTTTTTCCTGCCATGGAAGTGCACTTGTATACCGAGGAGGAAGCCATTTGCATTACAGCCATGAATGAGGATTCAAAATGGTGGCTCGGCTCGGTTTTCCCTTCCGGGCGCTCTCGTTTTCTGTTAGAATTTGGTAAAAAAAATATATATATATATATATATATATATATATATATATATATATATATATATATATATATATATATAATTTATCAGCTTAAGGTCGGTCCGTATGGTGAAATACCGTGATCTCAGCCTTGAATACTGACCTCAGCCCAGAGGACCTCACTCAGTACTTTCAAGACCTCGGTCACGGTATTTCATGATACGGATCTCCCAGCTGGTTAATGACATATATAAATAAATAAATATATATATATATATTTCTGCAAGAGGACACCTCTTTTTGTTTTGTTTAAAAAAATCCCTTTTTATCATGGTGTCATCCACACTCACATGTCTCTGTAGTTTTCTGACTCTTTAACCCTTTGCATCTTTGCATGTCAGAGTTTTACTTGACATCACTGTCACAGTATTGGCTCCATCTAGTGACTCCTAGTGCATTATTTCATGTGAATTATCTCATTAACCTTTTCTGCATTTTTGGGGGGCTTTTCAGGCACTGTAAGTGTTAAATTATATACGAGATGCAAATCAGCTACTGCTGATGATTTATTGGTGATTGGCATCCATCAATGAATACAAATAAAATCAGTATTTACAAAATGTTGTTAAATCCAACAGAAATCATTTGTTCAGAAGAAGAAGAAACCTTTATTTGTCACATGCACACTTCAAGCACAGTGAAATTCATCCTCTACATTTAACCCATCTGAAGCAGTGAACACACGCACACACACTCAGAGCAGTGGGCAGCCACACCAGAGCGCCCGGGGAGCAGTCAGGGGTTCGGTACCTCGCTCAAGGGCACCTCAGCCCAAGGCCGCCCCATGTTAACCTAACTGCACGTCTTTGGACTGTGGGGGAAACCGGAGCACCCTGAGGAAACCTACGCAGACACGGGGAGAGCATGCAAACTCCGCACAGAAAGGCCCTCGCCGGTCGCTGGGCTCGAACCTGGAACCTTCAGTTTGGTTTGAAGTTTCAAACTTCAGTTCAGTTTGGTGAATGTAAACATTTACACATAGGTGTTTTTTTTTTTTTACACAAAATACTTAGATCTTTTTTTTTAAACATAGTAGTAGATTTATTGAGGGGGTTTCCAAGTTTAAAGCACATTTCTATGAATGTGCTGGAAACAGAAAAGTAACATTTTTTTTCCTTGTAAATTTGTAACTTCTTAATCTTGGATTTTCTTAGGGTTTTTTTAACTTCTGAGGGTGTTATTTTTTTTTTCCGAAGCAAATTTACAACTTTAGAATTTCAGAGAATATCTGTTTTTTTGTTGATTTTCTTTTTTTTAAATATGACTTTAATTTTGTAAATTCTGAGGGTTTTTTTTTCTTTTTGTAACTTCTGATGTTGTTTTCCTGAGGAAATTTATGACTTTAGA
This sequence comes from Neoarius graeffei, assembly GCF_027579695.1. Classification (NCBI taxonomy): domain Eukaryota; kingdom Metazoa; phylum Chordata; class Actinopteri; order Siluriformes; family Ariidae; genus Neoarius; species Neoarius graeffei. Next base: position 7,300,372 of record NC_083576.1, on the reverse strand, counting down.
ATTTCAGAGAATATCTTTTTTTAATATCTATGACTTTAATTTTGTAAATTCTGAGTATTTTTTTATTTAATTTTATTAATTCAATTAATTTATTTATTTTTATTTATTTGTAACTTTAGAGGTTGCTTTCCTAAGAAAATTTATGACTTTAGAATTTCAATGAATATCTTTTTTTCTTTCCTCAGAAATGTATGACTTTAATTTTGTAAATTCTGAAGGGTTTTTTTTATTATTTATTTATTTATTTATTTATTTATTTTTGGAACTTCTGAGGTTGTTTTTCTCAGCAAATTAAAGCCTTTAGAATTTCAGTGAATATCTTTTTTTTTTTTTGGGGGGGGGGGGGCTAATACTCAATTGTAGAGTCAAACCTACTGTATTTGAAACATTAATATTTTAATTTGCAGGTTCTTTCAGATTTATTCATTTATTTATTTTTTTTAATCCTTATTTGTTTTTGTTTTTTTAAATGTGCCTATTAGAATCAGATTTATCACAATGCTCAGAGAATTCATTCACGTACAATATTTCCTCCATGATGGTCCGTGACCTCACTGGCCAAATGAGGATGGGTTCCCTTTTGAGTCTGGTTCCTCTCGAGGTTTCTTCCTCATGTCGTCTGAGGGAGTTTTTCCTTGCCACCGTCACCACAGGCTTGCTCATTGGGGACAGATTAGGGATAAAACTAGCTCATGTTTTAAGTCGTTCAAATTCTGTAAAGCTGCTTTGCGACAATGTTTATTGTTAAAAGTGCGATACAAATAAACTTGACTTGACTTGACTCATTGTACAAGTACTGTTCCAAACATCCAGTCAGAGTTCACTTTCCATGGCCCAGATTCTTTTTTTTGAGGATGTATTTCACATGACCAGTAGATGGCAGTGTAGTTTGCCCAGAAAGGACAAATAGGTTCTGTGAGGTTTCCTAAAACTGGACTTTACATGCCAATAAAGAAAGACAATCATGTTCAGAGGGTTACGTTTTGTGAAAGTCCTGACTGCTGAGAGAAACAGGTCAGTGATTCAGGGTGTGTGGTGTTTTAGTGCTGGTATGTTGTGTGTTAAAATCCCAACAGCATCACAATTAACTCTCAGCTCCTCAGCAATTTAGTTGGATTGGATTCTGCCCTAATTTTCAATTTGAAGAAATGACTCCAGGTGGGCGGGTGGCACGGTGGTGTAGTGGCTAGCACTGTTGCCTCACAGCAAAAAGGTTCTGAGGACCTTTCTGTATGGAGTTTGCATGTTCTCCCCCAGTGGCGGAACTAGACTTTTTTCCTGGGGGGGGGCAAGGGGGTGGCCAGGGCTATTTCAGGGGGGTCAAAGGTTCCTACTACTACACACACAAATATGCACGAGCACTCACGATTAATGTTAGCGATTGTGTGCTGTATATCTGTTTTTTTATCTTATGTGTTTAAATTATGCATTATTGTTATTATTATTATTTATTCTTACATGGTGTTGCACCTGTTCTTGTCTTGTGTTCTTGGCCATGTCATGACTTCTAATTATTTTTGTCTTTTTGTTATATATACATACACACCTTTCTTTCTTTCAACATTAAAATTCCAGGGACTACAGATGAAAGAAAACTAGTCAGTGATTACAACCCTGATTCCAAAAAAGTTGTGACAAAGTACAGATTGTAAATAAAAACGGAATGCAATGATGTGGAAGTTTCAAAATTCCATATTTTATTCAGAATAGAACATAGATGACATATCAAATGTTTAAACTGAGAAAATGTTTCATTTAAAGAGAAAAATTAGGTGATTTTAAATTTCACGACAACAACACATCTCAAAAAAGTTGGGACAAGGCCATGTTTCCCCACTGTGAGACATCCCCTTTTCTCTTTACAACAGTCTGTAAACGTCTGGGGACTGAGGAGACAAGTTGCTCAAGTTTAGGGATAGGAATGTTAACCCATTCTTGTCTAATGTAGGATTCTAGTTGCTCAACTGTCTTAGGTCTTTTTTGTCGTATCTTCCGTTTTATGACGCGCCAAATGTTTTCTATGGGTGAAAGATCTGGACTGCAGGCTGGCCAGTTCAGTACCCGGACCCTTCTTCTACGCAGCCATGATGCTGTAATTGATGCAGTATGTGGTTTGGCATTGTCATGTTGGAAATTGCAAGGTCTTCCCTGAAAGAGACGTCGTCTGGATGGGAGCATATGTTGCTCTAGAACCTGGATATACCTTTCAGCATTGATGGTGTCTTTCCAGATGTGTAAGCTGCCCATGCCACACGCACTAATGCAACCCCATACCATCAGAGATGCAGGCTTCTGAACTGAGCGCTGATAACAACTTGGGTCGTCCTTCTCCTCTTTAGTCCGAATGACACGGCGTCCCTGATTTCCATAAAGAACTTCAAATTTTGATTCGTCTGACCACAGAACAGTTTTCCACTTTGCCACAGTCCATTTTAAATGAGCCTTGGCCCACAGAAGACGTCTGCGCTTCTGGATCATGTTTAGATACGGCTTCTTCTTTGAACTATAGAGTTTTAGCTGGCAACGGTGGATGGCACGGTGAATTGTGCTCACAGATAATGTTCTCTGGAAATATTCCTGAGCCCATTTTGTGATTTCCAATACAGAAGCATGCCTGTATGTGATGCAGTGGCGTCTAAGGGCCCGAAGATCACGGGCACCCAGTATGGTTTTCCAGCCTTGACCCTTACGCACAGAGATTCCTCCAGATTCTCTGAATCTTTTGATGATATTATGCACTGTAGATGATGATATGTTCAAACTCTTTGCAATTTTACACTGTCGAACTCCTTTCTGATATTGCTCCACTATTTGTCGGTGCAGAATTAGGGGGATTGGTGATCCTCTTCCCATCTTTACTTCTGAGAGCTGCTGCCACTCCAAGATGCTCTTTTTATACCCAGTCATGTTAATGACCTATTGCCAATTGACCTAATGAGTTGCAATTTGGTCCTCCAGCTGTTCCTTTTTTGTACCTTTAACTTTTCCAGCCTCTTATTGCCCCTGTCCCAACTTTTTTGAGATGTGTTGCTGTCATGAAATTTCAAACGAGCCAATATTTGGCATGAAATTTCAAAATGTCTCACTTTCGACATTTGATATGTTGTCTATGTTCTATTGTGAATACAATATCAGTTTTTGAGATTTGTAAATTATTGCATTCCGTTTTTATTTACAATTTGTACTTTGTCCCAACTTTTTTGGAATCGGGGTTGTATTTCTAGTGCATTTACATGTTAATTAATACACATTGATCCTTCTTAAATAAATAAACTTATAAACAATACTTTCAATTTACAATCATGTTTAAGTAGCTACGTATTAAGCACACAGAAGATGTCATTTTGAGTGTAATTTGTAGTTTATTAATGTACAAAATGAATACGGTGCATTTACCAACACCCTGACACCACTGACTGGAACTAAAATGCACATAGTAACTCAAGTCACACAGTTACTCAGTTACTGACACACTGAGTCAGTTACACAGTCACACAGTTACTCACACACACAGGTACATATAGTCAGTTGTTCACACAGCCAGTAGTCCATCAAACCATCAACTTTCCACAAAAAAAAAAAAAAAAAATGCCAATTACCAATTTGACATGACATATGAAGACCACCAAGATTTAACTAAGTAGAACATACTACACAGGTAAGCAGGACACAGTGCAGAGCTTGGTCATAACCAAAGACTAACAAAACCCATCTTCGCTTCAAAAAAGCATAATTCTTCTATTGTGATGAGAAGTGGCAAAATAACTTCTAGCAGTAGCACAGTGCTCCGTACACTCTTTCCCTAGCAGAATGGGTGCTTTTTGCACTTACAACCAGAAGGTTGAGTGCCATGGTAATAAACACACTCCCTGTACTTCCTTCAAAAGAGGGTCTAGTCTTCAAAATACGCCATAATTTACTTAATTCTGAACATTGTTCATACTGCTAAAGGTCACTTCACATCACACAACTAGTTTTGACTACATCTGCGTTTTCACCTTTTCTATTTCCAAATAGAATAATTGCCAAATCATTCTGATTTATGAAACGAAAATCGATTGGCCAGAAGATCCACTGACTGATCTTATTGAACTCGTGAACTTATTTTGGGATAAACTGTGGTCGTGTACTCACCGATATAGGTCAGTCTTAAAGGTCCCATGGCATGAAATTTTCACTTTCTGAGGTTTTTTAACGTTAAAATGAGTTCCTCTGACCTTCTTAAGTCACCCCAGTGGCTAGAAATTTCATAATGTGTAAACCAAACTATGCCCAACATTTGAGAATGGCGTGTCAAAACGGCGCGTTGATAAGCTCTTCCCTTTACTACGTCAGCAAGGGAGATGATCCCCACGCCCCCCCTCTGGATTCCCACCCACTGTATGGATTGCCCCGCCCAGTTGTAGTGAGGAGACCATAGAGGACACAACAACATGGCATCACCTAAGCGAGCGAAACATGGAAATTGCGCTGTACATGGATGTGACAACACAGAAAAGAGTCTGTTTTTACTGCCGACGGGAGAGCCCCTGAAGACGCAGTGGCTTAATTTTATTTACTTCAATAATACGCCGTCGAGTCTACCTAAGACGGTGTATGTTTGTCGGAAGCATTTTCCTGAGGAATGTTTCCACAACTTGGGACAGTACAGGGCAGGTTTTGCACATCAACTGTCACTGAAGCCTGGGTCCGTACCAAGCATCCCTGCCGCATCAGCAACAAACACCGAACAAGTAAGTGTATAACTAATCGTTTTGCCGTGTTTTAAAATCGGTGCGTTAGCCTAGCAATGGCTACATTAGCTGTGCAGCTAACCGCTTCCTGCAGTAAGCCAGGTAATCTGTGCTACAAAACTAAAGAGCATGCAGCATGCTCTGTTAAACTGAGTTTAGTCTGGAAATTGATTGTAACTTATGAGCTTATGTTTGACTATTGCTCCGCAATGCATGTCTTCTGTTGGATAAGCGATATGTTGCTGTAGTTGCTGCTTCTATCCTCTTTGGTTATGGAGTGTGTGTTCAAGCCTAGGGCATTGGTATAGCTTGGTCAAGCCCCTCCCCCTCCCCCATGGCCCGCCCTCTACCCTTCCCCGCCTCCTGCTTCTCATTAGCAAAACGCCGCACTGGGAAAAGCGCTGAAATGGGTCTTTCTCCCAGGAGGCTATATTTACGTGCCGAGGGTTCATTTCGAGAAAGGCTGCGGATATAACATCCGGAAGCCTCCACGAGCCCGTTTAAAGCATCAACAAACCACCATGCCATGGGACCTTTAAAATCCATCTGGCTGAGGAGCAGCTGCCTTTTCTGTTCAATGGTTCCTTCTTCTTCTTCTTTTTCTTCTTTCCCATGTCTTCTATTGTAAATTGGATTGCAATGCCTTGTGGTAGCTTGCATTGCGCCATCTACTGTACAGGAGGAACCTAGCAGTCACAAACTTCAATGCAACTGGCTTTTCTCATGCGGTGCCGTAACATGTCAATCATCTGGTTGGGCACCTGGGGTAGCCAATCAGATTCCAGGGGAGGCTAGTGCCCCCCCCAGCCACCCCTGTAGCTCCGCCCCTATTCTCCCCATATCCACATGGGTTTCCTCCAGGTGCTCCGGTTTCCCCCACAGTCCAAAGACATGCAGGTTAGGTTAACTGGTGACTCTAAATTGACCGTAGGTGTGAATGTGAGTGTGAATGGTTGTCTGTGTCTATGTGTCAGCCCTGCAATGACCTGGCGACTTGTCCAGGGTGTACCCCGCCTTTCGCCCGTAGTCAGCTGGGATAGGCTCCAGCTTGCCTGCGACCCTGTAGGACAGGATAAGTGACTACAGATAATGGATGGATGGATGGACTCCAGGTGGACCTTTACCTTCTCCATGTGTTGATGTGAAGGCTTTTCAGCTTCTCCAGTTCCTGCTCATCTACCAAAATATGCACTACTGACACCTCCGAAAGAATGTTTGGTGAAGTCTCCAATGTGTAAAGATTTGTTTTTATCCTCTTGGCAGAGGCAACCAGGTTGTAGGATTAACTATCATTTTTATTCATGATAGTCTAAATTGCTTCTCCATATGGATGTGTGTGTTCTGTAATGGATTGGCATCCTAGCCAGGGTGTATCCCATCCTGCCTCTCACCCAGTAATATCTGCTGGGAAAATCCATCAAGCAGCCCATACCGCCACGGCTATAACCCAGCTCAGTATTAATAACCTGCTGGAACTGTGGCTCTTAATTTTCTCACTGCATTCCTCCGCTAAACTAATACAGCACCAAGCACAAAGTCAACACATACCTCAGTGGTGGCCAAATTCTCCTTCTCACTACAAATACACGAACGAGTCAGTCATCGGGTGCAGCCAAGAGGAACAGAATATCATTTATTTATTAGAAAATATTAGCAAACTTTACTTACACGAGCACCACAGTGAGACGCATTTACAAGTATGTTGCATTCTTTCATTTTTCTCTGAAAGATGAAAGTGGGAATTTTTTTTTTCCATGGCACACACTAAAATAGTATATATACTGTATATATAGGTCATAAAAAGAATTGTCCCCGACACCCGATTATTTTTTCTTGAGTGGACTGAAAGCTACTGAATTTGAATCACGGACTTCCAATTTTATTATTATTTTTTTAAATAGAACAATTTATCTTCACGTGGCCCTAAATTCTCCGCTATTTTTTCCTGCTTCACCATGACCCGATTCAAGATACTACATCATGCATAACGCGCAAGGCATCGTGGGATACAAATTTGAAACAGGAGAGAAAAATGGAGGACATGAGTGTGTGAATGAAATGTGAAAAAGCGACTACTGTAATGGAAAGAAAGCAAGAAGAAAAGACGTTATGTTATATACGAAGGAAAGGAAACGCAGGACCAAACTAATAAATATGGGCGCTCAGCGAGCACCTCGGTGTGATCAGCTGTTCGTTTAGTGACAGAATGATGGAACTGTCAGTGCACGCTCAAAGGGAAACCTGTAGATGGCAGTAATGCAACACTGTGGATGCCAGCTGCTATTGAGGTATTTCACTCACGTGACCAAATCATGTGATGCTGCCATTTTGGACGGCACGGCTCGAATCAGTTTGAATGTGAGGAAGGCGACAAACGAAAAACATAAAAGAAAAAGGAGCGAGATGCAGAAAACACCTTCACTATCCAGCGACGTAGGGCATTTACAGGGCGAGCAGAGGGAGAGGTATTTGCAAAAATTGAGGTTAGCAGGCTTAGAGAACGACGTTTACCTGCTTCCACCAGGATTGTTCACTGACAGCTAAGGTTTGTTCACATTTTCATTTACTTTCGGTCCTCAGGATAAACAAAATGTTATTAAATGTCATTGAAATAACTTTTTAGTCTGTTGAGACATGGCCCGTTATAAGTTTTTCCTTTAGTGTATTTACTAGTTTACTGAGCGCGCTCTGGGGCTGGCTGGCTGGCGCTAGCTAGCTAGCGCTCCGGGGCTCGCTGGCCGGCTAGCTAGCGCTCCGGGGCTCGCTGGCCGGCTAGCTAGCGCTCCGGGGCTGGCTGGCCGGCTAGCTAGCGCTCCGGGGCTCGCTGGCCGGCTAGCTAGCGCTCCGGGGCTGGCTGGCCGGCTAGCTAGCGCTCCGGGGCTGGCTGGCCGGCTAGCTAGCGCTCCGCGGCTCACTGGCTCAGTAAACTAGTAAATCCAGTAAAGGAAAAACTTGAGACTGAAAGGTTTTAACAGTTATCCAAATGACTGAACGTAAACATTGCTACAGTAACATACCAGCTACTGTTGTTGACATTAGCTAGCTTGCCGTCCAAAATGGCGGACACCAGGGCGTCACGTGACCCTGTGACGTCAGGTGAAATACCTCAATACAACCCAAAAGAAGAAGGTAAACCTGCGCATGCGCACACGGACTTCCTCTGTCTGCTTGACTGCGCCAAGCGAGCGATTTCATGCACATCATTTGCTTTAATCTCCTCAAATTAAATAACTTCCCAGCCACAGATATTTTGTGAGATATTACAGAAATAATCATATATATCACAATGCCCACATTTCAGAGAGAACTAAATTTCACTGATTTTATGAAATCGAAAGGCCGTCTACTTTTAAATAAAAATGTGAGCATATTTTCTTCACATTCTGAAATTGCATTGCCTGGTACACCCTGCTGATTTTTTTTTCTTTTTTCATCCATCATTTTGCTATTTTTAAAGCATGCATTATTACATATTAGTGATTCATCAAGGAATAATGGTGATCTTTAACCTTCACAGTAGTTGCTGATACACATCCAGGGCATTCAAGATTATCAGTTGTTAATTTTAAACCGCAAAATGAATCTGAAATGATGAAAAACAAACAAGCAATTTCGGGCCAAAAGAATTTCTCATATATATATATATAAAACAATAAAAACTAGATAGAGACTGTGATTAAAGTCTGATAGAGACTGTGACTTTTTATTTTTTATTTTTAAAATCAAGAAAATTGACAGAGTTATAAGTGATTGAAAAAAGCCAGTTTTTCGTGGATCATTCCAGATTAGTGATCCAGATCAGCACCAAAGGTCATAGCAACGGAATTCAACTCAGAGGTGAAATTTGAAATGATTGGGAAAATTTGGTGATGATTGGTTGAAAACTGAGGGAGAAATAGCATCCTAAAAATGTAATGAGAATAATAATAAGAAGAGGAAGAAGAAAGTCAAAAGATCCTGAGTGAGAGTAACAATTTGTGCCATCGCCGCGAGGACAAATTAACAAATGAATCCAATACACAGACCAAATGTCATCTGTTTATTACAAAAATAATATTAAAATATGCTTACATCAGCACCATAGTGAAATCGCAGTATCCATGTGGAAGTATTTGCAGTATTTAATGTTCTTTGAAGGGAACTTTATAGAGCACAGAAAGCCAGAGTATTGTAATACATATACACAATTATCTCACCATCATATTGTCAAAAAGAGAAATTTTATTTGAAAAAAAAATGCCTTAGATGCAAAACAAATTTTGCAAATATTGCAAGTAAATGCATTGTATGGCTTTAAGAATATTCTCAGATTTTCTGCATAGTCTGGACAGGATAAATAATATTAATACTGCATATCATCAGATGAATACATACTGGAAAAAATAGAGATCAGAACGTAAAAAAAAAAACACAAGAAGAAGCAACTAAAAAAAAAAAAAATCTCCCATTCTGTTTTCTGTTTCTTTACCCAGAGTTTCAGTCTTCACAAAGTAATCACATTTAAAAGCAAACAGGGAAAAAAAAAGTCCACAGTATGGGTTTCTGATATGCTCCTATTCAAAGAAAAGTGTTCACTGTAAACAGAACTGCTCATCCTCCTCAGCTTTTCATAGACACTCACATATTCCAGTACCATGCTGTGTATTGTTGTTGTATACGGGATGTAGTCCATCTGTTTGCTATGCGTTAAGTCGGCTCCAATCTACACCATCCATCAGGGGAACGGAACCACCGAAGAACCACTACTGATCCAGTATCTCTGAGCCTAGGTTCATTCTCAGTATAGCTGTGACACTGAATATGATAGCATTTACTGTATGACTATGTGTGTATGTGTGTGTGTGGGGGATCAGATTCTACCTCGTTGGTCACCTTGTAGGTTTACTGTTAGAAATTTTAACTTGTATTTTTCTATCTACAGTATGTAAGGGTTCTTCGTTTGTCCCTCTAGGAGAACCTTTGGAAGTTCTATGTACGGTAGGACCCAACAACGCAACGACTCCCTATCAGAAAGGACTTCAAGTACAATCCCTTTAGAAGGATAAGAACCCCGAAAACAACCCTTCAAGAACCACTTTTTCCAAAAGTGTACCAAGTACCAAGACTTAAATGTTTGATACTAATAAGGTTCTATGTAGAACTATACAAGAATGTTTCCCCTTTTAGAAATGGTTTCAAGTTGAAGCCTTTTAGAAGGGCAAGAACACTTACTTATCCAATGAAACCTTGAAATTCTTTTTTTTTTTTTAAGAGTGTATCAAGTAATCCATCCATCCATTTTCTGTAGCTGCTTATCCTGTACAGGGTCACAGGCAAGCTGGAGCCTATCCCATCTGACTATGGGTGAGAGGCGGGGTACACCCTGGACAAGTCACCAGATAATCGCAGGGCTGACACATCGGCCAAGTTTACATTAGACCGTATCTGTCTCGTTTTCTTCGCGGATGCACTGTCTGTTTACATTAAAACGCCTGGAAACGCCGGGAAACGGGAATCCGTCGGGGTCCACGTATTCAATCCAGATCGTGTCTGGTCCGGTGCTGTGTAAACATTGAGAATACGCGGATACGCTGTGCTGAGCTCTAGCTGGCGTCATCATTGGACAACGTCACTGTGACATCCACCTTCCTGATTCGCTGGCGTTGGTCACGTGACGCGACTGCTGAAAAACGGTGCGGACTTCCGCCTTGTATCACCTTTCATTAAAGAGTATAAAAGTATGAAAGTACTGCAAATACTGATGCAAATACTGCCCATTGTGTAGTTATAATTGTCTTTAGGCTTGCCATCCTTCCACTTGCAAGTGGTAAGTGACGCGCATGCCCGATATGCACTGAGATCACACACACAGCGGCTCAGTCCCGAATCACTGCTCGTGCGCTTCACTCGCGCGCTCTGTGAGCTGCGCAGGGCCGGAGTGCACACCCTCCAGAGGGCACTCGCTGTTCAGGGCGGAGTGATTTGGAGCGCAGGATGCCTGCGGAGCCGAGCGTATCCGTGTATTGGCGTTGCTGTGTGCACGCTAATCGTTTTAAAAACGTTAATCTGATGATCCGCTGATACGGTCTAATGTAAACCCCACCATAGAGACAAACAACCATTCACATTCATACCTACGGTCAATTTAGAGCCACTAATTAGCCTAACCTGCATGTCTTTGGACTGTGGGGGAAACCGGAGCACCCGGAGGAAACCCATGCAGACACGGCGAGAACATGCAAACTCCGCACAGAGAGACCGTCGTCAGCTGCATGGATAAAAACAAAAAAAATTATTTGACTGAAAATTTACGGAGGGTTATGGGTGGATTTCGATGAAATTCTGAGAATGGTTAACTTAGAACTGATGACTTTATTATCAATTAATTAATGGATTAATATATTCAATTTATTGGACTTTCTTTCCATTGCTTCTGTATATTATTTTTTGTGGCAAACCACACAAATGCAAGCACCTGGAATGTTTAGTTTTTTGCACCATGAACTAAATGGCTTTCAGTTTTCACCTATTTCGTACAGCCAAGCCCACCTCCACTTGTTTTTTACACCTTTATCGATGGCAGACACATCAGTGCCTTCTTTCATGTAAAGCGCATCCATGTTGCCGAAACCGAAAGCAGAATGACATGCTCCTCTATGCTCGACGTCAATATAGAAAAAAGTTTGGATCTTCGCTTAAATTACAATTAAAATTATAATTTGACCTTACTTTGTGTTGAATACGACTTCAAAAACAATTCAAGATTTTATTAAGAGAAATATTGTGGCCAACACGAGTGTTAAGTTACCTAAAAGATGGCGTGAAGTTGGCTGCTATCTACTTTTTGCTATCTGCTAACTACTCGTTCTCATTTTCCTCCATCATTTCATAGGCCAGAAACAGATATTTTGACGTAATTTAACTTAGTAGGCTATGATTATTATTTAACCGTAGTCTTCTAGACATTTTGACTGTTTGGGGAATTGAACGCTGGTGTATGATTTTCAGGGAATAAAGTTTAGCGCATGTCGGAACATCATTGCGTTCGCAGCCTCCAACTCCTCAAACGTCCTTTAAATTGTGATATAATGTACGCTATAAGGCACGGTTCTAACATGCCTTACACATTGGCCTAACGAAAATAATAATTGTTGGGGCGTCTGCTGATTTGTTAGCTATAAATTTAGGTCTAATTACTTCTGACAGTCTGCAAGCATTGCACCGTCAGGTCTTCAAGTCTGGCTGAAGCAGAGGAGCGGGCTTTCCGGGGTTTATTTTTTCGTTTTTTCTATATGTCCAGGTTTGAACTAAGTCATTTTGGCAAGCTTTAATTTAATACAAAACAGAAATGGTCAGACACAAGCACGCCAAGCACATGGGAATGTATTTTGCCAATTTTGACAGCGCATGTTTTTTTAATGCCGCACCGTAGACAGCGAATGTTTAAACATGATCAAACATAGGAAATGAACGACACAAAGCATGGCTCAAAAACAAAAAAGTTAAATAAACCCTGCTGATAGTTGATGGTGTTGCAACACATCAGTGTTATAACCCAATCTCTACCCAACCACCCGTCATTTTAATTCTCCTCGGATCAGCACCGACCTCACATTTGGCCTTGGGAGAGTTCAGTTGACGGAAATCCGTCACACGACGGAAAACTTTAATCCATGCAGCTGTCGGGCTCGAACTCAGGACCTTCTTGCTGCAAGGTGACAGTTCTGACCACCCCACCTTAATCATCCAATGAACTCTTAAACAACCCCCCCCCCCATTTTTTTCCTAAGAATGTACTCAGTACCAAAACAATTCAGATACATTTTCAATCTCTGAGCGGTTCTGGTAATGAAAAAGGAATACAACAAGTTTCCCTATTAAAAAGGTTTAAATCGAGCCCTTTGGGTGGCTAAGTCAAAGTCCCTCCCATGCCAGGACCTGGTCTTCCCAGGCAGTCTCTTGTCCCAGTACGAACCATTGGTGGGTTTCCCAAAAGCCTCTTATCACTAAGAGCATCTTAACTAGGAGAGAGAGTGTTCATTGTGATGCTTGCTCTAACATTTAACAATGCTACGATGCTTTTGGGAAACCCACTCTAGGCCGTTCAGACGCATTGGGTGGTGCTGATTTCCGCTTCTACTGTACAGTATAGCCTTCAGCCTCTTGCCTGTACAGGTAAGGGTTACAGTGGGGGGGTGGTCCTCTGGTAACTGCAAGAATTTGACTCCCCACTCGCATCTGTATTGCAGCATGCCTTGCCAGATGGCGGTAGGTACCATTTTTATGGTGGTCTTTGGTATGACCAGACAGTGAGTAGAACTCATGATCTCCCAATCGAGAGGCAGACACGCTAACCACTCGGGCAGCTCGTGGTATTTGGGTGGCTATGAACCGTTAATAATTAAATGTAACTTTAAGGACCCCTCAAGAACCATTTTTTCTGTGTACCAAGTACAAGACGGTGCAGCTAAATTTTAAATATCTGTCAGGATCTAGGTAATAAAAGTAAAAGTTTATATGTAGAACCCTACGAAAGTACCTTTTGCTTGATCAAGAACCATTTTGGGTGACAAGGAACTCTTAATAATCCAATGGGTGCTTTAAAAAACATTTAAAAACCCTTATAAAACCCTTCAAGAACCCCGTTTTTTAGAGTGTACCAAGTACCAGAATACTAAATGCCTATTGCATCCTATGTATCAAGACCAAAAAAAAAAAAAAAAAAAAATTACCAATAATTTGGAGTTTGTACCACACATTTATCCACTTCATACAATGGTTCTTCAAGGGTTCTTTCAGGATTCTAGGCTTAAGAAAACATTCTGTTTGGCAAACACAACCTTTCTGAAGGGGAAATAGATTGTTTTAGTGTTCTACATGGAAACCTTTATGATTCCCCCAGAAGAACCACTGAAAAACAAACAAACGTGAGACTTCTTAAAGATTCTAATTTTTTCAGGGTACTCTTCATCAGTGCCAGTTTCTGACCGCATCCTGCTCTCGGCTGCAGAGCTTTGGTTGGTTGACTGGTTCTTAACACCGTTGTTATGATACTGAGGTTTTTAAAATCCCAGAAACACTGCTATACCTGATACACCTGTACCAGAACCACCCAGACTACCATGTCAGTGTCACTGCTGAGAATGAACCACTGCCGATTTAATGCCTGGTCAGCAGTAAAGTTGTGGTGGTCCGAGATTCCAGAGGTGGGCTACAGTCAGTACTTTGTGTTAGTTTGGTCTCCAGGACCTCGTTCAGTTCCAGGTGTGCAATGAATTATAGTTCTGTCCCTTTTAATACAAAACAATCAGATTTGGGTCTATTAAAAACACACAAATTTCTTCCTGCCCTGAGACTTTTCAAGGTGAACGCAGTCCATGATATAACATCTATGGCATGAGCACTGTTCCATGATTGACTGGTTCTTTCTTTCCTTTAACATTCCCGTCAGTGCTCAAGGGTAACGCAGTTCAGATCCAGCTTTCTGACCTAAACAGAAGACCCACTGTCCATATAAAGCAGACTAGCAGCATTAGCTTAACATTTGAGGCACAGCTTAGCATGTTAGCGCTGGTAGTGGAAATGCTGGTGCACTTTCCCCTCCACATGAGCATGCGAGTGTGTGTGCGTATGGGTGTGGGTGTGCATGTCCGTGTAAACCTTGGAGTAAGTCTTTGCACGCCCAACAAAGCCTGGGGATCCCATTCCCATTAGTCTGTGGGTGGGGAAGTCAGGGCTGCCATTGCTGCGGATGCTAAGATCTTTGTCAGGGCCATGGCGCTCTCGGTAGGGTGCAGAGCGAGGGGGTAGGGGACCATGACGGAGTCGACTATGGCACAACCACAACACGATCGTGCCAACCATGAGCAGAGCTGCAGCTGGGATGCCAATGATCAGAGGCCATGGAAGACCAGAACTCAGGTGGGCTGGGGAGACTGGCTTCTCCATCTTGGAATCTGCAAATATAAACCACACATCTTGTTAGCACAAACGATCATACATTTATCATCCAGCACACTTTTGGCAGTGAGGGCATGGAGTTGTCAAGAATGAGCGGGTAATGAGTGAGTGGTTACATCTGTGAATGGTTAGGAGTAGGTTTTACTTTCTGACACTGGGAGAGCTGACAGGGACCTTGACCATGAAATGGAAAGATTGTGCTTGCTTTTGGTTCAAGTATTTGTTTTACTGAACAAGGCACTGAAAAAGCATTCAAAAAGAAAAATAAATAAAAAGACATCATCACTTTCTCTGAAGCCTGCCTCCCATGCCCTCCTTCCCCACCCTGATTACCAGGGTTTTTCCAACACTATGAACTACCTCTAATAAAGTAATTTACACACACCTGAGAGAACAGTAAGGTAGGCACTGCGGAAGCTGTATCCCATAGAGTTTGCTCCAAGGCAGATGTACATTCCAGCATCCTCGTCTCGGGCTTTGACAATGGCCAGTTTGTTGAGGTATGAGCCATCAGGCCGAGGCCATGCATCTTTAGTGCGCAACACCATGAAGTGCTGACCCCCGACCTCAAGCGTGGTGTTGTAGCGCCGCTCTGTTCCTGGTTCGAGCCGCTTCAGCCACTGGATAACCGGCTTAACATCACTATGGACTTTACATTGGAATAAGGCTGTGCCACCAAGTTCCACCGTGGTGTTCAGAGGGTGGTTTCCAGTCAACATGGGTTTGGAGTTTGTACGCTCTAAAAATGACACCGTGCTTGTTTTCAGATTCATCACAGAACTTGTGCTCAAGTTGATATATATACTGTAGTACATGTTAGAATTGAACCCATGGACTTACCAATTACCTCCACCGTGTAGGTGGCATTGATGTGCCCGACAGTGTTGAAGACACGGCATGTGTACCGGGCACTGTCCTGTGGCTGCAGGTTCTTTAGGGTGAGAGTCCACTGTGGTCGTCTGGCCCGGGCAGGAGTGGGAAGCTGCTCCTGGTCCTTCCACCAGGTGATGCATGGTGGAGGGTTTCCTGTGGCCACACAGTTTAGCCGCACTGAGCTTCCTACGGGCTGTTCCCGAAAACGTCTGCGCATCTTTGTGGGTTGGCTGAAGCGTGGTTTTACTGTGGATACAATTCAGTTCAAATCAGTCCAGTTCACTTTAGTCCCATCCAGTTTCATTCTCATCAGTTCAGTCCAATTTAATTTATTTCAGGTTTTCCCAAATCAGTTCAATTAATTTGTGGTCGAGTCTGTTTAATTCAAACCATTAGATTACATTACATTACATTAATGGCATTTAGCAGATGTTCTTATCCAGAGTGATGTACAACATACCCAGAGCAGCCTGGGGAGCAGTTGGGGGTTTAGGTGCCTTGCTCAAGGGCATTTCAGCCATTCCTGCTGGTCTAGGGGATCAAACCAGTGACAGTTTGGTCCCAAAGCTACTTCTCTAACCCTTAGGCCATGGCTTCCTCCAGTTTATTTGATTCCACTCCAACCAAATGAATTCATTTCATCATTACCCCAAACCTGTCGGCTTAAGATTGGTTCAGTTCAGTCTAATTCATTTTAAAATCAAGCCAGTTCAGTCTATTCCAATCCAAATTAATTTATTTGGATTGGAATAAATTAATTACTTGGTTCAATTCAGTTTAGTCTGATTCTGTTTCATTAAAATCAGTTCATCCATCCATCCAACCTGTTATCCTGTTCTACAGGGTCGCGGGCAAGCTGGAGCCCATCCCAACTGACTATGGGCAAGAGGCGGGGTACACCTTGGACAAGTCACCAGGTCATCACAGGGCTGACATATAGACACAGACAACCCTTCACACTCACATTCACACCTACGGTCAATTTAGAGCCACCAGTTAACCTAACCTGCATGTCTTTGGACTGTGGGGGAAACTGGAGCACCCGGAGGAAACCCACGCGGACACGGGGAGAACATGCAAACTCTAAAATCAGTTCAGTTCAATTGATTTGAATTTAACTGAATTTAGTTCAGTTTGCTTCAGCTGCATTCAGATTAGTCCAGTTTATTTCATTTCAGTTTATTCCCCAGTTCAATCAAGGATACTTCAAGTCAGTATTAAACAGGTTCAGTTTAATTCAGGAGTCCAAATCAGTGAAATCTAGCTCAATATAATAAAGAACAGTTTAATTGAGTTAATTTAATCTCAGCTCAGGTGGCATGATGGTGTAGTGGTTAGCACTGTTGCCTCACTACAAGAAGTTCCTGGGTTCGAGCCCAGTGGCTGACGGGGGCCTTTCTGTGCGGAGTTTGCATGTTCTCCCCGTGTCTGCGTGGGTTTCCTCCGGGTGCTCCGGTTTCCCCCACAGTCCAAAGGCATGTGGGTTAGTTTAATTGGTGGCTCTAAATTGACCGTAGGTGTGAATGTGAGTGTGAATGGTTGTTTGTCTCTGTGTGTCAGCCCTGCGATGATCTGACAACTTGTCCAGGGTGTACCCCGCCTTTCGCCCGTAGTCAGCTGGGATAGGCTCCAGCTTGCCCAATTTGTATAGGATAAGCGGATACAGATAATGGATGGAATCTCAGATCAGTTTAGCCAATCAAATTCAGTCCAGTTACAGTACATTAAGTTCAACTGAACTGAGTCTAATCCATTCCCAGATAGCAAATGATGTTATTTCAATGTTGATATTTGGTCAAGATGGTTGATTTACAGTTATAGTTGAACACTGATGGTGGATCAACCATTAATCAACCACTGATAAAGTAAAAAGTTGAAAAAATGTGTTCGAATCAATGTAATGGTTGAAGGAAACATTTGATCAATGTTGAATATGTGTTGATTTTGTTGTCATCATACACTGCACCACTGGACGGGAGCCTGGGGTGCACTCTGGGTGAGACCGTTTTGTGGGAGGGGGGTTTCCTGTATTTCACTGAATTTCATTTATTTGATTTAGAATTTTAATAGAGCACAAGGAACTATGAAGAATAGATTATTATTTATGGTTATGTGCAAATCTTGTGTGTGCAACATGTAAGGAAAAAACAAACAGAAAAACAAACATCTCAGTTTTCTACCGTACCGGCCGCTATTTGGAATGGTCCAAATAAAAACTTTCAGAAGAGCTCGAGCTCCGTGGCTTACCCAGCAGGCCTTCAGCGAATTGGTGAAAAATTGGCTTCGGTATGCCCCTTGGTGTGTCGGGGGAAAGAAAAGGAACTAGATGTAAGTGAACTTGATATTCCTAAATTGCTGTTTTGTAAAAGTAAGAGGTGATTTGCAGTATTTGCTGTCTGCAAAACGTTCTATCATGAGCACTGACATAAATGTTGCCTCTGCTTCTCCCACAGCCTCCACTTCAGGATTGAAGTCTTTTTTTTTTTTTTCTGTTGTTATTGACACAATAAAACAACAATAACAAACAATCCCTCTTCTGTTATTTCATTCAGTAATTGACAAATATGTATGAATGTATGTGGTTGTATGCAGTGTTTGATCTGTCTGTGTAGGCTGATAGACACCCATGAAGTAACTCTGAATGAATAATAAAAGTAATTATACTCTATTAGCATATGTACCTTTTAGATAATGGTCAAACAGATATCGATTCAGTGTCATGACATGTCGATTTCCATTTAGATGATGGTTGAATCAGTATATTATTTCAACATGAAATCAACGGAAATTTAAATGTAAGTTTCTATTTAGATGATGGTTGAATCACTATTGATTCAATGCTGATAGGGTTGAAAATTCAACGTTGATTCAACCCAAATTCAAGGGGACACTTTCAATATCATTTCAACATTATCTCATCTCATCTCATTATCTCGAGCTGCTTTATCCTGTTCTACAGGGTCGCAGGCAAGCTGGAGCCTATCCCAGCTGACTACGGGCGAAAGGCGGGGTACACCCTGGACAAGTCGCCAGGTCATCACAGGGCTAACACATAGGCTACATCCACACGACAACGGCAACGAGATGTTATTTAAAAATATATCGCGTCCAAATGGGCAACGATCAGTAAAATATCAGGTCCATACGGCAATGCAACGCTTGCTGAAAACGATGCAATACAAATGCCACACCTCTAGGGGCGCTGTAAGACGGTCCCTTCGGAGACACCAGAACAATAGAAGTAAGGACGCATGCGCATAAACTATTATGCGCGAGACTTCATATTAGCCACAAAGTCAGGGAAATCTGTTCGTAAAATTACATTATAATGACCAAATACAATGAAAAGTATTTTTCCAGTCTCAGCTGTGAAAGGTAATCCCATGTGATCTCGTTTGGACGGCAAACCTGTTGGTACAGTTAAACGCAGCTAATCTTTATTCTCCGCTTTGACCTATCCAATATGGCGGCGAGGATGACGTATGATTCTACGCGGAAGGCGGCGTCTTTAATGGTCCAGAATAAATTGAATGCTACACGTTGATGGATTAATTTGCTCCTCTACGCCCTTTTTGAGGAATGTATTGTCGGACTTAAACCAACATCTGAAGAGGTGAGATCGCTCCTTTTTTTCCCTATTTTTGCTGGCGGGATTGACTCTGCCCTAAGGGCAGAGTCTCTCTCTCTCTCTCTCTCTCACTTTGCACCATTACACAATAAATATTCACAGTGAAAATATTTTGTAAGCGCGTTTCATGAACCAAGTTATAGGATTTGTTGACAACTCGCATCGAGTTCGTTACACTTCTACCCGGCGTGAAGCACATGTGGTTGTGACGTCATCGTAAACAAATCCGTTCGACTCATCCAGACGACTTCACAACAGCAACGTTGCCAGATCTTTCCACTCTGGAACCCGTTCTCAAAAAGACTGCGTTTTGGGCACCCAAAATGCCGGTGCAGTGTGGACGCCAGGCCTAAACGATAAGCAATTGTATCGGAGTCACCTGAATCCGTTGCCGTGTGGACAGGGCCTTAGACACAGACAACCATTCACACTCACATTCACACCTACGGTCAATTTAGAGTCACCAGTTAACCTAACCTGCATGTCTTTGGACTGTGGGGGAAACCGGAGCACCCGGAGGAAACCCACGCGGACACGGGGAGAACATGCAAACTCCACACAGAAAGGCCCTCGCCGGCCACGGGGCTCGAACCTGGACCTTCTTGCTGTGAGGCGACAGCGCTAACCACTACACCACCGTGCCGCCCCATTTCAACATTATTTCAATGTTTTCTGCCAAACGCTATTTCAATGTTGATTCAACTGATTTTTGCTATCTGGGTTTCATATATTTAGCTCAATTCAATTGAGGTTCATCCTGTTCTACCAAATTTAACCTGATTGGTTCAGTTCAATTATATTATTGTTCAATAAAAACCTACAGACAACATTTCTTCTTGAAGCAATTTAAGTAAGGGGTAAAATTAGCAAATATCTACAGTCAGAACGCAACAGTTAATAGCTGAGTCCAGTCAGCATAAAATACGAAATTATTAGCAGCAAGAAGCCCTGAGTCTGGAACAATGACGTATTCATGCACCACGTGAACACCGAAGAAGTTGCACAGTGCGCAGGGCTGAGATCAGAGCTCCATACAGAAGCTCCTCTCTGTCACTGCAGCCATTGTGTTTTAAATTTGAGGCTGTGCTCTTGAAAAACTCCAGCAGATTCAGAGCTAAAAGTAAATCTAAGAATCAAGCAGACTGCACAAAACAGGGTATGTATACACACACAGTACTGTGCAAAAGTCTTAGGCACCCTATTTATTTTTTGTTATTTATTTATATATATATATATAGTGTGTGTGTGTGTGTGTATGTACCACATGGCTGCCCAGCTTGATCCACTGGTCCTGTTTTGAGGCAGGGTTCCTCTGGGATGGGAGGAGGTTTGGTCGGAGGCTCAGCATTGTCTGCAAAACAAAAAACAACAGTTCTGCGAAGTTCCTTCCATTTGGTGCTGCAATGAACAAATATCCCCCCGTGTTCCTTTCAGGATTCTCACACAAACTCTACAACCTCATATAATAATAATAATAATAATAATAGGCGGCACGGTGGTGTAGTGGTTAGCGCTGTCGCCTCACAGCAAGAAGGTCCGCGTTCGAGCCCCGTGGCCGGCGAGGGCCTTTCTGTGCGGAGTTTGCATGTTCTCCCCGTGTCCGCGTGGGTTTCCTCCGGGTGCTCCGGTTTCCCCCACAGTCCAAAGACATGCAGGTTAGGTTAACTGGTGACTCTAAATTGACCGTAGGTGTGAATGTGAGTGTGAATGGTTGTCTGTGTCTATGTGTCAGCCCTGTGATGACCTGGCGACTTGTCCAGGGTGTACCCCGCCTTTCACCCGTAGTCAGCTGGGATAGGATCCAGCTTGCCTGCGACCCTGTAGGACAGGATAAAGCGGCTACAGATAATGAGATGAGATGAATAATCAGTGCTATGAGATAAATCTATAATGTCCAGGTATGTGTGATAAAAATGCAGAAATATCCTGTCATATATTTATTTATTTATTTTAAGTGGAAAAAAAATCTTGACGATTTATTTGCAGAGTTGTTGTTCTGAATAACTCAAACGCAATGACGAATGACCGTGCTTGAGTTTTATGACGTGAGTGCATTTTTATTTTTTTAAAGAGAGTCACATGCGTACTGTATATTTCATGCTTCACGTCAACTGAAATATCAAATAAATCCCAACATTATTTGCATTCACGTCTTTGAAGTTTCTCAAGTGTTCTTTGGATGGTTATTTTTATTTATTTATTTATTTATTTTTCTCTTGTATGGAACCTTTTGTGAAATCTGTTCCAGGGTTCTCCACGGAACCTTTAAGTTTAACTGAAGAATCCTTTCGAGTTTGATATTTAACCTTTCTTTAAAAATATACATTATTGTTTCAGATTTAAGCATACCGAGTCAAACATTTTCCTTGTCAATAATGGTCAGGGATATGCTGTTAGAGGAAAATAATCAACAACAGAATGCTGTGATGCAGCCAGAGTTACTGTTTTGAATGCAAAGTTGATTATTTTCCTGTAACACCACATCCTGAAGTGTTTTATTGCTCAAAAACCCTCAGTAATTTTCCAGTGATTATTATTTTTTTATTTATGAAAGAATGATGTGCTATTTATCCATTTATAGTTACGATACATTTAAATGTCATGGAACAACTCCAACAAGTTAGTTCCTGGTCTCACTTATGCTATAGTAGCTAAATAACAAAACAGTCTTTTTTTTTATATATATTAGTTAATAAAACAGAAAAAGCACAGCTTGTCATGTGACTGAGAAACTGGTTACGTGTAAAGTGTTCTGTCTATTTGTTTGACAACCTTATGACTTTTACAAAATGCTGACACTGGAGACTCCTTACCAAAATGTTAAACACACATCTCCTTACGGTATGTCGAATGTCTGCTGGACAAGTTCCTGTGTATAAGCCGTGACTATAGAAACAATAACATATTTAGTCTGGCTAACGCGACTTCAAAGCTCTGTGAGCATTTGGTCTGGCAAAGATATTAAGCCCAACCGTTTCCCAAAGGCGTGGTTGACCCGCCTCCCTGAAATGCCTCAGTTTGCTACTGGTCGAAGCCAGAAAAGGCTGTGACGAAGCTTAAACCAATCACATCACTCTTTCCTCTGACGTATGTGACGCGACGGAAACTGCTTGAGTAACAGGAAGAAGATAAATACCTCCAGGGCTGCTCTTTGCTCCGTTTTCAATGAGAACTTCCTGTTGAATGCTTTCAATACAGTATCTACTGCTGTGTCAAAGGCTTGCCACTGCTCCATGTTCGTAATGTTTCTAGTGAATGAAGCGCTTCCGGCATAGATTCTGTAAACAATCTATGGCTTCCGGTCACAGTTCTACTACGTCACTGCCTTGAACACGCCTCTACCTAGGGCCGTTGGAGATGCTCAAAGTTGATTGGCTCCCGATTTTTCGGGAGCTTGGAAGAGCTGGAGATAGCTTGCCTTGCCAGACTAAGGCCGAATCCCATTTCACCCCTTGGCCTTTCCCCTCCATTTTGCGCGTTCACGTGAAGGGGTAGGGGTATCCCAATCCCAGTTAACGCGGAGGGGTAGGGGAAGGGGTAGGGCTTCTGTACCCCTCCAAACGGAGATTTTCCTGGAGCTGACTCCGAACGAAGGGGTTTGAGTGATTTCCCACAATGCCATGCGGATTTCAGCGAGATTTCATGCGGATTTCAGAAAGATGGCGGTTCCCGCGGCGAAAGATTGTCATAAATGTATTTTCTCCATTATTTACGTGTTTTAAGTTGTTATCCAGAGGAAACACGCCGCTTGATTCGCTTTCGAGCTGAGAATGAGCAGCGATTTCTGAAATCCAAGCTGCTGCTAAAAAGCTTTGGGAGTGAGTATTGTTTTTGGTTGCTTGACTGCGTACGTTTTGTTCTGTTATTCTCGCTTTTATTGTTTACATGAGTGTTCTGACACCTCATTCTGTCGGATGTGGTGCACGAAGCGCCAAAGATATCCCATTCAGTGGTGTTAGTTAACAAATCACACCCTGCCAGCAGAGATTTCTGGTTCTGCCTCTGGCTCTGACTGTAGCGGCTGGTCGCAGCCAATGACGCATTTGGTTGCGTTTTGCTAACGTAAACGCTGACGGAGGTACGCGATGACGTATGCGATCGTTGAAGGGCTATCCCAATACGTAGGGGTTGAATTTCAAGCCCTATCCCTTGTAGCTCAGTTTCAAGGGGAAGGGCCAAGGGGAAGGGGGAGGGGTAGGGGTAGAAATTAGAATTGGGATTAAGCTCGCAACAGGCCCTCGTGTTGCGTCACACTTGGATGGGCGGGCCCAGGCTACAACATATTAGAATGAGCACATTAATGCAACCCTGTGATTCGCAGCTTCACAGTTAGAGGATGAATCAACACATTCTGACCAATCAGAACTGAAAACCCAACAGCACTGTGATGTACATACGGTATGAGCTGACACATACAAGTGGCTAGTGCTGCTCCATTTGAAAGCATTGACAGCGGGATTCGAATTCGTGATCTCATGCTTTGTAGCTCAAGCAGGAGAAGCAGGTCAGCACAAAGACCCGACACTCGGCAAGATTTATTTACCAGCGAGCAGAACCCATCGATGTGTGAAAGTGAGCAGGGCTGCTCTGTGTGTGAGAGGCTCTGTGGGAACGCTAATCAGGCTAAGCTGCTGCATTATTGTAACGAGCAGAAAGCAAACACTGGTATATTGTTTCCTCTCTCCGGCGTCCATGTTGGTTTAACTCTGAGCAGGAAGCCAGAGAGCTGAGTTTAACCCTGACTGCACTGTGCACACAGCTCAGAGAGCAGCTTTGTTTAGACTGCTGGAAATCACACACACACACACACACACACACACACACACAGACGTGAAGGAGCTACCATATTGAAATCTCTCAAAGATTCTTTCCATGTCTCTATTTATCCACTGCAGTGTGTGTATATGTGTGTGCGTTTGGTCAAGCTTGGAATTCTTCGTTCTAAGGGAATAAAACAGCCATCCAAAGGCCAGACTCATCACACACACACACACACACACACACACACACAAATCAGCACAGCACGTGTCTGCCAGTTGTGCGTACAAGTGATGGATGAGACACGTTATTATCTAGTGGAACATCATTTCTTCAAGGAGGACAAGTTTCTGGATCAGCGGCTCTTTGCTACATCTGGAACGTTTCTTTTGACCAATCACTGCAAGCTGACATCACTGTAAGTCAATCAAGGGAAAGCAGCAGGGCAGGAAGATAGACAGACAAGCTAGGTAGATACAACCCCGATTCCAAAAAAGTTGGGACAAAGTACAAATTGTAAATAAAAATGGAATGCAATAATTTACAAATCTCAAAAACTGATATTGTATTCACAATAGAACATAGACAACATAGCAAATGTCGAAAGAGAGACATTTTGAAATTTCATGCCAAATATTGGCTCATTTGAAATTTCATGACAGCAACACATCTCAAAAAAGTTGGGACAGGGGCAATAAGAGGCTGGAAAAGTTAAAGGTACAAAAAAGGAACAGCTGGAGGACCAAATTGCAACTCATTAGGTCAATTGGCAATAGGTCATTAACATGACTGGGTATAAAAAGAGCATCTTGGAGTGGCAGCGGCTCTCAGAAGTAAAGATGGGAAGAGGATCACCAATCCCCCTAATTCTGCGCCGACAAATAGTGGAGCAATATCAGAAAGGAGTTCGACAGTGTAAAATTGCAAAGAGTTTGAACATATCATCATCTACAGTGCATAATATCATCAAAAGATTCAGAGAATCTGGAAGAATCTCTGTGCGTAAGGGTCAAGGCCGGAAAACCATACTGGGTGCCCGTGATCTTCGGGCCCTTAGACGGCACTGCATCACATACAGGCATGCTTCTGTATTGGAAATCACAAAATGGGCTCAGGAATATTTCCAGAGAACATTATCTGTGAACACAATTCACCGTGCCATCCGCCGTTGCCAGCTAAAACTCTATAGTTCAAAGAAGAAGCCGTATCTAAACATGATCCAGAAGCGCAGACGTCTTCTCTGGGCCAAGGCTCATTTAAAATGGACTGTGGCAAAGTGGAAAACTGTTCTGTGGTCAGACGAATCAAAATTTGAAGTTCTTTATGGAAATCAGGGACGCCGTGTCATTCGGACTAAAGAGGAGAAGGACGACCCGAGTTGTTATCAGCGCTCAGTTCAGAAGCCTGCATCTCTGATGGTTTGGGGTTGCATTAGTGCGTGTGGCATGGGCAGCTTACACATCTGGGAAGACACCATCAATGCTGAAAGGTATATCCAGGTTCTAGAGCAACATATGCTCCCATCCAGACGACGTCTCTTTCAGGGAAGACCTTGCAATTTCCAACATGACAATGCCAAAACACATACTGCATCAATTACAGCATCATGGCTGCGTAGAAGAAGGGTCCGGGTACTGAACTGGCCAGCCTGCAGTCCAGATCTTTCACCCATAGAAAACATTTGGCGCATCATAAAACGGAAGATACGACAAAAAAGACCTAAGACAGTTGAGCAACTAGAATCCTACATTAGACAAGAATGGGTTAACATTCCTATCCCTAAACTTGAGCAACTTGTCTCCTCAGTCCCCAGACGTTTACAGACTGTTGTAAAGAGAAAAGGGGATGTCTCACAGTGGTAAACATGGCCTTGTCCCAACTTTTTTGAGATGTGCTGTTGTCATGAAATTTAAAATCACCTATTTTTTCTCTTTAAATGATACATTTTCTCAGTTTAAACATTTGATATGTCATCTATGTTCTATTCTGAATAAAATATGGAATTTTGAAACTTCCACATCATTGCATTCCATTTTTATTTACAATTTGTACTTTGTCCCAACTTTTTTGGAATCGGGGTTGTAGATCGAACCCCAATTCCCAAAAAGTTGGGACGCTTTGTGAAAGATAAATAAAAACAGAATGTGATGATTTACAAATCATGGAAACTCTATATTTCATTGAAAATAGTACAAAGGCAGCATATCAAATGTTGAAATAGAAATTTTAATGTTTTTTGAAAAATATATGCTCATTTTGAATTTGATGTCAGCAACACATTTCAAAAAACTTGGGATAGGGGCATGTTTACCACTGTGTTGCATCACCTCTACTTTTACCAACACTCTGTAAACGTTTGGGAACTGAGGAGACCAATTGCTGTAGTGTTGAAAGAGAAATGTTCTCCCATTCTTGCGTGATATACAATTTCAGTTGCTCAACAGTTTGGGGTCTCCTTTGTCATATTTTGTACTTCATAATGTTTTACATGGGAGACAGGTCTGGACTGCAGACAGGCCAGTTTAGCACCTGGACTCTTACTACAGAGCCATGCAGTTTTAATATGTGCAGAAAGCGGTTTGGCATTGTCTTGCTGAAAGAAGGAAGGCCTTCTCTGAAAAAGATTTTGCCTGGATGGAAGCATATTGCTCTGAAACGTGTTTATATCATTCAGCATTAATGATGCCTTCCCAGATGTAAAAGCTACCCATGCCATGTGCACTAATGCCCCCTCATACCATCACAGATGCTGGCTTTTGAGCAGTGAACTGATAACAAGCCAGATGATCCTTCTCCTCTTTAGCCTAGAGGACGTGGTGTCCATGATTTCTTCTACTTTTGATTCATCAGACCTCGGGACAGTTTTCCACTTCGCCTCAGTCCATCGTTAAAGAGCTCAGGCCCAGAGAAGGTGGCGCTGTTTCTGGATATTGTTTATATCTGGTTTTAACTTGCATTTGTGGATGCAGTAATGAACTGTTTTCACAGACGATGGTTTTCTGAAGTGTTCCTGAGCCCATACAGTGATTTCCACTACAGACACGTGTCTGTTTTTAATGCCGTGTTGCCTGAGGGCCTGAAGATCACAGGCATCCAATGTCAGTTTTCAGCCTTGTCTCTTGCATACAGAGATTTCTCCAGATTCTCTGAATCTTTTAATGATATTATGGACCATAGATGATGTGATCCATAAATTGCTTGCAATTTTACATTGAGAATGTTATGTTATTCTTAAATTGTTGCACTGTTTGCCCACGTAGTCTTTCACAGAGCAGTGAACCCCGCCCCATCTTTACTTCTGAGAGACTCCGCCTCTCGGGAATGCTCTTTTTACACCCAATCATCTTACTGACCTGTTGCCAATTAACCTAATTAGTTTCTTTTTTCAGCATTACACAACTTTTTCCAGTCTTTTGTTGCCTCGATCCAAACTTTTTTGAAACGTGTTGCTGGCAGTAAATTCAAAATGAGCGTATATGTTTCAAAAAACATTAAAATTTCTCAGTTTCAACATTTGATATGTTGTCTTTGTACTATTTTCAGTGAAATATAGGATTTTTACGATTTGAAAATCATCACGTTGTGCTTTTATTTATGTTTTACACAGTGTCTGAACTTTTTTGGAAACGGGTCGTAGATGGATATACCGTATGGATAGATAGATGTGCATTCAATCATAGTTAAAGTCCAAGCTATGCAAAAACAATGCATTAATATTAAGGCTAGTATAAAATATGTTAATCATCACTGACTAATGTAGTCTAGTCTAACTAGCACAGCATGTCCTGAAATCATACAGTTTGTGTTTTAAAGTTCCGATGTTAGAAACAAAAATAATAAAAATAATAATCTCGAAATAAAAATGAGAGCGAGAGAGAGAGAGAGAGAGAGAGGATTAGATGATGTGTGCTCGAAGAAAGAAAACAAAAACATCCACAGCAGGGTTATTTCAGGATTTCATGGCTGGGGGTTTTCTCTCTCTCTCTCTCTCTCTCTCTCTCTCTCTCTGTGTCCTGAGGCTGTGTGTTCAGCTTTTTGAGGTGTGAGTGCTGCACTTTTGTCCCTGATAATCCCCAGACCCAGCTGCCAGTGGGCACACCCTCACACACACACACACACACACACACACACACACACACACACATCTGAGGACTGTCCATTGACATTACTGTGGCTTATTCATGGCATGACTGGGAGCTACAGCAGTAAAACAGGTAGCTCCAGAGTCCCTGGGTTGATCCTGAGCTCAGGTTACTGTGTGTGTGTGGAGTTCCAGAACGTTCTCCACGTATCCTTCTGGAGCTTCCTTCAGGTTCTCTGGTTTCCTCCAGCCTCCCAAAAACATACAGACTGGCAAAATGGCTGTGCTAAACTACCGTACACCTTGGTGTGAATGATTGTGAAGGAGTGTGTGTCCCATCAAATGTGTGTTTCTGTCTCAGTCTCAGTGTTCCTGGAGCAGACTCCAGAATCATCAAGTATTCCTGAAGATGAAGAACAAATGCATGAATAATTAATAGCTCAAAACTAACCAACCAACCAAACAAACAAACAAACAAACATACTCCTCACACACATACTGAGGACCTTCCATTGACAATAGCTAATGAATTTCATGTTACTCCTATGTCTAAACCCAACCTTAACCTCCATAACTGCGAAGGTTCATAACAAACAAACAAACAAACAAACAAACACACACACACTCCTCACGCACATATTACTGAGGACCTTCCACTGACATAATTATTACTGTAGCTAATTAATTTTGTTACTCCTACATCTAAACCCAACCTTAACCCCCGTAACTGCAAAGGTTCAACTAACTAACTAACTAACTAACTAACTAACTAACTAAACATTGTGTATTTCTTTTTAATTAAATGTTGGGAGAAAAAAAAAAAATCCTTATGGGGACCAGACCAGAAAATTCCTAGTAGGGACCAAACCCCTCAAGGGACCTCCCACTTTTACACACACAACTCCCATTCCTGATCCCGCTCTCTGGTGAGCTCTGGGACATGAATTATGATCTTGTACCTTTACAATCTCTCATCTTTGTGCTGTTTCTCATATTCTTTTTCTTCGAACAGGTGTTTCACACCGAGACAGAGGATTTGTTCAAGCTCAGCGCTTCTCAAAAGCAGCTCTATTCAGCACGGCCCTCTACCTCGAGGCACCATCAAACCCTTCATTAGTATTGGAAATAATAGAATCTTTATCAGTCGTTGAATTGCCCCAGTCAGAGCTGCGCTGCTGGACGTGGTAATTGTCTCACTGCACTGGCATGCCCCTTTTTCCTTTTCTTTCATTTGTGTTTCTCCGTACCATTTTATCCACTCAGTCTTTTTGAACAATAAATCAGTTTCCTGCACTGGTGAAATATAATCAAGCAATTAAATTAATTTCCAAAATAAGTGGGGATAGAGGGGAGAAAAAAAAAAAAAAAACACCTGCTGAACGCTTAATAAACAACAAGTGAGTGGCGTGTAGCAACGTGTGAATGAATGAATGAATGAATGAATGAAAGACAGAATAATGGGGCAGAAACTGATAGAAGATTCCAACTCGGCATGTCTGACGCGGTTTTCTTATCACTCACAGGAGCTGATGTATCACTTTAACAGCACTTCCTGTAGTGAGGTAGAAATATTACACCATTTTGATTAAATTTGTATAACATTAATAGCTTACTTACACCCACCCACCCACCCACCCACATACACATTTTATATATATATATATATATATATAAAATGTGTGTGTATATATATATATATATATATATATATATATGTATATGTACGTATGTATGTATGTATGTGTGTGTGTATATATATATATATTACACTACCGTTCAAAAGTTTGGGGTCACCCAGACAATTTTGTGTTTTCCATGAAAAGTCACACTTTTATTTACCACCATAAGTTGTAAAATGAATAGAAAATATAGTCAAGACATTTTTCTGGCCATTTTGAGCATTTAATCGACCCCACAAATGTGATGCTCCAGAAACTCAATCTGCTCAAAGGAAGGTCAGTTTTATAGCTTCTCTAAAGAGCTCAACTGTTTTCTGCTGTGCTAACATGATTGTACAAGGGTTTTCTAATCATCCATTAGCCTTCTGAGGCAATGAGCAAACACATTGTACCATTAGAACACTGGAGTGAGAGTTGCTGGAAATGGGCCTCTATACACCTATGGAGATATTGCACCAAAAACCAGACATTTGCAGCTAGAATAGTCATTTACCACATTAGCAATGTATAGAGTGGATTTCTGATATTTCTGATTAGTTTAAAGTGATCTTCATTGAAAAGAACAGTGCTTTTCTTTCAAAAATAAGGACATTTCAAAGTGACCCCAAACTTTTGAACAGTAGTGTGTATATATATATATATATATATATATATATATATATATATATATATATATATACACACACACACACACACTACATAAGATGGAGCCTCAGGTCAGGCAAAACTGAAATTTTGCAAAAGTAAAAGTTTTAGCCAGATCAAGCAAAAGAAGTACTTTTTTTGTTAACTATGTCCTTTCTGGTGGGGCTCCCTAAAATGCAAAACTTTTTTTTTTTTTTCATGTATTCTACACCTTTTCAATGAATGTATAAAAATCAAAACCACAATTTTGTAATTTAACCTGTTCATCAGCTGGAGACACAAAATAAATTAAACTTCTGGCATTTTAAGAATATCTTTTTGTATAGTGATTGATTATTAATGAAGAAAATCCCTTGGGGAAATTCTGTTACAGGAAAATAATCAATAACGGGTGCTGTGATGTGGTCTGACACTGTGAAGTACATTATTTTCTATAGCAGCATGACAAAGCGTTTTATACAGTACATACACAGAGAATATCCAATGATGCCATTGGCGGCACAGTGGTGTCGTGGTTAGCACTGACACCTCACAGCAAGAAGGTTCTTGGTTCAAGCCTCGTAGTTGATGGGGGCCTTTCTGTGTGGAGTTTGCATGTTCTCCCGTGATTGCGTGGGTGTCCTCTGGGTGCTCCAGTTTCCCCCATGTGGTGAGGTTAACATGGGGCAGCCAGGGCCTGAGGTTGGGCTGAAGTGCCCTTGAGCAAGGCACCAAACCCCCAACTGCTCCCTGGGCGCTGTAGTATAGCTGCCCACTGCTCTGGGTATATGTGTGTGCTCATTGCTCACTTGTGTGTAGGGTTAAATGTAAAGGAGGAATTTCACTGAGTGCGTTTACATGCACATAGAGAAAATCGAATTTCTGCCGTTGCTCGACTGAAATCGAAGTTCTAAATACCATGGATACACCTTAGCT
The DNA here is from genome assembly GCF_027579695.1 of Neoarius graeffei. NCBI lineage: Eukaryota > Metazoa > Chordata > Actinopteri > Siluriformes > Ariidae > Neoarius > Neoarius graeffei. The sequence goes on along the minus strand of NC_083576.1, from coordinate 7,269,121 downwards.
AGGCTGAAATTGAACCGAACTTGATTTCTCGTAATCGAGCTACACGACCTAGATTATGCGATTTTTGCCGAGCTACTTAGTGCATGTAAACCCTATCGAGCTACGTAGTCGAGCTACTTACTTCAGCACTGCCCCTTCCGGAAGTGACGAGACCACAAGCGGGAAACACGACAGCCTCGGTCGGCATGACAACAGTAGTAGCGAGCAGCAGAAGAGGTCAGGAGGAACAAACGAAGAAGAGAAAATGGCGAGCAGAAATGTGCACTTCTGGAGCAATGAGGAGACAGAGTTCATGCTCGTTCAGCTTAAGGAGTTGAATATATTAAAATTCATGGACGGGAGAAAAACGCGCAATGGAGAACACGGAACTGATAACTTTGTTTACACTCTTGAATAGCTCTTCTTCATGACGACAACCGGAAGTGTACCAACACGATGGGGCGTGTAGCGCCACCTGTGGCTCGGGTGCACAATGTACCTCACACAATAGCTTGATTTCCTTGTGTGCATGTAGGATTGGATTTCTCTGGCACCCCTGCTGGGACCTTCAGCTCGATTACCGACAGCAGCTCGATTTGAATGTGCATGTAAACGTACTGACTGTGTTTAAGTCTGTGCTTGAGTGTCCGAGTGATAAATAAAGGCTTCTTCTTCTAATGATCCCATTGTTTATTTTGGAAAGAACAACACGTATATATATATTTTTTTTAAATTCATTTGTAGTTACATTTAACATTGCAGAACGTCCAGGAAACATCTTTGTGCTTACGCTATGAAAGTCGTTCCTTAATCAGCCTCTTGTTCTTTTTTTTTCCCTCTCAATCTCAAAGTGAACTAGACAGGGACACTCTAACGAGTGAAAACCCCGCCTTTTCCCTATTAAAATACATTGGGCGAAAATTTCGAAGTTCTGCCATGACCTTGACCTTTGACCTCCAAAAATTAATGGTTTCCTTCCTGGGTGATTGGCAACACGTACAAAATTTGGTCCAAATCGATCCATTGGTTCTTGAGATATCTTGCAGACACACAGACAGACAGACAGACAGACAGACAGATACACACACACACAGACTGACGCAGGTGAAAATAATAACCCCTCCGACTACTGTCGGCGGGGTTAATGAAATGAAAAAGCAGAATATTCTATGACTGAAAAAAAAATCGCAAAAGAGCAAATGAAGTTGGAAAATGTCCTCTGTTGCAGGAGGTTATGTTTTCACCTCCATTTGTTTGTTTGTTCTCAACATAAAAAAAAGTGAACGGATTTGGACGAAATTTGTTGGAAAGGTGATCCATGGGCCAAGGAACAATTGCTTGGATTTTAATGCAAATCCGGATATGTACAATATGTGGATCCAGGATTTTGTTGTTTGTTCCCACTGTAACTCAAAAAGTAGTGAACAGATTTGGATGAAATTTGGTGGACAGCTTTAGTATTATCCTAGCTTCAAATGATTTGATTTTGATGTTGATAATATGTGGCTTGTTGGGGATATGCACTCTACTCTACCGTGTGCCGTTCTAGTCTTTTTCTTATAAAGCACTGACACTGGAGACTCCTTCATGATATGAACCATTGCACAATCATTAATGCTATGAGTACAAGTCCATTTGTACACTCACCGGCCACTTTATTAGCTATACCCATCCACCCACCTGCTGTTTGATGCAGTTCTCTAATCAGCCAATCCCTTGACAGCAGCACAATGCATCAACAGTCGCACAGATATAAATCAAGGGCTTCAGTTAATGTTCAAACATCAGAATGGGAAAAAATTGTGATCTCGTAGTGAAGTGTGACTTTCTTTCACTGTAGTATGGGTGTTGGTTTGAGTCCTTCAGAAACTACTGATCTCTTCCTGGGGTTTTCACACACGACAGTCTCGAGAGTTCACGCAGAAAAAAATGGTGCGAAAAACAAAAACACAGAGTGAGTGAATGAGAGTTCTATGGGTGGAAAAAGCAAACACCTTGTTGATAAGGGAGGTCAGAGGAAAATGGACAGATTGGAAGGATATAGTAACTCACAGCAACTCTTTACAACCCTGGTGAGCAGAAAAGCATCTCAGTAGGCAACAGAAAACAGAAGAGCACATTCGGTTCCACTCCCACTCCTGCAACCAAGAACAGGATCTTAGAATCAAGAACAATGTTTAAGTTGTGACTAAGAATGTCAGAGCTGCTGTTCGAGAAACTTAGTCAGCCAATCAGAATCGAGAATTCATCAAAATCACTGGAATAGACTGATAAATCGACACTTACACCTACGATCGGTAACAGTGACAAAAAAAACATCCCCTCAGCTTAAAATTCCAGCTCGTCTTCTGAACGATCAGTCCCTTTTTACGACGTGATGTCAAATCAACATGGCCGCTCGTACTGTCGACCATGTAACCTTCTGCTTCTTGACGAGTTTATAGCAGTTTAGATCAGTTAATATCCAGACAGACAGAGTACTTGGTTAAATCTGTAATACTGACCATATGAATCACTCTGATCATTAGAGTGATCACTATCATCAGCCAGCTAGCCTGTCGCTAATGCTACTCACTATTGTCTGCTGTTCACTTTAGTAGAACAGAACCAGTAGCCACTCAGGCCTGTACCTGTAAAAGTGCACTTAAATTAGCTTTCTGTGAGCTTTACATGCAAACAAAACACGCTTTTATGGAGGTGTCTACATTTGTTTCTTCGTTTTTTTCCTCCACTCCGCAGGCAGAACGTCCCGACATGAGAAATGACGTTATTATGACTTACAAATGACCACATTTACAAGGCACAAAGAAGACAGCACGAGTTTGTGCAGTGCATGATGTAGTCCACTGTGACATACAGTATGGATTTGATTTAAATTTCTTTCAACACAGCTGGACAGATGTAGACGTAAAATACACAGAATACCGCCAGTCAGCACGTGGTCGTCACTTTTACTCGATGGACGTTTATAAGCCGATAAAGACCTCGGGATGAGTGAAGAAAGGGCTTCATTGTGATAACACGAGGCAACTTGTCTTGCTTGACTTAATACGACTCGATATTTCAAAAGGACCTGACGGACCCTCGGATAATAAAAACGTTGTGTGGATGTTTCAGTAGACTTCAAACCCTCAGAAATATCCACTAAGAGAGAGTGTGTGTGTTTGTGTGTGTGTGTATGAGCTGATGGAGACAGAGGGTCTAGAGCTGAGGGAAAGACGAGGGAGCCCCAAAACGCTCCTCATGACCACGAACGTGTTTAGAAGGCCCTCGCATTTTTTTTTTCCTACAGAGAGCAACTTGAAAGTGCTACACTGCAAAAGGTCTCTTTCTCCATTCATGCTGGTGTGTAAACACACACACACACACACACACACACACACACACACACCAGGACTCCAGCATGCAGGAGCACATCACAATCAAGAGCAAAATTGAAATTCCAGCTGTGACGTACAACACAGAGGTGGGGGTGAGAAAAGTATTCAATTTATGGATTTAATTTACCTTTATTATTATTATTATTATTATTATTATTATTATTTTCAATGCAAAAAAATCATATTTAAATATTGTAATTATATTTATTTCATATTTTTATTCATTCATATTTTTATTTAATTATTTTATTTAATGCCATTTAAAAAAGTAGCATTTATGTACGTTTATTTTACTTTTTTTTCAAATAAAATGTGTGAAAATGAATCATGATGTAAACAACCTCATTTTACATCATTCATTAAAATTCTTTCAATATTTTTCTCGTCTTTCAACATGGAATTTAATCAACCTTTTATTTAATATTAAATACTTAATATTTATTTTTTAGATTGGTTTGTATTCATTTTTTTTTAATTTAAAAAAATCATTTATTTATTTATTTTCAATTCATTTATTTTCAGAAATTGTGCATAGAAATGTAGCATTTATAACTAATTATATTTGGAGAGTTATTTCATTCTTAAAAAAGTGAAAATAAATTCAGCCTTCAGTGAGCTGCAGTGATTTTAACCGTGCTTTTTTTCTTCTTCTTTCAAATATTATTGAGTTAAAAGTGGTTTCATAAATATTAAATGTTCATTATGAAATACTTATGATTTAAAAAAAATAAAGTAAATATTACTAATAACAAAAATACACCGAAATGATTTTTGTTATTGTTGTTTTAGTTTTCCTCCAGCAAACTGAAGTCGATCTCTCCACCCTTCTGTGCATTTTTTTGATTAAAAATAACTCGCAGGTCCACGTCTGGCTGCAACAGCAGGGCATTAAAAAAAAAAAAAAGTCAGATGTTATATTTCTTCTTTTCTTGATGAACAAAGCAGAATTTCATTCTTCATGAGTAAAACTAGGCCGTGCTGCCTGGAAAGAGATGAAGGAGGGGAAAAACAGAAAAAATATCACGGTTATAAAACAAAGCCTTTTTTTTTCCCAGCCAGTTGGAACGAAACATGTTGATAATCTTAAAATTGAGTGTTAAACTGTCAGGTCCAGCGAGCCAGTGCTAAGACGCAGGACTCATCTTTCTCCGTATGCTATGACATATGCTAGCTTTCTCAGAGCAGCTGCTTTGCTAGCGTGTCGTCTGTCCTCGTTTGGATCAAAGTAAGATTAGGAGGTAAATTAGAGAGAGTTCCACATACTTGCAGATCGACCAGGACAGAAGGAAGCCGAGGAGGAAGGGTAATTAGAAGGCTGCCCGTATCTTTTATAGAGCCGTTAGCGGTTAGCAGCAGGAGGTGCATGGAGGCCTAAGAGGAAATTAGGCTTTGTATATGCATGTGTGTGTGTTAGCAGGACACACTGGTCTGCTGGGACCCAAACGGGGCCTGAACCAAAATCAGCCTCCTCTAATGACTGGGATCAAAGCTTCTTTAATGTGGAGTTGTGATGAAGGTGGGTAATTAGCATCTCCCCAGTGCCTCCGAGTGTAATTAAAACCTTCGCTATTCCAGAAGCCCAGCCCTAACGAGATTGGAGTGGTGGATCAGGATGTGGAGAAAGAAACTGTTCTGCAGGATTCTGTGATGGAAAATGAACAGATTTGACTACAGGATTAAAAGGAACCAAAAAAAAAAAAAAAATCACTCTTGACAATGAAATTAGGTTAGTGCTTCTGGAATTAGAAGATCACGTGGTAGAGCTCATACCTCCATCAAGCCATATATTATCAACATCACAATTAAATCGCTTGAAGCTAGGATAATACTAAAGCTGTCCACCAAATTTCATCCAAATCCTTTCACTACTTTTTGAGTTACATTGGAAACAGCAAATAAACAAAGGCGAAAACAACCTTCTCCAACACAGTTGGTGGAGGTAATAAAACACAACAAGGGGCGATCTCATCTAATCTCATCTCATTATCTCTAGCCGCTTTATCCTGTTCTACAGGGTCGCAGGCAAGCTGGAGCCTATCCCAGCTGACTACGGGCGAAAGGCGGGGTTCACCCTGGACAAGTCGCCAGGTCATCACAGGGCTGACACATAGACACAGACAACCATTCACACTCACATTCACACCTACTGTCAATTTAGAGTCACCAGTTAACCTAACCTGCATGTCTTTGGACTGTGGGGGAAACCAGAGCACCCGGAGGAAACCCACGCGGACACGGGGAGAACATGCAAACTCCGCACAGAAAGGCCCTCGCCGGCCCCGGGGCTCGAACCCGGACCTTCTTGCTATGAGGCGACAGCGCTAACCACTACACCACCGTGCCGAACAAGGGGCAATGATATGGAAAAACAAATCAACTACGAGATGCTGTGATGAAGCAGAATTACTGTTCCCACCCTGAATATCGTTATTTTCCATGGCAACACGTACTGTATTCTTTTAAAGACATTGCCAATCGATAAGTGATGAATCAAACACTTGGGTGTGTGCAGTTATAGAAAAATAATCAATGACTCATGATTGCGATGTAGTATGAAGCAAAGCAGAGGTACTCTTTCTACCCTAAAGTTGATTATTTTCCTCTAACTGAACATCCTGTATTATTCTGTCCACGTTCACTGGATATGAGCAATCGTGCACTTTGATTGGCTACTCTACTACTAGGATATCAGCTCATATGCCATGAGTAGAGAAAAACAAAATGGTGGGAGTGTTTTGCTGAACCAACCAAGGATGAAATAAAAACTACTCGAAAACAAAACCCCAAAAAATACAAAATATTAGAGCAACAAATTATGGAATGAAATGTTCTTACCATGAAAGACTCATGTCATTATCTCTAGCCGCTTTATCCTGTTCTACAGGGTCGCAGGCAAGCTGGAGCCTATCCCAGCTGACTACGGGCGAAAGGCGGGGTACACCCTGGACAAGTCGCCAGGTCATCACAGGGCTGACACATAGACACAGACAACCATTCACACTCACATTCACACCTACGCTCAATTTAGAGTCACCAGTTAACCTAACCTGCATGTCTTTGGGGGAAACCGGAGCACCCGGAGGAAACCCACGTGGACACGGGGAGAACATGCAAACTCCACACAGAAAGGCCCTCGCCGGCCCCGGGGCTCGAACCCGGACCTTCTTGCTGTGAGGCGACAGCGCTAACCACTACACCACCGTGCCGCCCACCATGAAATACTATCTTTTTTTAATTTGTATTTTTCAAGAATTATTATTTTCTTATTGCATTTCTCACAAATTGCGACAGTCATTTCGCCTGTTTGTTTACATTCTAAACGGAAATGATTTTGTCGACTACCGTTCAAAAGTTTGGGGTCACTTTGAAATGCCCTTATTTTTGAAAGAAAAGCACTGTTCTTTTCAATGAAGATGACTTTAAACTAATCAGAAATACACTCTATACATTGCTAAAGTGCTAAATGACTATTCTAGCTGCAAATGTCTGGTTTTTGGTGCAATATCTCCATAGGTGTATAGAGGCCCATTTCCAGCAACTCTCACTCCAGTGTTCTAATGGTACAATGTGTTTGCTCATTGCCTCAGAAGGCTAATGGATGATTAGAAAACCCTTGTACAATCATGTTAGCACAGCTGAAAACAGTTGAGCTCTTTAGAGAAGCTATAAAACTGACCTTCCTTTGAGCAGATTGAGTTTCTGGAGCATCACATTTGTGGGGTCGATTAAATGCTCAAAATGGCCAGAAAAATGTCTTGACGATATTTTCTATTCATTTTACAACTTATGGTGGGAAATAAAAGTGTGACTTTTCATGGAAAACACAAAATTGTCTGGGTGACCATAAACTTTTGAATGGTAGTGTATATAAATGCCCTGTTTCTCAAAATCCAGTGAATGTTGACAGAGTAAAACAGTTATTCCACTCAATCTCGTCGTACATGGTTTATAGACAGCTCGGTGCTATGCGCCTCATCTGCTATCAGCTCATGTACGACTCGATTTTGTGGAATAACTGTTCAGTGTTTTAGTTCTCTTATCCTACGGCACTTTCAATTCCTCAGAATGACATTTCGAGTTACTTTTAATGTTGCTGAATGTCCATGAAATAAGACACTCACATTACAGCAGCTATTAACAGTCATGAAACAAACTTCTCGTTTTATTAAACGAACGTAGCACAAACTCCTCTGATCTGAAGCTGTCGGAAAAGTGTACAGCTTTACCTCTGAGTGTTACAAAGCATTGACACTGGAGACTCCTTTCTTTAAAAAAAGAAATGCTAAACATCTCCATTCAAGCATCAAGAATTTTCCAAAAAAGTCCAAAATTACTGTAAAAACAAGAATGTATGAAATGTATTATAATAGGGGAAAAAAAAGAGTGCAATAAAATAATAGAAACCTGGGATTTGAAGTATAACCAGAACTACTTTCAGAGCTGTACGACATTTAAATCAACCCCTTCTGACCAATCAGATTTGACGATTTATGTTTAGTAATCAGGCTTGTAGTACTCGAGTCCGACTCATGCCCTAATTTTAAGGACTTTTGACTTGACTTGGACTTGAGCACTCGGACTTGGACTCAGACTCATGCATTAACTTCATTCAGACTTATAAATTGGAGACGAGGACTCGGGTTTTTTCGTTATTTTTTTGTAACATGCCATAATAATTTGGCATAAGATATTTATATTTATATCTACATTATTTTTTATACTAACTTGGTGCAAGAGAATGCACATTCACCTGTTCATACGTCATGTTCAGGAACAAACTAACGTTAATGGCGCTAAAATGCCTGGAGAGATGCCGCTAGGATTGTCCGCTTTGCTTATACAGACTTCTCGTGCAGTGGGAAAAAATGCACTGCTGTGTGTTCCATATGTAGAAGAACTCTCGAGGAGACGACGGGGACAACCTCGAACTTCAATCGTCATTTGGTAAGACTCCACCCAGAGAAGGAAGTGACACGCTATGTTCATTGCTCTGTTGATAATGGGCTGGGCTTGCTGAGCGATGAACTAGCTAGTGTTAACCCTCTTTCATGTTATTTGCCGTGTTGATAGTGGGCGGGGCTTGCTGAGCGATGAACAAGCTTTTTATCTGTAGCCTGTTAACTAAAATGGTGCAGTCGAGCAGGAACGTTAGTCCAACACAGTAGCAGAGACGCTTTCACATCAAGGCAGCAACAGCCGCCGTCAAATTGTACGGATGGAGGCCCTGTCCACACGGCAACGGATTCAGGTGACTCCGATACAATTTCTTATCGTTTAGGCCTGGCGTCCACACGGCACCGGCGTTTGGGGTGCCCAAAACGCAATCTTTTTGAGAACGGGTTCCAGAGTGGAAAGATCTGGCAACGTTGCCGTTGTGAAGTCGTCTGGATGAGCAGAACGGATTTGTTTACGATGACATCACAACCACATGACTGTGAGTGCTTCACGCCGGGTAGAAGTGTAACGAACTCGATGCGAGTTGTCAACAAATCCTATAACTTGGTTCATGTAATGCGCTTACAAAATATTTTCACTGTGAATATTTATTGCGTAATGGTGCAAAGTGAGAGAGAGAGAGAGAGAGAGAGAGAGAGAGACTCTGCCCTTAGGGCACAGTCAATCCCGCCAGCAAAAATAGGGAAAAAAAGGAGCGCTCTCACCTCTTCAGATGATGGTTTAAGTCCTACAATACATTCCTCAAAAAGGGCGTAGAACAACAAATTAATCCATCAACGTGTAGCATTCAATTTATTCCGGACCATTAAAGACGCCGCCTTCCGCATAGAATCATACGTCATCCTCGCCGCCATATTGGATAGGTCAAAGCGGAGAATAAAGATTCATGTGCTGCGTTTAACTGTACCAACAGGTTTACCGTCCAAACGAGATCACATGGGATTGCCTTTCACAGGTGAGAAACAACAAATTAATCCATCAACGTGTAGCATTCAATTTATTCCGGACCATTAAAGACGCCGCCTTCCGCGTAGAATCATACGTCATCCTCGCCGCCATATTGGATAGGTCAAAGCGGAGAATAAAGATTAGCTGCGTTTAACTGTACCAACAGGTTTACCGTCCAAACGAGATCACATGGGATTACCTTTCACAGGTGAGACTGGAAAAATACTTTTCATTGTATTTGGCCATTATAATGTAATTTTACGAACAGATTTCCCTGACTTTGTGGCTAATATGAAGTCTCGCGCATAATAGTTTATGCGCATGCGTCCTTACTACTTCTATTGTTCTGGTGTCTCCGAAGGGACCGTCTTACAGCGCCCCTAGAGGTGTGGCATGTGTATTGCATCGTTTTCAGCAAGCGTTGCCATATGGACCTGATATTTTACTGATCGTTGCCCATTTGGACGCGATATATTTTTAAATAACATCTCGTTGCCGTTGTCGTGTGGATGTAGCCGGAGTCTTGTTCTCGTACTCGACTTGAAGTTTTCTTTAATGACTCGGACTTGACCACTGGGGACTTGAGACTGGACTTGGACTTGAGGTTTAGTGACTCGACTACAACACTGTTAGCAGTACAATAATAACTGCCTGGAAAATAATTGCTGAAACGAACGCATGAAAACCTCTCCCTTTAATCACGCTGCTGTTTTCGGATTCCTCACGCCACTCCAGTGATGTGGACAGGAAGTACTCCGTGTCTCACTTCTTCGTGTGACCTCACGCTTCTTTGCAATTGCAAAAACCATCTTTGTAGCTCTCAGTTCAGCTTAATTTCATGTGCGGCTTGAATGGTTTCAATTCCACCGAGCAGCCTTTCATCTCAGCCGTTCTTTTTTTTTCAGCAGCGCTCTTTCTTCTGCTCCTCACAAGCATGAATTCATTTGCGTCCATATGCGCACATGCTTTGAACTTCTTTCTGCACGATGGAGGAATAAAAACAAACATGTTCTCGAAGGCCTCGGTGGCAAAGCTGCGTGTCACACTCGCCAGTCCTTGGAACTACGGACTTCCTTCCTGTCAAAAACGCTGGAAGCGTGATCAAAGACGGGTTTCTATCCAGTCATGTGTTTTGGTGTTTGTAGCAGTGATGTAGCAATGAGTCAACCAAATACACAATGCGTTATTAAACTTTCTCCACCTATCTGTGTCTCTCAGGGAAGAAAGAAAGAAAGAAAAAACACGAATGACGAACGGTCGTGGAAAATGTGTGCAGACTAAACAAACCTACAGCCTGATGTTCGCCATCCGTAGCTGTTACGTCACCACATGCCTTTTGGATTAGTGGAGCTCAGTGGTATAGGTGGCAAAGGTTACGAGTATACACACTTTACTAATATCAACACTAGGAGTGCTGTCACTTTGAGCCAACACCCCCGTCTGACGCTGTCTAGGTGGTACAGTCCAGGCGCTGCCATGCTCTTAAAACCTTCCCTGTGGTCCCAGGTTTGGCAAGATCCCTCCCATGGCAGCCTTAGGGAGCATAATTCTTGCACAATTATCCATTTAGGTGAAGAGGACGTGGGCTAAACTGCAACACATGTAGCCCTCGGCCTGCAAACAAAGAACAAAAGGTGGCTGCTGGAAGCCCTCCACCTTTACCTCCATAAAAGCTCCAGCCAAACCAATGGTCTATGCAGAAGCCATGATCTCTCCCACTGCGTCTACACACACAGCACTAAAGACACATGTACGGTAATAGCTGGGCAGTGTGGAGACCGAGGAACACTCTCTTTAACGCTTAAAGATTGTACAATCGTGTAAAAAACTCTGTGTGTGGTGTTGAATTAAACCTCCATCCCAGTGTGTTTTAAACCCTTGTCATTATGATTACAACATGGAAAGCAGGCTCAATTTGTTTTCATCGTCAATGCTGATGGAAAGTAAGGAAAAAAAAAACACAAAAACGCAGTGTGAAGTGACGTTTTAGGAAAATAATCAGCGGTGTCATAAAGGCAGACCGAAACAGAGTAGATTCCTCGAACGATACGTCCTGAAGTGTTTCATTCTTGTCATACAACGGCAATTTATACGTTTAATCCATCACTATGTTCAGACTGCAACCTCAAACGACCCGTATCCGATTTGTTGTGAAATCCGATTTTTTTTTGTTAGGCCGTTCGCATTACCAATTATATGAGACTTGTATGCGATCTCCAATATGAACGGAAAACGACCCAAAAGTGTCCCGCATGCGCAAATTGACACGTAATAAGCACATCTATGTAATACGTTAACAAAAAAAAAAAGCGGGGCGGCACGGTGGTGTAGTGGTTAGCGCTGTCGCCTCACAGCAAGAAGGTCCGGGTTCGAGCCCCGTGGCCGGCGAGGGCCTTTCTGTGCGGAGTTTGCATGTTCTCCCCGTGTCCGCATGGGTTTCCTCCGGGTGCTCCGGTTTCCCCCACAGTCCAAAGACATGCAGGTTAGGTTAACTGGTGACTCTAAATTGAGCGTAGGTGTGAATGTGAGTGTGAATGGTTGTCTGTGTCTATGTGTCAGCCCTGTGATGACCTGGCGACTTGTCCAGGGTGTACCCTGCCTTTCGCCCGTAGTCAGCTGGGATAGGATCCAGCTTGCCTGCGACCCTGTAGAAGGATAAAGCGGCTACAGATAATGAGATGAGATGAAAAAAAAGCGCACTCTTCAAGTTTAATGATTTTGTTTGTTTGTTTAATTATCTGGTTAGTGTTAAAGTGTGAGGTCTCGTCTGTGTTTTTGTTTCTGAACTGAAATGAAAACGTGTAGCCTGGTAACGAGGGTTGACTCCTAAATGTCTCTCTAATTTCTATATAAGTGCACTACATGTTACTAGGAAGCAATGGATTTTTAAACTCTATATAGTGCACTCGAGCTTCAGTCGGCAGTCATTTGGGATACGGCCGCTGTATTACCAAACTCTTAATTCAGGCTTAATAATTTGCACATATTTATTTCGTCATATTAATAAACTTTTTCTACATTTTTATAAATATTTATTTAGATTGTTTATAGCCAGCTGAATTCTGCAACTTCTCTCAGCGCTGGCTCAAGGTGCAGAAACACCAGTGCAGTTTGCTATGGAGATGAGGCGAGACCTGGCGATGTGGTACAGGATGGTTTAAGTTATAAATCAGTTATAGAAACTGTTTTATTTAATCAGGCTAACAGATAAACATCCAGGTCCCTACCAAATCCACCATTAGCTTGATCAATTCTATAAAAGTCTATTTAAATTCTGAAAACTGTACAAATGTTGTTGTTTTCCACCAAAGAGGCGGGATTAGCCAACGCAGAATAGTGACGTTTGTCTCTTGTTGATGACGTGTAGGTCGCATGAATGCGACCTGTCCGGTCAGACTGCAGTCACATGTGAAAATATCGGATATGCATCGGAATTAGGACCACATATCCAAGCGGCCTGGGTCGCATGTGAAAAAATCGGATCTGTGTCGTTCAGATTGTCAATAACAAATCGGATACAGGTCGCATATGGGCAAAAAAATCGGATATGGGTCGTTTCAGGGTGCAGTCTGAACGTAGTCCAATACACTTAGGCCCTGTCCATACGAGTACATTTTTGTCGAATCCGCATAAATACTTTATCGTTTCGGCCTCGCATCCAGACGGAGCTGGCTTTTTCGAGGTGTGAAACCGGTATTTTTTGAAAACAGGTCCCAGAGTGGGAAAATCCTAAAACGCCGGATAGCCTGGAGTCGTCTGGATGGCGAAGCAGATTTTTTTCAGAAACGATGACGTATAAGCCCCGCCTCTCTAACCTTTAACCTCAGCCACCGCCGCTAGATGCGTCATAACAACAACAACGGCGGACTACAGGCTTGTGCTCGTACTGCAGAAACAACTCAGTCTATTACGGCTGCTACAACAAAACCTTCTGCTTTTATATTACTGCGAGGAGCAACAAAACTTCTCGTGTTATGAGCTTGTTTTGTAAACAGCGCGTGACCTTTATACGCATGCTCCATGGCTTCTCTTCCGGTTTTAGTGTAGTGTATTGGTGTGGTGGCGTCAGAGCGCCACATACAGGCCTGGCATATGTACTACAGCGTTTTGGGTCATTTCCAGTGAATCGAAACGACGCCATGTTTACGGAGATTTTTTTCAAAATGACAGCGTATTGGGTGAGGCCGCGTACTCGTGTGGACGGGGCCTTAATAATGTAATGTTAACAAGTCACAGTCATTCCCTCACCGGTTTCTCTTGAACTTAACAAGACAATAATGTTTTAGAATGAGAACATAATAAGAACATTACCCTAAACCTGTGATTAGATTTTCAGCTCACTATCACCTACTGGGTGGCACGCTGGTGCAAGTGGTTAGCACCGTCACCTCACAGCAAGAAGGTTCTGGGTTCGAGCACAACGCCCGACGAGGGCCTCTGCACGGGTTTCATCCAGTTTCCCCCAAAGACATGCAGGTTAGGTTCATTGGTGGCTCTAAATTAACCGTGAGTGTGAATGGCTGAGATACACCATAATAATCCAGTCGAAGGCAACGGGAAACCACTACTGTAATGTTCCCTCGAGACTTTGACGGGTGAAGCCATCAGAGCGGCCTTGTCACTGTAGTGATTTGCCAAATGGATGGATGGATCACCTTCTGATCCTTCAGAGTCAAGACTTTAACACTGCTGTGGGATGAGAACAAAATACAGCAGTGTTTGGCTGGAAAAGGAAGCCGAGTTGAGAGACAGAGAGAGTAGACAAAAAGCAGGCAACGCAATCCAGAACAGTGAGTCACATTCAGACAAAATCATCTCAGCCCCAAAATAACATAAAAAAGGGCTAATCAGGAATTTCTCCTGACAGAACAAAAAAAAAAAAAAAAAACTTCCAAATAAATAAATAACAGTTATTCCATGAAATCGAGTCGTACGTGAGCCCATAGCCGATGAGGCACGTAGCACCGAGATTGAGTGGAGTAACTCTTTTATTCTATCCACATTCACTGGATTTTGAGAAACAGGGCATTTTTATTTTTTGCAAATTCGATAAATAAAAACTTTCTACAAAACTTCCGACAAAATAAATTCCACTTAGAATGTAAACAAACCGGCGAAATGACAGAAGCAATTTATGAGAAATGTTATAACAATAATTCTTGAAAAAAAAAATGTTCTTACCATCAAATACTTTCATTCCATATGCTGTTGCTTTTTTTTTTTGTATTTTTTGGGGGTTTTGTTTTCGAGTAGTTTTTATTTCGTCCTAGCCTAGTAAACTAGACCCACCCGCCTAGCGGCCAAAAATATTTTTGCCTACGAGTGGGTCTAGCCTCGGACCATATCAACAACACACCCCGGGCATCAAATCGTGCCCGCCAATCACAACGCAAAGTTTTTGTTTGGATTCTTCGGGTGGGCTTTTGCAGGAGTGACGACAAGGCTGCGCGACGCTGGAGAAAGCGCAACAGGAAAGATGGCTACGGCTATTGAACAGCGCGCGTTTGACTCCGCTTTGGAATCAGTTTTAGAAGAATTAGACTTGGAGTTTTCGTTGAAACATGAGCAGGAAGAGGCTCTCCGCTCATTCCTTTTCAAGAAGAATGGTGTCCCTCTCCATATGCTGTTTGTTTACCCTCCCACACTGCTTTCTGTTGCTCTGACTACATCACAGTCACTGTTGCGCTGATTGGTCAGAGCGTTGGCCTGTACGCACAGAGACAGTTTGAAAGACAACGGGTTGTTCCTACCCACACCCTTCGGAAATGTCTACGACCGAGACCAGACTAAATATTCACATTTAGTCTGGCTTGCCAGGCTAATTTCGTCCTTGGTTGGTTCAGCAACATGCGCCACCATTTTGTTTTTCTCTACTCACGGTATATGAGCCGATATCCTATTAGGAGAGTAGCCAATCAGAGCATGTGCTTGCTCATATCCAGTGAATGTGGATAGAGTAATTATCTATATGCAGTGCCATCCACAATTATTGGCACCCCTTGTAAAGATTAGTAAAAAGAATTCGAAAAAAATCCATCTTTTGGTGAAGTCGTCATTGCTTCATCTTATACCGAAGAAAATGAGAAAAATCCAACCTTTAACTGAAACAAATTTATTCAGAAAAAAAAAATCCCTCATCTCATCAAGGAATAATTATTTTCAACAAAAACACATGTGCCACTATTATTGGTACCCCTGCGTTTAATACTTTGTCCAACCTCCTTTGGCAGTAAAACAGCCCTGAGTCTCCTGTAACATTTTATAAGGTTGGAGATACAGAGCAGGGCATCTGAGACTGTTCCTCTTTAAACAATCTCTCTAGATCATCCAGGGTCATCAACCCTCTCTTGTGCTCTCTCCTCTTCAGCTTTTCACTGGGGTTCAGGTTCAGGGGACTGACATGGCCAGGGCAGACGCTTCATTCTGTGCTCAGTGAACCATGTTTGTGTTGATTTGGACGTTGGATCATTGTCCTGCTGGAACATCCAGTGATGACCCAATTTGAGTTTTCTGGCAGAGGCAGCCAGATTCTGATTTAAAATGTCCTGGTAGTTCATAGAGTCCATGATGCCATGGACCCTAACAAGGTTCCCATGGCCTTTGGAGGAAAACCAGCCCCAAAACAAACATCACAGAACTTCTACCATATTTTACAGTTGGGATCGGGTTCTTTTCATTATAGCCGTCCTTCTTTTTACACCAAACACACCTTGAGAGCTCCATTTTTGTTCCATCAGACCAGAGAACACGGTTCCAGTCAAACTTCAGGTGCTTATGTTTGTGGTAAACTGACAGAAAAGGCTTTCCCCCTCCCCCAACACCTTCCAAATAACCTGTTGGCATGGAGGTGGAGTCTGGTGGTGGTTTTGGAGACTTGGAAACCCCAAGATTTGACTTTTTCTTGTAATTTACCAACAGCGATCCTTAGGGACTTTTTGCCTCTCTTACCCTCCTCCTCACTGTACATGGGGGCAAAATAAACTTGTCTCCTCTTCCAAGCAAGTGTGTACCAGTTCCAGTTGGTGTCCATTCATTATCTCATCTCATTATCTCTAGCCACTTTATCCTGTTCTACAGGGTCGCAGGCAAGCTGGAGCCTATCCCAGCTGACTACGGGCGAAAGGCGGGGTACACCCTGGACAAGTCACCAGGTCATCACAGGGCTGACACACAGACACAGACAACCATTCACACTCACATTCACACCTACGGTCAATTTAGAGTCACCAGTTAACCTAACCTGCATGTCTTTGGACTGTGGGGGAAACCGGAGCACCCGGAGGAAACCCACACGGACATGGGGAGAACATGCAAACTCCACACAGAAAGGCCCTCGCCGGCCACGGGGCTCGAACCCAGAACCTTCTTGCTGTGAGGCGACAGCGCTAACCACTACACCACCGTGCCGCCCCTCCATTTATTATTATTGCCCTAACAGTCGAAATTGACATTTTCAGCCAAGTAGACTTTTTTAATAACCATCCGCTGACTTATGAAGGTCAACACACTTCTCCCTCATTTGGTTTGTGTCTCTCTTATGTTGATGTTGAGGGAATTTGGCCTCTGTGTCGCTTCATATTTGTTCCCCAGTTAATCAGGAAGTCATGGATTACAGCTTGAAAGTTCCTACACACTCCAGTCTACTCAAAAATGCATAATTAAATGGGAAACATGCTTCAGTTACTACATTGCATTCGCATTAACCATGAGAGTGGGAGGAAAGTGATCTCAGTGATACTGACCATGGCAATGATTGTTGGTGCCAGAAGGGCTGGTGTGAGTATTTCTAGAACTGCTGATTTCCTGGAATTTTCACACACACAACAGTCTCTAGAGTTTACACAGAATGGTGCAATAAAGAAAAAAAAATTCCAGTGAGCAGCAGTTCTGCAGACAGAAATGATTTGTTGATGAGAGAGGTCAATGGAGAATGGCCAGATTGGCTCGAGATGCCAGAAAGGCTACAGTAACTGATAATTAATAGTAACTCTGTGCAACTGTGGTGAGCAGAAAAGCATCTCAGAATGCACAACATGTCAAACATTGAGGTGGATGGGATACAACAAGAGAAGACCACACCAGGGTCTCCTTCTGTGGGCACAGTGGACACAGGCTCACCCGATCTGGACAGATGAAGACTGAATCCAAGAGAAAACCTTTGAGATATGGCAGAACAGGAGACTTGCAGTATGAAAGTGTACCTGGAAAATCTGCAGGATTTGTGTGATGCAGTCAAGGACAAGAATTTCAAAGGAATGTTTCCAACATCTTGTGGAATCCATGCCACAGAGAAGCTGTTTTGAGAGAATGTGAGGCCCTGTCGAGTATTACTTAGCCTTCCTTATAACATACTAAGCGATTTCTTGTTTATTTTTATTTGTACTATTTGTGGATTTTGATATCTGAGCTACAACAAGGTGGCATGGTGGTGCAGTGGTTAGCACTGTTGCCTCACAGCAAGAAGGTTCTGGGTTCGAGCCCAGTGGCCGACGGGGCCTTTCTGTGTGGAGTTTGCATGTTCTCCCCATGTCTGTGTAGGTTTCCTCAGGGTGCTCCGGTTTCCCCCACAGTCCAAAGACATGCAGTTAGGCTAGTTGCCCATGCGTGTGAGTGGTTGTTTCCCCAAGTCCAGAAATGGGAAAGTTGTGGTAGGAAGGGCATCTGGTGTAAAACTATGATCCAATTAATATGATGTGGATCAGTAGAGTCCACATAGAGCCCTCCTCCGTGGAGCCCCTCTTTTCCTGGCTGGACAAGGAGGAAGAAGAAGATACAAGAAGTACCTGTGCTAATAATGAAAGGCGGCTATTTTTTGGAAGTTCTACACAGTCTCATTGCAGAAAAAAAGGTCTTTGGTTCATTCCTGTAGCCATATTGTGACCTTTCAACTCTTAAATATGGACTAATATTACATTCCCACCTGCACACATCTGCTGTCAGGGTAGAAATCAGAGGTATCTGTTTCTTGAAAAAAATGATGACCTACAACAGATGATGTGGATCAATACAGCTTTGCTTGCTCAACGGAGAAATGAATTAAATGCATGGATAAATGAAGTGATGGAAACGCTATCTGCACCTAATCATTACATACATCCTGGATGGGCTGGACGGGACATCAGTCAGTTCCAAGGCAGCATTCAGACACACATTTTCACACTGATTCACATCAAAGGACAATTCATGGTGGGTGACAGTATGGTGAGCTAAAATGATTTTTTTTTTTCACCAAACCTTGGTTGACTCTGCCAAGAGGAGAAGCCTGAAGGCAGACAAAGGTTTAATCAAGATCACAAATCTTTGTGCTTGTATACCGGTATGTAGCTTCATTCTGGAGGTGGCATGAGTTTAGAAACCAGGCCATCTACATCCCACTGTGTTTTTTGAGAAGGTGGGAAGAAACTGAAGAACCCAGAGGAAACCCATATGGACAGTAACTCAAGGTGAGGAAACGATGGCAGATTTTGAAAACTATTGCTATAAGAGTGTTTCAGTTTCAAAGTTCTGACCTAGTGATCTTCATGTGGTGGGTTCAAATCCCTAAGCGCCAAAAGAATAATGGAATAAATAGGCAAGAACTTTTATCACACCACCCTGAGGACAACTGCACGTCATCCATCCAGTGCAGCCCAAGAATGCTGTTAACAGCCTTTAAAATGGAAATGAATCCAAAGCTGAGGAGATTAGAGGAAGGTCTAGGACATTACAGATTTAGCGACTTGGTGATTGATTCATCTCTGAGCTCCACTGGAAGCTGAAAATGGATGACAAGGTCAACAAGCTTCTCGAGGTCAAAAGCTCCCTCTTGAACCTGTACCAACCATCATGAACATTCTTTGCTGAGAAGCAATTCCTTTATTTTGACATTAGCCATGGTATAAGGATATTTAACAGTTATTCCACGAAATCGAGTCGTACATGAACTGATAGCCGATGAGGCGCCATGTACAATGAGATTGAGTGGAATAACTGTTTTATTCTATCCACATTCACTGGATTTTGAGAAACAGAGAATTTTCATTTTTAATTTTTTTGCAAATTCAATAAATAAAAACTTTATACGGGCGGCGTGGTGGTGTAGTGGTTAGCGCCGTCGCCTCACAGCAAGAAGGTCCGGGTTCGAGCCCCGTGGCCGGCGAGGGCCTTTCTGTGCGAAGTTTGCATGTTCTCCCCGTGTCCGCGTGGGTTTCCTCCGGGTGCTCCGGTTTCCCCCACAGTCCAAAGACATGCAGGTTAGGTTAACTGGTGACTCTAAATTGAGCGTAGGTGTGAATGTGAGTGTGAATGGTTGTCTGTGTCTATGGCCAAGTTTACATTAGACCGTATCTGTCTCGTTTTCTTCACGGATGCACTGTCCGTTTACATTAAAACGCCGGGAAACGGGAATCCGCCAGCGTCCACGTATTCAATCCAGATCGTGTCTGGTCCGGTGCTGTGTAAACATTGAGGATACGTGGATACGCTGTGCTGAGCTCTAGCTGGTGTCGTCATTGGACAACGTCACTGTGACATCCACCTTCCTGATTCGCTGGCGTTGGTCATGTGACGCGACTGCTGAAAAACGGCGCGGACTTCCGCCTTGTATCACCTTTCATTAAAGAGTATAAAAGTATGAAAATACTGCAAATACTGATGCAAATACTGCCCATTGTGTAGTTATGATTGTCTTTAGGCTTGCCATCCTTCCACTTGCAAGTGGTAAGTGACGCACATACCCGATATGCACTGACAGCACACACACAGCGGCTCAGTCCCAAATCACTGCTCGTGCACTTCACTCGCGCGCTCTGTGAGCTGCGCAGGGCCGGAGTGCGCACCCTCCAGAGGGCACTCGCTGTTCAGGGTGGAGTGATTTGGAGCGCAGGATGCTTGCGGAGCCGAGCGTATCCGTGTATTGGCGTTGCTGTGTGCAGGCGAATCGTGTATTGGTGTTGCTGTGTGCATGTTAATCGTTTTAAAAACGTTAATCTGATGATCCACTGATACGGTCTAATGTAAACCCCACCTAAGTGTCAGCCCTGTGATGACCTGGCGACTTGTCCAGGGTGTACCCCGCCTTTCGCCCGTAGTCAGCTGGGATAGGCTCCAGCTTGCCTGCGACCCTGTAGAACAGGATAAAGCGGCTAGAGATAATGAGATGAATGAAAAACTTTATACAAAATGTCCAACAAAATCATTTCCTCTTAGAATATAAACAAATTGGCGAAATGACAGAAGCAATTTCCAAAAAATGCTATAATTAAAAAAAAAATTTCTTACCATCAAATACTTTTATTCCATAGTTTTTTTATTTTTTATTTTTGTATTTATTTATTTATTTCTTCTTCTTCAGGGTTTTTTGGGCAGTTGGCAAACCAACTTAAAGGTGCATTACTGCCACCAACTGGGCTGGAGTGTGGAACAGGCGATATTGGAGGAAAACAAACAAACAAAACTATATTCTTTGAGTTATTTCTGTTTATTTTAAATACCTGATAATTTTTGGGGTTTTGTTTTCGAGTAGAGTTTTTATTTCATTCACGGTTGCTTCAGCAACACACGCTGCCATTTTGTTTTTCTCTACTCACGGTATACAACCCCGATTCCAAAAAAGTTGGGACAAAGTACAAATTGTAAATAAAAACGGAATGCAATAATTTACAAATCTCAAAAACTGATATTGTATTCACAATAGAACATAGACAACATATCAAATGTCGAAAGTGAGACATTTTGAAATTTCATGCCGAATATTGGCTCATTTGAAATTTCATGACAGCAACACATCTCAAAAAAGTTGGGACAGGGGCAATAAGAGGCTGGAAAAGTTAAAGGTACAAAAAAGGAACAGCTGGAGGACCAAATTGCAACTCATTAGGCCAATTGGCAATAGGTCATTAACATGACTGGGTATAAAAAGAGCATCTTGGAGTGGCAGCGGCTCTCAGAAGTAAAGATGGGAAGAGGATCACCAATCCCCCTAATTCTGCACCGACAAATAGTGGAGCAATATCAGAAAGGAGTTCGACAGTGTAAAATTGCAAAGAGTTTGAACATATCATCATCTACAGTGCATAATATCATCAAAAGATTCAGAGAATCTGGAAGAATCTCTGTGCGTAAGGGTCAAGGCCGGAAAACCATACTGGGTGCCTGTGATCTTCGGGCCCTTAGACGGCACTGCATCACATACAGGCATGCTTCTGTATTGGAAATCACAAAATGGGCTCAGGAATATTTCCAGAGAACATTATCTGAACACAATTCACCGTGCCATCCGCCGTTGCCAGCTAAAACTCTATAGTTCAAAGAAGAAGCCGTATCTAAACATGATCCAGAAGTGCAAACGTCTTCTCTGGGCCAAGGCTCATTTAAAATGGACTGTGGCAAAGTGGAAAACTGTTCTGTGGTCAGACGAATCAAAATTTGAAGTTCTTTATGGAAATCAGGGACGCCGTGTCATTCGGACTAAAGAGGAGAAGGATGACCCAAGTTGTTATCAGCGCTCAGTTCAGAAGCCTGCATCTCTGATGGTATGGGGTTGCATTAGTGCGTGTGGTATGGGCAGCTTACACATCTGGAAAGACACCATCAATGCTGAAAGGTATATCCAGGTTCTAGAGCAACATATGCTCCCATCCAGACGACGTCTCTTTCAGGGAAGACCTTGCATTTTCCAACATGACAATGCCAAACCACATACTGCATCAATTACAGCATCATGGCTGCGTAGAAGAAGGGTCCGGGTACTGAACTGGCCAGCCTGCAGTCCAGATCTTTCACCCATAGAAAACATTTGGCGCATCATAAAACGGAAGATACGACAAAAAAGACCTAAGACAGTTGAGCAACTAGAATCCTACATTAGACAAGAATGGGTTAACATTCCTATCCCTAAACTTGAGCAACTTGTCTCCTCAGTCCCCAGACGTTTACAGACTGTTGTAAAGAGAAAAGGGGATGTCTCACAGTGGGAAACATGGCCTTGTCCCAACTTTTTTGAGATGTGTTGTTGTCATGAAATTTAAAATCACCTAATTTTTCTCTTTAAATGATACATTTTCTCAGTTTAAACATTTGATATGTCATCTATGTTCTATTCTGAATAAAATATGGAATTTTGAAACTTCCACATCATTGCATTCCGTTTTTATTTACAATTTGTACTTTGTCCCAACTTTTTTGGAATCGGGGTTGTATTATTGATAGCCTAGTAGTAGAGTAGCCAATCAGAGTGTGCGATTGCTCATATCCAGTGAAAGTGGATAGAATAAAACGTATTAGAACGAGCTCATTAATATGAACCTATTTATGCTCCAGCTGAAGCTTCAGAGTGACTGTCGGAGTCATCGAAACTGTTAGAGAACATCATTCAAGATCTGCTGATTCAAGAATTCAATTGCACTTTCGGATAAAAATCTAGAGAACAGCGAAAGAACATCTGGAAGAGCAACAGCATGTATTGTGCATTTGTGAAATTATAACGCAAGTTAATAGCTTCATGATAACATCAAACACAGCTGGAATGCTGTGATATCACTCATTTCCATTTCTTAGCCATGGAGCGTTTGCGCTTGTGTATAATTTCTTTATAGAATAACATGTTTCTGTTTACTTTTGCGCCCAGCAAGCAAAATGGCAAGACGAGGCAGAGGGTTTTGTAAACCACAGACAGAATGTGAAGTGAGAGATTCGATTACGCCCATTACCTCACTCTGGCTCAGCACCAAGAGATTATATCAAACCAAGCACAACATGGAAATATTATCATATAAAAGCTTGAGTTACTTCTTTCTTTCTTTCTTTAAGAACTTAATGTACATATGTATTGTGGCTGCTGTGCTGCTGTTATTAAACCAGAGGTGAACTAACAAGATCTCTGTCCCTGCATGCACAGGAAAGGAAATCTCAAAAAGATAAGAGCTCATGACAAGCGCTATTGAATGTCGGTGCGCCAGATTCCTCCATCCTGATTTAATCAGGCTCTGAGCGGACTTCCCCTGCTGCAGTTCATACATCGCCATGAATTCGCATGAGGTCTCGGTTTCAAAGGAGGAGCGTGAACAGACCACCTGCTCAGAAATGATCTGAGAAATGATCACAGCTCCTGAAAAGTGAAGATTTTCCTCTGAACTCAGAGGTTCACTGTAATCATAAGAGAAGCTTGTTTACAGCGATGCCATTAAGGAATGCTTCTGATTGACTGATAACTCCTCCAAGAATTTTGAGAAACCAAAGAATTATCATGAATGGAATTACAAATATGACAATTAACGAGAAGGGCATCCGGTAGAGCACATACCTGTGCTAAGCCATAGACAGTATTATCAACATCAAAATCAGAGCACTAGAAGCGAGGACAATACGAAAGCTGTCCATCAAATGTCATCAGAATCCGTTCACTACTTTTTGAGTTATGTTGGGAACAGACAAAAACATCCTGGATCCACATACCGTACACATCCAGATTTGTATCAAAATACAAACAATTGTTCCTAAGGCCATGGATCACATTTCCTCCAAATTTCGTCCAAATCTGTTCAGTACTTTTTGAGTTATGTTGGGAACAGTCACACAAAGGGATGCGAAAACATAACAAAAAAAGGTTAAAGAATCACAAAGCACTCTTTAAAGGTCCCATGGCATGAATTTTTCACTTTCTGAGGTTTTTTAACGTTAAAATGAGTTCATCTGACCTTCTTAAGTCACCCCAGTGGCTAGAAATGTCATAATGTGTAAACCAAACTATGCCCAACATTTGAGAATGGCGTGTCAAAACGTCACGTTGATAAACTCTCCCCTTGCCTACGTCAGCAAGGGAGATGATCCCCACGCCCCCCCTCTGGATTCCCACCCACTGTATGGATTGCCCCGCCCAGTTGTAGTGAGGAGACCATAGAGGACACATGGCATCACCTAAGCGAGCGAAACATGGAAATTGCGCTGTACATGGATGTGACAACACAGAAAAGAGTCTGTTTTTACTGCCGACGGGAGAGCCCCTGAAGACGCAGTGGCTTAATTTTATTTACTTCAATAATACGCCGTTGAGTCTACCTAAGACGGTGTATGTTTGTCGGAAGCATTTTCCTGAGGAATGTTTCCACAACTTGGGAACATTTGTGGAACCAGTACAGGGCAGGTTTTGCACATCAACTGTCACTGAAGCCTGGGTCCGTACCAAGCATCCCTGCTGCATCAGCCACAAACACCGAACAAGTAAGTGTATAACTGTTAAGTCGTTTTTCCCGTGTTTTAAAATCGGTGCCACGTTAGCCTTGAAATGGCTACATTAGCTGTGCAGCTAACCGCTTCCTGCAGTTAGCCAGGTACTCTGCGCTAC
Organism: Neoarius graeffei; assembly: GCF_027579695.1. Lineage (NCBI taxonomy): Eukaryota > Metazoa > Chordata > Actinopteri > Siluriformes > Ariidae > Neoarius > Neoarius graeffei. Next base: position 7,244,536 of record NC_083576.1, on the reverse strand, counting down.
AAAACCAAAAAGCATGCAGCATGCTCTGTTATAATAGCCAATCAAAACAGTTTTTACAAAGACACCCACATTCTTTTTTTTAAGTCACTCGTTCATTTTATTTGTTTGTTTGTTCAGTAAAAACCCAAACATTTGTTGAATTTATTTTATTTCCTCGCGTCGCACCTTAATGACGTCAGCGCACGGTATTTTTCCCTTCGCGGTTTGTTCCTTCTCTCTCGCCATAGTAAGACACCCACATCCGCTTGTTCTGACCCACTGGAGGTAGCGTCACAGTGCTGTTAGCCAATCAGAGGTAACACGTTTACATGTCATGAATATTAATGATAAGACCCGCCCCCACCCTCTACCCTTCCCCGCCTCCTGCTTCTCATTAGCAAAACGACGCACTGGGAAAAGCGCTGAAATGGGGCTTTCTCCCAGGAGGCTATATCTACGTGCCGAGGGTTCATTTCGAGAAAGGCTGCGGATATAACATCCGGAAGCCTCCATGAGCCCGTTTAAAGCATCAACAAACCACCATGCCATGGGACCTTTAATGAATCCAATAGACCAAACTTACAATAGTTCCCCGAAAGGAGCGTTTGAGGAACCTTTATTTTTAAAAATGCACTTAGCATTGGAAGTTCTACCACCTTCAACCATCTTTTTGAAATTTTATCCACTTGTTAAGACGTGATGTGACGTGACGTGACGTGACGACCATATTTCCAGGGCTGAGTCTCATCATCTTATCATGCCACAGTGCCGTGTCCCTCGCTGTGTGAATAGATCTGACGCCAAAAATCTATACAATTGCTGTGAAGGAAAACATTTACTCACTTTTAGTACCTATAAAATGTATTATTCTATCTACATTCACTGGATATGAGCAATCATGCGCTCTGATTGGCTACTCTACTACTAAGCTATCAGCTCATATACTGTGTCAAGAAAACAAAATGGTGGCGCATGTTGCTAAACCAACTGAGGATGAAATAAAAACTCTACTCGAAAACAACCCCCCCCCCCAAAATTATCAAGCATTTTAAAGAAACAGAAATAGCGAAAATAATTTTTTTTTTTTTTTTTTACCCCAGTAGCTCCTGTTCCACACTCCAGCCCAGTCGGTGGCAGTAATGCACCTTTAAGTTGGTTTGCCAACCACCAAAAAAAAAAAAAAAACTCAAGAACAACAAAAAAATGGTGGAGCGTGTTGCTGAATCAACCAAGGACGAAATAAAAACTCTACTCGAAAACAAAACCCGAAAAATACAAAACAAAACAAAAAAAAATCGAAGAAAAGTATTTGATCCTAAGAATATGCCTTTTTTATTTTTCAAGAATATTTTTTTTTGATTATATAATTATTATTATTTTTCCAGAATCATTATTCTTATCCTTGTCGGCTATCAGCTCATGTACGACTCAATTTTGTGAAATAGCTGTTAATTACAATAGTGAGCAAAATGCTGTGGTGTAAGAGGAATAAAACACCTCAGGACATGCTGTTATACGAAAATAATCCACGTTCAGCTTTTAACAGGAACTCTGCTTCATCACACCACTCTGGCATTGGTTAATTTCCTTTTGCAGCACACCCCAGTGTGTTTTATTCCTTGGATAGCTTCATAGTCCCATACTACACCGCAAATCCTCCTCATGGGAATCGAAATCGGGCAATGAGAAGAGTTTAAATTTGCATTTCATTTCCATTGCTCCCGGATGATGATGACATCATCATAGCCAGAGCAGGTCATGATATATTTTTTACCATATTAACATGCCATTGTGTGTTATGCCTGATGTAAAGACTCTCGTCTCTGCGAGCCTACCACACAGATTTAATACTTGTCATTTTTAGGGCATACCTAACAACGTGTTTTCTTTCTCTCTCTCTCCCTCCCCCCCCATCTGTCCCTCTGAGTTACATGTTGATCCTGGGATTGAGATGCTGGCCTCTTCTGCCCCTCGGACCTGCTTGATCCATCCTGGTGCCCTGTGTCTGGTCGGAGTTTTATCGCCCCACTCCTGTGAAGGACGGCCCCATGAGGACAGTTGAGGGTTATACCTGTTAAAACTGTTAATATTATAGTCAGGCTGTCTGTTGTTTCCCAAATGAGGATGGGTTCCCTTTTGAGTCTGGTTCCTCTCGAGGTTTCTTCCTCATGTCGTCTGAGGGCGTTTTTCCTTGCCACCGTCGCCACAGGCTTGCTCATTGGGGATAGATTAGGGATAAAATTAGCTCATGTTTTAAGTCGTTCAAATTCTGTAAAGCTGCTTTGCGACAATGTTTATTGTTAAAAGCGCTGTACAAATAAACTTGATTTGATTTGACATCAATGTTAAGCCTAGGTCACAACCGGACGTACGATTTTTTGGCCGTGCGATTTTTGGCGTTTCCCCAAATCGTTGCGTTTTTTTTTTTTTGTTCATGGAGAAAGACGCACGTTGGCCATAAGTTTGTCTTGCAACCTGAAAAAAACATAAGCGCCCGTAGAGTTTGTTTGACATGACAAAGAACCTCTGCGGCCGGTCTGCGGCCAGTCTACGGCTTGAAAATCAGCACGTCACACACGCGCCCTCCGTGCGTTTCTTGCGTTTTTTGCACGTAGACCTGCCGTAGGAGCACGTACGGCCAGTTGTGACCAAGGCTTTACACATCTTGTATTTTTTTTTTTAAATATTATTTTACATTCATTCGGGAAATGATGTCAGCAAAGCACTTTTTAGCCAGACATTAGGCGATTGTTCTTGTGGTTATTGTGGCTTTAGATACTGAATTTTATATGTGTGTGATGATGATGAAGATGATGAGACCCAATGCCACTGCTGAACCTCCATCCAAAGCGAATGTGTAGCGTGATGCAGTCTCACGCGCTCTCACACACACTCCAACCTCAGCTTCTAATGCGCCCTTTGTTTCTGAGCCTGTCGTTTATTACAGTTAATGACTCCAGTAAACAGGGGAAGTGTAATCCAGCAGGAGCCATGTGCCATAACTCTGAGTTCCACAGTCCTCTCAGGGAGGGAACAGGAAAGCAGCAGGCGGCCATGACACCCCACACAGGAGGCCCAAAACAAACACGAAGCATGGAGGGTGGGCGGGTTTACACACTGCCTAGCCAATTACATGACTCCAGGAGTGAGAGGAGTAACAGCCGGACGTGGAGGAAGAGCCGGGGGGCGCTGTGGCTCCTCTCAGTCCCAAACACACACTGAGCTGGGGCAGATTTACTGCTGAAGAGGTGGAAGGTTGTGTTTGGAGTGTGTGTGTGTGTGTGTATGAGAGTGTGTGTTATACATGGAGAGATTGGGATGGAATTCCCACAGTGCAGTTTCCACACAGCAGTAAAGCCGAGCACACGCTCTGAGCAAGGTCAATACACACAATCAACACATCTTTCATAAAATACACACAGCACAGACACACTCTACAACTTCACACAACACACACACACTCTTAATCTTATATACCAAACAAGCAGGAAAAAAAAAAAAAAAAGAATATACACACGATACCTCCTCTCAAACAGGCCACCAACGTACCAACACACACTTAACAACCCTTATCAAAAAGACGTATACTTCAAGTTCATTTTATTAAGTATACTTAAGTTAAAGTATATTTCCTTAAGTATACTTTTGTGTACCAGGTATACTGATATCAATGTACTTAGAGTATACTTGTAAGTAAACTAATCTAATACTTCTTGGGACTAAATTGACCCAGTTTTAGTTGATAAAAAGTATACTTTAAGTCTAAGAGAAGTAAACGTTGAGTATACAACTAATATTTTTTTCTACTGCAAGTATACTACAAGTAAACTTATATATTAATAGTTTACTAGTTCTATACTTGTAGTCCACTCTTTAGTGTATAAAAGCATACTTCATAGTATACTGCAAATATACTACGAGTTTACTTGTTTTATACTTCTAGTCCACTTTTTAGTTTACTAAAGTATACTTTGTAGTGTACTGGAAATATACTATTGGTTTATTCGTTACACACTTCTAGTCCACTTTTTAGTTTATAAAAGTATACTTTATAACACATTGGAAATATACTATTAGTTACTGGTTATATACATCTAGTCCACTTTTTAGTTTTGAAGTTTACTGCAATTACCCTTCTCGGTATACTATTAGTTTTCTAGCCCGAACCCTTACCTCATGCACACTACCAGTAGACAACTTAAGTATTTTGTACCTGAAGTTATAAAGGTAAGAATTCACAAAATAACAACCGATACTCAGGATTAAGAACATATTCATTTTCTATAAAAGTCAAAATTTGAAGTAACATTGTATTAAGTGCCAAAGTATAAAAACATGCCAATGACAACTGTAACTGACATCCAAGCTTGAAAGAAAATAAATAAATAAATAAATAAAATAAAATTACTATCCCACTCAGGAGAAATAAAAAAAAAAAAAACACTTATATGGAACCACAGTAATACCCAAGAGTCAACAATGCTGAAGCGCAACTACAGGGCAAGTCCACTTCAACATAAGGCACAAATATTTTAATACTTTATGACACTTTTGTTAAGTAAATCTTGATCAAAAGTTTAAGTATAAGCTTAATATACTTAGACTTTTCTATCTACTTTTCAGTATAAAGGCCCGGTCACACAGCACTCCGCGTCTATATCACGTACAAAAAGATACAAAAATCTGGTGGACGTGGTCGTAAGTGGTAATTTTTGGTCAATTTTGGCTTTGCCGTGCTTTGTACGGGGTATGGCCGTCGGCGGCTGTTTCACTGCTGCAGCACTGCCAAATCACGGGTAACCGCGGCTCAGCGTCGTTGGAAGAGCGGCTTGCTGCGCATATAAAAGCGGTAGGATATGTTGAGCCTGTATCAGTTGGTTCTGTTGGTGCTGGAGCATTAAGATGAGGACATCACAGCGTTGAGGGTTCATGTTCACCCCTTGACATCTAGACTGCAAGTGCCGAGGTCTCAGAAAATTACGGTATTTACATGCCGCAAATCAGAAGTGATGCAGAAGTGATTAGACAGTGATCAATCGAATTTAGAACTTGTTTGAGACGTCGTTTAACGGGCTTAGACAGTGCTATGTACGCGGAAAAATCCATTTCTCAGTGATAAGCCGCTAAACACACGGTATATCCCGTGATACCAACGCGTAACACCCGTCCGATGACCGTGCTCTGCCCGTGATAGACCGCCAAACTTTCGCGTCTTACCACGTCTCCCCAAGTTTTAATAACGGCCGGGACACTGATTATCACGTGTTTTTCACATGTGTTGCACGTCTTTACCACTTGTGCCGGCCGTGGTTGTCCGCAGTCTAAAGTTTTGAGCAGTCCAAAACTTTTTGCCGCGTCCGACGCCGTTCCGATTTTCCCCTGGGTCCTGTCACGTCTGTATATCGACTGTAACACGTCTTAACTTCGACATCAACACGAACAATATCGTCTGCTTCACGGGAGAGCACTTTTTGACGGGTTTTGGCCGTGATAAAGCCGTAAAGCGCTGTGTGACCGGGCCTTTAGCCATGTTTACTTATGTATAACTTTATTACAGTACCGTTCAAAAGTTTGGGGTCACTTTGAAATGTCCTTATTTTTGAAAGAAAAGCACTGTTCTTTTCAATGAAGATCACTTTAAACTAATCAGAAATCCACTCTATACATTGCTAATGTGGTAAATGACTATTCTAGCTGCAAATGTCTGGTTTTTGGTGCAATATCTCCATAGGTGTATAGAGGCCCATTTCCAGCAACTCTCACTCCAGTGTTCTAATGGTACAATGTGTTTGCTCATTGCCTCAGAAGGCTAATGGATGATTAGAAAACCCTTGTACAATCATGTTAGCACAGCTGAAAACAGTTGAGCTCTTTAGAGAAGCTATAAAACTGACCTTCCTTTGAGCAGATTGAGTTTCTGGAGCATCACATTTGTGGGGTCGATTAAATGCTCAAAATGGCCAGAAAAATGTCTCGACTATATTTTCTATTCATTTTACAACTTATGGTGGTAAATAAGTGTGTGACTTTTCATGGAAAACACAAAATTGTCTGGGTGACCCCAAACTTTTGAACGGTAGTGTATGTATATCTCTGATACGTAAATAAAAAGTAAACTGAAAGCATATGCTCTTATTTTTAGTTTAAAAGAAGTATACTAGAAGCACACTTTTTTTGTCAGGGACTCTCCAGATCTACACAACAAACACCTACTCAAACACTCTTAATACTCACCACCAGCTGCAAACATTTACTACATCCTCCCATACACACCGAGAACAACTACACAGCTAATTCTCTACTTTCAACAACCTCAGTGTACACCTTAAACACCACTAACCACCAGAGGGGAACCATCAGGGCCGTCTAGGCCTTCAGAGAAGGTCCAAACAACTCAGCATTTCAAATATTATATTTAAAGGGGAACAGAGGGCAATATATAGAGTAAATATAACAATAAAACACACATTAACGAACCTTATTCAAGACTTACAAAAGTTTTTTGTTCTAAGGTTGGAAAGTTATAGTGTTTTGAAAGTAGCTCGAGCAAACTATTTCCGCAGTTTGAACAGCCCGCCATGATATTAATTTTATCCAATCAGAATTCACGTTCATTTTCTCTGCGTAACACTCATGACGTATGTATGTGCCCAGTTGTGTTGGCTCATTGAGGTTGGGAATAGCACGTGTGAAATACCTGTTTCTGCCTCTTGCGACGATTTCGCAAGTCCACGGGTGGCGCCTATTTCATTGCAGCAAATAAATTCTGCTGGACTCGTGAGCAACTCCACGTTACATTTTCCGCACGAGCACCACGCCGTGTCACCTGCACGCAGACGCTCTGCCCCACGCTCGCCATGCCCATGGTCAGCATCAGTCTCATCCTCGCCGTCATCCGAGCTTTCTTCTCTTATTTCATCACCGGAGTCGAGAGTACCTCTCCTAGGTTCAAACTGGTACCCTTCTAAGCCATAGCCTGCTTGCAGTGTGTCTTGCGGGATCTCTTCGTATGATTCGACAGAGCTGTCGCTTTCACTTGATGCGCCCGACGCCATGATTACACGCTTATCTCCTCTATTTCGGAGAGTTCCGCTAGTGTAGTGGGTAGCGCTGACGTCACGGTCTTTTAAAAATGGCGACTCTTGTGCGGTTTAGCGTATAAAATATTACGTATATCTACAATTACCAAGATATTTCGTTGTTTTCTAGTACATAAATTTGATAGAATACTTAAGAATACGTTACTTTGTCACATCAGCAACCGTATATATTATATTTTGTACCCCTTTAATTACTTTCATTTGTTCATAATTTCATGATAATTATTCTCTTCTAATTCAGCCTCGTTTTCTATCAAATTTGCTTCAGAAATGAAAGGGTTACTGTCCTGTAAACATTAAACTCGAGTTATCCAATGAGATTATTTTTTGTTTGTTGTCTCTAGGCTGAGAAGAGTTTAGAGCTGCTCACTCACTGGTCAGGACTTCATTGCCGGGACAGAAGGCCATGGCATTGTACGGTATGCTTGTGTAGGAAGTGACAGATGAATTAACCAATCAGATTTTGGTTTATAGTGGGAGGGACCAAAAATGTATCGCCTGAGGCTTTCTCAAAGGCCAACGTGAGCTTAACTGCAAATCAGCGCAGCAGTGAAGTCACCTTCCAGCCAGTGTAGCATCCATCAGTAGTGTTAGTGAATGCTAATAAAGCAGTCAAGCCAGTGCTATCGAGAGCTACAGGCTAATGACCGAGAAATTAAGATTTCCGTCTCCAGACTCTTCTTCCATGCTGCACGCTCGCTACAGTATTTTTCCACTCGTACTTAAGTATTCATTTCCCTGTGTAATTTACCGAGTTACTTTTAAAATCAACATCGACAGCTACACACAACGGCGCGACCTGGCAGCCTGCCGCTAATCCCTTACAAAATCCTTTGCCCTGTTGTTTTTTTTGGTGTGACTGGCTAAGGCTTGGCTGAGCTCAAGTCCCAGCTCTAACAGTAACAGTTCGCCACTCTCATTTTGAACATCCTCACACAACCTCCCCCCTACACACACACCATTCTACTAAACATACCACCTCAACAACCTCCCGTCAGACACACGTTTTTTTCTCTTTTACAAACAGAAGTGTTATTTCTCAGCCTGTCAGAGTTTGTTGCGATCCAATGATGAACAGCATATAGGTTTACACATCTCATAAACAACACGCAGGTATCGTGGGTGGGAAAGTGCAAGGTAAAGAAAAAGTCCTTCTTTGTTCTCCGCTCTTCGGAATAAAACACTGCGTCAGAGCAACACAGTACCTCTCACAACCACAGCTGGCTCTTTTCCTTTATCGTTTAATGTTGCATACGTGAACTCGTGCACTTTGAGTGGTGCGCTATTAAACACGATAACTTCCTGTGCCACAATCAGTCTTTTGTGAGCTACGCTGCGACTGAAGGCTCCTGTGTGGCAGCTGTGGGATTGGACGCTCTAATGCCCTCCATCATAGTAAGACAGAAACACCATTTTGAAATGGAGCAGGTTTTGATTAAGCTTGAATGACGGCTGCAGGCAAGGAGCAGAAAAACAAGAACATTATATTATACGAGGAGAGGAAACACACCGTCATCATACAAATCACATGCACACACTCGGCTAACACAATGACACTCTCTGTATTTGCTGTATTTGTATCTGTCTGAAGTAGGAGTGGCCTAAACTCGGGAAAAGGCTTCTTTTTTTTTTTTTTTTCTAGAAACACTGGGAAGTTCATAATTGGGCTCATCGACAAACTTTTCATTTTGTTTACCTTCCCATGTTATTTTTTTTACTTGGTTCTCATCTCATCTCATTATCTCTAGCCGCTTTATCCTGTTCTACAGGGTCGCAGGCGAGCTGGAGCCTATCCCAGCTGACTACGGGTGAAAGGCGGGGTACACCCTGGACAAGTCGCCAGGTCATCACAGGGCTGACACATAGACACAGACAACCATTCACACTCACACTTACGGTCAATTTATGCTGTGTTCACATATATACACCGGTACGAAAGTGGTATAACTGTATCGATACAAAGTATACCGGTACAGTTTAGTGCATCTGTCCACACTAGCGAGAAATGTTTGTGGTTTTCTTTCACGGTAGTTGAAATGCGTGTGCGCGAAATGTTTCCGTGGTTACCGAGTAACTTCCTTCCGAGAATATGGCGAATGAAACAACGTGTGTGTGCTTTTTGTTGTCAATGTACAGTCTGGAGCGGCACGGCGGTGTAGTGGTTAGCGCTGTCGCCTCACAGCAAGAAGGTCCTGGGTTCGAGCCCCGGGGCCGGCGAGGGCCTTTCTGTGTGGAGTTTGCATGTTCTCCCCGTGTCCGCGTGGGTTTCCTCCGGGTGCTCCGGTTTCCCCCACAGTCCAAAGACATGCAGGTTAGGTTAACTGGTGACTCTAAATTGAGCGTAGGTGTGAATGTGAGTGTGAATGGTTGTCTGTGTCTATGTGTCAGCCCTGTGATGACCTGGCGACTTGTCCAGGGTGTACCCCGCCTTTCGCCCGTAGTCAGCTGGGATAGGCTCCAGCTTGCCTGCGACCCTGTAGAAGGATAAAGCGGCTAGAGATGAGATGAGATGTACAGTCTGTATTTCTGGTGGTCATTTATTCAGTCGAATCGTATAAAACGCGCGAGGCAGTTGAGAAAGAAACAAAGAAAACGAATCTCCCTTTCTCCCCCTCACTTTCTCCATCTTCCCTTCTCTTCCCCTCACTTTCTCTCCCTTTTCCTCCCCCCTTTCTTTGCTCCATGTAGCTCCACGGTCATTTCGTTTGCGCATGCGCATTATATTTGTATCGATACAGAACCGCTTCATCTGTCCACACTACCCGAAGCGCTACAGCACCAATACTGTATCGGTATGAAACCCATACATTTGTGGGTTTCGTACTGATACAGTTATACCGCTACAGTACCGGTATAGTTGCTAGTGTGGACAGGTGTTGCGGTACAAAAGTAGTATCGTATCGGTACAAAATCCCTAGTGTGGACAGGATATTAGAGTCACCAGTTAACCTAACCTGCATGTCTTTGGACTGTGGGGGAAACCGGAGCACCCGGAGGAAACCCACGCGGACAACATGCAAACTCCGCACAGAAAGGCCCTCGCTAGCCACGGGGCTCGAACCCGGACCTTCTTGCTGTGTGGCGACAGCGCTAACCACTACACCACCGTGCCGCCCTACTTGGTTCTCTTTCAACAAAATTTAAACAAACTAATAAATACTTTAAGGCACCACAATCCTGACCAGGCGGTTACTAAGGATGAATGGAAGAATGCTCATGTAAATACATTGTGCAACAACTCCTTCATGTATTCACGAATGTGGTTTTTCTTTTTCCCGTGAGTTTCATGTGTGACTTCTTGCTCACCTGCATGAAAGTAAAACCTCTCAGTTGGTTGTTTTTTTGCTACGTCGCTAGTCCCTTGTTCCGCACTTCAAATCTCAACATGGTACCCTGTGAACATTTCTAGCAAGCTTCATATATATCTGTATTAATTTAGAACATATGATCTGTTCATTCTGGTTCATTCTATGTCAGAGATGTTAACATATACGATTTGGGAGTAGCAGCGACAGATCTGAAGCACAATTACGGTACTATGTGTAGACCTGAAAATAATGTTTTCAATCGGTTTTGCCAGTGAATCGATCCAATTAACAACATTTTCAGCGTTCGGACTGTTTCACGTGTCATTGTCTACACTGATTCGGGAATGTCCATCCCCTTATGTTAGCTGTGAAGAGCTCTATATAAAATCTGGAGAGCTCATAGGCTCATCAGAGTGAAGCCAGCTGGCCGCCATCTTACCACTCTCATCATGGAGCAGAACTGTCATTTAGCCTCCTGGAAACTACACAAAATTGGACAAGTTATTTATGTAGTTTGTGAAAAAAGAAGAAGAAGAAGAAGAAAAATGACAACATGTGCAGCAGTGAACTGTACAAATCGTCAGGTCAAAGGTTGTAGACAGACATTTCACCTGTGAGTATTGATAGCTAGTGTGATCATTTTTACATGTGTTCACAGCGCCATTTGCGTGGACCCCCTGCTGGGCTTCAGTGTCGTGACTTTTCTTAGCGGTTTTACTGGAAGTAATATAGCTGGTGGTCTATGGAATCAATTTTGTGCCAAAATGTTCATACAATACTTTTGAAATATCAAACAAAAACGACAAATCAAAATACAAAAAAAAAGAAAAAAAAAGTCATTTTTTTAGACTGGCAAACAAATTATTCGTGTAATCGTGCAAAATATCAGTCTATTACTCTTCAGAAACCTTTTATTTTTGTTCCGCGTCTTTCTTAGTTTTGTTTGACGTAATTTATTTTGGTTGCGATTCCAGCTTTCTCGTTTGCGCTCCCTGACTTTTTGCTTGCAGTTTTGGCACAAACTTCACGTGTGGGCGGGCTGTCCAGGAATGCATTCCCATTGGCTAACTTGTGTTTGACTGACAGCTACGCTCAGCCATTCCCCCGGAAGCTGTTGCGGCCATTTCCTACTCGGATTTTGGCGGACTGTTTGACGAGTGACCGATCCATTGACGGTAAACAAGGATCGAGTGGACTTCAATGGCGACTATGATATTGAATTAATTCAACAAAGTGTAAATTCAATATCATAGTCGCCACTGAAGTCCACTCGATCCTTGTTTACCGTCAATGGATCGGTCACTCGTCAAACAGTCCGCCAGAATCCGAGTAGGGAATGGCTGAGCGTAGCTGTCAGTCAAACACAAGTTAGCCAATGGGAATGCATTCCTGGACAGCCCACCCACACGTGAAGTTTGTGCCAAAACTGCAAGCAAAAAGTCAGGGAGCGCAAACGAGAAAGCTGGAATCACAACCAAAATAAATTACGTCAAACAAAACTGAGAAAGACGCGGAACAAAAATAAAAGGTTTCTGAAGAGTAATAGACTGATATTTTGCACGATTACATGAATAATTTGTTTGCCAGTCTAAAAAAATTGACTTTTTTTTCTTTTTTTTGTATTTTGATTTGTCGTTTTTGTTTGATATTTCAAAAGTATTGTATGACCATTTTGACACAAAATTGATTCCATAGTGGTCTAAACGGCTGCCGTAGTGCAAACAACTAGCTCGTAATCTAGAAGCCACTGCTGGCTTTAGATATATTCAGAAGATCGCTATGTGCAATGGAATCGACCCCTACAGTCTGGGAAAGAAGGATTTGGCATACGATCTCGAAAACTACCCTTCAGTTGAGTTCCCCGACATCTCGAACTATCTGGTGTCGCCGACATCCTTCCACACCGCAAAACAGATGAAAGCGTGGAAGAGTATGGAGGCTTACAGCTGTTTTGTATGTGGCTGGGTAAAGGACCTCGCTATCAAGTCGCCGCCGAATGAATCCTGTATTGTTTTTGCCCGTGCAAGTGTGTTTATTTTAAGCTTTTTGTTTGTGTCTTTACAACCAAGCGCTGCAAGTTGAAGTGTAAACAAAGAACGGTTCGCTTGATTTTCACTTGTGCTGGCTCTTATCTCTCAGCTAAATCATTCACAAAGATAATCAGAAACCCCTACTCTCAGGTCGCCGACCCCCCACAGGCGACTTTTAGGACTGTTAGTAAACACACATCTAAGGGTGTTTTCACACTTGGTCCCTTTCAGCCATCTAACCGAACTCAGATCGATGACTCAGCATTTTTTGCGCATATGTGAACACTCCAACCGTACCCAGACCCCTTTAAAGTGAACCGAACTGAGACCACCTCAGGAGGTGGTCTCAATACGGTTCGCTAAAAATCAACGGTACGGTTCGCCTAATCTGTGCATTGCGAACAAAAAGCGCACCGGGTTCACTTCGCCTTTTTCACTGTAGTTTAACCTTCTTCGTTTGCCGTAGTTGATCACGTGACTGTAGCAGGGAAACTCAACTTCCTTTTGGAACTTTAAAAAAAAAAAAGATTTTTTGGGGGGCTTTTTTCACCTTTATTATTGGATAGGACAGTTCTCTGAACTTACTGACTGATGAGTCGGCCACAATAATATAACTATATAATTTATTTATATATATATATATATATATATATATATGTGGCGGCACGGTGGTGTAGTGGTTAGCGCTGTCGCCTCACAGCAAGAAGGTCCGGGTTCGAGCCCCGGGGCCGGCGAGGGCCTTTCTGTGTGGAGTTTGCATGTTCTCCCCGTGTCCACGTGGGTTTCCTCCGGGTGCTCCGGTTTCCCCCACAGTCCAAAGACATGCAGGTTAGGTTAACTGGTGACTCTAAATTGACCGTAGGTGTGAATGTGAGTGTGAATGGTTGTCTGTGTCTATGTGTCAGCCCTGTGATGACCTGGCGACTTGTCCAGGGTGTACCCCGCCTTTCACCCGTAGTCAGCTGGGATAGGCTCCAGCTCGCCTGCAACCCTGTAGAAGGATAAAGCGGCTAGAGATAATGAGATGAGATATATATATATATATATATATATATATATATATAAACTTATTTTCCTTAATCCAAACTATTTTGATCAAAGAATACAGCAGGGCAAGCATGGCAGCAGACATTTTGATTCAAGAGAAAATTACCCAGAATTCCGTGCACTGGGGGTCTGAGGGCTCTAGAGGACCTGGTGTGAACAGAAAGAGGACTGAGGCCCCATCAAAGCTTAACTGGACCAGAAAGAGAACCCAGTCCTCTTTGTAATAAATTCACAGTGTGAACACAAAAAGAACCGAGTTCTTTTTCTGTTGGTCCACTTTTTGGTCCACTTAAAGAGGACTGAGTCTGGTTCCTTTAAAGGGGACCAGGTGTGAAAACACCCTAAAGCTCCGCGAGTTTTTGTGCTAGAAACATTCAAGTAGCACCACAAGAAACCTTGAATCTTCTAGTTTTTAAATAAAAACAAACTTTATCTTTAGCACTTTGTAAAGAGAATAAAAACAAATCTTATGAATTTCAGTACTTCAGCCAGCAGCAGCCTCTTAACGACACACCCATCAGCTATTCACATGTTAAGAGCATGGAACATCAGTGTCGTCATTCGTTCATTGTGTAGCAAGGGGAGGTGAGAACACACCCCATTTCACCAGTATAAACAAGTGCACATGTTCATTTGTTTCCATACCAACTGAGAAACTTTGAGGCCCCAAAGGCTCCTCTGAAGAAAGTTGGCGAGGCTCACAAGCCAGTTTGTGGGATTGAGCTGAACACAAATGGGAATAGGGCCGGTGATGGTCGCAGAGCCTGTGTGGACTCCAGGTCGCAGGGAAGGAAAACAAAAACCCTGTGGAAGTGCAAAACATGTGATGTTTTCCTTTGCCTTCAACCTGACAGGAACTGTTATGATGCTTGGCATCCAGATGAGGACTGCGATGAGGACTGACAGCAGAGAGCCACAATCCAGGGATGATCATTAGCTATTGAACATTTTATTGAGTATCTTACAGTTGAAGAGGGCATATTTATTATAAGATTTAGAAGAAGCCAGAATATGTAATCTGTGACTGTGATAGCTTTGGCTTTTAGGGCTTAATTTCTTTGCAGTAACTTTCCAAGCAGAGAGGTGTGGGGGCAGGGAGGTACAGGGGCCAGGGCCAAGGTCTTTGACAAATGGACTATTGAGGAGGAGGGATTACAGGTGAATTACACCTACCTCATCAATATTCATTTGAAAGGGCAACTGTCTTTGGAGAAAACAAAGGTAGTCTGAAGTTTTTACAATTAGTATTGAAACTACAGAACATTTCAGAATGCTGTGCTTACTTTTATGTAGCCAACACCTATGTTTACAAGGTTCAGACTTCAAAAGTCTTGTGCAGATATATTTATAGTGTGTTTTTTACAAGGTTTGAAGATGCTGAAAATAGTTTTTTGTAAGGTTGTGTTTGCACGTAATTTAAATAAAAACAAATTTCATTACATTCACTTTACTCTCATATTATTATTGCTGAGGGTGTCCAGAATATAACCATGTGTGTCACTTTTGCATGGATGTTTTTCATTAGATGAAATACTTAAAAATGTCAAGGTTTATCAGACTGCCACAGATGCCGCTTTTCCACTACCAACGCGGCTGAGTTGGGCTGAGCCGTGCTGAGTCGAGCTGAGCGGGGCTGTTGGAGTTGCATTTCGACTACAGCCATGCTGAACCATGCTGGCTGGAAGTGGGTGGACACATTGGGTGGAGTTAGCGAAAGTGGGTGGATGTCACGTGATGTCGTTAGGCGGCGCAAACAGTGACATCAGTGACCTTTTAAGCGGTAGTCTCACGACCCGGATAGTAAACAATAAACATGGAGGACATGGAGTCGTTAGTGTTGCTGGTCTTGGTGCAGTGGCTTGTTGTCACCGACAACGCCAACAGATACTGGCAAGAGCGTATAGATGAGGCGAGGCGCATAAGGCTTCAGAAATTCTCGTAATTCGTAATTCTTCTTCTTCCGGGTTTACGGTGTTTACAGATCCCAGCGTGCTCGCGGGGCGTGTGTGGGCATGTGAGGACACTCCTCCTCACCAATCAGTGCACAGGGGAGTGTCTGCTCACGCCCCTAGCCCCACTCGGCTCGGTTTGGCTCGCTTCAGCCCCACTCCAAAACCGTGCGAGTTTTGGGAGCTAAGCCGGGCTGAAGCGAGCAGAGTCGTGCTGCTCTAAGGTAGTCGAAACGCGAGCCGTATCGGGCTGAAGTGAGCTGAAAAAGGGTAGTGGAAAAGGGCCAAGAGTGTCTGACAGGCCCAGGACCTCAGAGTGTTAAAGTGCCATTCCACCATTGGATGTATTCTTTGGCATAAAATACCATTTATATATGTTGTCAAAATATATTGCATCACTAGATAGAGAAATCTTTTAGCTTCAAAATGATATATCAAACATAATTTTTTGACGACAAGTATATTAATTTTGTGACCAAAGTCACCTACCCTTTTAATTTCCGCGCGTGATGTCATCGGCAGGTTCCCCTTCTTGTGTACCACGTAACGTGTGACGTGGCACATATTATCAGCAATGGCGGATAGAACGTGATAAAAATAATACCAATAAATCTAGCTAATACCAATAAATCTAGCTAACTGAAAGATTAACTCAATTTTTCTGGCCCCCATATACGAAGAGAAATGACTCTCTCACTTTGGGGGTTTCCTGGTCTAAAAATAGACCGACACGTGGTACACAAGAAGGGGAACCTGCCGATGACATCACATTTCACTACCGCGCAGAAATTAAAAGGGTAGGTGACTTTGGTCGCAAAATTAATATACTTGTCGTTGTCAAAAAATTATGTTTCATATATCATTTTGAAGCTAAAAGATTTCTCTGTCTAGTCATGTTGTCATAAAATATATTGTATTTTATGCCAAAGACTACATCCAATGGTGGAATGGCACTTTAAAGACCTGGATCTTAGTTAAACAAGATGGAGAAGTGATCACGGTGCACTGTAACTGTACGGCTGGGGAAGAATTTTGTCGCAACCTTCATGCATATCGACTTTGTGAGGAGTAAACAAAGAAACAGCTGGGGACTTTAGCGCTTCGTGACTAAAAAAAAAAAGTACCATAAAATAACGACACTTTGCAAGAAAAGTACTTGGAAAACACTAAGGACAGAGCTGAGAGGGAAATACAAACCTTTCACCAAGTGATCACTGCAAACTCGAGCAGGCTTCGACTCGGCTCCCTTCGATTTTAGCGAGAGGTTCAAAAGCCACCTTTCTCCACGTCTTTTTGTGAAATCCTGCGTTTGTTCACCTTTTTTTTATTAGTTCATGGGGAACCGTGAAGAAACTTATCAGTTTCACAGTTTGATTGATTCGAACAACCTAAAAAAACGCAAGCGTAAGGCATTTTTCATGCAAACAATGCACCTTCTCTGTACAAATGCTTTGTCAACTGAGCTTTGATAGACCACCAACTAAAGATTTGAATAACGAATGAGGCAGATGTGACATCATGTGAAACCCAGCAATAGGAAGAGAAAAACAACAACAACAAAAAAATCTGTCTTATTGTCTTGTCTGTTTTTGTTGAAAATCTGATATTGCTATCTGGGATGAACACTGTGACTGTCAGATTTTCGATGGACATGTCCCAGACTAGATCAAAACCAAGGTCTAGACATGTTTGATATTGAATGTGAGAGCTCAAGCTTAACGGCTCAAATTCAAAAAGAAAAATGAACTGAGTAATTAGCCTCAATAGCCTAAATGAAAGAAGGACCATAGCCTTAGGCAGAAATGGCAGTGAGGGATGCAATATATATATATATATATATATATATATATATATATATATATATATATATATAGAGAGAGAGAGAGAGAAAGACAGAGACACACACAGTGGTGCGAACCCTTTAGAATTTTCTATATTTCTGCATAAATATGAACTAAAACATCAGATTTTCACACAAGTCCTAAAAGTAGATAAAGAGAACCCAGTTAAACAAGTGAGACAAAAATATGATACTTGGTCATTTATTTATTGAGGAAAATGATCCAATATTACATATCTGTGAGTGGCAAAAGTATGTGAACCTCTAGGATTAGCAGTTAATTTGAAGGTGAAATTAGAGTCAGGTGATTTCAATCAATGGGATGACAATCAGGTGTGAGTGGGCACTCTGTTTTATTTAAAGAACAGGGATCTATCAAAGTCTGATCTTCACAACACATGTTTGTGGAAGTGCATCATGGCACGAACAAAGGAGATTTCTGAGGACCTCAGAAAAAGCGTTGTTGATGCTCATCAGGCTGGAAAAGGTTACAAAACCATCTCGAAAGAGTTTGGACTCCACCAATCCACAGTCAGACAGATTGTGTACAAATGGAGGAAATTCAAGACCATTGTTACCCTCCCCAGGAGTGGTCGACCAGCAAAGATCACTCCAAGGGCAAGGCATGTAATAGTCGGCAAGGTCACAAAGGATCCCAGGGTAACTTCTCAGTGGCTGAAGGCCTCTCTCACATTGGCTAATGTTAATGTTCATGAGTACACCATCAGGAGAACACTGAACAAGTGGTGTGCATGGCAGGGTTGCAAGGAGAAAGCCACTGCTCTCCAAAAAGAACATTGCTGCTCATCTGCAGTTTGCTAAGGATCAAGTGGACAAGCCAGAAGGCTATTGGAAAAATGTTTTGTGGACAGATGAGACCAAAATAGAACTTTTTGGTTTAAATGAGAAGCGTTATGTTTGGAGAAAGGAAAACACTGCATTCCAGCATAAGAACCTTATCCCATCTGTGAAACATGGTGGTGGTAGTATCATGGTTTGGACCTGTTTTGCTGCATCTGGACCAGGATGGCTTGCCATCATTGATGGAACAATGGATTCTGAATTATACCAGTGAACTCTAAAGGAAAATGTCAGGACATCAGTCCATGAACTGAATCTCAAGAGAAGGTGGGTCATGCAGCAAGACAACGACCCTAAGCACACAAGTCGTTCTACCAAAGAATGGTTAAAGAAGAATAAAGTTAATGTTTTGGAATGGCCAAGTCAAAGTCCTGACCTTAATCCAATCGAAATGTTGTGGAAGGACCTGAAGCGAGCAATTCACATGAGGAAACCCACCAACATCCCAGAGTTGAAGCTGTTCTGTACGGAGGAATGGGCTAAAATTCCTACAAGCCAGTGTGCAGGACTGATCAACAGTTACCGCAAACGTTTAGTTGCAGTTATTGCTGCACAAGGGGGTCACACCAGATACTGAAAGCAAAGGTTCACATACTTTTGCCACTCCCAGATATGTAATATTGGATCATGGTCCTCAAGAAATAAATGACAAAGTATAATATTTTTTTTTGTCTCATTTGTTTAACTGGGTTCTCATCTCATCTCATTATCTCTAGCTGCTTTATCCTGTTCTACAGGGTCGCAGGCAAGCTGGAGCCTATCCCAGCTGACTACGGGCGAAAGGCGGGGTACACCCTGGACAAGTCGCCAGGTCATCACAGGGCTAACTGGGTTCTTTTTATCTACTTTTAGGACTTGTGTGAAAATCTAATGATGTTTTAGGTCATATTTATGCAGAAATATAGAAAATTCTAAAGGGTTCACAAACTTTCAAGCACCACTATATATAAGGAAGAAGAAATATATGAAAGAGAAAGGTACACTGTATAAGAGAAAAACTGAAATAATCTCCATAAAAATAATTATTTTAGTAAAAAAAGAGCCATTCAATATATATCAAAGATTGAACTGGAAAAGGGAAAAAAAAAACACTTACCATGAAGGGAAGTGCTCTACAGATATGTAAGGAATGTGGGTAAAGTTGAGAAAAAAAGAGAAGGTAATGAAAAGGGGGGAAAAAAAAGATACTTTCAGGAGATACTTTTCTTGGGGCAAATTTGATCGGATACCACAGTTGAACACACAAGCCAAATACATATGATGGGAGTGGTAATATGGCAGCCAGATGGCCGCCAAGAAGGATGGAAGGCCTTATAGGAATCCTCGCTGTGCTTGGAGATGCTACTCTTTTTCATTTGTCAATGTTGGCATCTCTGCTATGTGCATCTCTTACCAATGACAGTGAGGGTGAAGTTGAGGGACACGCTGCCAAAGCCATTGGCTGCCTGGCACACATAGACTCCAGCATCTTTGGCTTCCACGTTCTTGATCTTGAGGCCACGGTGCCAAATGCGGTAACGGCCCCAGCCAGCATTGATGTTTCGACCATCCTTCTTCCAGAGCAACAAAGGCGGAGGGTCACCTTCGATGGGGCATGGCAGGCGGACGTTACGACCCAACTGCGCAATCTGCATCTCCTCCACCACACTGCTCACCCAAGGAGGTCCTACAGCTAGAAGAAATGGGGCAATTGTCAAAGTCAAGCAAACTAATAACACTTTTACCAAACGTTTACCTCCATAGCAGGAGTGATGAGTATGGGGTCAAGCAAGTTCTGCCATCCTGAAAGGGTTAGGCCTCAACATTGTCAAAAAAAAAAACAAACAATCCAGAGATTTGAACTCTGAACACAGAAGCCATCAGTGAATGGAAACTAGCGAGTCACGAAAAGCAATAGCTGTAATAACCAGGCTAATTGTTGGCTTCCGTGCCTTGGTAGTGGTGTTTGTATTTCAGCCCAAACCAGCCCTCGAACCATAAACGAATGTCAGACTAAATGCACCTTAATAGGTCAAGAGGGTTTTGTTATACTTTACATGATTTTTGTTTGCCTGAAAATTGAATGTCTGGGTGAAGTTAGGAGCACATCCAGAAAGAACCAGCCTACTGAGTGTCCTGGGTTTAATTCAGATCAGAAAAGATTGTGCTTCTGTTATTTTTTCAAGGTGATTTAGGCATGCAACGAAAGCACGGAAGCCAGACAGCAAAAAGACCTCGGTGAAAGAAATATGTTGAAATGAAACAGAGGTTCACAACCAGGCCGCATTACAGATCTTGTCTTTACACAACTTTGAAAACAAGCTTTCGTCCTGAGTGTTAAGCTTGAAAAATCCCACATTTAGCAGCACATTCGGAGGATTAATACGATTTCCTTGAGTCAGAACACTTTCATGCACAGTTCTGTCTGCTTTTCATGGCTCTGGTGTGCACAAGGCCCTTTTCATCCCCCTTCTCTCAGCCTGCTAGTGGAGACTCCCATGAGGACCAGCTTTCCATTTCCTTTGGCCCATTTGAGCTGATTCACCCTCATTCATGCCTGGCACAGTCACATCCTGTTGCCTGCTTGAGAGACTACCCCGGCAACCAAAGATGATGGAAATAGGAAAAAAAAAAAAAAAGCTGTCAAATTTCCCAAATTATTTTCATTTTCCTTCAGCTCCCTCGGAATTTTCTTACTGGAGTGAAACGTTTTTACCTGAAACCACTGGTCGCCTTCCAGGAACATACCACGAGGGCCAAGCGAGAGAAAAAGTAAGAGCTGTTTTGGTGCTGGAATTAAATTACGGTGCATTCCTGAATGTTTCACAATGATGTCCTTCCAGAAAAAAATATAACTTTGTGCTTCTAAAATGCCAAAAAATATTGTGTCTCCAAATACAACAGGGATCGATGGTGAAATAACACAACAGGTGTGGCACAGAGTGAAAAGGAAACACCGTCGTTCAGCCAACATGGCAATTTTTAAACAATTTGTAGGTTAACAAATGTTAACAAGAAGGTTTGGCTCATTATGAGGAGCTGAGCTAAACTTATTTCTTCTTTATTTTATGGCAATGCGTCTTTTATTAACAGGGCCACAGGATAAGAGGAGGGTTCTTATGCATTAAGTCGGTGAGATTTTATTAGTGCAAAAGTTTGTGCCCCCTGCCCCACCCCATGGTTTCTGGATGAAATACGGAAAATTAACTTGGTTCCAGAATTTATCTCCAGTAAAAGGCAGAAAAAATAGTTTGAGGAAGAAGGCAATGTTTGACATCTGGTAAAGTTCATGCAGCAATGTCAGGAACAATGGCAAAGTGTAGTTCATCAAGGTGGGACATGAAAGTTAAATATAAAGCAAATAGTGTGTGTGTGTGTACTGGTATGTGTGTGTGTGTAAACGTGCATGGGCGTACGCATTTTTACAACACATCACAATTAAAAACAGAGATACAAACTTAAAATAGACAGTTTGACCCATTTTGTTCCTTGTGATCATGAAGAAACATCAGAGAAACCCAATATAATAAAAGTCTCGCTGCGGTAAACTGAATTTCTTTGTCTTCTTTATTTTCTCCGAAGGGTATGCAAAGTTTTGCACTCAGCTGGATGCATTTCAAGTTTGATGAGTTGCTAAACTGGAACAGACACAATACACCAGAAAAACTCCAAGTGCAGTTCTTTGGTTAGTTCTCTAGAGGACTCGTAAAGGTTCTATGTGGAACTCTGTTTCAGAGTGTTTTCTGATCAAAAAGAGTCTAAGAACCTGCAATTATCAAATTAACCCTGAAAGAACACTTTCTTTTTCTGCTCTTCATGAAGTAAACTAATAATGGGAGGAAGCAAAATGACATAACATGATGACCACTGACAGGTGAAGTGAATAGCATTGATTATTATCCATACAGGACCCTTTTTCGATGGAATAAAAACACGTGTTCTATTCCCTTCTAGCAGGTTTCATTGATTTGGTTGGATAGCATGCAATATTGTTAGCATATCGCTTATCCTACGTGTATTACATCACTCTACCCAATGGCGAATGAGCGTTGAATATGGTTTACGATATTGCATGGTTGTCAAGACAACATGACGTCATACATCAGAGATGTAAAACTTCCATGCTAGCGAGCGACTGGGACAATGTGTAAACAAACATGGCTGCCAGGTTCGCTTCATTAAATATGAAAGATTTTGAGAACATTTTGAAAGAAAAAGACACGTTGAACACCCGAAAGGAATGTGTATGTATAATACAACCCTGATTCCAAAAAAGTTGGGACAAAGTACAAATTGTAAATAAAAATGGAATGCAATGATGTGGAAGTTTCAAAATTCCATATTTTATTCAGAATAGAACATAGATGACATATCAAATGTTTAAACTGAGAAAATGTATCATTTAAAGAGAAAAAATAGGTGATTTTAAATTTCATGACAACAGCACATCTCAAAAAAGTTGGGACAAGGCCATGTTTACCACTGTGAGACATCCCCTTTTCTCTTTACAACAGTCTGTAAACGTCTGGGGACTGAGGAGACAAGTTGCTCAAGTTTAGGGAAAGGAATGTTAACCCATTCTTGTCTAATGTAGGATTCTAGTTGCTCAACTGTCTTAGGTCTTTTTTGTCGTATCTTCCGTTTTATGATGCGCCAAATGTTTTCTGTGGGTGAAAGATCTGGACTGCAGGCTGGCCAGTTCAGTACCCGGACCCTTCTTCTACGCAGCCATGATGCTGTAATTGATGCAGTATGTGGTTTGGCATTGTCATGTTGGAAAATGCAAGGTCTTCCCTGAAAGAGACGTCGTCTGGATGGGAGCATATGTTGCTCTAGAACCTGGATATACCTTTCAGCATTGATGGTGTCTTTCCAGATGTGTAAGCTGCCCATGCCACATGCACTAATGCAACCCCATACCATCAGAGATGCAGGCTTCTGAACTGAGCGCTAACAACAACTTGGGTCGTCCTTCTCCTCTTTAGTCCGAATGACACGGCGTCCCTGATTTCCATAAAGAACTTCAAATTTTGATTCGTCTGACCACAGAACAGTTTTCCACTTTGCCACAGTCCATTTTAAATGAGTCTTGGCCCAGAGAAGACGTCCGCGCTTCTGGATCATCTTTAGATACGGCTTCTTCTTTGAACTATGCTGTTGATTATTTTCCTATAACAGCATTCCCCCATGTGTTTTATTCACCCCAACACCTCCTGATTTCATTACATCACAGATTTTATTTTTGAACACTTGTTTTCATTAATATTTCACTTTCCTCATCGTAAAAATGTTCTTGATGAACATCTTCGTTTTTATCAACAAATTTACCACTAATCCTGTGGGTCAGTGTGGGAATATAAGTGAGCCAGCATGACCGAGACACCAAAACACCTTTCCCAGGACAGCGTACTCATTTCGGACAGCTGAAAGTGATGTCAGGTTTATCTTCTCTGTCATTCTCACATGGGTTATTCATTTCTGAAAAAGCTTTCCATGGTCTTTTATCTCCGTTTGCTGCCGTAATGCTTTACAGAAAAAAGAGATAGGATATAATAGTCCATATGTGGTACAAACCAACAACGTCTTTTGCACTCTTTCATTGGAAGTGTAGCGTAGACTTAGAAAATGAGACACACACAGAAGACTTGCTTATGGTCATGTTTAATTTAAAGCTGTCTTAGATGTGTGGGGGGGAGGGGGCAAGAAACAGCGAGGCTTCCATATGGGCACAGGCATATGGACTACCAGATATCACTTAAAAGCTACCCAGCATGTCTGTCCCAGCCAGCCGTCTTTGTTTCAGACATCTTGATATGAGCTCGTGATTTCTGGGGAGGATTTATGGACACAAGGCCCCCAGACTGCAGAGCTTTGAAGGCCGAGCAGTTTCAGAACGTTCACGCTGGTGTCCCAGACTGAGCTTCAAAAAGCTTGACAGCACGTTGCTCGGATAAAGGATAATGATGGAGGAAGTGGCATGGCCATCAAACAT
Source organism: Neoarius graeffei (assembly GCF_027579695.1). NCBI lineage: Eukaryota > Metazoa > Chordata > Actinopteri > Siluriformes > Ariidae > Neoarius > Neoarius graeffei. The sequence continues at coordinate 7,220,451 of NC_083576.1, read as the reverse complement.
GTGCCGAGCGGGCTCAGAGAGGAAGAGGGTGTGTGATAGAATGAAAGAGAGAGAGATGGAGAGAAAGATGGAGAAAGTGTGTTCTGGTTGCCCTGTGATGGTAGAACCCTTCACTCAAGCTGCACCACAGCTGCTGGAAATCTGACTAAACACAGATTTTAAAGGATCTGTGGTTATATGGGCAACAAACTGGTGACCCTGCCACCTGCTTTGCTATAAATTTGAAAGAACTGGCTTTAAAAAAAATCTAACTTCCCCTCAAATTTATAGACTAAACGTGAGAACCGATAGTCATTAAGCTTAAAAATTTTTTTATATATACACACACACACTTGGCCTAAAAGTTCTTTACAGTGACTTGTGATGAGGTAAAAAGTTTGCTCATAAATATGAAAATGAGCTGCAGGCTCCTAAAAAGGGTTCCTTAAAGGTTCCTTGATTTGGTTAACTGTTCAAGTTTTGAAAACTTCTGAAAAGGAAACCCATAGTAGATGTTTTATACTGAAGATGTAAAGGTTCTGCCAGATGGACAGTTCCAGTTTTCCAACAAACTGGCAGCCTTGGCAACTTCTTTGCTCTAAAAAAATGTTATACTTGCCCCAAAAGTTTCTTATATTGGCTGGTGATGAGTATTATTTTTGCTCATAATTATCAACATAAGCTGTAGGCTCTTAAAACAAGGTTCCTTAAAAGTTCCTCGGATAATTAATGGTTGTAGTTTCTGAGAAGGAAACCTGTCAGAGTATTTATTTAGAAACTTTAGGAGCTTCATCAGCAAGACAGACTAAAGAATGGTTCTAGTTTTGAAAGGAGAATGTTTTCTGAAGGGGAAACCAACTTTTAAAGTATTTACATGGAACCGGTAAGGTTCCATTATATGGACTATTTGAGGGTGTCCATCCGACGATGATCCATAACTGCTTATCCTGTGCAGGGTCGTGGGCAAGGTGGAGCATATCCCAGCTGACTATGGGCGAGAGGCAGGGTACACCCTGGACAAGTCGCCAGATAATCGCAGGGCTGACACATAGAGACGCACAACCATTCACACCTACGGTCAATTTAGAGCCATCAATTAGCCTAACCTGCATGGCTTTGGACTGTGGGGGAAACCAGAGCACCCGGACGAAACCCATGCAGACACGGGGGAAACATGCAAACTCCACACAGAAAGGCGCCTGTCAGCCACTGGGCTCAAACCCAGAACCTTCTTGCTGTGAGGTGATGGTGCTAACCACTACACCACCATGCTGCCTTATTTGAGGGTATTTGCATTGAAATTAATTTAGTCATGTTCCAGGCAGGGCGGCACGGTGGTGTAGTGGTTAGCGCTCTCGCCTCACAGCAAGAAGGTCCGGGTTCGAGCCCCGTGGCTGGCGAGGGCCTTTCTGTGCAGAGTTTGCATGTTCTCCCCGTGGGTTTCCTTCGGGTGCTCCGGTTTCCCCCACAGTCCAAAAGCATGCAGGTTAGGTTAACTGGTGACTCTAAATTGACCGTAGGTGTGAATGTGAATGGTTGTCTGTGTCTATGTGTCAGCCCTGTGATGACCTGGCGACTTGTCCAGGGTGTACCACGCCTTTCGCCCGTAGTCAGCTGGGATAGGCTCCAGCTTGCCTGCAACCCTGTAGAAGGATAAAGCGGCTAGAGATAATGAGATGAGATGTTCCAGGCAGCACCTTAAAAGTTTCCTCTTTTTGCCTCTATAAGGTGCTTTCAGACCAAACAGTTCTCAAGCCTAATTTGAGAAGTACCCATGGGGAGCTCCTTCAAAAACTGCATACCTCCAAGGGCCTTTTCCTGTTTGCATTTGCACCATCATTAGGAATGCTGAAGTGATGTAAGCTGGCTTGCTAGCATGACTTTTGCAGGAAATGCTAGCAAAGATTTTTATATTTTGCTTAGATGTGTCAAAATCATGCTGTACTTCCTCCATCGCGTATATGCTCAATAAAGCCTGGACTTCACTGTCGGTCTATTTGTCTGATTTTTTTCTTTTAATATTATTGTTAAGAGCTGTTGTTTACATGGCTAATGCTTTACATGGATTTTTAAGAATTAGGGTTGCCAATGCTGCATTGGCTTGTATTCGACATGTATACTTTCATCTGGACCAATCACGGTACACTTACATGAGTCATGGTTCCTCTTGTGCTGGGAGAGTACCTACCCTGAAGTAGGAGCTTCATTCTACGAACTACGATTGTTCTCAGTTCCTGCAGTGCTGACACCCAAAAAGAGGAACTTTCTCCGACAGTTCTAAGGACTATGAAAAAACTTCCACCAGCCCGAAAGCACCTCTAGATTACCCTAAGAGCTTCTATGCAGAATCCTACAACAGTGTTTCCTTTTAACCTAAACTTGCAAATAGAACCAACCTTATAAAGCTAGTAAGAGATTTTGAAATTGTTTTGCATGTAATCTTTTCATAGATGTAAACAAATACTTCCAAGGTCTCCTCTCTGACCATGTCCTTTCCACCATTTGGATGTTTAAGACAAACAGTTTGCTGGCAATGTGCGGAAAGCTGGCACATTGCATAATCTAATAGAAAATCATATCATGATGGGAAATGTCCTTTTCTTTATACGGTAGAAAGCTGTAGAAGACAATACAGTTATTTCATCAGCTGCACACTGGCATAGCATGAAGGCTTCCTGTGCTGGGAAATAAATAAATGAATAAATAAAAACTGAGATAACAGCATTGACCAATCAGAAGACACAGCTCGGTAGGTCATCTCGAGGTTGATCTCATGGCATCATGTGATTTAGTAGTATCATTCCGTTCCTCCCCTGGCTCCAACATACTTGTACACAGTAGGATTGTGTTTATTTTCAGTGATACATCAGTTAGACCAAACATGGCTCATGGCTTTGGTATGTGGCTCCTTTATCTCTGGGTGATAATGCAGACAACTGATGCCTGCGATTGTTTGCACTGATGCTCAGGCTATGAATCTCAGCATGGAGTCAAGGCTTGGTAAACATGTAAGCCACCACATCTCCTGGCACACAAAGCCCCTGGGTTCTACCTACTCATCTCTGCATGTTTGTTTCTAAGGACTTTAATCTGATCTGCCATTGGTGCCAAGATACTTGATTAACCTGTCCTAGCACGATGCTAATTGCCTATGAAATTGGAACTTCCAAAAAGCACACAAGAGATAAGCTCAGAAAGAGAAAGACTGTAGACTGTTCAGTGGTCAATGGTGCTGATCACAGGTCAGGGTAGAGGGAAAAATGTTCCATCTAGAACTTTAAAGCATTTTTTGTTTTGTTTGGTTATCCCTTTGGGGTAAGATGTTGAATTTTATAACAGAGGATATCACTTTCAGGCGAAAAAAAACCCCAAAACAAATTAAATATACAGTGGGGCAAAAAAGTATTTAGTCAGTCACCAATTGTGCAAGTTCTCCCACTTAAAAATATGAGAGAGGCCTGTAATTTACATCATAGGTACACTTCAACTATGAGAGACAGAATAAGAAAAAAAGTCCAGAAAATCACATTGTCTGATTTTTAAAGAATTTATTTGCAAATTATGGTGGAAAATAAGTATTTGGTCAATAACAAAAGTTCATCTCAATACTTTGTTATATACCCTTTGTTGGCAATGACAGAGGTCAAACGTTTTCTGTAAGTCTTCACAAGGTTTTCACACACTGTTGCTGGTATTTTGGCCCATTCCTCCATGCAGATCTCCTCTAGAGCAGTGATGTTTTGGGGCTGTCGCTGGGCTACACGGACTTTCAACTCCCTCCAAAGATTTTCTATGGGGTTGAGATCTGGAGACTGGCTAGGCCACTCCAGGGCCTTGAAATGCTTCTTACGAAGCCACTCCTTCGTTGCCCGGGTGGTGTATTTGGGATCATTGTCATGCTGAAATGTTTCAAATGAAATGCAGCCATGTTTCATCTTCAATGCCCTTGCTGATGGAAGGAGGTTTTCACTCAAAATCTCACGATACATGGTCCCATTCATTCTTTCCTTTACACGGATCAGTCGTCCTGGTCCCTTTGCAGAAAAACAGCCCCAAAGCATGATGTTTCCACCCCCATGCTTCACAGTAGGTATGGTGTTCTTTGGATGCAACTCAGCATTCTTTCTCCTCCAAACACGACAAGTTGAGTTTTTACCAAAAAGTTCTATTTTGGTTTCATCTGACCATATGACATTCTCCCAATCCTCTTCTGGATCATCCAAATGCTCTCTAGCAAACTTCAGACGGGCCTGGACATGTACTGGCTTAAGCAGGGGGACACGTCTGGCACTGCAGGATTTGAGTCCCTGGCGGCGTAGTGTGTTACTGATGGTAGCCTTTGTTACTTTGGTCCCAGCTCTCTGCAGGTCATTCACTAGGTCCCCCCGTGTGGTTCTGGGATTTTTGCTCACCGTTCTTGTGATCATTTTGACCCCACGGGGTGAGATCTTGCGTGGAGCCCCAGCTCGAGGGAGATTATCAGTGGTCTTGTATGTCTTCCATTTTCTAATAATTGCTCCCACATTTGATTTCTTCACACCAAGCTGCTTACCTATTGCAGATTCAGTCTTCCCAGCCTGGTGCAGGTCTACAATTTTGTTTCTGGTGTCCTTTGACAGCTCTTTGGTCTTGGCCATAGTGGAGTTTGGAGTGTGACTGTTTGAGGTTGTGGACAGGTGTCTTTTATACTGATAACGAGTTCAAACAGGTGCCATTAATACAGGTAACGAGTGGAGGACAGAGGAGCCTCTTAAAGAAGTTACAGGTCTGTGAGAGCCAGACATCTTGCTTGTTTGTAGGTGACCAAATTTTACTGAAGAATTTACCAATTAATTCATTAAAAATCCTACAATGTGATTTCCTGGATTCTTTCCCCCCATTCTGTCTCTCATAGCTGAAGTGTAACTATGATGAAAATTACAGGCCTCTCATCTTTTTAAGTGGGAGAACTTGCACAATTGGTGACTGACTAAATACTTTTTTGCCCCACTATATATATATATATATATATATATATATATATATATATATATATATATTATGTATATATACACACACACACACAATACTCTTAAACTGTTGTTTCTCTGGGGTACCCTTAAAGATTCTATATATGTAGAACTCTACAATTGAGTATTTCCTTATTGAAAGGAAGTAGAAGTACTTATCCAATCAATTCTTAAAGAACATTTCACAAAGTTATTTGTTTTCTAATACTAAGGTCAGTATTTTTTTTTCTTTATACCTAGAACCTGAACTTACCAAGACAGTTGAGCTAAATGGTAAATGCCATGGGTTAATAATAATAATAATAATAATATGAATAATGGACAATTCAGGTTCCTTAGCTTCCTAAAGTAGTTTTACTCTAAAGCCTCTCTGAAAGGGAAACCCTCTGTTGTAGGTTTCTGCATAGAACATTTAAGGATTCCTTGACTAGGACAAAGGTGCTGCAGATGAAGAATCCGATAGAACTATATTCTAAATTTAACTTTTTGTTGTTGTTTGTTAAAGTGCATGCTAGATAATTTACCCTGGCCTGAGTACCCTGAAGTTAGCGTGTCCGCCTCTCAATCGGGAGATCACAAGTTCTACTCACAGTCGGGTCATACCAAAGCCCATCATAAAAATGGTACCTGCTGCCATCTGGCAAGGCACGTTGCAATACAGATGTAAGTGGGGAGTCAAACTCTCACGGTTACCAGAGGACTAGCCCCCCACTGTAACCCTAGCTGTATAGGCAAGAGGCCGAGGGCTAGAGAAATGGAGATTGGTGCTGCCCAACGTGGCCTTAATGGCCTTAGTTAGTACTGGGACAGGAGATTGCTTGGGAAGACCAGGGCATGGTGTGGGAAGGACTTTAGGAGTACCCTTAAGAATTCTTGATTTGGCCATCTGGGGGGAAACTTGTTGGACATTTCAGTGTAGAACCCTACAATAGGAGTCTTTCAGAAGACTAAGAACCCTTGAAAAACCTTCATAAAATATTTTTCCATGAATGTACCAAATACTGCATAGGCTTAGAACAAGGGTTCTTCTTTAAGGGTTCAGCCTCCACCAAATTATTCAAAATTGATGGAACGCTTTCTGATAAGAAAACACTTTGTTGTAAAGTTTAAATAGAACCAGTAAGGGATCCCCCTGAAGGGACAATCACTGAGGATATATATATATATATATATATATATATATATATATATATATATATATATATATATATATTTTTTAACCTGTATAACGTATTCTTAAGCTATCAGAATGTATCATTTTAGAAAGAAATAACCCTAGAGGTTCTTCTCTTTGTAATTCTTGAGAAGCTCCTACAAGTTCTACATAATACAACAACAGACTGTTTTCCTCTTACAACGAGTTTCAAGTAGAACCCTTTTAGGAGGCTAAGAATCCTGAATGACCCAATGAATCCTTAAAGATACTTTTAGAAACTCTTTTTTCGAAGAGTGCACCAAGTACCAAGACAGTTCAAGTAAAATAACTGACAAGAATTTGGATTTTGAAAGATGAACCTCCCCAAATAATACCCAATCTTTGAACAAAGAGGTTCTTTACAGGATCTTTAAGGCTTTGTTTCAATTATGGCTTCTTAGCTTCCAGAAAAAAAGTTCCTGCTTGGAACCCTGTCTGACAGGAAAATACTTAAATGTAGGTTCTACATTAAACATTTTGACATTAACCAGACTGTGAGCTGGCCTAGTGGTTAGCATGTCTGCTTCTTGATTGGGAGATTGTGAGTTCTACTCATGGTCAGGTCATACCAAAGACCATCATAAAAATGGTACCTACTGCTGTCTGGCAAGGCACGCTGCAATACAGATGCAGTTACCAGAGGACTAGTCCCCCACTGTAACCCTAGCTGTATAAGCGAGAGGCTGAGGGCTACGGAAACAGAGATCGGTGCTGCCCAATGCACCTTAAGGACCTGGTTTGTACTGGGACAGGAGACTACCTGGGAAGACCAGGGTATGGCATGGGAAGGACTTTAGACCTTAAACATTTAAGGGTTCCCAAAGAACCATTAGAAAGCTAGAACTTTTAGACTTCTAGAAAAAAAAAACCCTCAAACATACTTTGTTTGCATTATGTCCTTCTAGAAGTGTAATATATATTTTCTTTCTGAATGTACACATCTAAAGAACCCTTGAGGAACCTTTTTTCTAACAGTGTAGTTGTCTCGAAGCAAACCGAGACAGCAGGCCGAAGCTCCATTTGTGATGGATCTCAGCTTGACAAATGGAGCAATGAAACCTGAAGCTCTTGATATCTGCTTTCAACGCCAGCTGCCTTCGTTTGTGACTTATGGAGAGGAGACTGAGGGAGTATGTGCATGCTGGACTGAATCAAGGTGGCTCTGAGTGGCTCGGTTTTGTTATGGCTGAGCATTTCAGATCTGCTGCTGCGAAATACTAAACCTGTGAGTCACTCCAGCATAGGATAGCAACCTACACACCTTCCTCGTGCAGACCACCAGCGGTTGGACCACAGGGAAATGTCCTAGCGCGCCAACCTGGCCTCATAAATGCACCCACTGCCTGGCAGGGGCATGAGATAATTCTGGCTAACAGGAGCTCCAGCAGAGTAACAAGCACCTGTTTATTAAGAGGATTATTTTGGAAAAAAAAAAGAAAAAAGCCGAACCGACAGCGATCACACGCAACCATTCTATTCCTGATTTGCTCCTTTTGTGCTTCGTATGTCCCTCTGTAATCATCTTATTCACTTTATATCTCCGTCCTTTTGTGTCTCTGTTGAAGGTTTGTGTCTTGAACCTTTTCCTCAGTTATGTCTTTGCCTGTCAAAGCAAGACTCCGCAAGGCAAAAAAAAAAAAAAAGAAATGCCATGCTTCCTCCTGTAAGGCTTCAGTTAGTTTTTTTTTTTTTTTAAGGCTTTTAGATTCCTCACTCCTCTCTCAGCCTGACCTAAAGTGATGACCCAGAAACCCTTCGCCAGCGACCCAGGAAAAATGGACCCAAGCTGCACTTAGAAAAACATGAAAACGAAAAACGGTTGTTTCTGTTGAGCTCTGCAATTTCAGGGCTCTGAAAGAACATGTCCGTTGAACAAATACGTACATCAGGGATGTTCAGAAGCATTGTGGTGGCAAAACCGTGTCTTTCAGAGCTGACGTCGCAAGCGGCGGAGGCTGGTTAGCTTGGACAGCTGTAATCCTCTCTGTGAATCGCTGAGTAATCCCACCTGTAAAAGGGAAGACAAAGGCAGAGCTGCAGGAGCAGCCTGAGAGCTCCCCACACCCAGAGCAGTGATCCAGGAGAACATCGCTCCAACAGGAAAGGGCTGAAAAATGGAGGAATAGTGGCAATCTTTCTTTTTTCACAACACATTGCCCTGCTTCCACCTGTGCAAATACTCCACCCGACCACAAGCAACAAGCATACGAGCGGATCACACTCATGACGAGATACCGCCGAACTCCCGCAGCTATTCATGCTCTCAAACATTAAACTGATAAAAAGGAAAGAGGGAAAAAAAAAAGTTCAAAGGCTCGGTGCTCCCCTTTATGTTTTTAATGCCTCCTCCATAAATACCAACGCTTCTCAAATAGCTGCGTCGGAGTGATGCGGCACGAGTGCAAGCGCAGCTAATTAAGCACCTTGTTTACCCGAGATACTGCAGGCTGAAATACTGCGGCCCGGCCTTTTGATAAAGTGAGCTGTTTTGGGCAGATCGGTAGTACAAAGGCGAGCCCGGGCCCATCACAACACGAAAAGAGCGCTGCTTCTCATCTGCTTTTGAAAATATGAGGAGGAAAAGTGTGCAACGCTCGCCAGATTGAACATGAAGTTGATCTTAAGTTGCGCCGTGTATGTGTGTGTTTCTCTCTCTCTCTCTGTGTGTGTAAAATCTCTGAATACGAGTCATGAACATCATGTTCAAATTTAATAACTGAACCACTTCTCTATTTAGGAGTGTTGGGTAACTAGCTCAGCATTTACAAGGCCAAAGAACACGAACACACACACACATTCCGAAAAATCTGCCAAACAAACAGTTTTTTTTTTTTTAAGTAAAAAAGCTTTTTACTAAGCATGTAAAGAGGTAAACTTTTTTTTTTTTTTAAATCCCCTTTCAGACACACGCCAGGCCTTTTTGAAACTCTGTTAATAGCGATCTTGCCTCAAGCAACATTTTAATTAGTTCGAGCACAGAGCCAAAAAACAAGCAGCACGCACATGCACACGCGGACACACATCGACGCACATCAGAGGCTGGCGTTTGACAAGTTTTACGAGCGTGAAATGATGTTCCTAATGAAACAGAAGCGTCATGTGGCTCTTACAATACAGGGATATGGATAATGAATAGTAAGAAGCACCTGAGGGACTCTAGGGCTAAATAAACACCTTTTCACAGATACACATGCAATACAAAGAACCACAGACAGGAAAGACAGACTTTTTTTTTTTCCCCCCCGTCAGGTTCATCCTACTTGATGCACTTCCCTCCACAGCTAACATGAAGAGTTGCACAATACTGATACAATACCTACGGTGCACCAAATAACGTTAATTATCGTTCGCATTTCTTTCGGGTTCTCCGGTTTCCTTGCACTTCCCAAGAACATCCCTGTAAATGGATTGACTAGTTTCAATAATAATAATAATCTCATCTCATTATCTCTAGCCGCTTTATCCTGTTCTACAGGGTCGCAGGCAAGCTGGAGCCTATCCCAGCTGACTACGGGCGAAAGGCGGGGTACACCCTGGACAAGTCGCCAGGTCATCACAGGGCTGACACATGCCTCTTTTCCACCAAATCAGTTCCAGGGCTGGTTCGGGGCCAGTGCTGGTGCTGGTTCACAACTCGTTCAACTTGCGAGCCAGCTGAGAACCAGTTTGCTTTTCCATCGCTCACGGTGCTAAGGGAAGCCACGTCATTACGTCGCTGTATACGTCAGTTACGTCGTTGTATAGACAGTTTTCACATGACGTCACAGAGTCAGGGATTCCCTGGTGGCGGCCATCTTGGAGGGCTAGCTTACCGTACGGGTCACTGAGCACACATTGTAGCACGCAAGTTACATTCATTTATATATTATTTACATTTATAGTTACATTATTACTATTTAAAGCTAGCAATGGTGCAAACTTGTTGTATTCACGGCTGTTGTAATAGGTCAGATGATGACGTCAAGCGGAGGTTTTATGGAATTCCCACTGTACGGGAGCACGAAGGCGAGCAAACAAACTCAGCATACAAAGGAGAAATCTATGGCTTGCGAGAATCAACCGCAAGGATTATCAGCCTTCCAAACACAGCAAAGTCTGCTCCGATCATTTTATAAGTGGTAAGTTGTTTAAATAAACAATCAATTGTGTTTAAGTTTGTTTTTGGAAACCAAAACATCATGTGAACAATCTCTGGAGAATGCCTAACTGGAACCGCTGAGTGTACATTTACATTGTAATGTACACTTAATATCGCTCGTTTGTCACGTCTCTATTTGAAACTTGTCACTTCATTCACGCAAGGGTCATTTTTGAAAAAACGTTTTAGGTCTATTCTGTATGATTTGATTTGTGTTTGGGATGCAAACAGCGCGCCTTTTGGCGGATGCCGCCTGAATTGCGCAGATCCGATTTTTTTTTTTTTTTAGGGGGGGCGTTGGAGTGTCTGATTAAAATTTCAAAGTAAATTCTGTATTAAAATTACTAAATAAGCAAATCCGTTACAGTCCATGAAACAGGAAGTACAAGGATGAGAAAAAAAACAGTTTAAATCGGGAAGCTGCGCACATTTGTGCAGCCCAAGCGGTGTGCAGGACTGCGCAAATGTGCGCAGCTTCCCGATACGTCAGTTACGTCGCTACGTTTGCATAAACCTTGGCGCGAATATCGAAGCAAAAACAACACGGAAGAAGCAGCAGCAACAACAACAATAATAATGGATGACTAAGCGTTTGTACAGCTGTGGCTTCTCGTCGCTTAAAAATGGCGATCTTTCGCGGTCTTGTTATTGTTGTTGGTCTTAACCAACTCTGGCCTAGCAGAGAGTTGGTGCTAGCCTGGAACCGGTTTTTCTGGCCCCAGAGCCAGTTCTTTATCAGTGGAAACAGAAAACCCGGTTCCAAACTAAGCACTGGCCCCGAACCAGCCCTGGAACTGATTTGGTGGAAAAGGGGCAACACAGACACAGACAACCATTCACACTCACATTCACACCTGCGGTCAATTTAGAGTCACCAGTTAACCTAACCTGCATGTCTTTGGACTGTGGGGGAAACCGGAGCACCCGGAGGAAACCCACGCGGACACGGGGAGAACATGCAAACTCCACACAGAAAGGCCCTCGCCGGCTAGCCTGGGAAATCCCATGCTGCTTTGCACAATCGTTCCGATCTGAAAAGACAGCATGGAAACTATGGTCTAAAGGCTCACCTGAGTTAGGGAGCCAATCAGAGAGTGGGGAGGGGTGGAAAGACGGTGACGCGTACTACTCGACAAACGTAAGCCTGTAGTTTATTTGGGACTGTTTACGAATCACATTTAACATGGCGGCGAGCGATACGAACCAAACTTTCGATCAAGCTTTGTCTTGCACAAATGGCAGTAATCGTTCGGTGCCATTGTTTTCCTATTTTTGTTTTGCCTTCTCTTTCTCTTTCCTTCTCTTCTTCGCCTCTTCGTCGCTCTAACTACGTCACCAGATACAACTGCCATGATTGGCCATGGGCTACGTATACGCCAAATGATAGACATTCGCAACGTCCAATAAACGGCCGTTGACAATCGTAAACCACACCTCCCCTACGAGAAACTCAATAGGCGGATTCCAGACCATATTTCACTTGTGATATGGTCTGGTGTTAACCAGACTACTCGCCGGCCACGGGGCTCGAACCCGGACCTTCTTGCTGTGAGGCGACAGCGCTAACCACTACACCACTGTGCCGCCAATAATAATAATAAAACCTCTTTTCACGTTTTTTTATAGCCTCCAGGTGTGAATGTGTTCCTGCACGAGGCACTGAGATGGATTAACAATGGATCAGCTCCAGATCCATTTTTCAAATAAACCGTAAGCAGTTCACAAATATAAAGTGCAATATACAAATACACTACTGTACATAGGCATATTAGATGCTCACTGGCCATGCTGTGAAAATTGTCCATGCAGACACTCATCTAAGTTTCAAAATCTATCATTGCTTAACTCTTGAATATTTTCTATCATCAATATGATCATTAAAAAGCTTATAATCTCTGCTTTCCAAAGAAACATATCTGGTTAAGATCTGTTCAGTACTTTGGGAGTAACAGCAGGTTGATGTCGGTACAACGGAGTAAAAACTCTGCTCGCGGTACATCGGGAAACTGACGGTGCTTTTCTTTTTGAGTCATGGGAAAGCGCGCTCTCTTCCTCTCTCTCTCTTCTGATCGGTTTCCCACTGCATTACTCATGAATATCAATCAGATCACTTTTATAGGGATGTTCTTGCACTCTCACTGTTTCTGATGAAGGATTCAGCAAAATTTTGTGTCTGCTAGTTTTGATCTTATGATTCACAGGAGACTTTGAAGTGAGTTTTCATAGCTTTACCTACTTATTTTTTCAAATCAAGCTGATTCATGTAAATAAATAACTATTTTAGAAGATAACTGGAGTTGTTTTGATGAAAAATTGAGATCTTAGTGGTCGGAATGAGATTTAAAAAATGGAAGTCAGAAACGCGAGTGTCAATTTCAATTCAGTTCGTGTGAATTGTTTATTGGATGCGGATCAGAAAGTTTTTTTGAGGTTCGCCTTGAAAGCTGTGAATATTAATCAAAATAAGAATAATTCATATTTCATATAAACACTAGTAGGCCCTACTTTTGAGAAACACAAAGGCCTACAGAGCACAAAGAGGGGATTAGAAATGATCTTTCAATCCTTTTTTTAAAATTGTGATAGAGAATGGTAGATGTGAATGACATTCATTGCTTAATTATGCATATTTTATAATTATCATTGATTTCTCCTTCTTTGTGATGAATAAATTAGAATTAAGCTCAGCTTTATATCGTACAAATAAAGTCATTTGGTGAAACTTTGAAGAAGAGAGTGTACCGGTTTTATGTTTTTTACCCAATTAGCATAATCAATACTAATTAAATACTAATTTGCATAATTTGTTTTTGCTAATGTTTCAAACTTTGTATTCAGTATACAACCATCTATGTGACTGACAATTTCCATGTAAATATCTTGAAAAAAAAAAGTTAAGAAAAAACATTTGATGTCATTGGTTAATGAGGCCCATTTTGGACCATGTGATCCTTATACAGGGGCGGCACGGTGGTGTAGTGGTTAGCACTGTCGCCTCACAGCAAGAAGGTCCGGGTTCGAGCCCCGTGGCCGGCGAGGGCCTTTCTGTGCGGAGTTTGCATGTTCTCCCCGTGTCCGCGTGGGTTTCCTCCGGGTGCTCCGGTTTCCCCCACAGTCCAAAGACATGCAGGTTAGGTTAACTGGTGACTCTAAATTGAGCGTAGGTGTGAATGTGAGTGTGAATGGTTGTCTGTGTCTATGTGTCAGCCCTGTGATGACCTGGCGACTTGTCCAGGGTGTACCCCGCCTCTCGCCTGTAGTCAGCTGGGATAGGCTCCAGCTTGCCTGCGACCCTGTAGAACAGGATAAAGTGGCTACAGATAATGAGATGAGATCCTATCCTTATACAGAATATTATGGCGGTTTTCTAAAAATTAAGCCATTTCTTCAATCTTTGATTTGTAATATCTCAAGAACGGATAAACATTTTAATTCTGTAAAAGAGTATGCTGTTCTGCATTCAGTTCTGAATTCACTGAGGGCAGCTTCAAATAATTTGGATGAATATGAATTTGTATTTTCACCTGATATGCCTACCCTACATGTAAAACAAGATGCACAGACATTTTTATATTTCACAAACAAATATTTGTTTTCTTATGAATATTTTTGGACTGCACATCCTCACTCGCTGGATCATTTACTTGTGGAATCTGCTTTATTTTTTGTCCATAGCCCTGTGAGTATTTTTGGAACAGCCAACGTTTATTTGTGGATTTCTCAAAGATTTATAAAGTCAACTCATACAGCTGAATCCACAACAAGTACACAGTATGGCTAAAAGTATGCGGATGCCTGATCGTCACACCCATACGTGGTTCTTTGCCACAAAGTTGGAAGCACACAATTGTACAGAATGTCTTTGTATGCTGTAGCTTTATAATTTCCCTTCACCAGAAATAAGAGCTCCAAACTTGTTCCGTCACGACAACGCTCCTGTGCACAAAGCACTCTCCATGAAGACATGGTGTGTTAAGGTTGGACTGGAAGAACTTGAATGTCTTGCTCACCCAACATCAATGCCTGATCTTGTTCAAGCTCTTGTGGCTCTGGATGAACACAAATCCCGAAATCTAGTGGAATGCCTTTCCAGAAGTGTGGAGGTTATTATAATAGCAAAGTGGGGATCGACTCTGGTGGGGTTTACATTAGACCGTATCAGCGGATCATCAGATTAACGTTTTTAAAAACGATTAGCATGCACACAGCAAAGCCAATACACGGATACGCTAATCACATTCGGCACGTAAGTTGAGAAATGTGTCAGTGCGGCTCATCGCTTCCTCCTCAGCGGCTGCGCTCCAAATCACTCCGCCCTGAACAGCGAGTGCCCTCTGGAGTGCGCACTCCAGCCCTGCGCAGCTCACAGAGCGCGCGAGTGAAGTGCACGAGCAGTGATTCGGGACTGAGCCGCTGTGCGCAAGTCACTTACCACTTGCAAGTGGAAGGATGGCAAGCCTAAAGACAATCATAACTACACAATGGGCAGTATTTGCAGTATTTTCATACTTTTATACTCTTTAATGAAAGGTGATACAAGGCGGAAGTCCGCACCGTTTTTCAGCAGTCGCGTCACATGACCAACGCCAGCGAATCAGGAAGGTGGATGTCACAGTGACATTGTCCAATGACGACGCCAGCTAGAGCTCAGCACAGCGTATCCGCGTATTCTCAATGTTTACACAGCACCGGACCAGACACGATCTGGATTGAATACGTGGACCCTGACGGATTCCCGTTTCCCGGCGTTTCCAGGCATTTTAATGTAAACGGACAGTGCATCCGCAAAGAAAACGAGACAGATACGGTCTAATGTAAACTTGGCCTCTGTGTTAATGGCCATGGTTTTGGAATGGGGACATCTCATAGGTGTGATGGTCAGGTATACTTTTGGGAATATACAATAGTTATATACTCAGCCAATTAGCAGGCATCAGGGATGTATGAAAGTTTCAAGTCAAGTCAAGTTTATTTTTATAGCGGTTTAAACAATAGGCATTGTCGCAAAGCAGCTTTACAGAATTTTAGTGACTTTAAACATGAACTAATTTTATCCCTAATCTATCCCCGATGAGCAAGCCTGTGGCGACAGTGGCAAGGAAAAACTCCCTCAGACAACATGAGGAAGAAACCTCGAGAGGAACCAGACTCAAAAGAGAACCCATCCTCATTTGGGTGATAACAGATAGCGTGATTACAACATTTTTAACAGTTTTAACATGGAGTCTGTTTCGCTGATGTTATAAACTCTTCATTGATGGAAACTTGAGTGTGAAACTGTTCATGACAACTGCAGTCCTAAAGTTAGCAAGTCAACTGTAGTCCTCAGCCATAAAAGCATGACTGTAAGAGTCCAGAGCGTCCTCCAGGTGCGACTTTCAACTGGCCATATGGGGCCGTCCTCAGCAGGAGCGATGTGATGAGACTCCAGCCAGACACAGGGCACCAGGATGGATCAGGCAGGTCCGAGGAGCAGAACAGGTCAGGACCTCAATCTCAAGTAAGTGCTGTCTGTCCTGTGTCCTGGTTCCCCGTTGGTGGAATGACCTTTCCATTGAGGTTCAAAACTGCTGACTCCTTGACCACCTTCAGGCTGGACCTCTACCCTTCTTCCCTGCCTACTGTGTAACCGTGTTTCAGTCTTGACCAACCCAGGCTGTTTACTGTCTAGCCTGAGGTTAGCTGTTTTGAGTTCTCTATGGTTGGTTTGTTTCCTTGGCTGTTTGAGTAAAGGATATTACACCAGGTATTGCTGTCACTTGTTCAGTTGGCACTAGAACTTTCTTGTCTAGAAGTTCAGCACTTCTTGTACTGGACTTTTGAACTCGTTGTGCCTCGTTCTGGATAAGAGCATCTGCTAAATGCCATGGAATGGAATGGAATGGAATGTCAGTGAGATTTCAGTACAGGGAATTATTCCACAGATAGTGTGGGTTGAGATTTTGCTGGTTTCTTGAATACATGTTTCTGGACAGAGAATGATGCTTGTTTTTGCTTCCTGCCACAAAACATGGAAGCTCAGCGCAAGAAAAAAAAAAGATTGAGAGAGAGAGAGAGAGAAAGAACAGAGGGTAATGTTCAGACAATGCTATGGTTTGGTGTCTATCACCACAATGACCTTTGGAAAAATATGACCTTCTGATGGATACCACAATGTTAAAAAAAAACCAAACACCCTGTTCACATCATGTATCAGATAAGGATGGTGAAGGGAAAAAAAAGCTTGACTCTTTCATACAACAGTGCCTTTGAATTCAGGTTTATTTTACCGTGTTCATTCCAATACAACTTTATAGCGGACATGCTCAGCTTTCTGCTTGGAGATGTTTATTTAACAAGTTTGGAAGGAGTCTCCATTTCCAGTATCAGCTGGAAATTGAAGTTTTCTGACACTTCGCTGTTACATGGTACAATGACAAGCTGCATCGTTGTTGTTGTTTTCTTAATGAAAAGAGATGCTGGTGAGTGAACAGTGGTTTATACAGTGCCTTGCAAAAGTATTCATACCCCTCGAACTTTTTCACATTTTTCCACCTTACGACCACGAACTTAAAAGTTTTTTATTGAGATTTTATGTGATAGACCAACACAGAGTAGCACATAATTGTGAAGTGAAACGAAAATGATAAATGGTCTTCAAAATTTTAAACAAATAAAAATCTGAAAAATGTGGTGTGCATTAGTATTCAGCCCCCCTGCGTCAATACTTTGTAGAGCCACCTTTTGCTGCAATTACAGCTGCAAGTCTTTTGTGGTATGTCTCTACCAGCTTTGCACATCTAGACACTGAAATTTTTGCCCATTCTTCTTTGCAAAATAGCTCAAGCTCAGCCAGGTTGGATGGAGAGCATCTGTGACCAGCAATTTTCAAGTCTTGCCACAGATGCTCAATGGGATTTAGGTCTGGACTTTGACTGGGCCATTCTAACACATGACTATTCTTTGATCTAAACCATTCCATTGTAGCTCTGGCTGTATGTTTAGGGTCATTGTCTTGCTGGAAGGTGAATCTCCTTCCCAGTCTCAAGTCTTTTGCAGCCTCCAACAGGTTTTCTTCCAGGATTGCCCTGTATTTAGCTCCATCCATCTTCCCATCAACTCTGACCAGCTTCCCTGTCCCTGCTGAAGAAAAGCATCCCCATAGCATGATGCTGCCACCACCATGTTTCACAGTGGGGATGGTGTGTGCAGGGTGATGAGCAGTGTTAGTTTTCCGCCACGCATAGCGCTTTGCATTTAGGCCAAAAAGTTCAACTTTGGTCTCATCTGACCAAAGCACCTTCTTCCACATGTTTGCTGTGTCCCCTACATGGCTTCTTATGCCTGTCTTTCAACAATGACTTTCTTCTTGCCACTCTTCCAAAAAGGCCAGATTTGTTGAGTGTACGACTTATAGTTGTCCTGTGCACAGATTCTCCCACCTGAGCTGTGGATTTCTGCAGCTCCTCCAGAGTGATCATGGGCCTCTTGGCTGCTTCTCTGACCAGTGCTCTCCTTGCTCGCTCTGTCAGTTTAGGTGGACGGCCATGTCTTGGTAGGTCTGCAGTTGTGCCATACTTTTTCCATTTTTGAATGATGGATTGAACAGTGCTTCTTGAGATGTTCAGAGCTTGGGATATTTTTTTTATAACCTAACCCTGCTTTAAACTTCTCCAGAACTTTATCCCTGACCTGTCTGGTGAGTTCTTTGGTCTTCATGATGCTGTTTGTTCTTCAGTGTTCTCTAACAAACCACTGAGGCCTTCACAGAACAAGTGTATTTATGCTGAGAGTAAATTACACACAGTAGGACGCTATTAACTAATTAGATGACTTGATTGCACTGGATTGTATTTAGAGGTATCAGAGTACAGGGGGCTGAATACTAATGCACACCACATTTTTCAGATTTTTATTTGTTTAAAATTTTGAAGACCATTTATCATTTTTGTTTCACTTCACAATTATGTGCTACTCTGTGTCGGTCTATCACATAAAATCTCAATAAAAAACTTTTAAGTTCGTGGTTGTAAGGTGGAAAAATGTGAAAAAGTTCAAGGGGTATGAATACTTTTTCAAGGCATTGTAGCTACTATAGCATAAGTGATAAGAATTAATTTGTTCTGTGGATGTTGCACATCATAAAAGGAATCTATAAATGGATAAAACGTATGATATTGCTATTTAATTTTAAAAAAGGCAATCATTTTTGTGGTATAAGAGGAATAAAACATTTAACAGTTATTCCACAAAATCGAATCATACATGAGCTCATAGCCAACGAGGCGCGTAGCGAGATTGAGTGGAGTACTGGTAACTGTTTTATTCAATCCACATTCACTGGATTTTGAGAAACAGAGCATTTTTATTTTTTTGCAAATTTTGTTAAATAAAAACTTTACACAAAACGTCCGACAAAATCATTTCCGCTTAGAATGTAAATGAACTGGCGAAATGACAGGAGCAATTTGTGAAAAATGTGATAATTCTTGAAAAATAATAAAATAAAAAAACATACATTCTGACCATCGAATACTTTTATTCCATATTTTGTTGCTTTTTTTTTTTTTTGCATTTTTTGAGTTTTTGTTTTCGAGTAGTTTTTATTTAATCCTCGGTTGGTTCAGCAACACACGCTGCCATTTTGTTTTTCTCTACTCACGGTATATTAGCTGATATCCTAGTAGTAGAGTAGCCAATCAGAGCGCATGATTGCTCATAGCCAGTGAATGTGGATCGAATAATTGTCTCATCTCATTATCTGTAGCCGCTTTATCCTGTTCTACAGGGTTGCAGGCAAGCTGGAGCCTATCCCAGCTGACTACGGGCGAAAAGCGGGGTACACCCTGGACAAGTCGCCAGGTCATCACAGGGCTGACACATAGACACAGACAACCATTCACACTCACATTCACACCTACGGTCAATTTAGAGTCACCAGTTAACCTAACCTGCATGTCTTTGGACAGTGGGGGAAACCGGAGCACCCGGAGGAAACCCACGTGGACACGGGGAGAACATGCAAACTCCGCACAGAAAGGCCCTCGCCGGCCACGGGGCTCGAACCCGGACCTTCTTGCTGTGAGGCGACAGCGCTAACCACTACACCACCGTGCCGCCCGAATAATTGTTATTATAGGAAAATAACATCATGGGAGAAACAGAAACTCAGCTTCGTAACACTGCCAATTCATCTCCTATTTCAGCCAGAACTCCTCTGTCATTTAGTCAGACCTGAGCTGGAGCATCTCTCCAATAAACACACACTAATATAGTGTGAAGGTCCATTAGGGAAAATGGTTATCATACTACAGTAATTCTTTTAACTCGGGCAAACATGTATAATTAAATTTCTGGATAGCCGGCCTGTTATTCCTTTAGATCACAGAGGCTGTGTGGCTCCAGCCGAGCTGCTCCATTATCACCCGTGCGATAAGCGACAGCGCCTGCAGAGAGCCGTTATCTGCCTGATGAAGCGGAGGAGGCGGACACCTGCAGAGAAGGTCGACGGAGGACAGCACTCCCGCCGAGTCTTCACTTTAAACATAGGCATTTGTTCATCAAAGCTAAACCAGCTGTCACGATTATTACTGGACAGCCATGTTTCCGAACCTGCACTCTGGATCGGATTTAGATGTGAAATCTCGACTTGCCACCGCTGTTGTCTTTCCTGATAAATCCGCCGCTAATATTTTGTCATGTCTGATTTTCCTGCAGGATCTTTTAAAGGCCGCGACATGTGTCTTTGATGCTTGCGTCTCTCTAAACATATGGAAGCGAGTGTGACTCTGTTGGAAACACACTGTTTTTGTTAGAATGCCACATCAAGCCCTGTGCATGATGGAGGGTGTAAATCCAGCTTCAGCTTCTCAGTCAAAACATCGCTGGAACACGTGAGTGGATTTTGGTGGATGCCGACACTCCCGGAGGCTGAGCTCAGGGCTGTGCAGAGCTTCATGCTTTCCAGACGCAGAAACTCAAAGGAAAGAGCAGGAACCGCGAAGAAACAGGAAATAGCAAGGTTAGCAAGAAGTGAAAACATTCCTCAAGACTGTACAGGGACTTTCTTTAGTGTTGGCTGGCATGTGGGAGTGTGTGTGTGTGTGTGTGTGTGTGTGTGTGTGTGTGTGTGTGTGTATAGAGAGAGAGACGCATACAGTTTAATGACTCTCAGAGTGTTGAGTGTGGATCCAGACCACTCTGGGCATTTCCCAATGATTCTTTTTTTTTTTTTTGACTCCAAGTACAAGCATTATGTCACACTAATTCACTCGTAACTTCTCAAATAATCACTGCACGCGCTTGAAGCTCTTAAATCTCTTGCCTCGAGTCATATGCTATATAATTTGAAAAACAAATTAACCTGACAATAATCCCAGACCTAAACAAACAACATCTGTCATCATTACACACTGACATAAAACTTTCTCGAAAAAAAAAAGCAAACCAGGCGAGATATAAAAGACTCTGTAATTATTGTTTCGATCATAATAAACCACCAAACGTTTGCTCTATTATTATTTCCTGAGTAATTAGCCAGTATTGACTCGCACTTATAGACTGGTACCAAAATTCAAAAAAGTGCTTATTTAAGGAATTAAAGGTATTTTTGAGACAAAGTCAGCAAACAGTCTTATTTTGTCAATTTGGGTGTGCCGAATTCAAATCTGCAATATGCCGAGCTCTATCTGACCTCTGTTGACCTCTAGAGGTCATTGAACTTTGGGCCTGTAAACGTCTCAGCTGAACCCAGTTTCTCAGCTTTCTAAGGAATGAAATGTACTAAAATGATTAATGAAGTTAGCAAATGGCCTTGTTTGTTAAATGTTTGGGTGCTGAATTCATTTTTCATTTGTAAAACGACATTTGACCTCTGATAACCTCAAGGTCATTAAACTTGGCCTATAGGCCTATGCATTTAACGGCATTTTTAAACTGACTTTACTCCCCCAAAAAGAATATGAACAGACAAAAAACAAATAGAAAGGAACAAATACAACATTAAATGCCAGTCCATGTACATGTGACTTACTTTTCACAATGAGAATGCCTCGGCGATCACCTTACATAACATTGCATTACATTTAGCGGTTATTGTTTATACAACCCCGATTCCAAAAAATTTGGGACAAAGTACAAATTGTAAATAAAAACGGAATGCAATGATGTGGAAGTTTCAAAATTACATATTTTATTCAGAATAGAACATAGATGACATATCAAATGTTTAAACTGAGAAAATTTATCATTTAAAGAGAAAAATTAGGTGATTTTAAATTTCATGACAACAACACATCTCAAAAAAGTTGGGACAAGGCCATGTTTCCCACTGTGAGACATCCCCTTTTCTCTTTACAACAGTCTGTAAACGTCTGGGGACTGAGGAGACAAGTTGCTCAAGTTTAGGGATAGGAATGTTAACCCATTCTTGTCTAATGTAGGATTCTAGTTGCTCAACTGTCTTAGGTCTTTTTTGTCGTATCTTCCGTTTTATGATGCGCCAAATGTTTTCTGTGGGTGAAAGATCTGGACTGCAGGCTGGCCAGTTCAGTACCCGGACCCTTCTTCTACGCAGCCATGATGCTGTAATTGATGCAGTATGTGGTTTGGCATTGTCATGTTGGAAAATGCAAGGTCTTCCCTGAAAGAGACGTCGTCTGGATGGGAGCATATGTTGCTCTAGAACCTGGATATACCTTTCAGCATTGATGGTGTCTTTCCAGATGTGTAAGCTGCCCATGCCACACACACACACTAATGCAACCCCATACCATCAGAGATGCAGGCTTCTGAACTGAGTGCTGATAACAACTCGGGTCGTCCTTCTCCTCTTTAGTCCGAATGACACGGCGTCCCTGATTTCCATAAAGAACTTCAAATTTTGATTCGTCTGACCACAGAACAGTTTTCCACTTTGCCACAGTCCATTTTAAATGAGCCTTGGCCCAGAGAAGACGTCTGCGCTTCTGGATCATGTTTAGATACGGCTTCTTCATTGAACTATAGAGTTTTAGCTGGCAATGGCGGATGGCACGGTGAATTGTGTTCACAGATAATGTTCTCTGGAAATATTCCTGAGCCCATTTTGTGATTTCCAATACAGAAGCATGCCTGTATGTGATGCAGTGCCGTCTAAGGGCCCGAAGATCACGGGCACCCAGTATGGTTTTCCGGCCTTGACCCTTACGCACAGAGATTCTTCCAGATTCTCTGAATCTTTTGATGATATTATGCACTGTAGATGATGATATGTTCAAACTCTTTGCAATTTTACACTGTCGAACTCCTTTCTGATATTGCTCCACTATTTGTCGGCGCAGAATTAGGGGGATTGGTGATCCTCTTCCCATCTTTACTTCTGAGAGCCGCTGCCACTCCAAGATGCTCTTTTTATACCCAGTCATGTTAATGACCTATTGCCAATTGACCTAATGAGTTGCAATTTGGTCCTCCAGCTGTTCCTTTTTTGTACCTTTAACTTTTCCAGCCTCTTATTGCCCCTGTCCCAACTTTTTTGAGATGTGTTGCTGTCATGAAATTTCAAATGAGCCAATATTTGGCATGACATTTCAAAATGTCTCACTTTCGACATTTGATATTTTGTCTATGTTCTATTGTGAATACAATATCAGTTTTTGAGATTTGTAAATTATTGCATTCCATTTTTATTTACAATTTGTACTTTGTCCCAACTTTTTTGGAATCGGGGTTGTACAAAGCTACTGAATAAAGGGCAGATTCAGCAGCATACAAAATGTGGGGGCGTACAGGGTATACAGGCTAATCAGGGTTAGTATATATGAGAGTTTTTTTCTTTGTTGTTTGTTTTTTGTAAAGGCTTTACCCCGTTTAAAACAAAACAAAAAACAAACAACAAAGAAAAAAAAACTCTCATTTGAGAGAACCTGAAATCTTGTGAAGCAGATTCTTACAATCGTTCTGCCGCAATAAGAAAATAACTGCTCTAAGAAATCACTGAAAGCCCAATGTTGCCATGACTTTCATGTCCATGATGAAATTTCTGACAGGTCCTCTTCTTTCGGCTGCTCCCATTAGGGGTCGCCACAGTGGCTCTGTTCCGCATATTAGATTTGGCATAGGTTTTACACTGGATACCCTTCCTGACACAACCCTCCCCAATCTGTCCAGGTTTGGGACTGGCACCAAGTACGCACTGGCTTGTGCACTGTGGGTGGTAAAAAGAGCAACTGGACTTGCTTGAAGATTCTTGAAGACGTTTCACCTCTCATCCGAAAGGCTTCTTCAGTTCTGTCTGACTGGTAGGGAGCATCAGGTATTTATCCTCTCATGGATGAAAAGCTCATCTAAGGTGTCATTGAGTCATCCTGTTGGTGTGGGTCAACTGGGGGCTGGTTGTGGCCCCCAGTTAGCCACACCAACAGGATGGGGGGCTGGTTGTTAGCCCCCAGTTGACCCACACCAACAGGATGACTCAATGACACCTTAGATGAGCTTTTCATCCATGAGAGGATAAATACCTGATGCTCCCTACCAGTCAGACAGAACTGAAGAAGCCTTTCGGATGAGAGGTGAAACGTCTTCAAGAATCTTCAAGCAAGTCCAGTTGCTCTCTTTTACCACCCACAGTTTACCATGACCTGGATGACTGAGAATCTTCACAGACTGGTTTATGCAATCACACTAGCAGAGATGGACAAAGTACCCAACTTCATTACTGCAGTCAAAGTACGGATTTCACTGGTCAAATGTTAGTCCAATACAAGTGAAATTGTCCAGTCAAATTTTTACTTAAGTTAAAAGTACTGAAGTACTTGCTTTTAAAAATACTTAAGTATTAAAAGTACATTTTCTATCAATGCATTGTTGTATTATTGCCACAACGCTTACAAAACCTAATGCCTCTGAAACAACCGACTGCCTGGTAGAATGTTACAAAATGAAACACAACTGAACTGAAAGAGAGTCAGTGTCATTTATTTCTTTTTATTCATTTTATTTTAATTTTTTATTGTAACACTCCTCCCCACCCCCACAAAGTAGCATGGTCGTGTTCTGACCCAGCTCTGGCAGTGTGCGCACACATGTACGTGTATGTTAATCATTACAACAGTGGAATAGCTGTAAATGCAGCTTGCTCAGAAAATAAAAATGACAATCCAACCTGATTAAAACCCAGATCTACACCTCGAGCCTAATAACTGCCCAATAACAACACTGCTTTAAGCAAGACAAAAAAAAAAAAAAAATGCAAGACCATCATCTGACATCAAAACAAAAACTTCCAGCAATTTGTTGTGACTGACTAGTACAATACTGTCCATCTCACAGGTCTCACCTGTGTGTGTGTGTGTGTGTGTGTGTGTGTGTGTGTGTGTGTGTGTGTGTGTGTGTGTGTGCATGCGCACGTGCATAAGTGTATGTATTCATGCACATATGAATCTGCCTGCGGAATCAAAGTGGTTTAATGTTAAGCTAGATAGTCAGTGAAGCTCCACCTGACATGCTAGCAAACTTTTTTCAAACTCAAAATCATATTGGGTAGCTAACGTTACTAGAAAAAGAAAGATTTCTATGGTACATTCTGTTTATTTGGCAAGATTATGCTAAAACATATTTTTGAAAGGACTTCAGATAAGTTATTTATATTAGCGTAACTGTTTTTACATACTGTATCCAAGTTAACAAGCTGTGGACAAGGCTACGTCAACTTGGCGGGCAAATCCATAGAAAGTCATTTGACTAACCAGACTGCATAGCTATCGTAACGTTATCGCTAGCTCTAAAAGCATAGACAACTTCATTGCAAGCTTTCTCTTGGAATAAAACATTTATATACAGTACCTCAATATTTGAGTCCTTTCTTGTTTGCCATAGTGATGGATAGCTTGATGGACGAAGCGAGGCAAGAGTCACCATGGAACATGATGTTTGCGGATGATATTGAGATATGTGCGGCACGGTGGTGTAGTGGTTAGCGCTGTCGCCTCACAGCAAGAAGGTCCGGGTTCGAGCCCCGTGGCCGGTGAGGGCCTTTCTGTGCGGAGTTTGCATGTTCTCCCCGTGTCCGCGTGGGTTTCCTCCGGGTGCTCCGGTTTCCCCCACAGTCCAAAGACATGCAGGTTAGGTTAACTGGTGACTCTAAATTGACCGTAGGTGTGAATGTGAGTGTGAATGGTTGTCTGTGTCTATGTGTCAGCCCTGTGATGACCTGGCGACTTGTCCAGGGTGTACCCCGCCTTTCGCCCGTAGTCAGCTGGGATAGGCTCCAGCTTGCCTGCGACCCTGTAGAACAGGATAAAGCGGCTACAGATAATGAGATGAGATGAGATTGTGATATGTGGTGAATGTAGAAAGGAGGTTGAGTTGGGTTTGGAGAGATGGAGGAATGAAGGTGAGCAGCAGCAAAACAGAATACATGTGCATCAATGAGAATGGGGATGAGAGTAGACATTAAGAAAGTTGGTGAATTCAAGTACCTGGGGTCAACTGTGCAGGAAAATGGGGGCTGCGATAGTGAGGCGAGAAAGAGAGTGCAGGCAGGGTGGAGCAGTTGGAGAAGGATTTCGGGAGTCATTTGTGATCGGAAAGTCCCAGCAAAAGTGAAAGGTAAGATGTATAAGACAGTAGTGAGACCAGCTGTGATGTACGGATTGGAGACCGTACCCTTAACGAAGAGACAGGAGGCAAAGTTGGAGGTGGCGGAGTTGAGTATGTTAAGGTTTGCGATGGGAGGTCGGACAGGATAAGGAACGAGCACATCAGAGGGACAGCACATGTGGAGAGATTGGGAATGAAGCTAAGAGAGATGAGACTGAGATGGTATGGGCACATCCTGAGAAGAGATGCAGAGCATGTGGGAAGGAGAATGTTGAGGATGGAGCTGCCAGGCAAACGAAAATGAGGAAGGCCAAAGAGGAGATACATGGATGTGGTGAGAGAGGACATGAAAGTGGCAGGTGTGGTAGAGAAGGATGCAGAAGACAGGGAGCAATGGAGACGAAAGATCTGCTGTGGCGACCCCTAATCGGGAGCAGCCAAAAGAAGAAGACCTCAATATGCTTCCGCAGGTTGGATGGCGAGTTTTCATAGGCTGTAATTTGCTCCGTTTTCGGCAAACAAAGCAAACATTTAAAACAAAACGAATCTTTATTCCTTTCAGAAAACTGAAACATGGATTCATGGGCCATGGGTGCATGCATTGCCCAGAAGAACCGCCTGCTTTCATTCTGCCATCAACTGATCATGTTAAACAACACTGCTGAGAAATAACTGAACTTGATTTTATCCAGGGCGGCACGGTGGTGTAGTGGTTAGCGCTGTCGCCTCACAGCAAGAAGGTCCGGGTTCGAGCCCCGTGGCCGGCGAGGGCCTTTCTGTGCGGAGTTTGCATGTTCTCCCCGTGTCCGTGTGGGTTTCCTCCGGGTGCTCCGGTTTCCCCCACAGTCCAAAGACATGCAGGTTAGGTTAACTGGTGACTCTAAATTGAGCGTAGGTGTGAATGTGAGTGTGAATGGTTGTCTGTGTCTATGTGTCAGCCCTGTGATGACCTGGCGACTTGTCCAGGGTGTACCCCGCCTTTCGCCCGTAGTCAGCTGGGATAGGCTCCAGCTTGCCTGCGACCCTGTAGAAGGATAAAGCGGCTAGAGATAATGAGATGAGATTTTATCCAGTCTATGGACGTGACCTGACCCTAGTGATTACTGATAGACTGTCTCAATGTCACCTGTAAAAAAAAAATAATAATGTTTTAGAAAATTAAATTAAAAAAAATCCCCTTTCAAAGCTGCTTCATAGTAACGAGTAACGAGGACCTTGACAGAAATGTAGCAGAGTGAAAATTACAATATTTGTCTTTCAAATATAGTGAAGTTAAAGTCATAAGCTGCCATTAAAAAAAAAATAATAATACTCAGCGAAAGTACAGATACTCAAAGTGTACTTAAGTACAGTACTCAAGTAAATGTACTTCGATACTGTCCACCTCTGCACACTAGCTGGGTATTTTTACCTGATTTGTATGTCTTTGAACTACGAGAGGAAACCTATGCAGACATGAGGAGAACATGCAAACTCCACACAGCAAGGTCCCCGTCGGCCATGTGGTTCAAACCCGGAACCTTCTTGCTGTGAGGTGACAGTGCTAACCACTACACCACTGTGTCACCTATAACATGTATATACAACAGTACATCCTGAATTGTGTTATTCCTCTTGTACAACATCAGCCTCCCCATGATTGTAATTTTACTTTATTAATGAACGATTGTGAAGCATTTTATCTGTTTAATGTTGCAGAAACAAGTCAGTTCCTTTTATCACCCATGTTAT
This sequence comes from Neoarius graeffei, assembly GCF_027579695.1. Taxonomy (NCBI): domain Eukaryota; kingdom Metazoa; phylum Chordata; class Actinopteri; order Siluriformes; family Ariidae; genus Neoarius; species Neoarius graeffei. The sequence goes on along the minus strand of NC_083576.1, from coordinate 7,192,841 downwards.
AGCAACTGTAAACAGTCCTTCCTCTGTCCTGAAGGCCTTCCTGTGTCACTTCTGACTGTTTGTTACAAAGCGCCGACACTGGAGACTCCTTCCTTCCAAAAATACTAAATAATCATCGCGTTACAGAAAACTTTTTACGTTTTTAAATCTGCCCATGTACAACCCTGATTCCAAAAAAGTTGGGACAAGGCCATGTTTACCACTGTGAGACATCCCCTTTTCTCTTTACAATAGTCTGTAAACGTCTGGGGACTGAGGAGACAAGTTGCTCAAGTTTAGGGATAGGAATGTTAACCCATTCTTGTCTAATGTAGGATTCTAGTTGCTCAACTGCTTAGGTCTTTTTTGTCGTATCTTCCGTTTTATGATGCGCCAAATGTTTTCTATGGGTGAAAGATCTGGACTGCAGGCTGGCCAGTTCAGTACCCGGACCCTTCTTCTATGCAGCCATGATGCTGTAATTGATGCAGTATGTGGTTTGGCATTGTCATGTTGAAAAATGCAAAGTCTTCCCTGAAAGAGACGTCGTCTGGATGGGAGCATATGTTGCTCTAGAACCTGGATATACCTTTCAGCATTGATGGTGTCTTTCCAGATGTGTAAGCTGCCCATGCCACACGCACTAATGCAACCCCATACCATCAGAGATGCAGGCTTCTGAACTGAGCGCTGATAACAACTTGGGTCATCCTTCTCCTCTTTAGTCCGAATGACACGGCGTCCCTGATTTCCATAAAGAACTTCAAATTTTGATTCGTCTGACCACAGAACAGTTTTCCACTTTGCCACAGTCCATTTTAAATGAGCCTTGGCCCAGAGAAGACGTCTGCGCTTCTGGATCGTGTTTAGATACGGCTTCTTCTTTGAGCTATAGAGTTTTAGCTGGCAACGGTGGATGGCACGGTGAATTGTGTTCACAGATAATGTTCTCTGGAAATATTCCTGAGCCCATTTTGTGATTTCCAATACAGAAGCATGCCTGTATGTGATGCAGTGCCGTCTAAGGGCCCGAAGATCACGGGCACCCAGTATGGTTTTCCGGCCTTGACCCTTACGCACAGAGATTCTTCCAGATTCTCTGAATCTTTTGATGATATTATGCACTGTAGATGATGATATGTTCAAACTCTTTGCAATTTTACACTGTCGAACTCCTTTCTGATATTGCTCCACTATTTGTCGGTGCAGAATTAGGGGGATTGGTGATCCTCTTCCCATCTTTACTTCTGAGAGCCGCTGCCACTCCAAGATGCTCTTTTTATACCCAGTCATGTTAATGACCTATTGCCAATTGACCTAATGAGTTGCAATTTGGTCCTCCAGCTGTTCCTTTTTTCTACCTTTAACTTTTCCAGCCTCTTATTGCCCCTGTCCCAACTTTGAGATGTGTTGCTGTCATGAAATTTCAAATGAGCCAATATTTGGCATGAAATTTCAAAATGTCTCACTTTCGACATTTGATATGTTGTCTATGTTCTATTGTGAATACAATATCAGTTTTTGAGATTTGTAAATTATTGCATTCCGTTTTTATTTACAATTTGTACTTTGTCCCAACTTTTTTGTAATCGGGGTTGTAGACTGTCCATTATACAAGTCTCTGTGGAACATTTTACCCTCAAATCTGTTGAAGCTGCTGCGATAGAAAATGAATCAGAATTGAGAATTTGAAAACGGCACTGTTGAATAGTTAAATAATATTGGCTGGCACTGAGTGGTATATAAGATATATTCAATTCTGAAGAAGTCGAAGACGAGTAGCTGAATGGAATATATCTGATATACCATGAAAAAAAGCCAGCCAATATTATTATTATTATACTACATACACGTTCTTTTCAGGTGTTCAACGCATCTTTCTCTTTCAAAATTCTCTCAAAATATTCCGCATTTAATGAAACAAACCTGGTGGCCATGTTTATTTAGAAATTGTCCCAGTCGCTCACTAGTTTTACTTCTCCGACGTGTGACGTCATGCTGTCTTGACAACCATGCAAGATCGTAAACCATATTCAACACCAGGCTCGTAGTACTCAAGTCCAGGACTTGTGCCCTAATTTTAATGACTCGTGACTTGACATGGACTTGAGCATCGATGACTCGGACTCAGACTCGTACATTAACTGCATTCTGATTCGCAAATTGGAGATGAGGACTCTGATTTTTTTCTTTATTTTTTGTAACATGCCATAATAGTTTGTCATAAGATATTTATACATTAGTTAATTATACTAATCTACATTAATTTTTATACTAATTTTGTGCAAGAGAATGCACATTCACCTGTTCATACGTCATGTTCAGGAACAAACTAACGTTAATGGCGTTAAAATGCCTGGAGAGACGCTGCTAGGATTGTCCGCTTTGCTTATACAGACTTCTCGTGCAGTGGGAAAAAAAATTCACTGCTGTGTGTTCCATATGTAGAAGAACTATCGAGGAGACGATGGGGACAACCTCGAACTTCAATCGTCATTTGGTAAGACTCCACCCAGAGAAGGAAGTGACACGCTATGTTCATTGCTCTGTTGATAGTGGGCGGGGCTTGCTGAGCGATGAACAAGTTTTTTTTACCTGTAGCCTGTTAACTAAAATGGGGCAGTCGAGCAGGAACGTTAGTCCGACACAGTAGCAGAGACGCTTTCATATAAAGGCAGCAAAAGCCACCGTCAAATGTTCTTGGACTCGAGGTTAAGTGACTCGACTACAACACTGTTCAGCGCTCGTTCTCCATTGGGTAGAGTGACGTAATACACGTAGAATAAGGCCCTGTCCACACGGCAACGGATTCAGGTGAATCTGATAAAATTGTTTATCGTTTCAGCCTGGCATCCACATGGCACCGGCGTTTTGGGTGCCCCAAAACTAAATCTTTTGAGAACGGGTTCCAGAGTGGAAAGATCTGGCAACGGCGCCATTGCAAAGTCGTCTGGATGAGTAGAACGGATTTGTTTACCATGACGTCACAACCACATGTGCTTCATGCCGGGTAGAAGTGTAACGAACTCGATGCCAGTTGTCAACAAATCCTATAACTTGGTTCATGAAACGCGCTTACAAAATATTTTCACTGTGAATATTTATTGTGTAATGGTGCAGAGAGAGAGAGAGAGAGAGAGAGAGAGAGAATAGCCTTTAGAGCAGAGTCAATCCCGCCAGCAAAAATAGGGAAAAAAAGGAGCGATCTCACCTCTTCAGATGTTGGTTTAAGTCCTACAATACATTCCTCAAAAAGGGCGTAGAACAACAAATTAATCCATCAACGTGTAGCATTCAATTTATTCCGGACCATTAAAGACGCCGCCTTCCGCGTAGAATCATACGTCATCCTCGCCGCCATATTGGATAGGTCAAAGCGGAGAATAAAGATGCCTCATTCATGTGCTGCGTTTAACTGTACCAACAGGTTTGCCGTCCAAACGAGATCACATGGGATTACCTTTCACAGGTGAGACTGGAAAAATACTTTTCATTGTATTTGGTCATTATAACGTAATTTTACAAACAGATTTTTCTGACTTTGTGGCTAATATGAAGTCTCGCGCATAATAGTTTATGCGCATGCGTCCTTACTACTTCTATTGTTGTGGTGTCTCCGATGGGACTGTCTTACAGCGCACCTAGAGGTGTGGCATGTGTATTGCATCGTTTTCAGCAAGCGTTGCGTTGCCATATGTACCTGATATTTTACTGATCCGTTGCCCATGTGGACGCGATATATTTTTTTTTTAAAATCTCGTTGCCGTTGTCGTGTGGATGTAGCCTAAGTGATATGCTAACAATATTGCATGCTGTCAAACCAAATGAATGAAACTTGCTAGAAGGGAATAGAACACATGTTTTTATTCCATGGAAAAAAAGTGTCCTGTATGTATAATACATGGATAACTGGGAGTTGACTGGTCACGTCATTTAAAATTGGTTTCTTTTGGCCTCATTCCTACTGAGATTCAATTAAACATCTAACTCTTCCGGAGTCGGTTATTAACCTTAGCGATATTTTAACCCACAAATTCACCACTCTGACCTTTGCCCCCACATTTCTCCCACTCTATTTACCTCCAGTCACCCTTATCCAGACTGAACAGCCCCTCACCACACTAACAGCACTAAAGTGCTCGACTCTGCAGCATTCCAGTCGAGACTATGGCTAGGAAAAAGGAAAAGAGCAATCCAAGCACAATAAAGACTGTGGACGTTTCCCTCCTCCGACTCAACGTGTCCCACACACACACGCTTTCAGACTCAGGTAGCGGTGAGATGGTCAGGTCAGCAAATGGAGAAGTAAACACTGAGGACAATACGTTGTTTACTTCTGCAGAGCTGAAGACCTGACCGCATTCTTATCAGCTCACTGACCCACAGAACACCTCACAGTGCAAACGGTGTTTAAGTGAACCATATGTCAGGGACGATGTGAGCTCAGTGGGGAAAACTCAGCTCGTGATCAGGAGGTTGTGAGCTCAAACCCAAGATATTCATCAGCATGGCGCTGAGAAAGAGGACCAACCCTTGAATGTGTAACCTTGTGCTTGGATTGGATTCTGTCCTATAGTCGAGTGCAAAGCGTTTCATACAGTTACACCACAGCGCTGCTGAACTGATTGAGTAAAGGGTAATTTTATGACTGAGTAATATTTTTTAAACACAATCTACACTACCGTTCAAAAGTTTGGGGTCACTTTGAAATGTCCTTATTTTTGAAAGAAAAGCACTGTTCTTTTCAATGAAGATCACTTTAAACTAATCAGAAATCCACTCTATACATTGCTAATGTGCTAAATGACTATTCTAGCTGCAAATGTCTGGTTTTTGGTGCAATATCTCCATAGGTGTATAGAGGCCCATTTCCAGCAACTCTCACTCCAGTGTTCTAATGGTACAATGTGTTTGCTCATTGCCTCAGAAGGCTAATGGATGATTAGAAAACCCTTGTACAATCATGTTAGCACAGCTGAAAACAGTTGAGCTCTTTAGAGAAGCGATAAAACTGACCTTCTTTTGAGCAGATTGAGGCTATATCCACACGACAACGAGATTTTATTAAAAAAAAATATCGCGTCCACATGGGCAACGGATCAGTAAAATATCAGGTACATATGGCAACACAACGCTTGCTGAAAACGATGCAATACACATGCCACACCTCTACATGCGCTGTAAGACGGTCCCATCGGAGACACCAGAACAATAGAAGAAGTAGGACGCGTGCGCATAAACCCCTTCTTCTACCCGGCGTGAAATACTCACAGGAACAAACACACAACAACAAGAAGAAGATGGCTGCGACTACGCGAGGAAATCGTGCTTTCTGGGTGTACAAATTAGTTTTATTAGTGTGCATAGTTTTATATAACTTAATTTTCTTATTGTGTGTGAACATTTTCAAAAGCAGTCTTATCCAATAAAAAAAAAGAAATTCAAGAAATGGTTCAGTTACTTGTTTATTTAAAAGAAAAGCTGTATACAAAAGTGAATGCAATGCAGTGGTTCATACAAAACAGCGAGAGTGCTGCTTGTTCTAGTCATGTGGTTGTGACGTCATCGTAAACAAATCCGTTCTACGCATCCAGACGACTTCGCAACGGCGCCGTTGCCAGATTTTTCCACTCTGGAACCCGTTCTCAAAAAATATCGTTTTGGGGCACCCAAAACGCCGGTGCCATGTGAACGCCAGGCCAAAACGATAAACAATTTTATCAGATTCACCTGAATCCGTTGCCGTGTGGACAGCCTCTGAGTTTCTGGAGCATCACATTTGTGGGGTCGATTAAATGCTCAAAATGGCCAGAAAAATGTCTTGACTATATTTTCTATTCATTTTACAACTTATGGTGGTAAATAAAAGTGTGACTTTTCATGGAAAACACAAAATTGTCTGGGTGACCCCAAACTTTTGAACGGTAGTGTAAGTGAATTTAACAGAAGGTAAAACCATAGTTTTGGATTCAATCTGCCCAATCCCTGAAGCTCAGACTGACCTTACTTTCATCCATATATATTTTTCTTCACTAAAATGTTCACTATGTTTAAATGGTGTTAAGAACAATACTGGTGGTGACGCTGTATCTGAAAATGTTGTGAATCAAAGCAGCTCTGATGTTATGAGAATGTTCAAAAGGGTAAATTTACACACCGGCTTGCTTTTATCTGTAAAATTCATTGTTTTATTTTCTCAAAGAGATCATAAAGTGGCCCTCGGGCTCTCAGCGGGGTGACGAAGGACGGTGTGAAAGTGAGACGTTCCCATCCATCCCATCCATACAACGTCCCACTTCTGTCCCTGTCCATGGAGGCTCCCTGCCAGCAGGTGTCCTCGTCCCTGAACTCTGATTTATCGCAACTCTTTTTTAACTTGGCAGGGGCCACAAAACAACCAGCTGCAGGAACAAGGGCCAGGAGTGGAAAGTCTTCAAAAGACCTGTGTGTGTGTGTGCAGTGTAAATGAGTACCCTTCCTAACTCACTGAAACACTTGACTGAGGTCTTAAATGTACATTTCAGCTGAGTGCAAAAGTTTGTGTACCCTTAAGTCAAATTGGAAAATATAAAGAAATTTATTTTTAACAAAATAAGCTTAAAAAAAAGAAACGTTCCTTCATTATAACACAAATCAGTCAAAAAGTGTAAGCTAATTTAATAACAGAAAAAAAATCAATATCATGAATTTACAAATGGTGTTTTGAGAGAATCTCATTTTGTTTGACAAATTAACACGGCTAATATCATTCTAACTAGGATTACAGATTTCATATGCTACTATTTTGAAATATTACTGGATGTCGTAATTTAAACATGATTTGAATGCAAGTCTTGAGTCTTTTTCACTATCCTGATCACCGGACTGCATGAGCGTAGGAGTTCAGTAACAAAAAAAAAAAAAAAACTTCTGTTCAAATATTTTTGCTATTTCCTTGACAACACTGACTAAGCCTGACTTAAGAAGTCAGGAACGTGAAGAACATAAGCTGAAATATTTACTAAATATGGCTTTACAAGCATAACAAGGAGTCATGAAAACGCCACGGCTTGCAGCATCCATTTGGGCTCGTTTGTACAAAGACGTTTGAGAATTCCTGCGTGTTAGTCATCTTCTGCCTTTCTGGCTACCTCGGACATCTTTTATTTTCTCCCATGAGCATCTCAGATGTAATATCCACCTCAAATTCTTTCTAAGACCTTAGTTATTCCTTCTTCAGATCATGTCAAACCTTTAACTTCCTTCATTTGGCTCTTCGGTTGATTTTCACATGTTTGCACCATTTTGGAATACACACCGATTTCATTAATAACTTTAAAACCTCTTTTAAGGTAAATATAGATAAACCGATACATCTATCATCTTGAAGGGCACTCGGTAGAGTGTATACCTGTACCAAGCCACACATTATCAACATTAAAACCAAAATCACTTGAAGCTAGGATAATACTAAAGCTGGACACCAAATTTCATCCAAATCCGTTCATGATATTTTGAGTTATGTTGGGAAAAGGCAAAACATCTTGGATCCATGTACATACGTATCCGGATTTGCATCAAAATCTAATCAGTTGTTCCTTGGCCCATGGCTCACCTTTCCTAAAAATTTCATCAAAATCTGTTCACTACTTTGAGTTACGTTGGGAACAATCAAACAAACCGAGGCGAAAACGTAACCTCCTCCAACAAAGTTGATGGAGGTACCAATGAAAGTATGATTTTCAGGTTTTTTTCCCCTGGAAATCTATGCACGTGGTGTTCAGTTGCACTGAACTGAAACATCACACCAGAACACAAGAAATACAGCATCTTCAGAGACAATAACTCATTAAGAAGGTCAAGAGATCTTAATCACAACCTATATCCTAAATGTGTTGACAGTATGGATGTGAAGAACATACAAAACGGGAAAAATTGTGATCGCACAGTGAAGTGTGACTTTCTGTCACTGTGGTATAGGTGTTGGTTTGAGCCAGATGGATTGAGCAGGTTTGAGTATTTCAAAAAACATTGAGTGAATGAATGAGCGACAGTTCTGTGGGTTGAAACAAACACCTCGTTGATGATAGAGGTCAGAGGAAACTGGCCAGATTTGAGATGGTTCGAATATTTTTGCCAGGAAGGAACTTATACTAACTTATATAATCACTCTTTACAACTGTGTTGAGCAGAAAAGTATCTCAGCATTCATGCAACAGCAGAACAGAAGACCGCATCAGGTTCAAGTCCTACAGCCAAGAACAGGGATCTTAGAATCAATCACAAATTCCTTTTAAAGTGGCCAGTGTGTGTGAACAGACCCGGTTTTAACACAAAAACAGTTAAAACGATTCAACCAACGTAATTAAAGGAAATAAGGAAATATTTCATCAGAACACAACCCTTTGTGCTCAGCATGGCATGGAGTGTTTAAATAAGTTACACAGTGTGAAATTAATCCGTGTAATTGAGTCTCGCTGAGTGCTTATGAACATTTCAGGTGCTAGTTTGACGCAGTGCGAGTTCGTTTAACTTGGCCGGTGATGGTTTTGAACTGAGATCACTGTTCTGAGATACGGCTCGTACTTAATACTGATTCTATTACATTATAATGATCCATAATGCACAAAGGAATAAGGTAGTGAGCTCCACATGTGATCTGAAGCTTAAAAGTAAAAAATAAAAATAAATAAATAAAATAGAAACCAGAAAGACACAAGGGAACTTGAAAACCGAAGGGAAAAATCATGATATGGCAGAAGTGTGAGCCTCAGGATTCCACATGACACGATTTCGATTCACAAGGCAATGATTCGATATTTACGACGATATGATACATGACAAAAATTGATCTCATAAGATGTGAGACTTTGTTCAGAATCTGGGATTGGCCTCATGTTAATGCACAAATTATGATGATGATGTTAAGAAAGAATTTTAACTAAAAGTATTCTATTTACAAGCAAATCATCTTGCTAATTATTATAATTCACACACACACACACACACACACACACACACACACACATTGTCCTTTTGAGATATTAGTTAAATTTATAATTGTTGCAAAAACTAAATTTTAATTGTTGCCTTTAAAATCAATGCATTGATCCAAATCATCATATCGTTACACCCCTGGTAACACGGAGATGACTGGACTCACCAAATGCAGCATTTCTTCCTTTATAAATATATTAAATAACTGTTTTTGTACACATATTAAACTTGTGAACATTCCCAGGTTAATAAATAAATAAATAAATAAGATTGTGTGAATAGAGTCATAATATTTTTGACACAAATATTATGACTTCATTTAATGTAATATTGTGACTTTCCCCCCATAATATCACATTCCGGCTTTATCGAAAGTTGCTGATTTTATTCTCAAAATATTGTGACTTTTTATTTTTCCTCATAACATCATACGATATAACTTTTCCTTCCTCATAATGTGACTTTATTCAAAATATTCTGACTTTTTTTCCTCTCACACCATACGTTACGACTTTCTTGAAATACTTTACTCTTGAAATATTGTAACTTTCATCTGATCATGTATCTTGATCTCAAAATGTCATTAACTTATTCTGAAAATCTTGAAATGCTCTTGTAGTTACAACAACTAAATATCATGATGGATATTCTCTCTCTCCTTTTTTTCACTCTGTCTTTTGTATTCTTATATATTGTGCCATTATTTTTGCTCAAATAAATAAATAAATCCCCAAACCAAATCAGCCTAAACCTGAACCCACTTCATGCATCATGACTTATCAATAGCATCAATTAAAAAACAATAATTAAATAAATAAACAAATAACCAGATTGATCGATAGATAGATAAATAAATACATAAATAGGCCTAAACCTGAACGCGCTTCATCCATCATGACTTACCAATACCATAAATTACATACCAATAAATAAATAAATAAATAAATAAATAAATCGAGCAATTGATCGATCGATTAATAAATAATTAAATAAATAGGCCTAAACCTGAACCCACTTCATGCATCATAACTTATCAATAACAAATTATGTACCAATACTAAAATAAATGAATGAATGAATGAATGAACAAATAGATAGATAGATAGATAGATAGATAGATAGATAGATAGATAGATAGATAGATAGATAGATAGATAGAGCGTAAACCTGAACCCACTTCATCCATCATGACTTATTAATACCATACCAATAAATAAATAAATTGAGCAATTGATCGATCGATTGATAAATAAATAAATAAATAAATAAATAAATAGGACTAAACCTGAACCCACTTCATCCATCATAACTTATCAATAACAAATTATGTACCAATACTAAAATAAATGAATGAATGAACAAATAGATAGACAGATAGATAGACAGACAGACAGACAGACAGACAAGTGTAAACCTGAACCCACTTCATCCATCATGACTTAAGACCATAAATTACATACCAATAGATAGATAGATAGATAGATAGACAGACAGACAGATAGACAGACAGACAAGTGTAAACCTGAACCCACTTCATCCATCATGACTTAAGACCATAAATTACATACCAATAGATAGATAGATAGATAGATAGATAGATAGATAGATAGATAGATAGATAAGCCTAAACCCCCTTCATGCATCATAACTTATCAATTACAAATTATGTACCAATACTAAAATAAATGAATAGATAGATAGATAGACAGACAGACAGACAGACAGACAGACATACAGACAGACAAGTGTAAACCTGAACCCACTTCATTCATCATGACTTAAGACCATAAATTACATACCAATAGATAGATAGATAGATAGATAGATAGATAGATAGATAGATAGATAGATAGATAGATAGATAGATAGAGACAGACAGACAGACAGACAGACAGACAGACAGACAGACAAAGTGTAAACCTGAACCCACTTCATCCATCATGACTTATTAAGACCATAAATTACATACCAATAGATAGATAGATAGATAGATAGATAGATAGATAGATAGATAGATAGATAGATCAGCCTAAACCTGAACCCCCTTCATGCATCATAACTTATCAATTACAAATTACATACCAATACTAAAATAAATGAATAAATATAGATAGATAGATAGATAGATAGATAGATAGATAGATAGATAGATAGATAGATAGATAGATGAGAAGTGATGAGGTTAGATCTGATTATGACTCACCATTGACTTCACATGTCACTGCACTGATGAAGATCCCAGCGAGAGTGAGGAGTTTTTCAGCTTCAGAAATCATTTTCATTCTGTCACTGGGTCAGAAGGAAGAAGCCACAGTGTCAGACATGCGCACAAAACAAGCAAATCCTTCCGAAAGCTCCGTGTGGAACTAAAGCTCAGACCCACCTGGCGCCTGATCGCAGCGGGATGAGTCTCCAGGCGGCAGCGGGATGAGTCTCCAGGCGGCAGCGGGACACACAGGCTGCAGCGGCCGCGTCTCCTCTCGGCCTGTCCCGCTTCCCTGCGCGCGCGGCTCCCACCGCCAACTGAAGTCCAGCAGCTCCACTCTGACAGCCAATGAGAAGGCGGCGGGACTTCCAGAGCCAATCAGAGCGCGGTCCGCGTCTCAGCCGCGCCAGGGCCTCGGGAGCGCGCACGTGGAGCTCAGAGCGCCATCTGTCCGCAGTGCACGAGCTTACAACTTATTCCTTATATTTAATTAGGGGTAAGGTGAGAGCATTACAACGGAGTTTACACGGCAAATAAAACAAATAATCTGATACGAGTGTCGGGTTAAATAGCCAGATAATAATAATAATAATAATAATAATAATAATAATATGGGCAGCACAGTGGTTAGCACTGTCGCCTCACAGCAAGAAGGTCCTGGGTTCGAGCCCCGTGGCCGGCGAGGGCCCTTCTGTACGGAGTTTGCATGTTCTCCCCGTGTCCGCGTGGGTTTCCTCCGGGTGCTCCAGTTTCCCCCACAGTCCAAAGACATGCAGGTTAGGTTAACTGGTGACTCTAAATTGGCCGTAGGTGTGAATGTGAGTGTGAATGGTTGTCTGTGTCTATGTGTCAGCCCTGTGATGACCTGGCGACTTGTCCAGGGTGTACCCCGCCTTTCGCCCGTAGTCAGCTGGGATAGGCTCCAGCTTGCCTGAGACCCTGCACAGGATAAGCGGTTACAGATAATGGACAGATAATAATAACTAGAAGGGTACATGGGAGAGTGAATACCGCTGCCAAGCCACACCTCATCTCATCTCATTATCTCTAGCCGCTTTATCCTGTTCTACAGGGTCGCAGGCAAGCTGGAGCCTATCCCAGCTGACTACGGGTGAAAGGCGGGGTACACCCTGGACAAGTCGCCAGGTCATCACAGGGCTGACACAGACAACCATTCACACTCACATTCACACCTACGGTCAATTTAGAGTCACCAGTAACCTAACCTGGGTGGCACGGTGGTGTAGTGGTTAGCGCTGTCGCCTCACAGCAAGAAGGTCTGGGTTCGAGCCCCATGGCTGGCGAGGGCCTTTCTGTGTGGAGTTTGCACGTTCTCCCCGTGTCCGCGTGGGTTTCCTCCGGGTGCTCCAGTTTCCCCCACAGTCCAAAGACATGCAGGTTAGGTTAACTGGTGACTCTAAATTGACCGTAGGTGTGAATGTGAGTGTGAATGGTTGTCTGTGTCTATGTGTCAGCCCTGTGATGACCTGGCGACTTGTCCAGGGTGTACCCCGCCTTTCACCCGTAGTCAGCTGGGATAGGCTCCAGCTTGCCTGCGACCCAGTAGAACAGGATAAAGCGGCTAGAGATAATGAGATGAGATGAGTTAACCTAACCTGCATGTCTTTGGACTGTGGGGGAAACTGGAGCACCTGGAAGAAACCCACGCGGACACGGGGAGAACATGCAAACTCCGCACAGAAAGGCCCTCGCCGGCCACAGGGCTCGAACCCGGACCTTCTTGCTGTGAGGCGACAGCGCTAACCACTACACCACCATGCTGCCCCAGAGGTGAAAATATTAATAAATAATAATAACCACTATCTACCGAGCCCAAGACCTCTTCAGCAGTAGGTCCAACAATGGCCAGTTATTGCTGAATTACAACATCTACGTCCACAAGGCAATTTCTGAAGAACACCTACTCATTCAAGCAATCATCTAATCAGCCAATCATGTGGCAGAGGTTGATACGAGCCAGTAGCTTCAGGCAATGTTCACATCAACCATGAGAAAGGATAAAAAAAAATGTGATCTCTGTGATTTTGATCTTGGTAGAACTGCTGGTGGATGGTTTGATTACTTTCTGGAGACCCAGGAGCTCAACAGTTATAGACAAAGTCTCAAGAGTTTACTTAGAATGGTGAAATAAGAAAAGAATACCCAGCCAGTTGAGCAGCAGTTGTGCAGACGGAAATGCTTTGTTAAGTGAGAGAGGTCAATGGAGAATGGCCAGACTGGCTTGAGCTGACAGAAAGGCTACACAAACTCAGATAATCACTCAGTACAACTGTGGTGAGCAGAAAAGCATCTCAGAATGCACAAAATGTCAAACCTTGAGGAGAATGGGCTACAAGAGCAGAAGACCACACCGGGTTCTCCTTCTGTCAGCAAAGAGCAATGACTGCAGTGGGCACAGGTTCACACAAACCGGACCCAACCTGGACAGCTGAAGACTGGAAAAAAAAAATGTGGCCTTGATTTCCACTGAGGCTCACAGATCTTAGGATGAAGTATGAATCTGTGGACCCAACCTCCCTTTTGTCTCAACATGCTTTTGATAATTACAGAGGTTCACGCTCTCCTGAGTGGTTTGTGAATATAGACCAAAAAATCCTAGAACTAGTTTGCATATGCGGGCGGCACGGTGGTGTAGTGGTTAGCACTGTCGCCTCACAGCAAGAAAGTCCTGGGTTCGAGCCCCGGGGCCGGCGAGGGCCTTTCTGTGTGGAGTTTGCATGTTCTCCCCGTGTCCGTGTGGGTTTCCTCCGGGTGCTCCGGTTTCCCCCACAGTCCAAAGACATGCAGGTTAGGTTAACTGGTGACTCTAAATTGAGTGTAGGTGTGAATGTGAGTGTGAATGGTTGTCTGTGTCTATGTGTCAGCCCTGTGATGACCTGGCGACTTGTCCAGGGTGTACCCCGCCTTTCGCCCATAGTCAGCTGGGATAGGCTCCAGCTTGCTTGCGACCCTGTAGAAGGATAAAGCGGCTAGAGATAATGAAATGAGATGAGTTTGCATATGCAGATTATCATAACTTATTCAAATGACATTTTTTTTCTTGTTTCAGGAACAGTATCAGGAAAGCAAGACAGTCATACGCTTGTTTTTGTGTACGGAAACATGAATAGCACCCTTCAGTGACAAATTTGAGTGAAATTTCAAGAATCCTGTCCTGTATGTGTAACCAGTTAAATACGTAGGTATATAACATACTTAATTAGTCTTTAAAATAACTATATACTGAAATGCCTTGAAGGGAAATGTGTTTGCCTGTTCAAGGGGATATTTTGTTTGAGGAACAACCAAAGCATTATTTTTTGTACTTGCAAAAGTTGATCTGTTTTCTTTGGGTATTGGCTAACACACTGGACTGCAAAGAATATTGATTGCACAAGTCAGTTTTGGGTGAGGGGGTGCTCTCGCTGTGTCGCTTCTCATTCGTTCGACATCAACACACAGCTGAGAGGTTGTTATTTAATCATTTTCCTTGACAAGTAAAAATGCACAAAGCAGGAAGACACTATCGCAACTTCCATCCATTATCCGTAACCGCTTATCCTGTGCAGGGTCGTGGGTGAGCTGGAGCCTATCCCAGCTGACTATGGGTGAGAGATGGGGTACACCCTGGACAAGTCACCAGATCATCGCAGGGCTGACACACAGAGACAAACAACCATTCACACTCACATTCATTCACATCCTGCATTACTGGTATTCCCATCAAACCATGCAGGTCAGATGAGGCGATGCATGTTCTAGCCCTTTTCTTGTTACCAATGATGTCAGACAAGGTGGAATTCTTTCTCCTGTTCTTTTTAATCTATACATGGATGACCTGTCCAGGAAACTAAAAGATTGTAAGGCCCCAGTCACACCGCCCGAACTTTGCTGGAGCGTTCCTGGAGCGGTGAAAAAAATTCATCACCGCTCGTAACCGTTCACCACCGTTTAACAAAAGTTGGCCCCCGTTAAAGCAATGCCGTATATGCTCGGCCACCGCTGATGTTTCTCGAGGGGCCCTCCTACCGCTCCGAAAGTTTTGAGCTGCACAAAATATTGCAAGCGGTGAGGAGGGGGCAATTTTCCGCACCGGCAAAGTTCACCCCCGCTCCACCAACGCCCAGTCAAAGTTTGGCACCGCTAGACGCAAGTTCGTGGATGCTTGGGTCCGCTAGGCCAACACAGAAATCTTGAATGCTGGACCACCGCTGCTTCGCCAGCGTTGCCCGGGCAGCGATTAAACATTGCACAAACTTCGTTGGAGCGGTTGTAAGCGTTTTACGAGCGGACACAGGGTTGCTGGAACAGTGTCGGGTGTTGAAGCAGCTATCCATGGCGGCGATGAACTTTGGTTTGGCGTTGGTATAGAGGTGTCGGAGCGGGACCAGAATTTGGCTATAAATACGGGGAGAAATGGACCAGGAGCTCATTTGGAATCGAGCTGCCGTTGAGTTCAGACCTCATCTATATCGAATTTGCTCAAAGTTACAGTAAAACTGTATCACCATGGATGCTGAGAGACTTGCTATGATTGGTGCTAAACCAACTTTATACCCCCGCCGAGCCAAAGCCCGCATGCGCAGAACGCCGCTATACCAACGCTCGCGGCACCGCTAAACCAACGCTCACTACCGCTAAACCAACGCTAAAGCAACGCCGGCTTCAGCGGTGCACTGCTAAGCCAACGCCTGTGTTTTCGATTTGTTTCCCATTTTGTGCACGGTGACGAGCGTTGTCGAAATTCGGCCCCCCCTCCCTACCGTTCAAGGAACACTCCAGCAAAGTTCGGGCGGTGTGACCGGGGCCTAAGACTGGATGTATGGTTGGGGATAAGCTTGTTAATCATTTATTGTATGCTGATGACTTAGTTGTCCTATCACCCTATAGTGCTGGTCTCCAGCAATTGCTTAGAGCCTGTTCAGAGTATGGGATGGAGTATGACATCAAATATAACTCAAAAAAAGTGTGTTGTCATGATTGCCAAGACTAAGGAGGATCAAAAACTACACTTCCCTTCTTTTTATTTACATGACACTGAGCTGTCAATTGCAACTAAAGTAAAATACTTGGGTCATATTCTTAGAAATGATTCATGTGATGACGATGACATTCAGCGCCAATGTTGCAAACTGTATGCTCAAGCGAATATGCTGGCACGTAAATTTTATATGTGTACCAATGATGTCAAAATATCTCTCTTTAGAACATACTGTACTCCACTGTATACAGCTCACCTTTGGTGTAGCTATAGCAAAGCAAAGATGAATAAGATCAGGGTGGCATATAATGACGCACTTAGAATCTTGCTTAAGACGCCTAGGTGGGAAAGTGCAAGTGCTCTGTTTGTAATTGCAAATGTACCCACGTTCCAGGCTCTAATGAGAAACCTCATGTACAAATTTATGTGTAGGTTAGCAGTATCAAGAAATGCCATTATAATGTGTTTGACTAGTATTAAGGAAAGTGATACCCAATACTGTTCTGACATTTGGAAATATTGGAAGAGCCAATTGTATGTATCTTCAATCTGATTTCTTTTTTAATGTGTATGTGCGTGCGTGTGTGTATATTTGAACATATTATAAATGTAAGTGTTTTTTTCTTGTATGTACAATTTTGGACCCTGAGTCTGTAAATAAAGTTTATATTCACACCTACGGTCAATTTAGAGTCACCAGTTAACCTAACCTGCATGTCTTTGGACTGTGGGAGAAACCGGAGCACCCAGAGGAAACCCACGTGGACACGGGGAGAACATGCAAACTCCGCACAGAAAGGCCCTCGTCGGCCACGGGGCTCAAACCCAGAACCTTCTTGCTGCGAGGTGACAGCGCTAATCACTACACCACCATGCCGCCATCGATAGCAACTTATGAATGTCAAATACAGTTTGTTAAAAAAAATAAAAACAGTAATCATGTGGAGATCACGTGAACCTTCAAGAACATTGCCAGCATAGTTTCCACCTCTTTTTCAATCCTATCAACATACATCAGATATTTCGACACCTATCCCACCATAAACATTTCAACAGTCAAAGGCTGTGTCTGAAATCACTCACTCATTCACTACTCTCGACTCACTATCTCGTGAATTCTGTATAGAGGACTATATTGTGAGCTCATTGGTAAAATGAAATAAAAAATAAATAAATAAATAAATGCTTTCGGACACTACTCCGCTGCACCATCACACAATTAAAATGTGCCAGAACAGTCAGCTAGTTGGTTTTCAAAACAATAAATACATGCATGTGATATAATTTTTGTGATAAATCCGATTATACTGAGCGTATTTCCCACAAATACAAAGTACTTTGTGTCTGCTGCATCTTTTAGTTCTTTTAAATCAAGGCTGAATACTTTCTTTTCCGTTACCTTTTAGTAAATCAAATTTGAGGCTTTTGATTAATTCCTCGCTCTGCACTCTAACTTTTATTCTTGTATTTTCTGTCTTATTCCATTTTAGCTTATTTTCTATTATTTTCTTTTACTATTTTTAATTATACTCGAATGTCCATTTATCGTGCATTTCTTCCTTCGTCCATTCACCCCAAACACACTTTTTCCTTTCAGTGCGACCACAGTGCATGATGGTATTTATTGCTTGGTTAGTGCCCATCGGTTGTACACTACTTTTCATGGTGCATTGTGGGATACTATAAGTCCACTATATAGGGTGTAATATTTCTCACTACACATTTGGACAGCACTCAAAACTGGTGAACTCACTATATCGTCCACTATACAGTGAGTAACGGAATGCAATGATGTGGAAGTTTCAAAATTCCATATTTTATTCAGAATAGAACATAGATGACATATCAAATGTTTAAACTGAGAAAATGTATCATTTAAAGAGAACAATTAGGTGATTTTAAATTTCATGACAACACCACATCTCAAAAAAGTTGGGACAAGGCCATGTTTACCACTGTGAGACATCCCCTTTTCTCTTTACAACAGTCTGTAAACGTCTGGGGACTGAGGAGACAAGTTGCTCAAGTTTAGGGATAGGAATGTTAACCCATTCTTGTCTAATGTAGGATTCTAGTTGCTCAACTGTCTTAGGTCTTTTTTGTCGTATCTTCCATTTTATGATGCACCAAATGTTTTCTATGGGTGAAAGATCTGGACTGCAGGCTGGCCAGTTCAGTACCCGGACCCTTCTTCTATGCAGCCATGATGCTGTAATTGATGCAGTATGTGGTTTGGCATTGTCATGTTGGAAAATGCAAGGTCTTCCCTGAAAGAGACGTCGTCTGGATGGGAGCATATGTTGCTCTAGAACCTGGATATACCTTTCAGCATTGATAGTGTCTTTCCAGATGTGTAAACTGCCCATGCCACACGCACTAATGCAACCCCATACCATCAGAGATGCAGGCTTCTGAACTGAGCGCTGACAACAACTTGGGTTGTCCTTCTCCTCTTTAGTCCGAATGACACGGCGTCCCTGATTTCCATAAAGAACTTCAAATTTTGATTCGTCTGACCACAGAACAGTTTTCCACTTTGCCACAGTCCATTTTAAATGAGCCTTGGCCCAGAGAAGACGTCTGCACTTCTGGATCATGTTTAGATACGGCTTCTTTTTTGAACTATAGAGTTTTAGCTGGCAACGGCGGATGGCACGGTGAATTGTGTTCACAGATAATGTTCTCTGGAAATATTCCTGAGCCCGTTTTGTGATTTCCAATACAGAAGCATGCCTGTATGTGATGCAGTGCCGTCTAAGGGCCCGAAGATCACGGGCACCCAGTATGGTTTTCCAGCCTTGACCCTTACGCACAGAGATTCTTCCAGATTCTCTGAATTTTTTGATGATATTATGCACTGTAGATGATGATATGTTCAAACTCTTTGCAATTTTACACTGTCGAACTCCTTTCTGATATTGCTCCACTATTTGTCGGCGCAGAATTAGGGGGATTGGTGATCCTCTTCCCATCTTTACTTCTGAGAGCTGCTGCCACTCCAAGATGCTCTTTTTATACCCAGTCATGTTAATGACCTATTGCCAATTGACCTAATGAGTTGCAATTTGGTCCTCCAGCTGTTCCTTTTTTGTACCTTTAACTTTTCCAGCCTCTTATTGCCCCTGTCCCACCTTTTTTGAGATGTGTTGCTGTCATGAAATTTCAAATGAGCCAATATTTGGCATGAAATTTCAAACTGTCTCACTTTCGACATTTGATATGTTGTCTATGTTCTATTGTGAATACAAGATCAGTTTGAGATTTGTAGATTATTGCATTCCGTTTTTATTTGCAATTTGTCCCAACTCTTTTTGGAATCAGGGTTGTAAGTGCAAACAAGTTCTTGTCTAGAACTTCAGCACTTCTTGTATCTGACCCGAGCTAAACTGGTTGTAAAGTTTCAGAGACAGAGACCCAAATGCAGATCAGTTTGGCAGGTTTATTCTTTTACACAGTCACAAGGTCAGGGCAGGTGAAAAGTTTATGTTGCACTGCAGTCCTCAACACGTCCAAAAACAAAAAGGCACCGAAGATCACAGTGGGCTTAGTGTTCAAAGTTACTCAGTCAGTTCACAAAAATCCAGCAAAGCACAGAGGTTAGTAGTAGTACTTTCATATTCAAAAAGTCATTGAGGCAGTCCACAAAAATCCATAAGAACAAAACCTCAGAGGTCTCAAGCAGAAATCCAGATTCCACTGGTTACTCACGGACAACCAGGATAATCTTCACAGGGAAAAACCAGGTTCACAAACATCAGAGACAAGGTCAGACGATCAGAAACAGAGCAGAGAAATGACAGAGCTTAAGTAGCAGTCCAGCACACAGAATTAAACGGGAAACAGCTGACACTGATTACAATGGTGATTGAGTCAGGTGACAAAGGTGAGGTACGAGGGGGGCGTGGCAGGAGACCAAAACAAAGGGCACATGGGACATCAAAACAAACACACAGTCAACACACCCGCACTACTACAACTGTCCAGTGGGTGGCCAGAGTTCAAGGCATTCAGACTCTAACACTGGTTTATTAACCTTCTGAGATAAAGTCCTAAAAAGACTTTTGCACTTGTTGTACATTGCTCTGGATGAGAGCGTCTGAGAAATGCATGTAATAATATATTATTCTATCCACATTCACTGGATATGAGCAACCGTGCGCTCTGATTGGCTACTCTACTACTAGGCTATCAGCTCATTTACCATAAGTAGAGTAAAACAAAATGGCAGATCATTTTGCTGAACCTACCGAGGACAAAATTAAAACCTTCACTCGAAAGCAAAACCCGGAAAAAGCAACAAAATATGGAATATAAGTATTTCATGGGAAGAACATATATTTTTTTTAATTTTAAAGTATTATTATTATCGCATTTTTCACAAATTGCTCCTGTCATTTCGCCAGTCTGTTTACATTCTTCGTCTTTAAGCATTAAAATTTGTTGAATTTTTTTTTTTAGACTGGTTCAAAAGCTCAAAGGAGTTTGAAAATTACAGAACTGAAATGTCCAAGGAAGAAATAAATAAATGTCTAAAGCTGCTCTCTACCTCGGCACAACAGCAAGACGGCACTTTCTACAAAAAAAAAACAAAAAACACTAAAGTCATCAATAGGTTTTTAAGAAGTCCGACAAAGCGGAAATGATTTTGTCAGACGTTTTGGATAAAGGTTTTATTTATCGAATTTGATAAATAAAAAGGCTCTGTTTCTCAAAATACAGTGAATGTGGATAGAATAAAACATTTATTCCACTCAATCTCATCATATGTGGCTTATAGCTGACTCAGTACTATGCGCCTCGTTGGCTATCAGCTCATGTATGACTCGATTTCATGGAATTATTGTTAAATGTAATGTAAGGCCATAGTGTTGTAGTCAAGACCACCTAAACTGAGACCAAGTCATGACCAAGACCAGAGTGTATTAAAACCAAGACAAGACCAAGACTTTAAGGGGTTGAGATCAAGTCAAGACCAAGACCAAGGCAAAGCGAGACTGAATCAAGACCAGGACCAGACCAGTGTGTGTGAATGGGGTGGGGTGGGAGTTTTTTTTTCCGTTTCCGTTTCCGGTTGAGAGTACATCGTGCGCATTCTGGCTGCCGCTTCTCACCGGAGCTCTTATTTTATTTCTTTTTCTATTTTTTTTCTTTCCTGTGTTTTTGTGTAGTTTGGTGTTTGTTTGAGTGTTTTGTCCGCCGGTTGTGGTGTAGCTCCGGACCCAGTTTGGGGCGTCGGTTCCCTCCAGGCCTTGGTTCGCTGTGGGTGATGCCTGCGCTCCCAGCTGTGGACTGCAGTGAGCCTGTTGCTCAATTTACATCGTGGTTGTCCAGCACTCTGTGCTTTAACGCTTGGCATGATGTTCCGAGCGATGTTGCTCGGTGGCGTCGCGGCGGCTGTGCAGGCGGTTTGGGACACACCAGCGCTCTGCGTGGCGGAGCTTCTCTGCTCGCTGTGTGGATCCATGGCGTGGTGTTCGAGCGATGTTGCTGACGGCGTCACGGCGGCGGTGCTGGAGATGTGGGACTTGTTTTTGTGCGCCTTTTGGTGGGACTGTGGCTGCTACACCATGGGAATTACATCCTGACCCCTACTTGGTGGACTTTTCACTTTTTATTTTTTATTATATTTTTTATTTATTCATTTTTTTCTTTCCTTGTCTATAACTGTAAAGCGTCCTTGGGTTTTTTGAAAGGCACTATATAAATTTTAATTATTATTATTATTATTATTAACAGGAATGAAATTTTCAAATTAGCAATGAGTCACGTTATTGGTTGCATTTGAAGCAGGAAGTTTTGCATCCTGTCACAATAACGATGTTAACAAATAAATCAGACAATGCACAGGTGATTTCATGAAATCTCCACAGTTGTGGTCTTGACTGGTCTTGAAATAAAATCCGAGTCTCTATGTTCAAGACTGAGTCAATTCCGAGACAAGACCAAGACCTTCAAAAAGTGGTCTTGAGTCCAAGACCAGTCTGGAATACCACAACACTCGCTTGCCATTCAAAAACAGAAAAGTGATCTAGATGCAATCGTTTCCTCAGCAGTCACAGAAGCTGTGGATTCTCTTTTGTCTCCTGCACTGGATAACATACCATACGAAAGACTAATGAGCTGGAAAGGAGATGAGCACTGAACTGAAGAAAGTAGCCACAGCTGTTAAAAGGACCCACGGCCAAGTAGCCTCAGTCCAGGCAGTTGCATGAGAAGACAAATTACCTAATAAAGCTCACCACAAAGTTGGCCATCTTGACAGACAACGGTTGAAGAAATAATATAAGGCTAATGGGCTTCATAGAAGCAATGGAGGGCTCCAACGTAATCGGCATCCTTGAAGACAATCTTCCCAAGACAGTCGAGATATCAGCATTGAGCAGGGACATCATGTGTATGAGGGGTGAGATAGCAATTCCAATAAGCCATGGACCCTAATCTTTAGTGTACTACAATAGCAGGATAGATCAGACCCAACGCTCCTCCACTGTTCTTCCCCAACTTCAGCCCTACCACAATTATGAGGAGAAAGAGCTTTGGTTTTGTCATTAAGAAGGCTACAACTATGGGCTTGGAGTCCTTTATCATGGATCCTGCAATGTTGAAGTAGTGGTTCAAAGGTGAATATAAATATTTTTGTTTCCTTATTTTTTTCACATTTTGGCAAAACATTTTAGCTATTCATTCATTTTAAAGCCCCTCAAAGAAATGGGTATATCCCTTTATTAAAATGCACTGGCAAACTGTTACTATTAGAGCTGGGACTTGAGCGCAACCAAAACTTAGCCAGTCACACCAAAAAAGCAACAGGACAAATGATTTTGTGAGGGATTAGCGGCAGGCTGCCAGGTCGTACACTACCATTCAAAAGTTTGGGGTCACCCAGACAATTTTGTGTTTTCTATGAAAAGTCACACTTTTATTTCCCACCATAAGTTGTAAAATGAATAGAAAATATAGTCAAGACATTTTTCTGGCCATTTTGAGCATTTAATCGACCCCACAAATGTGATGCTCCAGAAACTCAATCTGCTCAAAGGAAGGTCAGTTTTATAGCTTCTCTAAAGAGCTCAACTGTTTTCAGCTGTGCTAACATGATTGTACAAGGGTTTTCTAATCATCCATTAGCCTTCTGAGGCAATGAGCAAACACATTGTACCATTAGAACACTGGAGTGAGAGTTGCTGGAAATGGGCCTCTATACACCTATGGAGATATTGCACCAAAAACCAGACATTTACAGCTAGAATAGTCATTTACCACATTAGCAATGTATAGAGTGGATTTCTGATTAGTTTAAAGTGATCTTCATTGAAAAGAACAGTGCTTTTCTTTCAAAAATAAGGACATTTCAAAGGGACCCCAAACTTTTGAACGGTAGTGTAGCTGTCAATTTTAAAAGTAACTCAGTAAATTACACAGGGAAATGAATACTTAAGTCTGAGTGAAAAATATTGCCGCAAGCGTGTGTAGAAGAAGAGTCTAGAGACAGAAATCTTAGTTTCTTGGTCATTAGCCTGTGCTACTTGCTCTCAATAGCACTGGCTTGACTGCTTTATTAGGATTCGCTAACACTACTGATGAACGCTACACCAGCTGGAAGGTGACTTGGGGTTAAGCTCACGTTGGCCTTCGAGAAGGCAATAAATGTTTGTTCCCTCCCACTATAAATCAAAATCTGATTGGTTAATTCATCTGTCACTTCCTACATAAACATACACTGCCATGGCCTTCTGTCCCGGCAATGAAGTCCTCACCAATGAGTGAGTCAGCTCTGAACTCTTCTCAGCCTAGACACAACAAACAAAAATAATCTCATTGAATAACTCGATTTTATTGTTTTCAGGACATTAACACTTTCATTTCTGAAGCAAATTTGATAGAAAATGAGGCCAAATTAGAAATAGAAGAGAATGATAATGAAATTATGAAAGCATGAACACAATTAAATGTAACATTTGAAATGCTGATATGTTTGGACCTTCTCTGAAGACCTAGAAGGCCCTGATGGTTCCCCTCTGTTAAAATGCATCTACACTATAATTTCTTAATACAACCCCGATTCCAAAAAAGTTGGTGCAAAGTGCAAATTGTAAATAAAAATGGAATGCAATGATGTGGAAGTTTCAAAATTCCATATTTTATTCAGAATAGAACATAGATGACATATCAAATGTTTAAACTGAGAAAATGTATCATTTAAAGAGAAAAATTAGGTGATTTTAAATTTCATGACAACACCACATCTCAAAAAAGTTGGGACAAGGCCATGTTTACCACTGTGAGACATCCCCTTTTCTCTTTACAACAGTCTGTAAACGTCTGGGGACTGAGGAGACAAGTTGCTCAAGTTTAGGGATAGGAATGTTAACCCATTCTTGTCTAATGTAGGATTCTAGTTGCTCAACTGTCTTAGGTCTTTTTTGTCATATCTTCCGTTTTATGATGCGCCAAATGTTTTCTATGGGTGAAAGATCTGGACTGCAGGCTGGCCAGTTCAGTACCCGGACCCTTCTTCTACGCAGCCATGATGCTGTAATTGATGCAGTATGTGGTTTGGCATCGTCATGTTGGAAAATGGAAGGTCTTCCCTGAAATAGACGTCGTCTGGATGGGAGCATACAGTCGGAGGAAAATGTTTGTACACCCTTTGGAATTTTTTACATTTCTGCCTAAATTGGTCATAAAACATCGCCTGAACTCTCCAGCAATCTTAAGAATAAACAAACAGTGTCTGCTTGAACTAAAACCACTCAAACAATTACATATTATCATATTTTTATTGGCCATAAGATGGAAATATTGACAGGATAGGGAGGCATAAGTAAGTACACCCTTAGCTAAGGCTCATCCAAGAGCTAATTAGACTAATTAGATGATTAAACAATTTGACTCAGGTGTGAGCCAACCTGATGTCCAATCACTGAGGTGTGTCGTAAGCTACCCACCCCACTGGAAAACCAGTTAAAAGGTGTGTTTTGATGAGAGGCATGTTCTGTGCATCATGCCTCGCTCAAAGGAGCTGTCTGAAGACTTAAGACACAAAATAATTGATTTGTATAAAGCTAAAAAGGGTTACAAAACGATCTCTAAGACCCTTGGTGTTCATGTGTCTACAGTTAGAAAAATTGTGTATAAATGAAGACAATTTGGAACAGTTGTTACTCTGCCAAGGAGTGGCCGCCCTGCGAAGATCACTCCAAAGGCACTGCGAGTCATCATCAATGAGGTAAAAAAGAATCCAAGAGTGTCCGCTGAAGGCTTGAGGAAATCACTGAAACATGCAGACATCTCTGTGGACACATCGACTATAAGAAAGACACTGAACAAGAATGGGATTCATGGGAGAAGGCCACGGAGGAAGCCATTGCTGTCCAGAAAGAACATTTCTGCTCGTTTGGAGTTCGCGAAAAAGCATTTGGATGCTCCTCAGCGCCACTGGAAAAACATATTGTGGTCTGATGAAACCAAAGTTGAATTGTTTGGGGGGGAACACACCACATCATGTGTGGAGGAAAGTCGGTACAGCACACCATCAGCAAAATCTCATCCCCACCGTCAAGTATGGCGGCGGTAGCATCATGGTGTGGGGGTGCTTTGCTGCCTCTGGGCCTGGACAACTGGCCATAATCAATGGGAAAATGAATTCTCAAGTATATCAAGATATTTTGCAGAAAAACCTGAGGCAATCTGTCAAAAAGTTGAAACTCAAGAGAGGATGGGTCCTGCAACAGGACAATGACCCTAAACACAGAAGCAGGTCGACATTAGAATGGTTTCAGAAGAACAAAATTCACGTTCTGGAATGGCCCAGTCAAAGCCCCGACCTCAATCCAATCAAGATGTTGTGGCATGACCTCAAGAAAGCCATCCATTCCAGGCATCCCAGGAATCTTGCTGAATTGCAACAGTTTTGCAAAGAGGAATGGTGCAAGATTTCTCCTGATCGTTGTGCCCGTCTAGTCTGCAACTACAGGAAACGTCTGGTTGAAGTTATTGCAGCCAGAGGAGGGTCAACCAGCTACTAAATCAAAGGGTGTACTTACTTATGCCTCCCTATCCTGTGAATAATTCCATCTTATGGTCAATAAAAATATGATAAAACGCAAATGTGTGGGTGGTTTTAGTTCAAGCAGACACTGTTTGTTCATTCTTAAGATTGCTGGAGAGTTCAGATGATGTTTTATGACCAATTTAGGCAGAAATGTAAAAAATTCCAAAGGGTGTACAAACATTTTCCTCCGACTGTATGTTGCTCTAAAACCTGGATATACCTTTCAGCATTGATGGTGTCTTTCCAGATGTGTAAGCTGCCCATGCCACACGCACTAATGCAACCCCATACCATCAGAGATGCAGGCTTCTGAACTGAGCGCTGATAACAACTTGGGTCGTCCTTCTCCTCTTTAGTCCGAATGACACGGCGTCCCTGATTTCCATAAAGAACTTCAAATTTTGATTCGTCTGACCACAGAACAGTTTTCCACTTTGCCACAGTCCATTTTAAATGAGCCTTGGCCCAGAGAAGACGTCTGCGCTTCTGGATCATGTTTAGATACGGCTTCTTCTTTGAACTATAGAGTTTTAGTTGGCAACGGCGGATGGCACGGTGAATTGTGTTCACAGATAATGTTCTCTGGAAATATTCCTGAGCCCATTTTGTGATTTCCAATACAGAAGCATGCCTGTATGTGATGCAGTGGCGTCTAAGGGCCCGAAGATCACGGGCACCCAGTATGGTTTTCCGGCCTTGACCCTTACGCACAGAGATTCTTCCAGATTCTCTGAATCTTTTGATGATATTACGCACTGTAGATGATGATATGTTCAAACTCTTTGCAATTTTACACTGTCGAACTCCTTTCTGATATTGCTCCACTATTTGTCGGCGCAGAATTAGGGGGATTGGTGATCCTCTTCCCATCTTTACTTCTGAGAGCCGCTGCCACTCCAAGATGCTCTTTTTATACCCAGTCATGTTAATGACCTATTGCCAATTGACCTAATGAGTTGCAATTTGGTCCTCCAGCTGTTCCTTTTTTGTACCTTTAACTTTTCCAGCCTCTTATTGCCCCTGTCCCAACTTTTTTGAGATGTGTTGCTGTCATGAAATTTCAAATGAGCCAATATTTGGCATGAAATTTCAAAATGTCTCACTTTTGACATTTGATATGTTGTCTATGTTCTATTGTGAATACAATATCAGTTTTTGAGATTTGTAAATTATTGCATTCCGTTTTTATTTACAATTTGTACTTTGTCCCAACTTTTTTGGAATCGGGGTTGTACATTAATACATTTGTCATTTTTATTGTTTGGGGAGAAAAAGGCCAAAAACCTTAATTATTCTCCTTTGGCACAAGTAACTTCAATAGAGACAATAAATACTCTATTTGATAGTAGAGAATTGGAATCAATAATTCTAGGACATTTTTGGAAACTTTGGTAATAGTAACTCTGCATCACATCGCCTCATCGCTGATTATTTTCAGTGTTTTATACCTTACATACAGGATGTACTGCCTCTGAGCCTATTACCTACAGATATTAGATCGATAGGTAGATAGGTAGCAGGCTTGTAGTCCTCGAGTCCAGGACTTGGACTCGAGTCTGATTTGTGCCCTAATTTTAAGGACTCATGACTTGACTTGGACTTGAGCATTGATGACTCGGACTTGGACTCAGACTCGTGCATTAACTGCATTTGGACTCGTAAACTGGAGATGAGGACTCTGATTTTTTTTATTATTTTTTGTAACATGCCATAATAATTTGGCATAAGATATTTATATTTACATCTACATTAATTTTTATACGAATTTGGTGAAAGAGAATGCACATTCACCTGTTCATACGTCATGTTCAGGAACAAACTAACGTTAATGGCGCTAAAATGCCTGGAGAGAACGCCCCAAGGATTGTCCGCTTTGCTGATACAGACTTCTCGTGCAGTGGGAAAAAAATGCACTGCTGTGTGTTCCATATGTAGAAGAACTATCGAGGAGACGATGGGGACAACCTCGAACTTCAATCGTCATTTAACAAGACTCCACCCAGAGAAGGAAGGGACACTCTATGTCTATTGTTCTGTTGATAGTGGGTGGGGCTTGCTTGCTGAACGATGAACTAGCTAGTGTTAACCCTCTCTCATGTTATTTGCCCTGTTGATAGTGGGCGGGGCTTGCTGAGCGATGAACAAGCTTTTTATCTGCAGCCTATTAACTAAAATGGGGCAGTTGAGCAGGAACGCTAGTCCGACACAGTAGCAGAGACGCTTTCACATCAAGGCAGCAACAGCTGCAGTCAAATAATACGGTTGGAGTCTTGTTCTCAACTCAGACTCGACTCAAGGCTGGACTCAGGCTACATCCACACGACAACGGCAATGAGATTTTTTTTTTTTTTAAATATCGCGTCCACACGGGGAATGGATCAGTAAAATATCAGGTACATATGGCAACGCAACGCTTGCTGAAAATGATGCAATACACATGCCACACCTCTACGTGCGCTGTAAGACGGTCCCATCGGAGACACCAGAACAATAGAAGTAGACGCATGAGCATAAACCCCTTCTTCTGTAGCATCAGCCACAAAGTTTTGATTATTAATCAGTAGCGTAAAACAAAAGACGTGGAAAGAGGAATGAACGGGGGTAGATGGAAGCCGGTACGCCAACATTCTGATATCCTCCAGAATTCTTTAATGGTCCTGAATAAATTGAATGCTACACATTGATGGATTACTTTGTCCTTCTACGCCCTTTTTGAGGAATGTATTGTCGGACTTAAACCAACATCTGAAGAGGTGAGATCGCTCCTTTTTTTTTCCTATTTTTGCTGGCGGGATTGTTTTTGTTTTTGGAAAGCGCACGGGCGGTGCGCGGTTTGGTTACACTCAGTACTTCCGCAGTGTTTGGACTAAAGACTCTGCCCTAAGGGCTATTCTCTCACTCTTTCTCTCTCTCTCTCTCTCTCTCTCTCTCACTTTGCACCATTACACAATAAATATTCACAGTGAAAATATTTTGTAAGCGCGTTTCATGAACCAAGTTATAGGATTTGTTGACAACTTGCATCGAGTTCGTTACACTTCTACCTGGCGTGAAGCACTGACAGTCATGTGGTTGTGACGTCATCGTAAACAAATCCGTTCTACTCATCCAGACGACTTCGCAACGGGGCCGTTGTCAGATTTTTCCACTCTGGAACCCGTTCTCAAAAGATTTCGTTTTGGGGCACCCAAAACACCGGTGCCGTGTGGACGCCAGGCCGAAACGTTAAACAATTTTATCAGATTCACCTGAATCCGTTGCCATGTGGACAGGGCCTCAGACTCAAGGTTTAGTGATTTGACTACACAATGATAGATAGATAGATAGATAGATAGATAGATAGATAGATAGATAGATAGATAGATAGATAGATAGATAGATAGATAGATAGATAGATAGATAGATAGATATTCTCACAAACTGGACAACCTGAGGATACAAATATAACAAAAACATTCACTGTTCCTCCCTTCTGTTCTCCACATTCCTCCTTTCCTCTTCTCCCTCTCCTCTGCTTTTGTCTCCTTCTCATCTTCTCTTTGCTTTCCCCATTTTTTCTCTTTATGCTCTTTCACCCCTCTTTCTTTCACCCATCTTCTCCTCCTCCTGTACTCATTCTCAGAGTTGCCATATTGGTCTTCATCTTTTCTCCTAATATTTACTTTGTATATATATATATCACCTCAGAAATCACCTGAGAAAAGCTGAAAGAAGGGAAATAAGTGGTTTAGTTGAAAAAGTGAGTCATGCACTCATTCAGTACGCATCACTATGAAAAATAAGGCAATATCAGAAATGGCAGGAAAATCACATTCAGGATGAATAAATCAAGTAAATCTTCTTCTTTTTCTTGCTGAAATGTATTCACCTGGAACTGACCAAAACATTCGATAGATGATTGAATCACGGGATCGTGTATTTGTTATGGAATTCCATTTGCCATCTCAGCCGTATTTGAAAGTTCAGTCAAAGCCAGTAATATTCTGATCTCTCGCTCTCCTTTTTCATATAAAATGATTGATTTGTTTTGTCTCCAAGCGTGCACTCTTATGAAAGAATCATTTATAATATCCAGAGAGAAGAACCTCGTTCGTTTCGGCCTGTAGGTGGGGCTGGAATTCCATGTATGGAGCATACACACTTCTCCAGAAAATACAAAGCGCATCAGTTCAAGCTGCTGGTCATATTGGATATATATGCATAACTCTTACAAAGAGAGCGATTTGATGATATATGCATAACTCTTACAAAGAGAGTGATTTGATGATATTAACACCAA
The DNA here is from genome assembly GCF_027579695.1 of Neoarius graeffei. Taxonomy (NCBI): domain Eukaryota; kingdom Metazoa; phylum Chordata; class Actinopteri; order Siluriformes; family Ariidae; genus Neoarius; species Neoarius graeffei. The sequence continues at coordinate 7,162,366 of NC_083576.1, read as the reverse complement.
CGTTCATTCATTAATGCAGGTAAGAACTGTTTATATGTGATACTTCTGTCTAATCTCAGTAAACACCTACTGTATGGTATGTTGCAGAATGTACAAGTTGTACTGTATTTTCTCTTATAATAAAGTCTTTATGTCAGTCTTTGTGTTTTTCTAGTTGTAACAATCAGACAACCATTTCTCCAAATATTTTTATTTTTGTGTCGAAAGAAATTCACTTTGTTCCGGGAAGGGTCTCAATGGATCCAGAACCTGTCCCAGGAACACTGGACATGAGGCAGGAATACACCCTGGTGGGACGCAAGTCTATCACAAAGCAACACACACAGACATTCACACATAGATGCAATTTAGAATAACCAAATCCACCTCCTGGCATCGTACTGGACACTGGGAGGAAAACGGAGAACCCAGAGGAAGCCCAAGCAGACTCATGGATGGAGCTCAGGTTCAAATCAGAAACCCTGAAGATGTGAGGTGGCATTGTTAACTGTTACAACACCGAGCCTCCAAACTAGAACCCTTTTTTGTTTTTTGGACACTAAATTACCTTAATTTCCATCTAGACGCTTAACATTCTAAGTGCCCTTTTGTTCTAAGATTTCAAACATTCTTCTAAACTTTTATAAAATGGTTCTTAGTGGAATGTTTCTCAACAGTGTTTCCCTTTCAGAAAGAGTTCCAACTACTGTACAACCCTCTTGTAGAGCCTAAAGAAGGTTACAATTATCCAGAACATTCTTAAATATCCCTTGAAGAACTAAGATCCTTGGGGATGATGTGTTTTCAATGATACAGAGAGTGAAATCTTGCATTTAAAGAGCCACGGATATGATTTATAATTTAATTCAGTATTGTGAAATCCTAAGGAAAAAAAAGTGCTAGCTTTGAGGAGTTAGATGCCACACCTCCTTAACTGAGACTGACAGTGAATAAGGCCACACCTCCTTAACTGAGACTGACAGTGAATAAGGCCACACCTCCTTAACTGTGACCAACAAGAGAAAGGCCACACCTCCTTAACTGAGACTGACAGTGAATAAGGCCACACCTCCTTAACTGTGACCAACAGTGAATAAGGCCACACCTCCTTAACTGTTACCAACAGTGAATAAGGCCACACCTCCTTAACTGAGACTGACAGTGAATAAGGCCACACCTCCTTAACTGAGACTGACAGTGAATAAGGCCACACCTCCTTAACTGAGACTGACAGTGAATAAGGCCACATCTCCTTAACTGAAACTGACAGTGAATAAGGCCACACCTCCTTAACTGTGACCAACAGTGAATAAGGCCACACCTCCTTAACTGTGACCAACAGTGAATAAGGCCACACCTTCTTAACTGAGACTGACAGTGAATAAGGCCACACCTCCTTAACTGAGACTGACAGTGAATAAGGCCACACCTCCTTAATTGAGACTGACAGTGAATAAGGCCACACCTCCTTAATTGAGACTGACAGTGAATAAGGCCACACCTCCTTAACTGTGACCAACAAGAGAAAGGCCACACCTCCTTAACTGTGACTGACAGTGAATAAGGCCACACCTCCTTAACTGTGACCAACAAAAGAAAGGCCACATCTCCTTAACTGTTACCAACAGTGAATAAGGCCACACCTCCTTAACTGAAACTGACAGTGAATAAGGCCACACCTCCTTAACTGAAACTGACAGTGAATAAGGCCACACCTCCTTAACTGAAACTGACAGTGAATAAGGCCACACCTCCTTAACTGTGACCAACAAGAGAAAGGCCACACCTTCTTAACTGTGACTGACAGTGAATAAGGCCACACCTCCTTAACTGTGACCAACAAAAGAAAGGCCACACCTCCTTAACTGTTAGCAACAGTGAATAAGGCCACACCTCCTTAACTGTGACTGACAGTGAATAAGGCCACACCTCCTTAACTGTGACTAACAGTGAATAAGGCCACACCTCCTTAACTGTGACCAACAAGAGAAAGGCCACACCTCCTTAACTGAGACTGACAGTGAATAAGGCCACAGCTCCTTAACTGTGACCAACAAGAGAAAGGCCACACCTTCTTAACTGTGACTGACAGTGAATAAGGCCACACCTCCTTAACTGTGACCAACAAAAGAAAGGCCACACCTCCTTAACTGTTAGCAACAGTGAATAAGGCCACACCTCCTTAACTGTGACTGACAGTGAATAAGGCCACACCTCCTTAACTGTGACTAACAGTGAATAAGGCCACACCTCCTTAACTGTGACCAACAAGAGAAAGGCCACACCTCCTTAACTGAGACTGACAGTGAATAAAGGCCAATTTATGCTGACAACCCAGTCCTCGCAGATGGCGTCAGCGAAGCCCCCCCCCTTCGCAGACGCTCTGCGTGCACCTCCCAAAAATTGTGACCACCGCAGACAGCCTCGCAGACAGCGTCGCAGACAAGAGGGCTCTGATTGGTCCACTCTACATCCGCTGTACACGCACTTCCGCTTCCCTACTTTCCCAGTTTGGTTTGTTTTCACAACCGCCATTTTTAAAAACATGAGCGAAGCTGGAGCAGCACGAAGAGCGGTTGATCGAGGAAGTGAGGAAGTACGTACATCTATACGACTCCAGTTCTAGTCATTATAAGTAACCGGAGGATAAACACTCCACTAACCACACCCACCAACTACTCCTAGCGATTTCGCGACTTCGCACCCCCTTGCGTTGTGGCGGTGAATAACATCGCGCACGCCTATTACTCCCTGCTCAACGATAAATTACAACTGTCTGCGAAAAGCTATCTGCGAAAGCCTTGTCGCAAGAGCATGCAGAGCCCCTAAGGCCACACCTCCTTAACTGTGACCGACAGTGAATAAGGCCACGCCTCCTTAACTGTGACCAGCAAGAGAAAGGACACACCTCCTTAACTGTGACTGACAGTGAATAAGGCCACCCTCCTTAACTGTGACCAACAAAAGAAAGGCCACACCTCCTTAAGTGTGACCAACAAAAGTAAGGCCACACCTCCTTAACTGTGACTAAGAAGATAAAAGCCACACCTCCTTAACTGTGACCAACAAAAGAAAGGCCACACCTCCTTAACTGTGACTGACAGTGAATAAGGCCACACCTCCTTAACTGTGACCAACAGTGAATAAGGCCACACCTCCTGAACTGTGACTGACAGAAAGAAAGCCACACCTCCTTAACTGTGACCGATAGAGAGAAAGGCCACACCTCCTTTAAAGTGAAAGCCTGGTGCTACCTAACAGACCAAGTGACCTTGATTCATTCCTTAGTAACTGCAAAACAGAGGCTTATTTTTTTGACAATAGGTTCTGCCTGATACAGTCATGCCTCCTTTACAGATCCAGAAAAGCCACGCCTCCTTTCCTGAAACTGACAGGCACAAAAGCCACGCCTCCTTTCCTTCTACCAGCTTTGTTATGATTGTGTCTGTTGCCTTCTCTGCAAGTGCATAAAGCTGATGAAGCTAATGTGACCGTGACTCCTATAGGATCGCAGGATGAAATCTCTCTTCATATCGACGTTCCCAAGATTCTTCTGGTCTCATCTCTCCCTCCCACTCTGTCGCCCCCTGCGGGTAATAAAAGCCAATTGGTCGAGAACTTCCACCTCCTCCCACACGGCCCCGCCAGGCCCCTTCGCCTCAGAAGGAAGAAGGCGTGTGTGTGGGAGGCAATTTAGGAATGCTTCACAGCCATGTGAGCAGCTTCCTTGCGTTCTCTCATCTATTCTGCTGGCTCTCATCCTTTGCTCCTTCTCATTCCATCATCAGTACACAAGTGATGGAAAAGTCAGAACGCCGAGGTGAATGTGGGGCAAGGCTTTTGCCTACATACAAGCCCCGGCTGTCAGAATGAATTTTACTCAAATTTTCAGCATTAATTTATGCAATATTTAATATTTAAAGACCAGAATTTGATTTTCGAACATTTCAGATCTTGTGTTGTATTTTTCTGTGATGGACTGGAATCCAATCCAAGGTATATTCCCACATTGTGCCAAATATTCTTGGGATAGGCTCCACCCTGAACAGCCTTTATGTTATAGCCGATGTAGTGAGCATATTTAGTGAATACAAAGCCTTTTGGTAATCATGCATGAATAAGAAAAAATGATGTGGATCTTGGATCGTCCAAGAGCTAAATATCAGCAAAAGGAAAAAATATATATATGTGACCCCTCACCGGATCCAGGGACACATGTCGGCCGAAACGAATCCGAGATGATCGCAAAAGAAGCATTTTTTTTCGAAATTTGTGATTTTTGTTTTTTTTCCATCATGTGCAAGTTGAGATCTTGAAGAATGCAGTCAGTATTTCAGATAATAGATTGCTTTGTTGGAAAAGCATACATTTTTTGTTGCAAATTGTCTCGTTTTTGTCAGGACTGTAGCCTGCTGGGGGGTGTGGGTAAATTACCATATGGGCCATTCACATGATGATTTAAGTCTTTTTTTTTTTTTTTCCGTGAATCAGCTGTATGATCCGGGCTGAGCGCATGGCTACTTAACTGCATACAGGCGTGTGATTTCACTATGGAATGAGTTACTAAACAGAGCGCAGAGGAGCTGAAACACCGCGAAGCAAGCAGACGCACGGTATTTACATCGGAGATAACTATTTCTAGCAAAAAAAAACGCAACCTCGTTTTCCAGATTGAATGGAATACTTGAATGATCGGATGATACACGGACCGTTCTAGGATTACATTCCATCGGAGGCATTGGTGTGTGCAAGGCGCTGTTTCTCTTTCTGATGGGGTAAGTTTATTAATCTAAGGCTGTGTGGTTATTTTTGCATGTAACGGAGAGTGTTGTGGTTTGGTTAAGCCTAGGTCACAACCGGACGTACGATTTTTTGGCCGTGTGATTTTTGGCGTTTCCCAAATCGCTGCGTTTTTTTTTTTGTTCATGGAGAAAGACGCGCGTTGGCCGTAAGTTTGTCTTGCAACCTGAAAAAAACGTAAGCGCCCGTAGAGTTTGTTTGACATGACAAAGAACCTCTGTGGCCGGTCTGCGGCTCGAAAATCAGCACATCACACGCGCGCTCTCGTGCGTTTCATGTGCGCTCTCCATGTGTTTCTAGCGTTTTTTGCATGTAGACCGGCTGTAGGAGCGCGTACCGTACGGCTGGTTGTGACCGAGGCTTTACATGAAACTAGTGTTGTGTTAGTTGTGTCATCATCGTGCTATCTTTCTTTCTTACGGTGTGAATAATTTTTCAACCACAAAACGTTAAAGTATACTTTAGGACTTATTTTTGTACTTCATAATTGTGTTGGGCATACTTTGCATGGAAGGAAAATTGACGTGGTGATCTTTGTTTACATGAAAGTAGTATCGTGCTAGCTAGTAGGGGGTAGGGCTTTCCTTAATGTCATGCAAATGAGCACCATTATGTGCCCGCCCTGCACCCGGAGTAGCTGAGATGGAAAACTTTGAGGGTGATTTTCTCCCTTTTCTGTTTTAAGAAGTATACACTTTCAAAAGGCCACACATTCTTCAAATATTGTCAGATCTCCACATGGAAGGCATCATTGGAAAGCTTAGAAACTGTACTTTCTGAATCTGTCAATAACTCAAAATGCCCCCGGGCCGACATGTGTCCCTGGATTCCGTGATCTGCCACATATGTGATTGAGGCTAGTCACGTTTTTAAAGATATTTAAAAAGTGTTTATTATTAACAGAATAATGTGGTTGTTAAAATAGGCAAATTATCTTTTGACGAGAGGATCTATTCGGTTTTGTTCCAGAAGTGATACTTACTTGAGCGAAATAAATAAAAGGCTGAAGCCAAGACAAAAGTGACCGCTGCAAATGTTTGTGTCCATCTTTGCGGTGTCTGTCTCCCTGGCAATAAATTTGCTGTTCTCTGATTGGTTGTTGCCAATTGTCTGTTGCCCTAGTTAGTTGCTCTGTGTCTCACCGGGTTGCCCGTTGCTGGCAACACTGCCCCAAAAGTTGCCCCGTGTATCATCACCTTAACACTTTGCTGGTTGAGAACCAAGAACCAATTACAGCAGAGGAGTTTGGGGGTGGGATTATAGTGGTCAACAAGACCAACTAAAACTTTGTGACCACTTAAAAAACAAACAGTGCTAGTGTTGTGTCTAGTCCTCTGAATCCAATAGTCCACCATAGTTGTTTGCATTGCAGGTTGGTGTTAGCATTGCTGGAAAAAATTGAGATGTATACAGTGGCATAATGACGTGGCTTCATATTAGTGCGCTATCCCATGGAAAAGCAACCCAGTTCTTAGAAGGCATGCAAGTTGAACCTGCTTTAAACCAGCACTAGCACCAACCCAGAATTAGCACCTAGTCCACGTTGGTGGAAAGGGGATAACAGACACCCAGACCCACCAGAAGACCTAATATAAATGTTGTACAGCACTAGCCCTAGCAAGGATAAGTAAATCCCAGATGCCAGTCCATAAGACTGCAAAAAGGCTTGCTGAAGAAACAAAAATCTCCAACTGACACACTGAAAAAGTAATAAACGTCAGAATATTCTTTATGCTGGCTGTAATAACGTCACCTCGGCTGGTCAGGTGGAATTTAAAAGCCTCAGCATGGTATTACGGGCGATCTGAACTGTCAGAGCCGTGGCAAATCCACGGCGGGTTCAGCGCAAGAGCACTGAGTTGTCTGTTTCCCAAAGCAGCACAGTGCTGCAATGAGATAAATACAGAGAGCCGGTTGGTGCTGATGCTGAGGAAAAGAGTGGAAGAGAGAATGGAAGTAGAGTACAGAGAGAGAGAGAGAGAGAGAGAGACTAGATTTCTGTCCATTCCTATCTGACAACACTGATGATGTACGAGAGCGAGTGCTAATTTAGAGAAGGCACTAAAATGGCCAAATGGATCCTGTATTTATCCAGTATCAGCTGCTAATGAAGAGATCAACCTACTCATTATCACATAAGCACATATCCAGTTGTGGTCAGAAGTTTACATACAGCGACAAGAATGTAATCTTGGATATGAATGTCATGGCAATATCTGGGCTTTCAGTCATTTCTTTGAACTGTTCCTTTTCTGTGGCAGAATGATTGTACAACATACATCTTTAATTAAAAATTATATGCTCACTTAGATTATTAATTCAGAGGTGCTGAAACTTCCAAAATGTCTCTTATCTTGCCAAGGCCGAGGTCTCTTTACTTCCTGTTAGTGATCATGATCGACTCCAGCTGGTAGCTTCTCTGTGCCTTCATAAAAAGGGATTGTTTACAGCACTCATTGGATTGACCAACACACAGTAAAATGGGAAAGTCCAAGGAGCTCAGTGCAGATCTGAAAAAGACGATCACAGATATACACAACTCCGGAATGTCTCTTGGAGCCATTTCTAAACAACTGCAGATCCAAAGATCAGTTCAAACAATTGCATCCAAGTTATTGTGAGGTGTAGTCACTTTGCCAAGCCACTTTGTTTCAAGAAAACCCCAAACTGTCACCCTCAGCTGAAAGGAAATTGGTTTAGATGGTCAGGACCAACCTGCAAACCACCATGGCACAGCCCTGCCATGAACTGGAAGCTGATGAATCACTGTCTACAGTTCAGATCACCATGGACTAAGAGGCTGCTATCGAAGAAATAACTCCCTGCTCCAAAATCAATACCTTCAAGCTTAATTAAAATTTGAAGCTGACTAAACAGACAAAGAAAAAGCGTTCTGGAGGAAAGCTGTATGGCCAGATGAGACACAGATTGAATTGTTTGGCCACAATGATCACCATGTACAGAGGGACACTGTACCAGCTGGTGGTGGTGGTAGGATCATCATGCTCTGGGGCTGTTTTGATGCCAGTGGAACTGGTTCAATGCACAAAGTGGATGGAATAATGAAGGAGGACTACCTCAGAATTCTTCAGCATAAACCATGAGAAATTTGAACATGACTTGGGACTTGGGAGTTACAACAGGACAGTGAACCCAAACACGCATCAGAGCTGGTTGTGGAGGATAAAGCAGGCGAACGTTAAGCTTAAAACAAGCCCTGACTCCAACCCTATTGAAAATATATGGACCATGCGTATAAGTCAAGTCCATGCCAAGAAAAAAAAATGTAATTGAACTGTACCAATTATACCATGAAGAGTCATGAAATATCCAACCAGAATTCTGCCAGAAGCTTGTTCATGGTAAACAAAAATGTTTGGTCAAGGTGAATCTTGCAAAGAGATGTTTCACCCAAAGTGCTGTATGTATATTTTTGACCCTGTGTTGATTTCTGAAAACCCAAAGAAAATTAAAAGTTGTGCACCGAATTCGAGTGTTCTGTTTTTTTTATTAAAGATGCATGCTGTACAGTCATTCTGCCACAGAAAAGGAACAGTTCAAAGAAATGACTGAAAGCCCAAACATTGCCATGACATTCATATCCAAGATGACGTCCATGTCACTGTATGTAAACTTCTGACCATGACTGTATGGCTTTAACACTTGTGTGGAGTGTTACTGTGCATGACCTGTCCTCTGTTCTCACTGCTGCAGAGACACAAATTAGCGAGGACAGTCTGGGAACAGAGACATCATCCGCCGCACTCGCTGTGCCCTGATGAGAGCTTTTTTTTTTTCTTTCCTCAAAAGGTCACAAAAACAAGATGTCACAAAATGAACATACTTTTCGACTTTTGAAGTAAGTAAGATGGAGGTTAGGGTGTGCAGAGGTTTTTCTTTTCTTTTTCTTCTCCAGCAGTCAATTTTCTGATCCTTCTGGTCTGTTCTGTTCAAATCTCCAGCATATCGACTTACATAAGCATTCATGCACTCCTTAGTGGAAATGCTTGACCCATTCTTCTTCACCCATTCTTCTACTTTCAGTTAATAAATTAAAACCTGAGGTCAGGGTGACTCAGTGTTTCATACTTTTTCAATAGTTTGTCGCTGCAACATCTCATCTCATTATCTGTAGCCGCTTTATCCTTCTACAGGGTCGCAGGCAAGCTGGAGCCTATCCCAGCTGACTACGGGCGAAAGGCGGGGTACACCCTGGACAAGTCGCCAGGTCATCACAGGGCTGACACATAGACACAGACAACCATTCACACTCACATTCACACCTACGCTCAATTTAGAGTCACCAGTTAACCTAACCTGCATGTCTTTGGACTGTGGGGGAAACCGGAGCACCCGGAGGAAACCCACGCGGACACGGGGAGAACATGCAAACTCCGCACAGAAAGGCCCTCACCGGCCCCGGGGCTCGAACCCAGGACCTTCTTGCTGTGAGGCGACAGCGTTAACCACTACACCACCGTGCCGCCCTCGCTGCAACATGTGGGAGATAAAGAGAAACCCGGAGTACTGTCTCCTCAGCATATGATTTATTTAGGGTAATCAAAGTCAGAGTCTACGGCTTGGGGAGGGGAAAAACAAGACAAGATGAATCCATAATCATAAACAGAGGAACAAAGGAGAATCAAAACGATGAGAACGGAACAGACTCAGACTTGAACAAACAAGACTTCGCAAACGAGTTTTAGATACAACGAGGTATAAATAGGCAAACTAATCAAGAACTAATATAAAACAGCTGGAACCAATCAGGTAACAAGCCAGAACAGGGGGCGGAGACAAGACCAACAGAAACAAACGTTAGAGTGGCACTTGTTGCCATGGGAACCATAACACAATGAAGGAATCTGTAACAGTAGCCAAACTGATCTTATATAAAATGAGTATAAACATGCAGGTGATTATAGAAAACCGCACGCTCTTATTGGTCAAGAAATTCAGACTATTTCTCGATAATCACCTCGAGCGACTCGGCAAAATGGCGACCAATCGCTTTGTCACCCGTAAATGAGGAAGAATTGCAAATGATGAAAGAAAATGCTGTTCCTAAAAGCACTACGAGGTTTGGTCTAAAACTGTTCAAACGTAAGGTGGAGTTGCGATTTATTTTATCGGTTTCAAAACAAAGTATTTTATGTGACTCGGTGTAGATACGTGACAAGTCTGCGTCGTGCCGTTATTACATTTGTATGACGCTTTTGAAGTTTGAAATAATCTTTGAATGCAATTTTTTATATATAATCACTGGTGTATTTATACTAAAATAATTATCTGCCTCAGGCTCAGTGAATATCAGTGAATAATATTCTAGACTTTGTCTCGATTATTGTTTAAATAATATTGGCTGGCTTTTTTTCATGGTATACCAGATATATTCTGTTCAGCTAGCATGATATTGAACGAGTCGAAAACGAGTAGCTGAATGGAATATATCTGAGAGACCATGAAAAAAAGCCAGCCAATATTATTATTATTATTATTATTATTATTATTATTATACATACTGTGAAAATAAAAATGCCGTGGCATGGATATTTAGCGACTTGACCCCCCCCCAAAAAAAATTACTTGGTTCAGTTAAGATGCATAATGCCGCTTTTCCACTACAAACGTGGCTGAGTCGGGCTGAGCCGTGCCGTGCTGAGTCGAGCTGAGTGGGGCTGTTGGAGTTGCATTTCGACTACAACCGCGCTGAACCGTGCTGGCTGGAAGTGGGTGGACACATTGGGTGGAGTTAGCGAAAGTGGGTGGATGTCACGTGATGTCGTTAAGCAGCGCAAACAGTGACATCAGTGAGCTTTTAAGCGGTAGTCTCACGACCCGGATAGTAAACAATAAACATGGAGGACATGGAGTCGTTAGTGTTGCTGGTCTTGGTGCTGTGGCTTGTTGTCACCGACAACGCCAACAGATACTGGCAAGAGCGTATAGATGAGGCGAGGCGCATAAGGCTTCAGAAATTCTCGTAATTCGTAATTCTTCTTCTTCCGGGTCTACGGTGTTGACAGATCCCAGCGTGCTCGCAGGGCGTGTGTGGGCATGTGAGGACACTCCTCCTCACCAATCAGTGCACAGGGGAGTGTCTGCTCACGCCCCCAGCCTCACTCGGCTCGGTTTGGCTCACTTCAGCCCTACTCCAAAACGGTGCGAGTTTTAGGGGCTAAGCAGGGCTGAAACGAGCTGAGTCGTGCTGTTTTTTGGTAGTCGAAACGCGAGCCGTGTCGGGCTGAAGTGAGCTGAAGTGAGCTGAAAAAGGGAAGTGGAAAAGGGCCATAAGTGGGTCAAAAATGACCCGGTGAGGTTGTTTTCTTGAAATATCTTTGTAATGAAAAGTTATCATTTCATATTCCAGGTATTCCTCAAAAAACATGTTTTTGATATAATGCCATTTACATTTTTAACTTACCTTTAATACATTTTGAGAAATTGTAGTTTTTGTATTACTACCCCAAGCTTCCATAAGTGGGTCAAAAATGACCCGCATGCATTTTCTATGGAATCCAATGGGAACCTTTGATTCTTTTCAACTGTGGCTGTCAGGAATAAATTAACTGTGGATCACACAGACTATATCAGAAGTGTCACCCCTCAGGAAGATTATTTTACACAGCAAGAGCTGAAATATCTTTATTTTTCACTTTTTAACATTTTTGAAAAAGAAAATTACCCAGAACAGCAATAGAAAAATGTGAACATCCATTGTGTGTGCGCGCGCGCGTGTGTGTGCGTGCGTGTGTGTGTGTGTCTTGGTGTCTGTGTGTCAGAACAGCAATAGAAAAATGTGAACATCATTGTGTGTGTGCGTGTGTCTGTCTGTGTGTCTGTGTGTGTGTGTGTTGTACCACAGCACCATGGGCCACCTCTGTGTTCGGCGCTTGCAGGTGTACGTGCCAACCATCTGGTCAACGGTGTCTACACCTCCTTTCATCTTGTTGTAAAATGTGATCACTTCTGTTTTTTTCTTTCTGCTATTTTCATCCACTACTTTGTCGTGGTGCATCGTGCTCAGGAGCACAACAGCTTTTCCTTTTTTTCTGACATAGCTGACCATGGTAAGGCTATCACTGAATCCAAACTCTGTGCTGTGAACCTCCCTGGACTTGGAAGGCTTCATCAGAGGAGGGATGTCTGGCTTGTTCTGACGTAGAGTCCCCACAATAGTGAGATCCTTCTCCAGGAGATGCTGCGCAAGAGGCACACTGGTGAAAAAGTTATCCATGGTGATGTTGCGACCTGTGTTTCTAAATGTACTACACAACTGCTGGACAATGTTTTCCCCCAGATTCTTCTGAACTTCTTCCCCTGGTTGTCTCCCCGTGTAAACTATGCCATCTATTGCATAGGGGATGCGTGCATCACAAACCCAGAAGATCTTTAGGCCGTACTTGGCAGGCTTGCTTTGGCATGTACTGTTGAAACTTGCACCTTCCCCTGAATGGCACAAGCTGTTCGTCCACAGTGACACAATCACTGGGGATGAATCGCTGTCTGCAGTTGACCAGGAACTGCCAATGACTGGACAGTTACACACATACATACACACAAGCACACACACACACACACACACACAGACATGCACACACACAATGATGTTCACATTTTTCTATTGCTGTTCTGACACACAGACACCAAGACACACACACACACACACACACACACACACACACACACACACACACACACACACAGACACACACACACAGACACACACACACAATAGATGTTCACATTTTTCTATTGCTGTTCTGGGTAATTTTCTTTTTCAAAAATGTTAAAAAGTGAAAAATAAAGATATTTCAAACATGAAATCATTTTTTTGTGGTCCTAAATATAATACTAAATATTATACAAGTGGGGCGGCACGGTGGTGTAGTGGTTAGCGCTGTCGCCTCACAGCAAGAAGGTCCTGGGTTCGAGCCCCGGGGCCGGCGAGGGCCTTTCTGTGTGGAGTTTGCATGTTCTCCCTGTGTCTGCGTGGGTTTCCTCCGGGTGCTCCGGTTTCCCCCACAGTCCAAAGACATGCAGGTTAGGTTAACTGGTGACTCTAAATTGACCGTAGGTGTGAATGTGAGTGTGAATGGTTGTCTGTGTCTATGTGTCAGCCCTGTGATGACCTGGCGACTTGTCCAGGGTGTACCCCGCCTTTCGCCCGTAGTCAGCTGGGATAGGCTCCAGCTTGCCTGCGACCCTGTAGAAGGATAAAGTGGCTAGAGATAATGAGATGAGATATTATACAAGTGATTATTCTTAACCAAAATGAAAAAAAAATGGCATAAAAATGCATTGATTCTAATATGGGTCATTTTTGACCCACTTATGGAAGAGTGTAGGGTCCATTCACTCGTGCATCTAAGGGTTAAAAGCTGTTAATTAGTTCTGGATTTCATTTTTGAAGTTTATCTTCATTAAGGATCTGTGGTTGGTAGACGAGAGCAACTGGACTTGCTTGAAAAGTCTTGAAGACGTTTCGCCTCTCGTCCGAAAGGCATCCTCAGTTCTGTCTGACTAATAGGGAGTATCAGGTATTTATCCTCTCATGGATCATCATAGAATCCGAATCAGAATGCTGATGGCTGCATTGTAGGTGGCTGATAGATGTCATAGACACCCACCTCTATTCAGCGATGGTCGTTCCAGGTTGACAAAAATGAACGATCCTCTCTGGCTAAGATGTCTGCCAGTTTTCTGGAAGTCCTCTCATACTCCCACACCAGTCGAAGGGAACTCATCCCAAAGTGCGTAGAAACATATCTGTGAAGATACTCAGTCATCCAGGTACATAGTAATCTGTGGTTGGTAGAAGAGAGCAACTGGACTAGTTGCTCTCTTCTACCAAGCACAGATTACTATGTACCTGGATGACTGAGTATCTTCACAGATATCTTCATTAAGGAGTTGGTCAATAAAGTTTAGGCGCCACGGTGATGTAGTGGTTAGCACTGTTGCCTCACAGTAAGAAGGTTCTGGGTTCGAATCCAGTGGCCGACGAGGGCCTTTCTGTGTGGAGTTTGCATGTTCTCCCCATGTCTGCATGGGTTTCCTCCCACAGTCCAAAGATATGCAGGTTAGGTTAATTGGTGGCTCTAAATTGACAGTGAATGGTTGTTTGTGTATCAGCCCTGCGATGAGCTGGTGACTTGTCCAGGGTGTACTGTACCCTGCCTCTCACCCATGGTCAGCTGGGATAGGCTCCAGCTTGCCCACTGCCACCCCGCACAGAATGATCGGTTAGAGATAAAGCAAACAAAACAATAAATTTTAAAACAGGATACAGTGGTTTTCCTTTTATCACTTCCCATAATCAGAAAAAGTGATTTATTTTTCGAAACAATGGAATTGGATATATAGCGTTTTGGAACCAAACTCTTCATCTTAACCAGGAGAGAGTGTTCATTGTGTTGCTTGCTCTACTATTTAACGATGATCTTTGTGCTACGATGCTTTTGGGAAACCCATCCCTGATTTGTCTATTTCTGATAACCGTTGGTTCATGTGTATAAATTATTAGGGCGATGAGCTATTGCCAATGTGTGCCGTCCGTCGTCTGTCTGTCCGTCCACAATTCACAAAAATCACTACTCCTCCCTGAGTTTTCACTGGATTCTGATTGTTTTGTTTGGAAGATCTAATCAGTCTGCATAACAGGCGTGCAAACGGCGCGCTTTTCGGCGCATTCCGCTTTTTCCCCGGCATTTTGGGCGACTTGTGTAATTCGTGCAGATCCGAAGAGTTTTTTTTTTTTTGGGGGGGGGGGGGGGGTTGCTTTCCGGTAATCCACTCTGGTAGTAATGATAGACCCGAGTACTGTGCAGACCATACAACGTTTGATTCCCCCTGGTGGATATATGGAACCATTGACAGTAAGATTGACAGTGTAGCTGCTGGTTGCTATTATAATATTCAACAGCGTTCCGTTACAAACTGCTAGCTGCTACACTGTCAGTGGATGGAACCGATGGCTGGGCAATCTGGTTGCTAAGGAACGTGACTCCCGGGCTTTTCCTCAGATCGGTGTGTTCATTTATCAACTTGCTGAATTTCATCTACTAGTGTGTATTTCTTTGGAGGGAGTAAACGATCAGCGTTGAAGTGGAAGTCATTTACTCGTCTACAATCAAAGCGTAAGTGTTAAAATAATTGTGCATATATATATATATATATATATATATATATATATATATATATATATATATATATTAACTTTGTCGCTTGTAACCTAGCCTCCTTCATCTAACCATATTAGCCATGACCTATCCTTGGGGTAAAAAACGCCTGAAAAACATAATGTTATTTGAGGAGTTGCATGATGACTGTATATGTTCTCAACGTAGTGTCTACATGGGTTAATGACTTTTGTTTTTTGTTCCTAGATAATATTTAAGTGCCGTAATACCGTTCTATACATGCAAGAATTGGTCTTATTAAAGCTTGTGGCTGTCTGGCTTAGTTAAATGCTAACCGTTAGCACCCGACTAGCTGCTATTTTAGAACATCGAGTGATCAAATGGTAATGTGTAACCCATGTGTGTGTTATGAGTTCGTGGTGCATACATCCATCCGTGGTAGCCTAGGGCTGCACAATTAATCGAATTTAATCGAAAATCGCGATTTTGGCTGCCACGATTAAATTAAATGAAAATCACAATTTATTTCCATTTAAAATGCGAGCTCTGCTGCATATCTGATCAAGCACTTTTTGACCAGTACTCCGCCAAACCATTAGGGGGCGAACCGACGCATGTAAGGTTTCATTACTCCGCCTAAATAAGCAAGCAAGCCAAGTCACAGTAATGAAACCTTACATGCGTCGGTTCACCCCCTAATGGCGTGAGATTAGGTACCAGATTGAGGTGAGAGAGAAAAGTATGCTATGTCGGAACAACAGACTATTTAGCACTGGAGGCAATGCTGTGACCTGCCTTCGCTCATGTTTAAAGCCAGAGCGTGTTGATAGGCTGGTCTCTCTAGCTAAAAACTTGTAGGCCTCAGTATAATGCTATGTAATTGTTGCAATTGAGTTTTCAGTTCCTTCATCCTTTGGTAATTTCTTGGATAAATTTCATTTATTTGTCATTTGGAAATCAGAATTTCTCTTTTAAATTTCATTCTGCACTGAAAGCTGTTCATATTGTTTGTTTGAATATAGTGAAATAAAATTTAAGTGATTTCCCTAACATCAAGAATAATTGTGATTAATAATCGTGATTACAATTTTGATCAAGATAATCATGATTATCATTTTTTCCATAATCGTGCAGCCCTATGGTAGCCACAACATTACAGTCACTTAGGCTGTCTAATTAAGCAAAAACATTGGCGAATTTCGCCTCCTTTCAAAGTCAATGAGAGCGAAGTGAAATTCGTTTGTGTCGGAATGGACCGTAATGAAGTCTGACTGATATTTTGTGTGTGTGTGGTGGTGGTGGTGGGTCCGCGTCGCCGCGCTACCTCACTCTTTTTTGACCATGGTTGTGTTTGCATCCCTGGCATAAAAGTTACTCCATGGTTTTGTGATTTCTCATTAACAGGTTGCTAATTAGGCCAGTTAACAAACTTTGAGGAAAATCACTACCCTCCCTGAGTTTTCAGTGTATTTTGATTCTGCTTGTTTTGTTTTGAAGATCAAATTGTTCTAATTGTTCTCATGAAGAACAACTTGGCTAATTATAAACAAGGCTGGTTTCTTATGGTACGGCTGTGTGAGCTACTGCATCGCTGATGCTCTGGTTACAAATTTGTAATAATTCATACACTGCATTACTGTAATAGAACATTCCCCAGATATATATATATATATATATATATATATATATATATATATATATATATATTTTTTTTTTTTTTTTTTGGCAATTGAATCCATCTTATTTCTTTCCCCAGGTGTTTAAAAATTTGTGTAGCAGTAAATCGGGATGATTGTCCAGGGAGTTTTCTTTTCATCGAGGTCACGCTGACGGCTGCGTTCAGGCTGCTTTTCTCAAACAGAATGACTGCTGTTGACATTTTTCGCTGACATCAAAAAAACGTTGGACAGAAAAGAGAAGAAAAGGAATTACACTCCTGTAATCTACACCCATTCACAGACAACAAAGCCGGGCATCGGAGTGAGCAAGAGGACGGCAGCAATCCAGCAGTGTTTGTGCGTGCCACTCTGATGACTTCAGTCGCTCTTGGGGTTCAGATGTTCTGAGCTCTGCAGGTGATGAGCTTCTGTCTTTTGCTCAGAAAGGGAAAGGTTGGGATAAAAAAAAGCGATAGCACACATTTAGAGACCCATGCTGTTTCCCTTTCTGTGTCCCCTGGTGTGTGTTTTCTGTGTGGACGCCCCGTCACCATCACTCGCTCCATGAGCCGTCCCTCTGCTCCTGTTTTTTTTTTTTTTAAGTTTGTTTTTTGGTTGGACTCTTTGTCAAATTTGAGATCACTGAGCAGTTTTCGAACCCTGACATCTACTCGATGTTTGTTCAACCAAATTCAGTTCAAAATATCAATGGACGTCAGACAGCATTATCAAAACTTGAAAATCTACCGAAGGAACTCGGGGCACGTCAATACCGCTACTGCTATCATTTATTCATTTTCATACTTGTTATACCAACATCTGAAAGCATGTGGTACTACATGGTGGAAGCCTAGCGCAGCCGACATTGTTGCACGAATCAACAGTAGCGATCTGGATGTATTTTACAATTAAAAATGACAATCAAAGCAAAGCAGACTGCAAACTGTTCTCTGAGAAAATATCAACAAAAGGAGCTACAGGATCTTCCTACAGTACAAGTAACCAAGAAAACATCTTGAACATAACACTTAAGGTGATGATACATGGGGCGACTTTTTTATGGAAGATTGCCGGGCAATTGCGCTTCGACACTTTCCCATTGAGATTGGGCAACATCATTTCTATCGGAACGATTTTGATCATTTTGGGCAACTTTTTAAGATCATCCAATCAGAGTGCTAGGAGTGAACACATGACCATCTGAGAGCTTCTGAAATTTAACAAAGATGGCGGCATCTCCAGCAGTAGAGCGAAGAAAAAGAGAGACAACTTATATCTTTTTAGGCCAGTAAGTTGTTCTGTGTAAACCCAAATTGACAAATGTACCTCATCAAAAGCTTAGAAGACCAACAGACATCTATTTTTATGTGCTAAGGTTGTAATTAAGACATCGATTTTATTTTTTTCAGCTAAGTGTAAACTGCCGTTAGCTAACCACCATTCCATTGAGATTGAATGGGACTTAGTGGTGGTTTTTGCTAACATAGTTAGCTGACAGTTATCACTAGCTATGTCAGGGTAATGTTAGCTCTCTTGCATCAAGTTGCGTCACTCCCTCCCCACACATTCGTGGCTGCACCAACCTAGCCTGGGCCCGCCCATCCTAAGTGTGACGCAACACGAGGGCCTGTTGCGAGCTTAGTCTGGCAAGACAAGCTATCTCCAGCTCTTCCAAGCTCCCAAAAAATTGGGAGCCAATCAACTTTGAGCATCTCCAATGGCCCTGGGTAGAGGCGTGTTCAAGGCAGTGACGTAGTAGAACTGCGACCGGAAGCCATAGATTGTTTACAGAATCTATGCCGGAAGCGCTTCATTCACTAGAAACATTACGAACATGGAGCAGCGGCAAGCCTTTGACACAGCGGTAGATGCTGTATTGAAAGCATTCAACGGGAAGTTCTCATTGAAAATGGAGCAAAGAGCAGCCCTGGAGGTATTTATCTTCTTCCTGTTACTCAAGCAGTTTCCGTCACGTCACATACGTACGTCAGAGGAAAGAGTGATGTGATTGGTTTAAGCTTTGTCACAGCCTTTTCTGGCTTCGACCAGTAGCAAACTGAGGCATTTCAGGGAGGTGGGTCAACCACGCCTTTGGGAAATGGTTGGGCTTAATATCTTTGCCAGACCAAATGCTCGCAGAGCTTTGAAGTTGCGTTAGCCAGACTAGCACCAACCTGGGGTGGGTTTCCCAAAAGCCTCTTAACGCTAAGAGCATCTTAACTAGGAGAGTGAGTGTTCATTGTGCTGCTTGCTCTCCCATTATCTCTAGCCGCTTTATCCTTCTACAGGGTCGCAGGCAAGCTGGAGCCTATCCCAGCTGACTACGGGCGAAAGGCGGGGTACACCCTGGACAAGTCGCCAGGTCATCACAGGGCTGACACATAGACACAGACAACCATTCACACTCACATTCACACCTACGGTCAATTTAGAGTCACCAGTTAACCTAACCTGCATGTCTTTGGACTGTGGGGGAAACCGGAGCACCCGGAGGAAACCCACACGGACACGGGGAGAACATGCAAACTCCACACAGAAAGGCCCCCCATCAGCCACTGGGCTTGAACCCAGGACCTTCTTGCTCTGAGGCAACAGTGCTAACCACTACACCACCATGCCACCCTAGGAATTATACATTTCTTCTAAAATGTAATTTGTATATAAATACTACAATAAATTAAATTGGTTATTAACTCTGCCAACTTTCTTGGAGGAGGTTATGTTTTCACCTCCATTGGTTTGTTACTTGTGAAAATCAGAGATTTTTGCATGTTGATCTGTCCATTTGTTTGTTGGTGCTCTGGTGTCGTCATTTCTTGACCAATCTTCACCAAAATGCACAGGACAACTCACTAGGGTCACACAAAGATGTCATTAGATTTTGGTGGCTCAAGGTCAAAGTCACCAAGATCAAATCTTGTAAAAACACCTAATCAGCCATAACTTCCGTTTCTTTGTGATTTTTGCAAGTATCATGCTCTGCACGACTTTTCATTTCTTTGTTTGTTTACAATGTAACTCAAAAAGTAGAGAATAGATTTTGATGAAATTTGGTAGAAAGTTGAGCCATGGGCCAAGGAACAATTGATCAAATTTTGATCCAAATCCAGATATGTATGCAGATATGTTTCCACAATTTGTTTTTCTTTTATTTATTTATTTATTTTTTTTTTTTTGGTCTGTTCCCACTGTATTTCAAAAGCATTGAACAGATTTGGATGAAATTTGGTGGACAGCTTTAGTATTATCCTAGCTTCAAGTGATTTGATTTTGATGTTGATAATATATGGCTTGGCGGAGGTATGAACTTTACCAAGTGCCCTTCTAGTTATATGATGATAATAACATGAATAAGAATCACAATATCTCATCTCATTATCTCTAGCCGCTTTATCCTGTTCTACAGGGTTGCAGGCAAACTGGAGCCTATCCCAGCTGACTACAGGCGAAAGGCGGGGTACACCCTGGACAAGTCGCCAGGTCATCACAGGGCTGACACATAGACACAGACAACCATTCACACTCACATTCACACCTACAGTATGGTCAATTTAGAGTCACCAGTTAACCTAACCTGCATGTCTTTGGACTGTGGGGGAAACCGGAGCACCCGGAGGAAACCCACCCGGACACGGGGAGAACATGCAAACTCCGCACAGAAAGGCCCTCGCCGGCCACAGGGCTCAAACCCGGACCTTCTTGCTGTGAGGCGACAGCGCTAACCACTACACCACCGTGCCACCCAGAATCACAATATATTATCATAAATTTGTAGAAATTTTAGCAGCATAATTTCCAAACTAAAAATCTTAACTTACTTCTTTAAGTTGTTCCTTGCATAATTATGATCAAGTCACATCACCAGTCAAAAGATCTGAGATTCTCGTTTGTAATATATCTCAAGAACAAGTGTCAGAATATTTGTAGGGTTTATATATTACCATAATAACCAGTGATTGAACTGACGAGGTTTGGGAATTGTTTCGAAAATGGGTTAATTAAACATTAAACAGCAAGTTTAAATGGTATTGGCAGTGAAAATATCCCCATTGATGTCAATGGTATCTAGTTCAGCTATATAAAGATTGCACCCCATATGATGAGATCATGAATAAGTGTTTCGATTGGTTTGTGGATGTGACATAAAAAAAAAGTGTTCAATGTCTTTTAGAGATATTATCCATTAAATGGTTTAATGATGTGATGTCAAGAAGCGCTCCATTAACGTGCAAATGACTCCCAACATGTTTGATTCATTTGTGCATGGAAAATAAAAAATTATGCTCAAAATGTTTTGGAGAAATTAAATGTTATGTTTCGGGTTAGGGTTAAACATATGTTTATCTGCACAAAAGAATCAGACGAATCATGGAATCAGACGAATCAACAACAGACAAACGAATCATGTTTGGAGTCATTTGGGTGTTCATGGGGTCCTGGGTGATGTCATGTCATTACAACATTTAACATTTAATTTCTCTAAAACTTTTTTTCATGATCTTTATTTTGCATGCACAAGCATGTGCAAATGCTGCACGAATTAATCAAAACAGTTTATTCACATTCTCATCATATGGGCGCCTTCTTTGCGGAGGTGAAAGTTTTATTTCCGTTTACTGAATATTGCTAATTATATAAATATATCACACAAAATTAAATAACTCTGTCAAATTCTTAAATCTTTACACTGAAGGACTTCCGGATCATTTCTCTTTGACTGTACAACATTGCATTACTCTAAATACGATCAATACAAACGTGTCAAAACCTTTCCTTTGTTCAAAAACTTTTGACTGACATCCCATATTGTTCTCACACACACTTAAGATTCTGTCCATGTCCTGCTTTGCCCCACCTCCTACTTCACTCAATATGAAATTCTTCTCACCTAAATGCCCAGGGCTTGAGTTTCCGAGGTGAACGGTTATTCTCACATCCCCCTGTCCAGTTCTGAGGTCATTTAAATGCAGCTCACTTTAGGTCTTTAAATTTCAACTTGGCTTCATGGATGGCAGGACCTCAGCTTTGGAATTCACTCCCACAGAACCTCCTCCGTAAAATATCTCTCCTGCTTCAAATTACAGCTCAAAACCCATCTTTTGGTCCAGTGCTATGACTTTGTCATTAGTAACTTTGGCTTTTTCTGTATTATACTGTAAATACTATCATTTTTTTTTCCTGCTTGTCCTACCTCTTAGTGTATCTTCATTCATACTGGATAAACAAAATGATAAATGAGCTGACATGGAACAGGCGAACACAATCAATTAACAAGCCACAGCATCATCTATGCAAGGTGAGAAAGTAGCCTGAAAGCAGTCATAATCTCATCTCATCTCATTATCTCTAGCCGCTTTATCCTGTTCTTCAGGGTAGCAGGCAAGCTGGAGCCTATCCCAGCTGACTACGGGCGAAAGGCGGGGTACACCCTGGACAAGTTGCCAGGTCATCACAGGGCTGACACATAGACACAGACAACCATTCACACTCACGGTCAATTTAGAGTCACCAGTTAACCTAACCTGCATGTCTTCGGACTGTGGGGGAAACTGGAGCACCCGGAGGAAACCCACACGGACACGGGGAGAACATGCAAACTCTGCACAGAAAGGCCCTCACCAGCCACGGGGCTCGAACCCGGACCTTCTTGCTGTGAGGCGACAGTGCTAACCACTACACCACAGTGCCGCCCAGCAGTCGTAATTTGAGTGAAATATACGTATGCTATCTTAACATTGACACATCAAAGTATATTATGGGAAGAAAAACCTCAATTTTGTTCAAAATACTCAAACAACAATACTCTCACCTGTTTTCCAGAATTCAACCACAATCTGATGGGTTTTCCCAATCCACCATCGACATATTCTCTCAGGATGTGCTTCATTTTAGGTTTATAAACCCACCGGCCACTTTAATAGGAACTTGTTGTTGATTCTAAGATCCCTGTTCTTGGCTGCAGGAATGGAACCCAGTGTGGTCTTCCATTTGCTGTTGCATGCTGAGATGCTTTTCTGCTCATCACGGTTGTAAAGAGTGATTATATGAGTTATTATATCCTTCCTGGCAAAAAAGCTCAACCTAATCTGTCCATTTTCCTCTGACCTCTTTTATCGACAAGGCATTTGTTTCCACCAACAGAACTGTCCCTCCCTCACTCACTCAATGTTTTTTTTTTTCGCACCATTCTGTGTAGATACTGTTGTGTGTGAAAACCCCAGGAGGAGATCAGCAGTTTCTGAAATACTCAAACCAAAAATTCTCAAACCAATACCCATGCCACAGTGAAAGAAAGAAAGTCACACTTCACTGTGAGATCATAATTTTTTTCCCATTCTGATGTTTGAACATTGTGAACGTTAACTGAAGCTCTTGATTTGTATCGCCATGATTGGCTGGTTAGAGAACTGCATCAAACAAGTCAAGTCAAGTTTATTTGTATAGAGCTTTTAACAAGAGGCATTGTTGCAAAGCAGCTTTACAGAAAATAAAGATTTTAAACATATGAACTAATTTTATCCCAAATAAATTTATTCCTGATGATCAAGCCTGTGGCGATGGTAGCAAGGCAAAACTCCCTCAGATGACACAAGGAAGAAACCTCAAGAGGAACCAGACTCTAAAGGGAACTCACCCTCATTTGGGTGAAACAGATAGCGTGATTATAAATAACTCACTTCTATAACTGTGTCCTGTAGAGTCACAAAGTATAACTCTGAAACCAGGAAATTCATTATAGTTTTAACATGAAGTCTGTTTTGTTGACGTTATAAACTGTTCATTGATGGAAACTTGAGTGCAAAACTGTTCATGACAACTACAGTCCTAGAGTTAGCAAGTTAACTGTAGTCCTCAGACATAAATGTATTATTGTAAGTGTCCAGAGCCGTCTTCCAAGTGTGACTTTCGACCTTCTATATGGGACCGTCCTCCACAGGAGGGATGTGATGAGACTCCAGCCAGACGTAGGGCATCAGGATGGATCAAACAGCAGGTGGATGTATGGGTGTTCCTAGTAAAGTGTCTGGTGAGTGTAGTTTGGAAACTTATGATAATCCTAGCCAGGGCTTTGAACCAGAATTTTTTTCCTATTGGTTCATTCCGAACAGAAACGGAATTTTAACGTTTCCGGTTTTGGGTTCCACCATTAAATAGACGTTCCCGAACTGGTTAGAACAAAAAAATTTCGTTCCCGGAACGGTTAATTACGTTCCCTGTAAGTTGTTTAACAAATGGCTATAAAATTATGTCTCTGTCTCATCCAGCTTAAGCCAAATGTAGGCTAATTCTATTACAACCTTCATTAAATAAGACAATAAATAATTCAAAACAATTATTATTTCAAATGTTGGCGATTTGGATTCTCAGTATGTCTTCCCATCTACACAAACAGAAAAAGTGCCAAAAATGAAAGATAATTTGTTTAGTGTGTTACCAAAGGCTAGTCAGGCCCTATGCATTGATAGGCTAACAGAGGTCAACGTCATTTAATGTTCGCGAGGCTCTCATTAACGTGGACAAATATATTGATATCGTGTTTGAAATTGACGTTTTTGAATAACGATATACTGCAATATTTACCTCTTATTTAAGATGTGGAGACGTGATAGTAGTCCACCCTCCCGCTCTCTCCATTCAGTCAGCGAACGTCACACAGGAAGTGAACCCCAGCGGGTCATAGAAACTTTCGCAGGAGAAGAATGACTTTTTTATTTGTAGGCTACGGAAACTTTGAGGAACGAAATAAAAACCGGTATTAACCGGTTACCATTATTTTTAATAAGCGTTTCTGTTCCGGAACATAAAAAATAATAAAGTTTCTGGTTTAGTTTCTATTCCATGTGAAATAGAAAAAGTTCCCGATTTTCGTTTCTTGAACCGGTTCAAAGCCCTGATCCTAGCTTTAATGTCTTTCATTCATTCATTCAGTCATTCATCTTCAGGAAGCTGGTCAGGGTCAAAAGCCTTCCTGGGAACACTGGATGTGAGGCAGGAATACGCCAGGGCACCATGCAAACACTCATTCACACCTAGGGGCAAGTTCGAGTAGCCAATCCACCTAGCATGTTTTCAGACAGTTGGGGAAACCAGAGGAAACCTACATGGACATGAGGAGAACATGTAAGACTCCACACTGAGAGGAACCCAAGCTCAGGATCAAACCAGGGATTCTGAAGCTGTTGCACCTGCACCACTATGCCACAAGGCATGAGATATTTCTGTAGATAAATTTATTACTGCAAAGTGTCAAGACATACAGTATTTCCCATTTTCACCCCAAAACCAGAAGGGATGCACATAATTTGCATTGAATTGTAACTGTGATTGTTGTTCCCAACCTTGCTGATCCATTTCCACAACTTCACTGGTCCGTCTAAAAGGTTAGCAAGATCCTTGAATCAGTTTTTGGGGTTGCATTTGAATGTTCTGGGTTTTGTTTTTATCATCAACTGCAATAGGAGAACTTGTGTAGTGAGCGTGTGATGTCGGTATTTTGCTCGGCTCACCTGGTCCCATGTGTTTGCCTGAGCAAGTGGCGCTCATTTCTAGTATCGCTGCCACGAGCAAGAAACAGAAAGGGGATCAATTTAGGAAAGTCCCACACAGCAGTGCTTAATGGCCCACATACCGTACACATAAACACACATTCACACACATTTGTTGTACTATCCTTGTGAGGACCTTCCACTGACATAACTACTAACACAACTAAATAATGCTATGCTAACTCCTAAACCTAACCTGGAAACCTTTTAGATCTTTTTTTTTTTTTTTATAAAAGCTGCAGTTTTTTTGTCGTCAGATATTCCTGGTTTCATGGAGACTTTTGGGGATTCTCTTTCACACACACGTCCTCTGGGGTATTTCCATTGACTTTTATGTTTCTATACATAAATAATGCTAAGCATAACCGTAACACTAACTCCGACATTAAGCTCCGTTGTCAAAATATAATCTTAAATAAGGTAAGCAATTTCCTTGCCAGTCAAATAATCTCCTGAGATGAAAATCGTCTCGCTAGCTTATCTTAATTATATCAGGTCATCACACATCTATGACAGGTGACAAAGGAAAAAGCAACAAAGTGTCTCAGTAAGGGTCTGGGTCATGAGAACATCTTCAAGGCTTCTTGGTACTGTATTGATCCTACATGTCTCTGAAGTTGTAAAATTGTGACAGTTAACATTGTTCAGTTATTAGCAAAAATCTTCCCATAGTTGGGGTTTTGATGGAGACAGTTGCAGTGAAGTGTACTAAAAACAAAGACTGGCAAGAACAAATAAATCCAATTTCCAAATATCAAGGTCCAAAAAAAAAAAAGGCAAGGCAATGTACAAACAGGCTGACAAAATACAAGACGGGAACCACAAAATGAGAACATGAACATGGGTCAGCACCAGAACTAGCAAACATCAACAAAGGGTTGGTGTGTCAGAAGATAAACAGTGCAGAACACAACTTTACTTCATGAAATGTGTGTGTGTGTTGGGATTGTGCTTATGTAGTGTGATGGTGATTAGGTCCAGGTGAGTTCAGTTGTGCAGTCCGTAATTGGGTGAACTTGAACATGTGGACTGGAAATTACAGGCCATGGTGGCCATGTTTGTAGGTGGGGTTTCATTGTGGGAAATGGAGTTGACGTAACATGACGATGGAGATGAAGAGCGCAGTATCTCATCTCATTATCTCTAGCCGCTTTATCCTTCTACAGGGTCGCAGGCAAGCTGGAGCCTATCCCAGCTGACTACGGGCGAAAGGCGGGGTACACCCTGGACAAGTCGCCAGGTCATCACAGGGCTGACACATAGACACAGACAACCATTCACACTCACATTCACACCTACGGTCAATTTAGAGTCACCAGTTAACCTAACCTGCATGCCTTTGGACTGTGGGGGAAACCGGAGCACCCGGAGGAAACCCACACGGACACGGGGAGAACATGCAAACTCCACACAGAAAGGCCCTCGCTGGCCCCGGGGCTCGAACCCAGGACCTTCTTGCTGTGAGGCGACAGCGCTAACCACTACACCACCGTGCCGCCCAGAGCGCGGTATATAAATGTAAATATCTGAGACATTGTCATGATCTCACTGGGAATCGACAGTGCAACAAGTAACATTTGTTGAATATTGAATATATAAATTTGAAGTGATTGGGTTTTTTTTGCACACTAGGTGTGATCTCTGGTTGGTGTTGTAACAGGGAAGAGTTCATCTGGTCGGGACATGAACCCAACACAGACTAGCCAGGTGGTGGGGCTGCCACCTTTATGTGTGATGTCTGTGCTGCTATATGACACCAAGACCTTGGCCACCTGTGTTCTCAGCTTCAAGACCTGCGCCCTCTAGACCATTGAGGGGATGCGTTGGTACAGCCATATCTCCAATGAGGAGTTCTGCCAGAGGATTGACGAAACAAATATCCTCCGCACCATTGCACAGCACCATGTTCGTTGGCTTGGACACATCCTGTGCTGCACAGATGACCACCCCACAAGAGCCATTTACGAGTTTGATCTGCCAGTGGTGGGATGGAGATGCCTTCACAGCTGACCATGTACCCATTGGAACAACGTTGTTTGTCAAGACCTCCAGCAGATTAATTTAAGATTGGAGGATGTCCCGGCACTCAGCCAAGACCGTGAGAGATGGTGGAGTTTGGTGGCACTGGTGGGCTCAATGCCATGCTGGCATGAGGTTTAGGAGGAGGAGAAAATTAGTTGTGATGCAATAATGTGACAAATACAACCAATTGGCTCAAATGATTCCTATGGTGTGTGAGGTCTGATGTTTCTTCAGTTCCCCACTTGCAACACTGCAATTAGGTCCCATTTCATCAGTCATCTGACATCTGGCAGGTTCGTGACTTGCAGAGATATCTTTGCCTAGGCTTGCCTGTTGGCCATAGCTACCTTAAGTTGGTCACTCGGTAGGTGTTCCTTTCAAGTACCATCTTCAGAGTGGTACCTGGATGACCAACCTTGCACTTTGTGTCAGGATCCCAGAGCAACACTTGTACCACAGGTTGGTCTTTCAATATAACGTGACCGCAAAGAGCAAGGGCATTGTTTCCTGGTGATACATGATGAGAGGTGGGGTAAGATGCCATAGGGCTAATCATTTGACCAGTGATCACACCAGGATATGTTTAGGACTCTTCACAGCATAGGAGTACAGGTACCATCCAGGGACCTTTTCCTGAGCTTTGGTCAAGGACCAAGATTCTGAGCCATATAACAGTTTGGACTCATCTGGCATTTTAATAACCCTCATTTTAGTTTCCCTCATCAGAGGTGCAATCCAGACTTTTTTGAGGGTATTGAGGGCACCCTATACCCCATGCTCTGGTTTCCATTTAAGCACTCACTACACACACACATGAGACAAACTATGAGGGCGAATCAAATGAAAACCAAATGAAAACTAGGACATAAATTAGAAATTAATCTCATCGCATCTCATCTCATCTCATTATCTCTAGCCGCTTTATCCTGTTCTACAGGGTCGCAGGCAAGCTGGAGCCTATCCCAGCTGACTACGGGTGAGAGGTGGGGTACACCCTGGACAAGTCGCCAGATCATCGCAGGGCTGACACATAGACAAACAACCATTCACACTCACATTCACACCTACGGTCAATTTAGAGTCACCAGTTAACCTAACCTGCATGTCTTTGGACTGTGGAGAAAACCAGAGCACCCGGAGGAAACCCACGCAGACACGGGGAGAACATGCAAAATCAACACAAAAAGGCCCCCGTCGGCCACTGGGCTCGAACCCAGAACCTTCTTGCTGTACGGGGACAGTGCTATCCACTACACCACCATGCCACCCACTTTAAAATCTCCATATGCATATGATTTACGTCATTTACTATTCAATGAGCCCTGTAAATGAGGGTGGAGCCATTCTTGAAGAAGCCACGCCCATTAGGATAGGACTGGTTAACCCTCGTAAGGTAAAAGGAAGATCTGCTTTGTACTGATTTGCAGTGACTCCTTGCTCAAAGGAAACAAATGGACTCAAAAGATAAAATAACCCCCCCCCCCCCCAAAAAAAAAAACCCTCATCCCTGTAATCATTGCATGCTGTCCAGAGAGCAAGTGCAGGGATGCATAAAGGGTCAAGTGGTGAAAGTTAAAGTCCTTTTATCCCCTGGACAAGGTTTAAGATGTTATTTTTTCACATTTGTGTTATCTAGACAGTGTTCCCCAGATGACTTGCACTCGAGTTATTAGTGTCAGCTGTGAAGACAGTCTAATTAAAGCATAACATTATGCTTGAGGAGGATATTATGGTAATGTAATATGCTAAACAAGGACTCTGATTTAATTGGTCTTCTTTGGATCGTTAGATTTTTGGGCATAATGTACCTATTTGTGATGCAAATATTTTGTGTGTGTGTGTGTGTGTGTGTGTGTGTGTGTGTGTGTGTGGGTGTTCTCTATCTTGGTGGAGACCAAATAAATCAAAAGAAGAATAGGAATATCTCTATATCTTTTAGGTTGTATCTTGTGGGGACATTTGGCAGGTCCCCAAAAGGAAAATGGAGAAGGATAGGAACACAAACATGTGTGTTCTGTCTTGGTGGAGAACAAATGTCTGAAGAAGATTTGGAATATCCATCAGGTTGTGTCTTGTGAGGACATTTGCCCGGTCCCCAGAAGGAAAAAGAATAAAGATAGGAAGATAAACATGTGTGTGTTCTAGCTTGGTGGAGACTAAATAATCACAAGAAGAATAGGATTATCTGTCAGGTTGTGTCTTGTGGGGACATTTGGCTGGTCCCCAGAAGGAAAAATAAGAAGGATAGGAAGACAAATGTGTGTGTGTGTGTGTGTGTGTGTGTGTGTGTGTGTGTATATCTTGGTGGAGACCAAATGTCTGAAGAAGAATTGGAATATCCATCAGGTTGGGTTGTGTCTTGTGGGGACATTTGGCTGGTCCCCAGAAGGAAAAATAATAAGTATAGGAAGACAAATGTGTGTATGTGTAAAAGAAGAGAAAGTGTAAGAGAGTTTATCCTGCCTAATAATAATAATAATAATAATGGGCGGCACGGTGGTGTAGTGGTTAGCACTGTCGCCTCACAGCAAGAAGGTCCTGGGTTCAAGCCCCGGGGCCGGCGAGGGCCTTTCTGTGTGGAGTTTGCATGTTCTCCCCGTGTCCGCGTGGGTTTCCTCCGGGTGCTCCGGTTTCCCCCACAGTCCAAAGACATGCAGGTTAGGTTAACTGGTGACTCTAAATTGACCGTAGGTGTGAATGGTTGTCTGTGTCTATGTGTCAGCCCTGTGATGACCTGGCGACTTGTCCAGGGTGTACCCCGCCTTTCGCCCGTAGTCAGCTGGGATAGGCTCCAGCTTGCCTGCGACCCTGTAGAAGGATAAAGCGGCTAGAGATAATGAGATGAGATGAGAAGTGTAGCAAAGAAAAAATGTTTTTTTTTTTCTTAAACACCTCTAGGTGGCACTGTGGTTCCACATCCAGACAGAAGTCTACCAAAAATGCATCACCTGAAAGACCCACATGGCAGTGTGGTGCCTACACACACACCGCCTTTGGATATTGGTATGTTTCAGTATATTGTCAGAAGAGCATGGAATTGTGTTCTCTGTTGATGAGGTGGTTATATATGTTGAGCATATTTCATCATTTTGCACACACACACACACACACGGCAACATTTTTGCCTCATTGCTAAGCCTTAGAAGCTCTACTATGTCATACCTGTTTAATTTAGCAATTAACTGTTTAATCTAGCAACAGATGCTTGTCATTCTGGAGAACGGAAGCATGTGTGTGTGTGTGGAGAAGAGAAAACATTAGGAAAAAAGAATGAACTGCGTAAACAGTGACATGTCATTGTTTCTAATTGGCTGAATATTTATTGTGGGCAAATGTAATGTGTTGAAGTCGATTAGATGCACACACAAAGATGCACCTGGTAACAAAGGATGGGGAAAAGTTGGAAAAAACAAACATTCATTTAACATCTCCCTCGCTGACGGACATGTTGCTTTGACATGATATTATTGGGGTCTTTGTTGGATAGTTGTGCTCTCTCTCTCTCTCTCTCTCTCTCACCATTTTCTGCAAAACACCCCACTCAGTATGAAAGAGAAAGCTTTGTTTACCAGCATCTCTGTGCCTGTGTGATTATACAGGGAGCTGAAGTTCGAATCACAGATGCAGTGTGTGAAGGTACAGAGGTCCTGATATGTGTGTGTGTGTGTGTGTGTGTGTAAAGCCTCAGGGAGTAAATTAGCTGCAATGACACTGTCTTTCCACAACAGGAAATTTTTGCCTTTATATACACACACACACACACACACACACACACACAATACCGAGTCTAATGATATTATCGTACAACAGAGGCACGATGGAACACTGCGTATGCCGTTTTACAGAACTCCTGCTGCGATGAGCCTCAGTTCAGCTGTGCTTATGTTTATTAACTCATAAAATGAAATGAAAATAAAATAAGGAAGAAATAAAATGCTCCGTGGCCTGCTTTAATATGAAAATAATCAGAGATGCATGCGGAAGTGTTCCCTGAGTGCGACCCGACATGCTTTATTCCTCTTATATCTCAGCAGGAAAGAATGACACGGTCGCCATGGTGATGCAATGATGCACAGCAAGAAGGTTCCGGGTTCGATTGTTTGTTGGGTCGAGTGGCGTTCCAAGTAAAGTGTGCTGATATTTAATATAAAAGCACAGAGTTTGTTTCATTATCTGTATCGTTCCGCTTCCTAATTCGAAGCAGTCGTGTATGGTTGTGACATCAAAATATACATACATACATAATACACTGACCAGGATCTTGTTCTTGGTTCTAAGATCCCTGTTCTTGGCTGCAGGAGTGGAACCCAATGTGGTCTTCTCTTTTTGTTGCATGCGGAGATGCTTTTCTGCTCACCACGGTTGTAAAGAGTGATTATATGAGTTACTATGAGTTCCTTCCTGGCAAAAAAAAGCTCGAACCACCTCAAATCTGTCCATTTTCCTCTGATCTCTCTCATCAACAAGGCGTTTGTTTCTACCCACAGAACTGTCGCTCACTCACTCACCTCAATTTTTTTTTTTTTTTTTGCACCATTCTGTGTCGAGACTGTCGTGTGTGAAAACCCCAGGAGGAGATCAGCAGTTTCTGAAATACTCAAACCAAAAAATACTCATCTGGCTCAAACCAACACCCATACCACAGCGAAAGAAAGAAAGTCACACTTCACTGTGAGATCATAAGTTTTCTCATTCTGATGTTTGAACTTTGCGACCATTAACTGAATTTGTATCTGCGTGATTTTAAGCATCAAGGGATTGGTGATTAGAGAACTGCATAAAACAGCAGGTGGTTGTAGAGGTGTTCCTAATAAAGTGTCCAGTGAGTGTATATGAAAGCTCGAGAACGTCCAAATCAATGTGAACTAGCTAGCCAGCATGTCCTTCAGGACGCCTCGTTCTTCTAGTTCCATTCACGGAGCAAAAATAAACCGGACATATGTCCATATTGTGTCCAAAATGTCACTCACTCAATATTAATTTCTTCTTTATAGAACTGTTGTATAAAAGTGATCTCACACTCAAGGTCATGCTGTTGTCCTGAATATCAGTCCAGCTCTGATTAGCTACTGAAACCCAATCACCGCCGTCCTGCTATTCGGTACAACAGCACAACCTCGAGTGAGAACTTAATTATCACTTAAGTTTTACGAAATAAACAATAAAACAAAATCAACGCAGCCTGTGATGTTACCAGTGAACAGGGGCGATTTCTCAGAGACGACAAGGGAAGCCGAGCTTCCCCTAAAATTCTCTCCCCAAACTGCGGCGTCTACGACGTTGAATTCTCATTAAAACAATAACTTGCATAACATAATATATGCCCAAGAGTGTATTTATGTTCATAACTATCCTGTAACTTATTTGAGTGATGTCTGATGAACTTGCAGTTCGCTACGAGAATCACCTTTGCTGCCAGGCTGTAACCTTTCTTATTTCAATGGGCTCTATGGACTGGCAGCAGTGTTGCCAGATTGGGCGGTTTTAAGTGCATTTTGGCGGGTTTTGAACATATTTTGGGATGGAAAACGTCAGCAGTATCTGGCAACACTGACTGGCAACCGGGTATCCGTTGCAGTCTACGAGACGGCTCTGAACAGCCAATTTCGGCTAGTTGTTATTGCTTAAAATCAACAAAATCGTCACTTCCAGGGAAGCCGGGCTTCTCTGGGACTAAACGAGACAGTGGGAGGGACAAGAAGCCGGGCTGATAAAGGATTATTGGAGGTAGTGTTTGAAAGACATGAGGAGGGCGGTACTTCGGCGAGGAACACGGAAGTATGATCAGTCAGTCCCTAGCGGATGTCGAGAAAGTGTAGTCGTGTGCCAAAGTGCTGTCCGAATTTCTTTTCATATAAACGTTTCTTCTCATTGATGTCTCTGTACATTACTCTGTAAATAAATGTAAATATTACTCGTTGTGCTCCGTTAACTTTCATCCATTCTATCAGTTTGATCATTCGTGAATTCACTCGTTTATTTCATTTGTAGTTCAATCTGGTTGTAGGCTAGCTTGAGCCTTATTGGGATCTGCAGTGCTAGCTGCTAACAGAAATTGGTGAAGTCTCTGGAAAGCACAACCAGCTGGTATGACAGGGCCACAGACCATTTTCTGGAAAAGGAGCGGAGGGCAGAATTTGTGTATAAATAGTGTTCATGTTCATGAATCTGAAGTGTGTATATTGTTCAGTAATGTTAAGAGAATGGTGGGCTCTGTGTTATAGGTTATACCTGGGTATAATATTCAAGGTTCTGTGTGTTGCATAGCCTACCTGGTTATGAATTTCCAGACTGTGTTGCAGAAGATGTTCAAGGATGTGTTGCACAGCTGGGTGTTGTGTTAAAGACTCTGTGTTGCATATCAGGGTATGATGTTCAAGGCGCTTCGTTGAATAGCCAGTGATTTTTGGATGTTTGATATTTTTGATTAAGGATATGAGGCACTAGCCTGGCAAGCCAGACTATAACATGAAATGTACAAGCAAAAATACTTTCTGCCACTAGGTGGGGTTGTCTAGTTCACTATGCTAATGGGGCACACCTTTCTATGCTTTGATATCCGGCCTACAGGTTTTACGATGAATGCGTAAAATAGGCTTCCCCTGTTTTAAAAACCAGCAGCCGCCACTGGCAGTGAACTATTCTGTCCTGAAGACTTTCCTACAGCAGAAAACCTCACACTTTCACCTCAGACCGAAGGTCTTATTCTTATTATTCTTGCTTAAATTGCATCAGTGTTTCCACAAGTCCGAATTCCAAATGCACACTGTGTACGTTACTATAAAAACAATAAAGTATCAGAATAAATGCTTTAACATAAACCTATGATTTGTTTTTGTGCCATTAGAAACAAGGAATTAGAGGTAGACGGCCTTTTAGATTTTTCAAGTTGAGGTCGTAAAAAGAATTTTCCCTGACACGTAATTATTTTTGCGAAGTGGACTGAAAGCTACTGAATTCAAATCACAGACTTCCAATTTTATTCATTTTTTAAAAATAGAACAATGAATGAATTTATCTCCACATGGCCCTAAATTCTCCGCTATTTTTTCCTGCTTCACCATGACCCAATTCAAGATACTACGTCATGCACGACGTGGTGGGCTTTCCCTGTTCGCGCAAGGCATTGTGGGATACAAATTTGAAACAGGAGAGAAAAATGGAGGACGTGAGTGTGCGAATGAAACGTGAAAGAGTGACTAGAGTAATGGAAAGAAAGCGAGAAGAAAAGACGTTATGTTATATACGAAGGAAAGGAAACGCAGGACCGAACTAATAAATATCGGCGCTCAGCGAGCACCTCGGTGTGATCAGCTGTTCGTTTAGCGACAGAATGATGGAACTGTCAGGTCAGTGTACGGTCAAAGGTAAACCTGCGCATGCGCACACACACGGACTTCCTCTGTCTGCGTCAAGCAAGCGATTTCATGCACATTATTTGCTTTAATCCCGTCTCGTCTCGTCTTCTTCCGCTTATCCAGGACCGGGTCGCGGAGGCAGCAGTCTAAGCATGGAAGCCCAAACTTCCCTTTCCCCAGACACCTCGGCCAGCTCCTCGGGAAGAACACCGAGGCGTTCCCAGGCCAGCCGAGAGACATGAGTCCCTCCAGCATGTCCTGGGTCTTCCCCGGGGCCTCCTCCCGGGGGGACATGCCTGGAACACCTCCCCAGGGAGGCGTCCAGGAGGCATCCGAAAAAGATGCCCGAGCCACCTCAGCTGGTTCCTCTCGATGTGGAGGAGCAGCGGCTCTACTCCGAGCTCCTCCCGAGTGACTGTGCTTCTCACCCTATCTCTAAGGGAGCGCCCAGCCACCCTGCGAAGGAAACTCATTTCAGCCGCTTGTATCCGCGATCTTGTTCTTTCTGTCATTACCCAAAGCTCATGACCATAGGTGAGAGTCGGAACGTAGATCGACCGGTAAATTGAGAGCTTCGCCTTTTGGCTCAGCTCCTTCTTCACCACGACGGACCGGTAAAGCGACCGCATCACTGCGGAGGCTGCACCGATCCGCCTGTCGATCTCACGCTCCATCCTTCCCCCACTCGTGAACAAGATCCCGAGATACTTAAACTCCTCCACTTGAGGCAGGACTTCTCCACCAACCTGGAGAGGGCAAGCCACCCTTTTCCGGTCGAGAACCATGGCCTCGGACTTGGAGGTGCTGATTCTCATCCCAGCCGCTTCACACTCGACTGCAAACCGCCCCAGTGCATGCTGAAGGTCCTGGTTTGAAGAAGCCAACAGGACAACATCATCCGCAAAAAGCAGAGATGAAATCCTGTGGTTCCCAAACAGGATTCCTTCCGGCCCCTGGCTGCGCCTAGAAATTCTGTCCATAAAAATTATGAACAGAACCGGTGACAAAGGGCAGCCCTGACGGAGTCCAACATGCACTGGGAACAGGTCTGACTTACTGCCGGCAATGCGAACCAGACTCCTGCTCCGTTCGTACAGGGACCGGACAGCCCTTAGCAAAGAGCCCCGAACCCCATACTCCCGAAGCACCCCCCACAGAATACCACGGGGGACACGGTCGAATGCCTTCTCCAGATCCACAAAGCACATGTGGACTGGTTGGGCAAACTCCCATGAACCCTCGAGCACCCTATGAAGGGTATAGAGCTGGTCCAGTGTTCCGCGACCAGGACGAAAACCGCATTGTTCCTCCTGGATCCGAGGTTCGACTATTGGTCGAATTCTCCTCTCCAGTACCCTGGAGTAAACTTTCCCTG
Source organism: Neoarius graeffei (assembly GCF_027579695.1). Lineage (NCBI taxonomy): Eukaryota > Metazoa > Chordata > Actinopteri > Siluriformes > Ariidae > Neoarius > Neoarius graeffei. The sequence continues at coordinate 7,126,486 of NC_083576.1, read as the reverse complement.
GGAGGCTGAGAAGTGTGATTCCCCTATAATTGGAGCACACTCTCCGGTCCCCTTTCTTAAAAAGAGGGACCACCACCCCAGTCTGCCACTCCAGAGGCACTGTCCCCGACCGCCACGCGATGTTGCAGAGGCGTGTCAACCAAGACAGCCCCACAACATCCAGAGACTTGAGATACTCAGGGCGGATCTCATCCACCCCCGGTGCCTTGCCACCGAGGAGCTTGCAAACCACCTCAGTGACTTCGGCTTGGGTAATGGACGAGTCCACCTCTGAGTCATCAGCCTCAGTCTCCTCAGTGGAAGACATGACGGTGGGATTGAGGAGATCCTCAAAGTATTCCTTCCACCGCCCGACAATGTCCCCAGTCGAGGTCAACAGCTCCCCACCCGCACTGTAAACAGTGTTGGCAGAGTACTGCTTCCCCCTCCTGAGGCGCCGGACGGTTTGCCAGAATTTCTTCGAGGCCGACCGATAGTCCTTCTCCATGGCCTCCCCGAACTCCTCCCAGTTCCGAGTTTTTGCCTCCGCAACTGCCCGAGCTGCAGCACGCCTGGCCTGCCGATACCCGTCGGCTGCCTCAGGAGTCCCGGAGGTCAACATGGCCCGATAGGACTCCTTCTTCAGCTTGACGGCATCCCTTACTTCCGGTGTCCACCACCGGGTTCGGGGATTGCCGCCACGACAGGCACCGGAGACCTTGCGGCCACAGCTCCGAACAGCTGCATCCACAATGGAGGTAGAGAACATGGTCCACTCAGACTCAATGTCCCCCACCTCCCTCGGAAGCTGGGAAAAGCTCTCCCGGAGGTGGGAGTTAAAGACCTCCCCAACAGAGTGCTCGGCCAGACGTTCCCAGCAGACCCTCACCATACGTTTGGGCCTGCCAGGTCTGTCCAGCTTCCTCCTCCGCCAGCGGATCCAACTCACCACCAGGTGGTGATCAGTTGACAACTCAGCCCCTCTCTTCACCCGAGTGTCCAAGACATAGGGTCGGAGATCAGATGACACGACTACAAAGTCGATCATCGACCTCCGACCTAAGGTGTCCTGGTGCCACGTGCACTTATGGACACCCCTATGCTCGAACATGGTGTTCGTTATGGACAAACTGTGACTAGCACAGAAGTCCAATAACAAAACACCACTCGGGTTCAGATCGGGGAGGCCGTTCCTCCCAACCACGCCCCTCCAGGTGTCACTGTCATCGCCCACGTGAGCATTGAAGTCCCCCAGTAGCACAATGGAGTCCCCAGTCTGAGCACCCCTCAGTACCTCTCCCAGGGACTCCAAGAAAGCCGGATACTCTATACTGCTATTTGGCCCGTAGGCACAAACAACAGCAAGAGCCCTCTCCCCAATCCGAAGGCGCAGACAGGCGACCCTCTCGTTCACTGGGGTAAACTCCAACACATGGCGGCTGAGCTGGGGAGCTATAAGGAAGCCCACACCAGCCCGCCGCCGCTCACCACGGGCGACTCCAGAGAAGTGGAAAGTCCAGCCCCTCTCGAGGAGCTGGGTTCCAGAGCCCAAGCTGTGCGTGGAGGTGAGCCCGACTATCTCTAGCCGGTACCTCTCAACCTCCCGCACAAGCTCAGGCTCCTTCCCCCCCAGCGAAGTGACATTCCATGTCCCAACAGCCAGCCGCTGTGTCCGGGGATCAGGTCGTCGAGGCCCCTGCCTTCGACTGCCACCCAATCCACACTGCACCAAACCCCTACTGCTACCTCTGTGGGTGGTGAACCCACAGGAGGTCGGGCCCACGTCACCTCTTCGGGCTGAGCCCGGCCGGGCCCCATGGGCAAAGGCCCGGCCACCAAGCGCTCGCATACGAGCCCCAACCCCGGGCCTGGCTCCAGGGTGGGGCCCCGGCTGCGTCCTACCGGGCGACGTCACGGTCCTGGATTTTTTCTCCATAGGGGTTTTGCTTTAATCCCCTCAAATTAAATAACTTCCCAGCCACAGAATGGCCTGATTTTTTGTGAGATATTACAGAAATAAATCTCACAATGACGACATTTCAGAGGGAGCTAAATTTCACCGATTTTAGGAAATCGAAAGGCCGTCTCGCTTTAACCCTTCTGACCAATCTGATTTCAGAATTTAACAGCATTGTGGTATCAAATTCAACAAAATGTGATTTAGGTACAGTACTTATTTAGTGTTATTACCGCCATCGACTTTGTTGGAGAAGGTTATGTTTTCATCTCTGTTTGTATGCCTGCTCACAATGTAACTCAAAATGTAGTGAACAGATTTTGATTAAATTTAGAGGAAAGGTTGACCATGGACGAAGGAAAAATTGATTACATTTTGATAGAAATCTGAATTTGTGGCTTGATGGAGGTATAGAGTCTACCGAACATCTTTCTGGTTTATTCATGCTTTTAATATTTATTGTACAGGGTTCCAGACGTTACAAAAGTACACATATTATTTACTGAAGTAGAAGTAGTGAAAACTGAAACACTCTAGTAAAAGTAGAAGTACTGATTCAACCTCTTTACTCAAGGAAAAGTAGAAAAATACAGGCTCTGTAATGTATAAATGTAAAAAGGTAATCCTCTGACGGACATTTCGACCAGCTGTTTCAATGGAAAGTTAACTGAACCTCATATAAAATAATATAACATAATGAGGATATTACATGGTCCGTGCAAAGTTATGAAGTTTATCTCTGAGTGCTGAATATATATGTTATTTACCAGCTGGGAGGTCCGTATCGTGAAATACTGTGACCGAGGTCTTGAAAGTACTGAGCGAGACCCTCTGGGCCAAGGTCAGTATTCAAGGCCGAGGTCACGGTATTTCACCATACGGACCGACCTTAAGCTGGTAAAAAATATATTTATTTTTTTCTTTACCAAATTCTAACAGAAAACGAGAGCGCCCGAAAGGGAAAACCGAGCCGAGCCGCCATTTTGAATCCTCATTCACGGCTGTAATGCAAATAGCTTCCTCCTCGGTATACAAGTGCACTTCCATGGCAGGAAAAAAAACTACATTTTGCCGCCTATGTAGTCCCCTATTTATACAAAATTGAGTCATTCAGGATTCAGCCATGTTTTTGCTCGGCGTTAACAATAGTTACAGGTTTTTAGCTTTCTCCTGAAATGTTTTCTTTTATTTCTTCTTCCTCAGGGTAGTAAAACTCGCTTTCGCTGTGAACACTGTCGTTATCGCTATCCATGATGTAAAATTAATGCTATTCTCCTGAGAAATGCTGGCAAAAATTTATAAGATTTTTGATAATCTTATAAATAAATCTTATAAAAAAAGATAAATGTTGACAAAAAATGCTACTATGTTTATTGCTGTTGTGAACGAGCGAGTCGCCAGAGGTTCGTAACCAGGGTCCGTAACTGGGGTCCGTACCGTAGGATACGGACCCGCTCGACAGCCAATCAGAGCGCAGGATTTGATGGAAACCATACCGCGGGAAAAAAAAATGTGTATATATATATATATATATATATATATATATATATATATATATTTTTTTTTTTTTTCTTTTATTCATCTGTTTCATGAAAATGCACGATATACAGTATTGAATTAGAACATAATTCATGATTCATAGATCAAAGTCACTCCTAATGATTGGAAAGGAGCAGCAAGAAGAATATAATTCTTATTTTTTTCTGCCTCTCAGTAAAACAAAGAATCTTAGATGGTCTGTAAATTCCAATTACAGTACCAACACTGCATATCAGTTACCTACACCATCAGCTACATGTGCCAATGATTTAACCTCCTAGGGCCTAGCGGTCACATACGTGGACAGCACTTTTTAGAAATTCAGAACAAGAATCCACATATGTGGACATACTTTTTCTCAAAAAGTACATCTTATCAAAGATGATGCTTAGTTTTTATTCTAATCAGGTTCTAATAAGCCCAAATAGCAAAAAGAAATAAAAAATGCATGTAAAAAAAACAGCTTGGGTCTTAGGAGGTTAAAGGAGAAAATAACCAATTAAAACAATTTATAAGCTCAAAACAATAAAAATAATCATCTATATTCGATGCCAACAACATAAAACAAAAAATAACCCCAAAAAATCTAATTTTTCGAGCTCATAACAAATAAAATGAACACCCAGTTAAATTTCATGTGCATGTTGTCTCATTTGTCTCTCTTTATACATTTTTTTAAACTGAAAAATATCTGTGCAACACTTTAAATTATTCTGTTGAGAATTCCAAAGTTTTACGCCAACAACAGAAATACACATTTGTTTTAAAGTGGTGCGAACAACTTGATGCTTAAAATCAAATCTCCTATGATTTTCACCTTCTGAGCTAAAACACAAACAACTTCTGCATGTTCTCTGGCAATATTCTGTTCTTGGCTTTAAACATTACTAATAATGTCTGAAGTTCGATTATCTCTTTAAATTTCAATAACCCTGACTTAATAAATAATATATTGGTATGTTCTCTAAACTCAACTTTGTGAATTATTCAAATTGCTCTTTTCTGCATTAAAACCAATGGGATTATATTGCTTATGTATGTGGTACCCCACACTTCTACACAATAACTAAAATAAGGCAATATAAGTGAACAGTACAGCATTCTCATTGTTTTACAATCCAAAACATACTTGACTTTGTTCAGAATAAAAATATTCTTTGACACCTTTTGTTTAATGTATGATATATGAGATTTCCATGTCAATTTTTCATCCGTTATAACTCCTAGAAACCTAAACTCAGATACTTTCTCAATGTTAACTCCATTAATAGATAATGAAACTTCACCCTTTCTTTTATTTGCAAAAAACATTAATTGTTGTTTTTTCACATTTAATGATAACCAAGACTTAAGTTGAACCATTTCATTTTCAATACTTTCAGATAATGATTTTAAATTATCTCCAGAACAACAACAACAAAAAAATTGTCTCATCTGCAAACAAGACAAACTTGAATAAATTTGAGACTTCACAAATGCCATTTAAATATAAAATAAAGAGTTTAGGCCCCAAAATAGAACCTTGTGGAACTCCACATTCAATTGTCAAACATTCTGAAGTATTACCAGCAAAATGCACATATTGTTGTCTGTTCTGTAAATAGCTGGTTAACCAGTTAAGGACAACTCCTCTCACACCATATCCATTCAACTTTGAAATTAAAATAGAACGATCTATTGTATGAAATGCTTTCTTTAAAACAGTGAATACCCCTACTGTACATTTCTTTTTGTCAATAGCTGTTATGATTTCTTCTATTGTATTCATTATTGCTAGAGCCGTAGAACGTTTTGTCCTAAAACCATATTGACTCTCACTCAATAAGTCATTATTTTCGATATAACTATCTAATTTTTGAACAAACAATTTTTCTAGCACTTTTGAAAATTGTGAAAGCAATGATACTTTATACTTGATGCATCAAGTGAAAATATTTTCAACACAAGAAAATAAACTTCATAGCTTCAGTCCACCATGTAATGTTCTTTATATTATACGGACACATCCAGAAAAAAAAATATACAAGTTAGTCAAAATAATTTTAAATATTGAACCGGTTCACCATTTTGACAATGTCAGCGGGAAAACGCTGGGAGTGACATCATCAGAGTGAAATATTGGGAATTATTATCCATACAGGACACTTTTTCAATGGAATAAAAACATGTTCTCGTCCCTTCTAGCAGGTTTCATTTATTTGGTTGGATAGCATGCAATATTGTTAGCATATCGCTTATCCTACATGTATGACGTCACTCTACCCAATAGAGAATGAGCGTTGAATATGGTTTGCGATATTGCATGGTTGTCAAGACAACATGACGTCACACATCGGAGACGTAAAACTTCCGTGTTAGCGAGCGACTGAGACAATTTGTGAACAAACATGGCCGCCAGGTTTGCTTCATTAAATACTGAAGAAGATTTTGAGAGAATTTTGAAAGGGAAAGATGCGTTGAACACCTGAAAGGAATGTGTATGGATAATAATAATAATAATAATAATAATAATAATAATAATAATGTCTGGCTTTTTTCATGGTATATCAGATATATTCCATTCAGCTACTCATCTTCGACTCATTAATTATCATGCTAGCTGAATGTAATATATCTGATATCCCATGAAAAAAAAACCCCAGCCAATATTATTTAAATATGTCACTCAGATCTGCGATGGCACAGTGGTGTAGTGGTTAGCGCTGTTGCCTCACAGCAAGAAGGTCCTGGGTTCGAGCCCCGTGGCCAGCGAGGGCCTTTCTGTGTGGAGTTTGCATGTTCTCCCCGTGTCCACGTGGGTTTCCTCCGGGTGCTCCGGTTTCCCCCACAGTCCAAAGACATGCAGGTTAGGTTAACTGGTGACTCTAAATTGAGCGTAGGTGTGAATGTGAGTGTGAATGGTTGTCTGTGTCTATGTGTCAGCCCTGTGATGACCTGGTGACTTGTCCAGGGTGTACCCCGCCTTTCGCCCGTAGTCAGCTGGGATAGGCTCCAGCTTGCCTGCGACCCTGTAGAACAGGATAAAGCAGCTAGAGATAATGAGAACATATAGGTATAAAATAAGTGCTGCCGGCTGGGCGAGGTTTGTTTTGCCTGGCAACACTTGTTTGAAGAGTTTTAAGAGCATGCATCGCATACAGTCAAAACATCTCATCTCATTATCTCTAGCCGCTTTATCCTTCTACAGGGTCGCAGGCAAGCTGGAGCCTATCCCAGCTGACTACGGGTGAAAGGCGGGGTACACCCTGGACAAGTCGCCAGGTCATCACAGGGCTGACACATAGACACAGACAACCATTCACACTCACATTCACACCTACGCTCAATTTAGAGTCACCAGTTAACCTAACCTGCATGTCTTTGGACTGTGGGGGAAACCGGAGCACCCGGAGGAAACCCACACGGACACGGGGAGAACATGCAAACTCCACACAGAAAGGCCCTCAACGGCCCCAGGGCTCGAACCCAGGACCTTCTTGCTGTGAGGCGACAGCGCTAACCACTACACCACCGTGCCACCCACAGCCAAAACATTTAAAAGTTAAATCTGTTCAGCTCAGTTTGCCGAAGTTGATTCTGATTCAAGTCAGGGTTGCCTCTATGTTATTGTCCCAGACATTTGGACCGTGTGCAGTGATGTGAAATGAAAATAATCCTCTCGAATTCATTACAATTAAATTAACGAGCTTGATTTGACAAGGAGTCGAAAGTCCAGATATTTGTGTTAAAATGAAAGGAGTAGAAGTAGAAATTTGTTTGAAAAATAAAAAACTTCACTAAGTAAAGTATAATTTTATATTCTCAAAACCTACTGAAATACAGTACTGAAGTATTTGCGTTGTTACTTCTCACCTCTGCAGGGTTCAGATTTTTTGCCCAAAGGTTGACAAAGGTATTTATTTATTTATTTATTTGAATGAATCTGATTTACAGACAAGCCGAGGGTGATGGTGTTGAGGTGAATCTATTTACATGAAGGAATTCTTTAGAAATATGTTCCTACATTGTGTTGTGTATTTACTGATCTATACGCTGACATATTTATTCCTGCGATAGTTTACCGTATGTCCATTTCTATTTCATTGCCCCATCTCTGGAACTACTTTGTATTCCTCTCCTCTTCTGTTCTGTTCTCTGCTGTTGTGCTCTACAATTTGTAATAACGCCATTTCTCTGACAGGTTTTTTTTTTTTTTTTTAATATAGGTCTCCGTGCCAATTTATAGACATCATTAGTGTTCACCTTAACCACCACTGAGCGAGCCAAGGGCAACCGCAGCTAGAAATGATCCACGCTTTTAAAATAGAAGTTTTGTTAAGCAGATTTTTAATCATCCTACAGTATATTTTAGCATTTTGTTTAAATAACCAAAAAAAAAAAAAAATGCCGATGGTGATGGTTGTTCTTGTTTTCTTCACATGCCCTGCCCCCTCCTGGGAAGGAAAAAAAAACCCACAGGGATTTCTTTCCAGAATCTTCTGAGGCGACGTGCCAGCCGACTCCAGTGAACAAAATTACAACTTCAACTGATTCCTGATGAAACATCACACCTGAAGACACATTAACGCTTCCATATGAGGAGCTCCGTCCTTTTCCGTCCTCCTGAGGTGCAGATGTTCAGACCTCTGTATTTCAAGACCGGAGTTATTTATAAAGTTTGGACCTGAAGTTATGAAGTGATTTGATGAAGAGAAGAATATGAGATCTGAGTGACTCTCTTTCATTTGTTAAATAGTAAGTAATTAAAATATATATATATATATATATATAAAAAAACACAAGTCATGCTGTTATCGTAAAATAATCAGTGACAGGGTGGTGTGATGGCAGAGACTGTTATCACCCCAAAGATGATTTGATTCCTCTAACAGAACATGACAGTAAGTGTTTTATTCCTCTTGTACCACAGAAATTGACTTTTTTTTAATTTCTTATCTGTTTGTCATTACGTTGTTGTGAAATGTTGGGAAATATTCATGAAACAAGTTCTTTATTAATCACTTATTACAGCTGGAAATCGGCTGTGTTCCCTTGTTTGAAGTGGTTCAAGTGTTCTATTGTTCCCTAATTTCCAATGTTCCTGAGGTTCTAGCATTTCCTAGCTTCTTCGGTTCCTTAGTTTTCAGTATTCACTAGTTTCTAGTATTCCCCAGCTTCTTGTGTTCCCTAATTTTCAGCTCTATAGTTTACCCTAATTTCTAACTTTCTAGTGTTCCCAAATTTCAAGTTTCCTTAATGTTCTCCAATTTCATGTGTTTGCTATTTTTTGTGTTCCCTAGCTTCACCTGTTCTGTAATTTTCAGCTCTGTAATGTTCCCTAATTTCCAGTTTTCTAGTGTTCCCTGATTTCCAACATTCACTAATTTCTAAAGTTCCCAAGCTCCATGTTTTCTCGAATTTTCAGCTCCTTGTGTTTCATAATTTCCAGTTTTCTAGTGTTCCCTGATGTCCAATGTTCACTAGTTTCTAACATTCCCTAGCTCCTGGTGTTCCCTACATTTCAGCTCTGTAGTGTTCCCTAATTTCCAGCTTTCTAGTGTTTCTTGATTTCCAAAATTAACTAATATTTAATGTTCCCTAACTCCTTGTGTGCCCTAATTTCCAGTTTTCTAGTGTCCTCTGATTTCCAACATTCACTAGTTTCTAATATTCCCAAGCTCCTTCTGCTTCCTAATTTCCATCTTTCTAATGTTTTCGAATTTCCAATGTTCCAGAGGTTCCAGCATTTCCTGACTCCTTCTTTCGCCTCATTTTCAGTTCTGTAGTTTATCCTAATTTCCAGTTTTCCAATGTCCCCTAGTTTTCAGTATTCACTAGTTTCTAGTATTCCCCAGCTTCTTGTGTTCCCTAATTTTCAGCTCTATAGTTTACCCTAATTTCTAGCTTTCTAGTGTTCCCAAATTTCAAGTTTCCTTAATGGTCTCCAATTTCCTGTGTTTGCTATTTTTTGTGTTCCCTAGCTTCACCTGTTCTGTAATTTTCAGCTCTGTAATGTTCCCTAATTTCCAGTTTTCTAGTGTTCCCTGATTTCCAACATTCACTAATTTCTAAAGTTCCCAAGCTCCATGTTTTCTCGAATTTTCAGCTCCTTGTGTTTCATAATTTCCAGTTTTCTAGTGTTCCCTGATTTCCAATGTTCACTAGTTTCTAACATTCCCTAGCTCCTGGTGTTCCCTACATTTCAGCTCTGTAGTGTTCCCTAATTTCCAGCTTTCTAGTGTTCCCTGATTTCCAAAATTAACTAATATTTAAATGTTCCCTAGCTCCTTGTGTGCCCTAATTTCCAGTTTTCTAGTGTCCTCTGATTTCCAAAATTCACTAGTTTCTAATATTCCCAAGCTCCTTCTGCTTCCTAATTTCCATCTTTCTAATGTTCTCGAATTTCCAATGTTCCAGAGGTTCCAGCATTTCCTGACTCCTTCTTTTGCCTCATTTTCAGTTCTGTAGTTTATCCTAATTTCCAGTTTTCCAATGTCCCCTAGTTTCCAGTATTCAAGTTTTCCCTGTTTTCCAGTGGAATCTTGTTTACATTGCTCCTTAACTTCTAAACTTGGCTTTAAATGCACAGACAATGTCTCACAGTATTTTCCTGTTTTTCCATGAAACAGTTAAATGCTGTATCTTCAACAGATTTTTCAAATTCGAGAACTTTCTAGGTCTATCAAAGTCATTTCATCTTTTTTCCCCCAATGCATTAAATGTTTGATGTCTACATTTCTGGATTTAAAGTGACAGTGGGGACAGACGTGTGTGTGTCCGTACTGCAGAAATAATTATTTGAATGTGTGTGCAGTTTTGAAGATTTAGTGAGCCTGGGTTTGCTTTTCTGCCTGTAGTTTTCCTGTAATGGAGGATAAATGGCAGCACTGTTTGAGAAGATGGAGAAATTATTTTTCGCTTGAATAATCTAACGTTTGTTCCTGCGACGAGGATAAATGGACTTTGGCCTGTGAGAAGATGGATAAATAATTGTCTGTGTTTCTGCTTTGTTTCCACAAATGGTTTGACCTTGGGAATGTTAAAGTTTTTGCACTTTTGCTAAAGTCCTGAGCAAACAATTCACACTGCTCTCAACTCTTCACAGTAACTTTGATATTTAACAGTTATTCCACGAAATCGAGTCGTACCGTACATGAGCTGATAGCTGACAAGGCGCATAGCACCGAGTCGGCGATACGCCATGTACAACGAGATTGAGTAGAATAACTTATTCTATCCACATTCACTGGATTTGGAGAAACAGAGCATTTTTATTTTTTACAAATCCGATAAATAAAAGTTTATACAAAACGTCCGACAAAATCATTTCCGCTTAGAATGTGAACAAATCAGTGAAATGACAGGAGCAATTTGTGGAATTCTTAGGTGTGACCCAACCACAAGTAGAACTTGCGATCTCCTGGTTGAGAAGCAGGCGGACACGCAAACCACTAGGCCAACTTGCAGTCAGTCCAAAGACACGTGGTTAGGTCAACATGGGGCAGCCAGGGCCTGAGGTTGGGCTGAAGTGCCTTTGAGCAAGGCTCCGAACCCCCAACAGCTCCCTGGATGCTGTAGCATCGCTGCCCACTGCTCTGGGTGCCAACTTGCAGTCAGTCCAAAGACACATGGTTAGGTCAACATGGGGCAGCCAGGGCCTGAGGTTGGGCTGAAGTGCCTTTGAGCAAGGCACCGAACCCCCAACAGCTCCCTGGGTGCTGTAGCATCGCTGCCCACTGCTCTGGGTATGTGTGTGTGTGTGTGTGTGTGTGCTCATTGCTCACTTGTGTGCGCATGTATGTGTTCACTGCTTCAGATTGGTTAAATGCAGAGGACGAATTTCCCTGTGCTTGAGTGTACATGTGACAAAGGCTTCTTCTTCTTCAAGGGAATCAAACTTTGGTCCCAAAGCTGGTTCTTTAACCATTAGGCCGTGCCTTCTACCAATATGATACTTTGCAGGCGAAGCTGCTGCTAGTATTTTCTGATAAATGTACAGTGAAAAGTTTTCGTGGCAGATTTCTTGCTATCCTCTAGATTCCAGTTATTCCTTTTCCCAGTATTCTTCACTTCATTTTCTTCCATTGTTCCTTTTATTTAAGATTTTAGCATTTCAGATTTTCCAGTAATATCTATCAAGCCGTTATCCTTTCCTTATTTTCAGTCTTCCTTGGGTTCTTTAGCGCACGGTTCCACAGCTGTCGTGCATTTCATTAAACCTTCGCTGCTTGCATAGAGTCCTCTCATTGTCCCTTTCAAACTCTGGTATGTCTCATCTCATCTCATTATCTGTAGCCGCTTTATCCTGTTCTACAGGGTCGCAGGCAAGCTGGAGCCTATCCCAGCTGACTACGGGTGAAAGGCGGGGTACACCCTGGACAAGTCGCCAGGTCATCACAGGGCTGACACATAGACACAGACAACCATTCACACTCACATTCACACCTACGCTCAATTTAGAGTCACCAGTTAACCTAACCTGCATGTCTTTGGACTGTGGGGGAAACCGGAGCACCCGGAGGAAACCCACGTGGACACGGGGAGAACATGCAAACTCCGTACAGAAAGGCCCTCGCCGGCCACGGGGCTCGAACCCGGACCTTCTTGCTGTGAGGCGACAGCGCTAACCACTACACCACCGTGCTGCCCACTCTGGTATGTATTGAATAAAATACTTGTAGGACTTGCTTTCATGTTTTATGCTCATTTTCTTGCCATAGTATGGACTCACTCCAGTAACTCTCTCTCTCTCTCTCTCTCTCTCTCTCTCTCTCCACCCCCATGTTTTGATCCATTTTGCTTCCAATGACCATGATTTTTGACCAACCCTTAATAAAACATTGAGCTGCCTCTGGCTTTCTCAAGCTAGACAAACTAAGTGACTGTTCAGACTGTTCAGAAGATGCAATATTTAATAGCAACTGCTGTCACATGGGGTTCATGTCATCCTGCATTAAATATCAGAAGCACCAGAATGAAGCAAGTAGAGTTCAGTGAAACAAAACCTGACACTTTAAAGATGACAACTAGGGTGTAGTGTGTAGCTCTTCTTCAATAACATTATGGTTCCTTCAATATTTACCAGTTACAAATCTCAGAGACGTCCGAACAGTACAAGTGTGTTGAGAGGAGGTTTAGTATGATCAGACTGTGAATAAGACGAGCAGAGGACAGTCGTTATGACTCCAGGAGCAGTTCTTAGGCTTGGTACGGTACATGCTTGAGGATTTTCAACTCATAACCGACATAGCGACAGATTTAAAATTTAATATTTTAACTGTAAGAACCCACACATCATTCATACGATTCAGTTGAGACACAGGACCACACACACACACACGGCAACTATACGGGATGATTTCAGAGTGATGATTCCAGGGACTTGGGCTCTCACAGAAACTCATTCTGAAAAGTTTGAACTCTTGGAGTGGAGTGGAGTGCTCTGAGGAAAAAAAAAAGAATGCAGTGCACTCTCTTTTCTACAGAAGCCGCGAGAGGCCCTTCATATAATCTTTTTTTATTCACCTTGTTATCCCGAGATAACGACGTGATTAATTCAGGATGTCGAGAAAGCAACACAACTAATTCGAGATCTCGAGAAAACAAGGCAATTATTCCGTGATCTCGAGAAAACAAGACAATTATTTCATGATCTCGAGAAAACAGCTGAGATTTCTAGCAGAGCTGCGTCCCCTGTGGGTCAGACAACGAAGACTTAGAAATTGGCGGACATGTAACAGAGCAGAAATGGCTTTTTACGATGCCTTGAGAGAGAGAGGGTGGCCAGTCTTCTGTGGAGGTGCCGCAGACTAATTTTGAAATTGTCCCTTATTAAAAGACTTAATGCAATCTCTCCCTGTGTCAACCCCTGATCAAAATATTGCCTTATTAGGTGATCGATTATTCCAGACATTCTAATGACCAAAGTTGCGTCTATACAGAATGAGAAATAGCCCCAAAGTCAGCATATCAGAAATCGCTTGGCGCACCTGAATGAACCATTTCTCAGCTATTTACTCGAGATCATGGAATAATGGTTTTGTTTTCTCGAGATCTCGAATTAGTTGTGCTGTTTTCTCGAGATCCTGAATTAATTATGTCGTTATCTCGGGATGGGCGGCACGGTGGTGTAGTGGTTAGCGCTGTCGCTTCACAGCAAGAAGGTCCGGGTTTGAGCCCCGGGGCCGGCGAGGGCCTTTCTGTGTGGAGTTTGCATGTTCTCCCCGTGTCCGCGTGGGTTTCCTCCGGGTGCTCCGGTTTCCCCCACAGTCCAAAGACATGCAGGTTAGGTTAACTGGTGACTCTAAATTGAGCGTAGGTGTGAATGTGAGTGTGAATGGTTGTCTGTGTCTATGTGTCAGCCCTGTGATGACCTGGCGACTTGTCCAGGGTGTACCCCGCCTTTCACCCGTAGTCAGCTGGGATAGGCTCCAGCTCGCCTGCGACCCTGTAGAACAGGATAAAGCGGCTAGAGATAATGAGATGAGATGAGATGAGATGAGATGAGATGAGATGAGAAAATCAGGGAGATGGTGAGCCAATCAGTGACCTGAGAATGATTTCTGTAAATCCCTCACACTACAGGATTATTTGGGCAGAAAATCGCATCTGAGCAGCTTCGAATCGGGAACGCCCTCATGATTACCAGAAGGGGAAAATCGGATCTATAGCCCAATTGTCTACTGTGGGGTCTATGTTACAGACATTTAGCAGATGCTCTTATCCAGAGCGATGTACAACACACCCAGAGCAGCCTGGGGAGCAGTTAGAGCAGACCTGGGCATTTTACGGCCCGCGGGCCACATCTGCCCTTTGGTTCATTCTGACCGGCCCGCGTAAGGTTAATTAGAAATTACAAAATAAACGTATTTTCTAATTTTACCTCATGCATGGACTGAATGTGCATTGCTTTTATTTTGAAGTTGTGTTCAACAAAAACGCAACACGCACGACATGAACATGACATGAAATCCCACGAAACCTAATCCCGCGATAACTACTTCCGAAATTTGTTCAGACCAACCACAAACTTGTACGTCATCCTTCAAACGGTCCAGCCAATCACATAGTGTGACGTCACCAGCAGGCGCCGGAGCCCGAGCCGATCTGTAGATCTGATTCCTACACCGAATGGACTGATGATCATCTGTCAGCTGTGCTTCGCATCTCCACCTCAGACATTCAACCTGACTCTGATGCACTCGTTAAAGACCAACAGAGACTAGATTTCTCTCACTGAACAAATAAAAAACACCAAATGAGGTGATTAGACTACAAATGTGGGCATCATTATTATAATATGATGTATCTTGTTTGATATTTGGAGTAGAAAGACAATATTGTGATGTCTTTATTGTGTTTTGGGATGAATGTGACTGAAAAAAAAATGGTACAAACGTTCACATTTTGTTAACCATTGTTTTGGGAAATTTGATTGAATAAATGACATTTTTTGTAAGGCAACCTCTTTTTTCCAGACTCTTACCAGTCTTAGCAGCTTGTAAAAACAATGATATTTATTGCTTTATATAAAGAAATACAATTAATATTATGCAGAATTTAGTTCAGCCTTATGGTCCGGCCCTCCACAAAATTTTCTGTTTCTCATGTGGCCCCATGGAAAAAATAATTGCCCACCCCTGAGTTAGAGGTTAGGTGCCTTGTTCAAGGGCACTTCAGCCATTCCTGCTGGTCAAGGCGGCACGGTGGTGTAGTGATTAGCACTGTCACCTCACAGCAAGAAGGTTCTGGGTTCGAGCCCAACAGCCGACGGGGGCCTTTCTGTGTGGAGTTTGCATGTTCTCCCCGGGTGCTCCGGTTTCCCCCACAGTCCAAAGACATGCAGGTTAGGTTAACATGGGGCAGCCAGGGCCTGAGGTTGGGCTGAAGTGCCCTTGAGCAAGACATCTAACCCCCAACTGCTCCCTGGGCACTGTGAGCATGGCTGCCCACTGCTCTGGATATGTCGGTGTGCTCATTGCTCGCATTTGTGTGTTCACTGCTTCAGATGGGTTACAGTATATGCAGAGAGGAATTTCACAAGTTTACATGTGATGAATAACGCTCTTCTTCAAAATGGTGAGCTCACTATATAGTGAATAGTGAGTGATTTAGGACACAGGGTAGGGCTTTAAAAAGTCCAGGGAAGTCCAAGTGCAGAGACCTCAGGAAAAATGGAAAAGGCAACAAACCAAATGCCACAGAAGCCTTGACTGGTGGAAATATCGATTGTATTTTTGAAGAAAACAATTTTAAGAAAATTGTTAAAAATAAAATAATAAAATTCACTTTCACTGTGCTCAGTTGAGTAGCTCATTTTTCAAAGTAACAATTCAGAGCAAAATGAAAACAGCAGAAGTGATGGAAACAGGTCCGGGGCCGCATACGGCTTTCTCTGGACCGGATTAAAAAAATCCGTATCTGCCCAGTCACATGACTCTTCCCAATGGTTTTATTAAGAGCACATGCATGGGTCTGTACAGATCATATGGATTACTGCCACCAACGTTCTTGCAGGAGGTTATGTTTTCACCTCTGTTTGTTCGTTTGTCTTTTCCCACTTTTCTGTTCTGTTCAAAAGTAGGGTGACCAGATTTCCCGAGTCTGAAACCGGGACACTTTTGCGCGCGACCATGCTCGTGCTCGCACACCTTTTTTTTATGTAAACGTGACACTCAGAGAGGTGCTCTTATCATTTTGTTGAAGCTCACATTTATCAACATCTCACATGAAATAAAACAACCTTTACGAAAATCTACCATGGTTTACTATGGTTTTACCATGGTTTTTATGTAGTGACCATGGTTATACCATGGTTTTTATGTAGTAACCATGATTCTACCATGGTATCTCATGGTTATTCTAAGTACTATGACCCAACCATAGTATTACTATGGTTCATCCATGGTAGTAGCCATGGTTCTACTATGGTATTTCATGGTGATTCTAAGTACTATGAACCAACCATAGCATTACTGTGGTTTATCCATAGTACTGCAGTAGCTGTGGTAGCATCATAGTTGTATGTGTAATAGGTCATAGTAACTATGAAATTAGTTTAAAAAGGGATAGTATGGTTTTTAAAAGGATGCACTAACTGTAGTATTACCATGCTTTCGTCCAACAGTCAATGCTGTAGAGAAGGATCTCGATTAACAGCCCAGATACATTAACATTTACTTAGAACCTAAAAATTTAAGTGAACATTGAGGTAAAATGCATGTAGTACATCCTAAACAACAACAATAATAATACACTCTAAAAATACTGGGTCAGAAATAACTCAACTTTAACCCAACCACTGGGCTAATATTGCACGAACTCAACAGTAGGTTATCTTAGCCCAAACAATTGGGTTGAAACGATTGGGTGCAAAGATTATACCATAGTGAAACCATGGTTAAATCATGGTTAAACCATAGTCATGAACCATGGTTTTCATGGTTACCCAAAAAACCATGAAAACCATGAATAACTGTCAACCATGGTAAAACCATGGTTAGTTTTCATAGTAAAACCATGGTTAATTTTTGTAAACCGGCATTTTTTTATCTAGTAGCATAGTGGCATACAGATCAGTTAAATTATGGTCAGACAACAGATTTTGTAATGGCTGAGAATAGGCCAGGCTATGTCCATAGGCCAAATTTAAACTGATTTATTTCACCTGTTTGTGAGAACACCAAGAAGAATGCATATGCACATGTAGGCTATAGCTCTAAAATTGCATGCACTATAGCATGAACTTAAAAAGTAGATATGTGACCTCAACATAGCCTCGGTCAGAATCAACCTTACTAACCATTCCCCACAACTGAATGAATAAAGCAAGAAGATGTGTACAAAAGTCAACGCTTTAATGGAAGGTGCAACAAGCTGTTCAACACATGAAAATCTACCATGGTTTACTATGGTTTTACCATGGTTTTTATGTAGTAACCATGATTCTACCATGGTATCTCATGGTTATTCTAAGTACTATGAACCAACCATAGTATTACCATGGTTCATCCATGGTAGTAACCATGGATCTACTATGGTATTTCATGGTGATTCTAAGTACTATGAACCAACCATTAGCATTACTGTGGTTTATCCAGAGTACTGCAGTAGCTGTGGTAGCATCATAGTTGTATGTGTAATAGGTCATAGTAACTATGAAATTAGATAAAAAAGGGATAGTATGGTTTTTAAAAGGATGCACTAACTGTTGTATTACCATGCTTTCGTCCAACAGTCAATGCTGTAGAGAAGGATCTCGATTAACAGCCCAGATACATTAACATTTACCTTATGGCCCTTTTCCACTACCCTTTTTCAGCTCACTTCAGCCCAACACGGCTCGCATTTCGACTACCTCAGAACAGCATGACTCAGCTCGCTTCAGCCCTGCTTAGCACCCAAAACTCGCACGGTTTTGGAGTGGGGCTGAAGCAAGCCAAACCGAGCTGAGTGAGGCTGGGGGCGTGAGTAGACACTCCCCTGTGCACTGATTGGTGAGGAGGAGTGTCCTCACATGCCCACACACGCCCCGCGAGCACGCTGGGATCTGTAAACACCGCAAACCCGGAAGAAGAATTACGAGAATTTCTGAAGCCTTATGCGCCTCGCCTCATCTATACGCTCTTGCCAGTATCTGTTGGCGTTGTCGGTGACAACAAGCCACAGCACCAAGACCAGCAACACTAACGACTCCATGTCCTCCATGTTTATTGTTTACTATCCGGGTCGTGAGACTACCGCTTAAAAGATCACTGATGTCACTGTTTGCGCCGCCTAACGACATCACGTGACGTCCACCCACTTTCGCTAACTCAACCCAATGTGTCCACCCACTTCCAGCCAGCACGGTTCAGCGCGGTTGTAGTCGAAATGCAACTCCAACAGCCCCGCTCAGCTCGACTCAGCCCAACTCAGCACGGCACGGCTCAGCCGCGCTGGTAGTGGAAAAGCGGCATTAGTGAAACCATGGTTAAATCATGGTTAAACCATAGTCATGAACCATGGTTTTCATGGTTACCCAAAAAAACCTGAAAACCATGAATAACTATAAACCATGGTAAAACCATGGTTAGTTTTCATAGTAAAACTATGGTTAATTTTCGTAAGGGTATGGCCAAACTGTCAG
The DNA here is from genome assembly GCF_027579695.1 of Neoarius graeffei. Lineage (NCBI taxonomy): Eukaryota > Metazoa > Chordata > Actinopteri > Siluriformes > Ariidae > Neoarius > Neoarius graeffei. Next base: position 7,107,905 of record NC_083576.1, on the reverse strand, counting down.
AATGGTATGTTAAACAGAAACAAAAAAGAGACAAGTGATTTGAGAATATACACTCAAACAAAACAGCAGTAAAGGAGGAGAGGGGCGACAGCCCGAGGAAAGCCCCCACAGGAGCGCACATCATTTGCAGCATAGGCTACCCAACTCAGTACAAGAACAAAACACTTACAGTGTATGCAGTCGGCTTCGTGCGCATTGTTCTGCACCTCTCGGAGGAAGGGGTAGGTGCCCTGTAAATCTTTGGAAAAGGTACATTTTCTTTTCGGCATAATTGCTGCGCCATTACTGCTGCTAGCTGCTAGACAAAGAACATTCGCGCCAGTTAATGTTTATTTTATTGTTGCATGGCAACACGTTCTGTTGTCTGGAATAATGTGGCTAAATAAACACCCATGCCACAGGGCCAGGGGGCAGTAACCAGGAAAGTTTGCGATTCCTGTCAATTCATCAAAATAGTAAATGCAGACATTTCTCCGCTAATGATTCCCATGCTGCTCAGTCGCAAACGTCGCGAGTGGCGAAAACCGGGACATATCCGTGTCCCGACAGACTTTTGTCGGGACTCGGGACACACAACCCCAAATCGGGACTGTCCCGGTAAAATCAGGACGTCTGGTCACCCTATACAAAAGTCAGTTTCATGGGTTTACAAACATCATGCCTGAGGACAGCAGTTGAAAATTAGCCTGCTGGCTAACACTGGCACATTTACAGTTCTGTTGATTAATGTGCAGTGTCCTTTGAAATAAATGAAATGTAACTCAAAAAGCAGTGAACGGATTTGGATGAAATTTGGCGGACAGCTTTAGTATCATCCTAGCTTCAAGTGATTTGATTTTGATGTTGATGATACATATGTGGCTTGGTGGAGGTATGGACTCTACCGAGTAACCTTCTGGTTTGCTCAATGTCTGGAACCATCCACAATAAAACGTGCAAAAAGAGAATCAGTCAGTCATCAGCAGTATGGTAGGTGTGTGTCGGGATCAAGCATCAGGAGTACACATCTCTCTCTCTCTCTGCCAACAGAAAGAGCGAACACATTATTGCTATTGTGCTTTCTTACCCAACGGTGGTTTAAGCCAGTGAACCATGAACAGAGATGAGGTTAAGGGATTTGCTCAGGAGCTCAACAATCTCTCTGACAGTGCTGAAGTTTGAACTCGCGACTGTCTTGTCACTTTCAGAGAACTTTAACAGCAAACGCACAGATAGAGAAACCCAAGCATGCTCTCCATGCACCACTGGGGGACAGATGAGGGATGAGGGACGAGGGACAAGCTCTCCATTCACTAATGGGGAGTCTGGAAACTGACCAACTTAATAAAGACACTCGGTCTCAGGCACGACAGACTGATTCAGGCAAACTGTCCAAACAAGTCATTACGCTGATGATACAAATGAGGAACGAGCAAGTGATGTGTATGTGTGCATGGGCATGTTTTAATATCTTGGTGGGAAGAAAATGTCTTCAGGATGATTGGAACATCTGAACGGTTTGATAATAAATGAAATAAAATGAATAAAAGCCTAAAATAGCGAAATGCTTACTGAGTACTGGGGTTAAGGTTTAAACGCAGTGCACCTTATTATCATTGATTAGCTGCATGTCAGTGCAAGGTCCTCACCAGAATTGGAAGATAAATGCATGTGTGTGTGTGTGTGTGTGTGTGTGTGTGTGTGTGTGTGTGTGTGTGTGTGTGTGTAAAATACAGTGCAAAGAAAACTAATTACGACACAGCAGAGCGATGAGTGTCTCCACCCTGCAGTTCAGTGAAACACGTTTGTGTGGGACCGACTCCATGCAGAGCTCAAACAGACGTCTGCTTCCACAAGTCTTTAACCTTTCGACTCTCTCTAGTCTCTGTCTGCAGCACACTCAGTCATGTGCAATTTTGTAACACGATCGGAAAAAAAAAAGAGAGAGAGAGAGAGAGAGAGAAAAGACTAAAATAGACGAGAACCATCATGGGTAAAACTTGCATATAAAATTAAGGATACAAACTCTTAATTGGTTAGCTCTTAATTAATTAGCTGTTTTGTAATTTTATATATCCCGGGCGGCACGGTGGTGTAGTGGTTAGCGCTGTCGCCTCACAGCAAGAAGGTCCGGGTTCGAGCCCCGGGGCCGGCGAGGGCCTTTCTGTGCGGAGTTTGCATGTTCTCCCCGTGTCCGCGTGGGTTTCCTCCGGGTGCTCCGGTTTCCCCCACAGTCCAAAGACATGCAGGTTAGGTTAACTGGTGACTCTAAATTGAGCGTAGGTGTGAATGTGAGTGTGAAAGGTTGTCTGTGTCTATGTGTCAGCCCTGTGATGACCTGGCGACTTGTCCAGGGTGTACCCCGCCTTTCACCCGTAGTCAGCTGGGATAGGATCCAGCTTGCCTGCGACCCTGTAGAACAGGATAAAGCAGCTAGAGATAATGATATATATATATATATCCCCCCAAGATATTTAGATGGAAATTGTCAGTCACATAGATGGTAGTGTCTCATCTCATCTCATCTCATTATCTGTAGCCGCTTTATCCTGTTCTACAGGGTCGCAGGCGAGCTGGAGCCTATCCCAGCTGACTACGGGCGAAAGGCGGGGTACACCCTGGACAAGTCGCCAGGTCATCACAGGGCTGACACATAGACACAGACAACCATTCACACTCACATTCACACCTACGCTCAATTTAGAGTCACCAGTTAACCTAACCTGCATGTCTTTGGACTGTGGGGGAAACCGGAGCACCCGGAGGAAACCCACGCGGACACCATGCAAACTCCACACAGAAAGGCCCTCGCCGGCCACAGGGCTCGAACCCGGACCTTCTTGCTGTGAGGCGACAGCGCTAACCACTACGCCACTGTGCCGCCCTAGATGGTAGTGTACTGAATACAAAGTTTGAAAAATTAGTAAAAACAAATTATGCAAAGTAGCATTTAATTAGTATTAATTATGCGAATGAGGTAAATCATAAAACCGGTACACTCTCTTCTTCAAAGTTTCACCAAATGTCTTTATTTGTGCGATATAAAGCTGATCTTAACTCTCATTTATACATCACAAAGAAGGAGAAATCAAAGCTAACTGTAAAATATGCCTAAATAAGCACTGAATGTCATTCTCGTCTACCATTCTCTATCACAATTAAAACAAGGAATGAAAGATAATTTCTAATCCCCTCTTTGTGCTCTGTAGGCCTTTGTGTTTCTCAGAAGTAGGGCCTACTAGTGTTTATATGAAAGAATATAAATTATTCTTATTTCGATTAATATTCACAGCTTTCAAGGTGAACGTTGAAAAACACAGTCTGATCCACATCCAATAAACAATTCACACGAACTGAACTTGACACTCACTTTTCTGACTGTGTTTTTGTTTTGTTTTGTTTTTAAAATCTCATTCCAACCACTAAGATCTCAATATTTTTCATCAGAACAACTGCAGTTCTATTCTAAAATAGTTATTTATTTACATGAATCAGTTTGATTTGAAAAAAAAAAAGTAGGTAAATCTATGAAAACTCATTTCAAAGTCTCCCGTGAATCAGAACATCAAAACTAGCAGATGGAAAATTTTGCTGAATCCTTCATCAGAAACAGTGAGAGCGAGAGAACATCGCTATAAAAGTGATCTGATTGATATTCACAAGTCGTCCAGTCAGAAACCGATCAAAAGAGAGAGAGAGAGAGAGAGAGAGAGAGAGAGAGCCTGACCACTTTCCTGCGAATCAAAAAGAAAAGCACCGGCAGTTTCCTGATGTCCCATGAGCAGAGTTTTTACTCTGTTGTACTGACTTCAACCTGCCTTTACTCCCAAAGTACTGAACAGAGCTTAATGAGATACATTCCTTTGGAAAGCAGAGATTATACGCTTTTTAACGAGTATTCACAATAGAAAATATTCAAGAGTTAAGCAATGACAGATTTGGAAACTTAGATGAGCGTCTGCGTGGATAGTTTTCACAGCACGGCCAGCGAGCGTCTGATACGCCTATTATCAGACAGTAGACCAGATTAATATACAGGTGTGCATTTTCCATTTTTGGACAAAGGACGTCTGTTTTAATTACAGTTCTCTATCATGAGACCAGTTCTTCTTTTCAAAATTGTTGTTGCATTGTAATCATATTTTAATTGAATCATTAAGTGCCATCAGTGTGTGGACTAAAACAATCCCTTTCCACTTTTATACTAATTAAAACTAACCCCCCCCCCCATTCATTAACATAAAGTTGCTTCAGCATAGAAGAGAAATTAAGTTCTGAACACGGGGCATAAAAGCCACAGCTCAAGGCTCATTGTATGTGGTGGATAAATTGCATAATATAAAAGCGAGAGAGATTTCTGAAAGCCAGACGTGCTCAGTCAGAGCTGACCCTCATTGAGTACAGCGATGTTCAGTGGCCGGGCAATTAAGGTGGCTTTTAGTCAGAACAAATTTTACCTTGTATATTTTTTTTCTTAAATAAATTGTGTCATGTCAGGGCCAGAGAGCCATCTGTGAGGAAAATCTTGCACTCGGTACAGTATATATTTATAGAACCAGCAACATACAGTCGTGTGCAAAAGTCTTTTCACAGGTGAATAAACACTGTAGACCAAAAATGGCTTAAAAAATAATGAAATGAAAATGTTAACAATAAAAACAAAACAAAAAAAATTAAAACAGTAAGCTAATAAATCAATATGACAAAGTCAATATTTGGTGTGAGATGAAATTTCCTTCGCTTGGAAAAAAAAAAATATATATATATCATCTCATCTCATTATCTGTAGCCGCTTTATCCTGTTCTACAGGGTCGCAGGCAAGCTGGATCCTATCCCAGCTGACTACGGGCGAAAGGCGGGGTACACCCTGGACAAGTCGCCAGGTCATCACAGGGCTGACACAGACACAGACAACCATTCACACTCACATTCACACCTACGGTCAATTTAGAGTCACCAGTTAACCTAACCTGCATGTCTTTGGACTGTGGGGGAACCCGGAGCACCCGGAGGAAACCCACGCGGACACGGGGAGAACATGCAAACTCCGCACAGAAAGGCCCTCGCCGGCCACGGCACTCGAACCCAGACCTTCTTGCTGTGAGGTGACAGCGCTAACCACTACACCACTGTGCCGCCCATATATATTATATAAATAGTGTCCAGTGAATGCAGATTTATGCGGAAATGAGCTGTAGGTTTTCCTGAGCATCTTACAGAACCAGCCACAGTTCTTCTGGACACTTTGACTGTCACACTCGCTTCTTCATTTTGCACCAAAACCCAGCAGCCTTCATTATGTTTTCTTTATTAACCTGAAAAGTGCTCTCTTATGGAATATGCTGCTCAGATGCAAACTTTTTTTTTATATCTTTCTGTAACATTTGATTGTGTGCTTGAAAAAAGTTTGGAACTCAAAAATGTTTTTCTGATTTTTGTGACAGCTTTGGGACCAAAAGGTCGCTGGTTCGATTCTCTGAACCAGCAGGATTGGCTCAAGCACCCTTGAGCAAGGTACCTAACCCCAAGTTGCTCTGGCAAGAGTGGTGGCATAGCTTGTGTCTGATTAGCCAGAGAAAAACTGATGTGATGATATCAGTTCGGGCAAGAACCCAGCCATAACTAACGAACTAACAAACACGACAGAAATCTAGAACAAAGTTTGTACAGTACTGTATGCATAAAGTACCAGTCAAAAGATTGGACATGGCTTCTAATTCAGTGTTTTTTTTTTCTTTATTTTTTAGCTCACACGGCTGTAGGCCGATGAGCTACTGTCATCATGGGGCGTCCGTCCGTCCATCCATCATCCGTCCACAATTCACAAAAATTGTAACTCCTCCCTGAGTTTTCACTGGATTTTGATTCTGATTATTTTGTTTGGAAGATCTAATCAGTCTGCACAAAAATTACTCCCTGGTTTCGTGATTTCTCATGAACAAGTTGCTAATTAGGCTGATTAACGAACTTTCAGGAAAATCGTGACTCCTTCCCGAGTCACAGTTTCACTGGATTTTGATTCTGATTGTTTTGTTTGGAAAATCAAATTGTTCTAAATGTTCTTATGAAGAGCAACTTAGCTCATTATAAAGGAGTCTGGTTTCTCATGGTACGGCCGTGTGAGCTACTGCATCACTGATGCTCTGGTTATTAATTAAAAGACACTTCCTGTCTTAACGTAATGATGAACCATCGTTTCTCTTTACTTCATGAGTGGTTCTTGAGATAGGGCTATAATTAAAAGAGAAAATCGACAAAAATACAAAGAAAAGCCACTATGAAGGAGTAGGTACGTCCAAATTTTTTACTGGTCCTGGAATTAAATAGACAAAAATCTGAAATTTCATATACTCTGAACAAGGAAGTGATGAAAAATTAGAGAAACTACATCTGAGAAAAACAGGATAATGAATGAATAAACCCTTTATTGTCACTGTTACCAGTGAAATTGACCATCAACCTGTCCTTACAGAGGGGGAACAGGACAGGAAAACAGGGATAAAAGAAAAAGAAACACAGTAGTAACATGAGGAAAGATGAGGAAAAAAAGAACACCCCCCCCCCCCCCCCATGCTCCTATCAGGAGTACAGTGTGGGAGCATTTAAAAACCTCCACACAAGCACACAATAACACAAGTACACTTTAAAACATGGGAATTGAGGGGGGGGGGGAAGGGGGGAAGGAGGGGGCAATCAGGGGTGGGGGGGAAGGGGGTAGGAGGGGAGGGGAGGAGGTAGAGGTAACCCAGCACAAGCAAGCAGCCGTCCGCTCCTGCAGCCATGCAAACGGCGCTGGTCACGCACCCGCTTGTCACACTAGGGGTGAAAAACGGCGACCGCGGAAAATTGGGGAAGGAATGTGAAGAATGCGAGAGTGTCTCCCAGCAGTGACCTTCTGGGGGAAATGTGCCCCAGCAACGGCCTTGATCGAGGCCGGTGCTGTTCAGGGAGCCGAATGTCAATAAGATAGAGATTGTTTGGTCTTTCGAACAGACGCAGTCTTTACACGTCCACACCACTCATCCATATCTGTCCATTTCTGTCCATTTCTGTTCAATTCAATTCCATTTGGTCTCCTAAATACTTATTTCTTGCAAATCCGAAAGCGTCTCCCAGATGACAACCATGTTGTGGTTCAAGTTCTGCCACAGTCTGAGTGCCGACAGCTTTGCCCACCGCTCAATCATATCGGGCAGCTTTGCGGGGCTTTGAACAGCTGTCACTATTGTCTGATTTCCTCGATATACCAGGGCAATGCCTAATCCAATCAGCAAAAGTCTGGTAATCATGGTTCCGAATAGGTAGATATCTCCAATGTCCTCCACAGACGTTCCAGCAGGACAGGTGGGTTCCCCCGAACCCAGAAACTGTCAATTTCGTTAGGAGACCAGTTTATCAAATCCATGCTTTTTTAGTTTAGAAATTCAATGCAGAGAGAGTCTCTCAAAAAAAAAAGTATAGGCAGACGAGATGAAACAAAGAGCACAAGCAGGAAAAAAAGGAGAGGAGAGGAGAGGAGAGCAAAGAAATGTGACCACCTTCCGTGAGAGCATGGAGAAGAAAAATAAACCAGAACCATGGAATTAAATATGAGTCGTGGAAGCAAGAAACAATTGACACCAGATGCGACAGGTACAGGGTGTGAAAAACAACAGGAAGATGTGATAATATATAGACAGTGAAAATCCTGGAGCTTCAAAATGGCTGTGAAAGGATTTATGTGAACATCTGAGCAGGAGATGAAGCTAATGGAAGTGATTTATATGAACATTTTGCTCTGAAGTAATTTAAAAGGCCAAAATTGATCAATGTTGAACAGACTGCCTGACGGATGGACACTTCACTCTCGAGATTCTTTCTAGTGGTTTAATTTTAACAGAAAAAAATGGCAAAAACAGAAAGAGTAAAAGAACACGCTTTATCCTGGAGACTATCCCAGGAACACTGAAGCTGAAATACACCCTGTATGGAAAGCAAGTCCAATTAATACACAATTGGCATAGGTTATAAATGCAATCTTATGGAGAGATATTTTAGTAGTTTTAAGTTATACACTCAACAGACACTTTATTAGGAACACCTATCCACATCCTGTTTGATGCAGTTCTGTAATCAGCCGATCCCTTGAGAGCAGCATGATGCATCAATTCACGCAGATACAATTCAAGAGCTTCAGTTAATGTTCACAATGTTCAAACATCAGAATGGGAAAAATTGTGATCTCACAGTGAAGTGTGACTTTCTTTCTTTCACTGTGGCATGGGTGTTGGTTTGAGCCAGATGGACTGGTTTGAGTATTTCAGAAACTGCTGATCTCCTCCTGAGGTTTTCACACTCAACAGTCTTTAGAGTTTACACAGAATGGTGTGGAAAACAACAACAAAAAAGCACAAACCTGAGTGACTGAGTGACAGTTCTGTGGGTAGAAACAAACGCCTTGTTGATAAGAGAGGTCAAAGGGAAATGGCCAGATTTTAGGTGTTTCGAGCTTTTTTTGCCAGGAAGGACATAGTAACTCATAATCACGCTTTACAACCGTGGTGAGCAGAAAAGCATCTCAGCATGTACTGTACCGTAAGAGCAGAAGACCACGTTGGGTTCCACTCCTGCAGCCAAGAACAGGAATCTTAGAATCAAGAACATGGTCCTGTTAAAGTGGCCGGTGAGCGTATTAACAAGTAAAACTACCAAAATGTAAATTCTGTCCAAAATTAAGATGAACAGGGGGCTTTACATAAGTTAACTGCAAGTTGGCCTTGTGGCGAGCACGTCCATCTCTTGACTGGGAGATGGTGAGTTCAACTTGCAGTTAGGCCATAACAAAGACCTTCATAAAATACACATGTGAGTAGGGAGTCAAACTCTTGCACTTACCAGAGCACCAGGTAACCCTAGCGATGTAATAACTTAGAGGCTGAAGGATATAGAAACAGGAATCGATGTGATTTAAGGGCCTGGTTAGTACTTGGATGAGAGGCTAGCAGGAAATACCAGGTATTGGTATAGGAAGAACTTTTTACATGAGCAATCCATCCATCCATCATCCGTAACCGCTCATACTGTGCAGGGTCACAGGCAAGCTGGAGCCTCTCTCAGCTGACTATAGGCGAGAGGCGGGGTTCACCCTGGACAAGTTGCCAGGTCATCACAGGCCTGACACATAAAGACAAACAACCATTCACACTCACATTCACACCTATGGTCAACTTAGAGCCACCAATTACCCTAACCTGCATGTCTTTGGACTGTGGGAGAAACCGGAGAACCCGGAGGAAACCCACACAGACATGGGGAGAACATGCAAACTCCACACAGAAAGGCCCCTGTCAGCCACTGGGCTCAAACCCAGAACCTTCTTGCTGTGAAGTGGCAATGCTATCCACTACACCACTGTGCCACCCACAAGCAATCCTAGTAACTGTAATACAATAATGTCCTAATGAGAATGATATTATTTGTTTACTTGAGAATGAAATGTGTTATCTGGAAAAGAGCAAATGGTTTTACAGGACATCATTTCTGCTGTTTTGACTCAATTTATTCAAGCTGCCATCATTGTAACTAGATAGCGAGCATTAATTAGACTATTTGGTTTGCAAAAAAAAAACACAACTTGACAACATTTGGCATTTGATCATCAATCCATTCATTAATGAGACCATCAATGATGGCGTAGCCCTTAGCAAAAAGTAGTATACTTTAAAGTTCATTTTGTAAAGTATTCTGAAGTGTAAGTATAAGTATATCAAGTGTACTACAGGCCATGTACTTCAAGTGTGCTAGAAAGCATACTAATTTAATACTTCTTCGGACTAAATTGGAACATTTTAAGTTTATAAAAGTATCCTTTCAAGTCCGTTTTAAGTTTACAAAAGTACACTTTCAAGTATACTCATTTATATACTATCAATGCACTTGGTATATCCCTATTGTGTACTTGAAGTATATCATAAGTACACTTATTTATGTACTGCCATTGTACTAGTTATATACTGTAAGTATATTCATTTATATACTATCAATGTACTTGGTATATCCTTATTGTGTACTTGAAGTGTATCATAAGTACACTTATTTATGTACTGCCATTGTACTAGTTATATACTGTAAGTATACAAGAGGGATATACCAAGTGCATTTACAGTATAGATATAGTATAGATGAGAGTACTTAAAGAGTATTTTTGCTAACTTAAAAGTAACTTTGAAGTATACTTTTATAAACTTAAAATGTTCCAATTTAGTCCGAAGAAGTATTAAATTAGTATGTTTTCTAGTACACTTGAAGTACATGGCCTGTAGTACACTTGATATACTTATACTTACACTTCAGAATACTTTACAAAATGAACTTTAAGTATACTACTTTTTGCTAAGGGAAACCAGTATAAAAATGTCATATAGGCTTGCCATTGAAAAGTTGTGTGGGAAACCAAGTAACTGCTTTTGGTCTTACAACCGTTTTTTGGTTGATGGAGTTACGTACCACAGTAAAACCTATGACAGACTAAAGAAGAGATTCAACAGTGCTGCATACTTGAAAGATGGTACATTTTGTTGTATTAAAGAATTGGTTGTTTTTAAACAAATATGTTCACATGAAATCTTTGCTTTTTGTCCATGTCGCAAACTATGTTGTGTTTTAGTTGACGTACTTAGTAAATCAGGCAGGCCTGTATGTAAAGATTCGCAAATAAATGTACAAAGTCATTTTGTATATAATGTTCAAAAAACTGAAACTGTTCATGCTGTCTCACCTGACATGATCAAAACAAAATGTGTCCTTGTTGAAACAGCTGACACACTGTACATAACACCATTGCCAAACCCTTTTGAAAGGGACTAGTTAAATAAATAAAGTCAAGCCAAACTTTTTTCTGTTTTCCTGTTTTTGTGTATGATGAAGTGTAAGGTACATGAAGATAATGCAATTCAGTACACATAATGACTAAGTGTTAATCTCCAGAATTATAATAAGACATTAAACAAGACATGCATGTTGACGGTTGGGTTGGCTGGTAATGTTCATCATGTGCTGTTGAGTAAGGCTGCTGCAGAGGGGATGAAGGACTTTTTGTTTATAGTGGTACATTGTAGCGCCAGCCTGATGGGAGCAGTTGGAAGGAGTGATGGAGGGGGTGAGAGGGGCCCTCTGATCAGGTTGGATTCCCTAATCACTTACCAGCTGTATAGCTCAGCTAATGTAATATTAATTATAAATATAATATATATATAAAATGGGCGGCACGGTGGTGTAGTGGTTAGCGCTGTCGCCTCACAGCAAGAAGGTCCTGGGTTCGAGCTCCATGGCCGGCGAGGGCCTTTCTGTGCGGAGTTTGCATGTTCTCCCCGTGTCCGCGTGGGTTTCCTCCGGGTGCTCCGGTTTCCCCCACAGTCCAAAGACATGCAGGTTAGGTTAACTGGTGACTCTAAATTGACCGTAGGTGTGAATGTGAGTGTGAATGGTTGTCTGTGTCTATGTGTCAGCCCTGTGATGACCTGGCGACTTGTCCAGGGTGTACCCCGCCTTTCGCCCGTAGTCAGCTGGGATAGGATCCAGCTTGCCTGCGACCCTGTAGAAGGATAAAGCGGCTAGAGATAATGAGATGAGATATATATAAAATATAATGTAATATAAATATAATATATACATATAGTATAAATATATAAATTACACGTTGAGTCAATTAATGAGTTGACCTTATTGTGCTCTTGAAGCAAGATATATGCTAAGCATTCCTATTTTGTGGCAAAAAGATTTACAAAGTATACTTAGGTCCAAGTATAAGTTTTAGTATTAAAGTAATGTATAAGTGTAAGTCTTAGTATTGATATAGGTCTACTTATACTTTTTTATACTTGGTTCAGTATAAACCAAGTATACTTCCCTGTACTATGTTGTAAGTGTATCAAGAATTAGTTTATAAGAAGTAACCTTCAAGTACACTTCCTCGATTTTAGTATAAAATAAGTATACTTGTAGCACACTTGATTAAACTTCTTTTTGCTAAGGGAGCTCATGCCAGCCCCGTCTAGTCCAGAAGGAATGATCTAAAGTGGACCACCTTGTGCAATAAATGTTGCAAGCTATATACAACCCCTGGCAAAAAGTATGGAATCACCAGTCTTGAATGAGCACTCATTCACACGTTTTATTCTGTAGAACAAACTCAGATCACAAACATGATACAATAATAAAGTCATTCCAAAGTGCGCCTTCTTGGCCTTCAGAAACACTAAAAGAAATGAAGAAAAAGCATTGTGGAAGTCAGTAAATGTTACTTTTATAGACCAAGCACAGGGAAAAAATATGGAATCACTCAATTCTGAGGGAAAAAATATGGAATCATGAAAAACAGACAAACATTCAAAACACATCACTAGTACTTAGTTGCACCACCTCTGGCTTTTATAACGGCTTGCAGTCTCTTAGGCATGGACTTGATGAGTGACAAACAGTATACTTCATCAATCTGGTCCCAACTCTCTTTGATTGCAGTTGCCAGATCAGCTTTGCAGGCTGGAGCCTTGTCGTGGACCATTTTTTTCAATTTCCACCACAAGTTTTCTATTGGGTTGAGATCTGGACTATTTGCAGGCCATGACATTGACTGGATGTGTCTTTCACCAAGGAATGCTTTCACAGTTTTTGCTCTATGGCACGATGCGTTGTCATCTTGGAAAATTATTTCATCAGCCCCAAACATCTTTTCAATTGAAGGGATAAGAAAACTGTCCAAAATGTCAATGTAAACCTGTGCATTTATTGAAGAAGTAACCACAGCCATCTCCCCAGTGCCTTTGCCTGACATGCAGCCCCATATCATCAAGGATTGTGGAAATTTGGATGTTTTCTTCAGGCAGCCCTCTTCATAAATCTCACTGGAACGGCACCAAACAAAAGTTCCAGCATCATCACCTTGTCCAATGCAGATTCGTGATTCATCACTGAAGAGAACTTTCATCCAGTCATCCACAGTCCATGATTGCTTCTCCTTAGCCCATTGTAGTCTTGTTCTTTTCTGTTTAGGTGTCAATGATGGTTTTCTTTTAGCTTTCCTAGTTGAAAATCCCATTTCCTTTAGGCGATTTCTCACGGTTCGGTCACATACTTGTACATTGACTCCAGCTTCCTCCCATTTATGCTTCATTTGTTTTGTTGAATTGTTCGGTTTTCAAGACATATGGCCTTAAGTTTTTTGTCTTGACGCTTTGATGTCTTCCTTGGTCTACCAGTACGCTTGGCTTTAAAAACCTTCCCATGCTGTTTGTACTTGGTCCATATCTTAGATACAGCTGACTGTGAACAGCCCACATCTTTGGCAACCATGCGTGAAGAGTTACCTTCTTTAAGAAGTTTGACAATCCTCTCTTTTGTTTCAAGAGACATCTCTCTTGTTGGAGCCATGATTCTTGCCAGTCCACTTGGTCCAGCAGCCCTCCAAGGTGTGCTAACTGCGCTGTTTCTAACTGCAGACTAACGAGCAGATCTAATCTGAGGCAGGTGTCAATTTAGGGAAAGGAAATTGACTGGGTGAGTCCTTATTTTCTACCTGAAAATTGAGTGATTCCATATTTTTTCCTCAGAATTGAGTGATTCCATATTTTTTTTCCCTGTGCTTGGTCTATAAAAGTAACATTTGCTGACTATCACAATGTATTTTCTTCGTTTATTTTAGTGTTTCTGAAGGCCAAGAAGTTGCACTTTGGAATGACTTTATTATTGTATCATGTTTGTGATCTCAGTTTGTTCTACAGAATAAAACGTCTGAATGAGTGCTCATCCAAGACTGGTGATTCCATACTTTTTGCCAGGGGTTGTACAAGCTATACATAGAAATTAAATCCACCCTAGGAATACCGACCTATTTGCCAGAAAGAATCCAAAACGGTGAGGAATTGAACAAGAAGTAGTGATTTTTGTTGAACTGCTCATTAAGGCTTAATTAGTCCAGAACTTCATTAATAATTGCAATTCAGCAAATCTGGGCAGACGTTATATGCACCCTAGGTACCCCTACCTTGATGCCAGAAAGAATCAAAATGGGTGAAGAATTGAGGGAGAAGAAGTGATTTGTGGGGAAACTGCTCGTTAGGGATCGATTAATTACTCCATATCTTCATTATTAATTGCAATTATGCAAATTTGAGTAGACACTATATGCATCCCAGGCAGACCTACCTTCCTGCCAAAAAGAATAAAAATCAGTGAAGAATTGAGAGAGAAGAAGCGATTTTTGTGAAATGTGGAAGCCGCCGGACAACACATGATGGCATAAACTCATTGCCTGTCGGACAGATGAACTAATAAATGCAATTGCAGCTATGAGAATGGAGACTGGAAAGAGTCAGACGTTTGGTGAATTTGGTTAATCCACAGTCATGAGAATCTTTGTAAAAGTTTGAATTAAAATTTATATAACTGAAGCTGGAAGAAAAGCAATTTCCACAATTCTAACCCTAGATCCTCATTGCTCATAACTTAGCACTCAACTAACTATATTTATGTACAGTGGTGCTTGAAAGTTTGTGAAATCTTTAGGATTTCTGCATGAACATGACTTTCGATCCAATATTACATATCTGTGAGTGGCAAAAGTACGGTATGTGAATGTTTGCTTTCAGTATCTGGTGTGACCCCCTTATGCAGCAATAACTACAGCTCAATGTTTGCCCTTACAGCTGATCAGTCCTGCACATCATCTTGGAGGAGTTTTATTCCATTGTACAGAACAGCTTCAGCTCTGGGACGTTGGTGGTTTCCTCACATGAACTGCTCACACAATATTTCTATTGGATTAAGGTCAGGACTTTGGCTTGGCCATTCCAAAGCACTAATTTTATTCTTCTTTAACCATTCTTTGGTAGAATGACTTGTGTGCTTTGGGTCATCGTCTTGCTGCATGACCCACGTCCTCTTGAGATTCAGTTCACAGAAAATCTCCTGACATGTTCCTTTAGAATTTGCTGGAATAATTCAGAATCCATTGTCCTATCAATGATGGAAAGCTGTTCTGGTCCAGATGCAGAAAAAAAAAAAAACAGGCCCAAACCATGATACTGCCACCACCATGCTTCACACATGGGATAAGGTTCTTACGCTGGAATGCAGTGTTTTCCTTTCTCCAAACATAATGCTTCTCATTTCAACCAAAGTGTTCCATTTTGGTCTCATCCATCTACAACAGTTTCTCAATAGCCTTCTGGCTTGGCCATGTGATCTTTACAAACTTGCTCAGTGTTGTCCTGATGGTGAACTCATGAACATTATGATGTAAGAGAGGCATTTAGTTGCTTAGTAGTTACCCAGAATTCCTTCGAGACCTCGCAGACTATTACACGCCTTGCTCTTGGAGTGATCTTTGTTGGTGGCCCACTCCTAGGGAGGGGAACAGTGATCTTAAATTTCCTCCATCTGTCTGACTGTGGATTGGTGAAGTCCAAACTTCTTTCCAGCCCGATGAGCATCAACAACTTTTTTTTTTTTCCCTGAGGTTCTTTCCTGAAGAATCTTCTTTGTTTGTTCCACGATACATTTCCACAAACACGTGTTGTGAAGATCAGGCTTGATTGATCGCTGTTCTTTAAATAAAGACCTGATCGTCACCCCATTGATTGAAAACAGTCGACTCTTCAAAGTAACCTTCAAATGAACTGCTAATCATGTACTTTTCCCACTCAGTGATATGTAATATTGAATCATTTTCCTCACTAATTAACTGACCAAGTGTAATATGTCTCATAAAAAGTCTGTAAAAAAGACTGTAAAAAGTCTCATTTTTTAATTGGGTTCTCTTTATCGACTTGTAGGACATGTGTGAAAATGTGATGATGTTTTACATCATCTCATCTCATCTCATTATCTGTAGCCGCTTAATCCTGTTCTACAGGGTCGCAGGCAAGCTGGAGCCTATCCCAGCTGACTACGGGCGAAAGGCGGGGTACACCCTGGACAAGTCGCCAGGTCATCACAGGGCTGACACATAGACACAGACAACCATTCACACTCACATTCACACCTACAGTCAATTTAGGCTACGTTCACACTGCAGGCTGAAGTGACTCAAATCCGATCTTTTCGCCCATATGTGACCTGTATCCGATCTTTTATTGACAATATGAACGACACAGATCCGATTTTTTCAAATCCGACCCAGGCCGTTTGGATATGTGGTCCTAATTCCGATTCCTATCCGCTCTTTTCATATGCGACTTCAGTCTGAACCGCCAGGTCGCATTCATCCGACTTACACGTCATCAACAAGCCACAAACGTCACTATTCTGCGCTGAAGTAGGCGGCGGGTCTCTCAAAAAAAGTTACAACAACATGGCGCATAATCACGGGAGCAGATAGAGGGTGGGACTCGTCCCACCCAGATTTAAATTCACCTCGCTCGGTCCCCCCCACTTATAGGGAGGAAAAAACGTCTATGCTGTCTTTCTTTGCATAAAGGCAAACCTCACGGAAAAATCAAAAGACTAATTACCATTCGGTTAATTGAGGTGCACAGCAGTGTAGTTGCAACAATTCACATAAAACAAAACAAAGACTGATATTCGGTTGGTTGAGCTGCGCAGACTGCACAGGTTGCGAGCTCGAGCTTGGTTGCTATGGTAACCCACAACAAGTTTGACAGGCATATCGGGGTTGGGGTTGGTTTGCTGGCAGCTTTGTCCCCACCCCCAGTTTTTTGTCCCCCCCGTTCAAAAAACGTATCTGCGCCCCTGCGCATGACATCAATGCGAGGGACGCTTCGGGCTGTGAAGGTTCTGAATCTTCTCAATGTAAGGACGCAGAGGTTAGGGAGCTGATTTCCATTTGGGGGGATGCAGCTATTCAAGCTAGATTGGATGGGTCATACCGCAACCGGGCGGTTTTGCTTCCGTAAACACTGGCCATGCTCACTGCGTGTGACGTCGTCGTATCCTGCAGTGCGCATGCGGAACACTTTTAGGTCACTTTTCGTTCATACTGTGGATCACATACAAGTCGCATATATTTGTTAATGTGAACGACCTCACAAAAAAATCGGATTTCACAAAAAAATCGGAATTGAGCATTAAGCCTTGCAGTGTGAACGTAGCGTTAGAGTCACCGGTTAACCTAACCTGCATGTCTTTGGACTGTGGGGGAAACCGGAGCACCCGGAGGAAACCCACGCGGACAACATGCAAACTCCACACAGAAAAGCCCTTGCCGGCCACGGGGCTCGAACCCAGACCTTCTTGCTGTGAGGTGACAGCGCTAACCACTACACCACCGTGCCGCCCCGGTTTTACATCATATTAAGAAGAAACCTTTATTCATCACATGCACACTTCAAGCACAGTGAAATTCATCCTCTGCATTTAACCCATCTGAAGCAGTGAACACATGCACACATACCCAGAGGAGTGGGCAGCCACACCAGAGCACCCGGGGAGCAGTCAGGGGTTCGGTACCTTGCTCAAGGGCACCTCAGCCCAAGGCCACCCCACATCAACCTAACTGCATGTCTTTGGATTGTGGGGGAAACCGGAGCACCCTGAGGAAACCCATGCAGACACGGGGAGAACATGCAAACTCCACACAGAAAGGCCCTTGCTGGCCGCTGGGTTCGAACCCGGAACCTTCTTGCTGTGAGGCGACAGCGCTAACCACTACACCACATAAAAAGAGTACATGCGTATAAATACTTTAACACTGCTAAAATAAAAAAAAATGTGTTTGTTGAATATTTCTAGGTAGCACAAGTTTTCTGTCGTGTGTGTGTGGGGGGGAAGTGTGTTGATAAGGAGAATAAGGAGAGGAGGGCACATTGTCCAATCTGACGGCCATTAGCTTAATGTTGTATGAGAGATCATTAAAAAGCCATCACTGTGGCTGTCTATCAGCTAAAGAGAGAGAGAGAGAGAGAGAGAGAGAGAGAGAAGGGCAGCCCGATAGAAATGAAGGTGAGCCTTCGTTACCTCTCTGATAAACGATCTGGCTCTGGTTCTGGATCAGGATCCAGATCAGATTTATAAATGGGGGGTTATTACTTTTTATAAACAGTATGAGTCACTCCATTTGAAAGTCAAACTATTTCAGCTAACTCTCTCTCTCTCTCTTTCACACCACACACACACCAGATATACAGGTTCGACTTGCATTTCTGTGAGACAGAAAAAAAAACAAAAACCCCTCATTTCTTGCTCCATGTCTGCCAACAGTTAGTCACATGTTGATTTATTGACGTATAAATGCCTTCACTATTAATTTATTGTTTGCAGATTTCCATTTTTATGCAAAGTGTTTTGATAACGCTGTGGGAAATGAGGAGATGTGCTGATAGAACTGTTGGCATTGTAATTGATGATGCACCTGGCAGTGTTATTGTTTGTATCAGGGTCTTAAAGCCCAAGTCTGAGACCTTCATATCCTGCTGTAGTGTATTGGCATGCACGTGTGCTTTATTCAAGCCTGAATACCTGCGCAACTGTTCTCCAGGTCATTTCCTGTCCAAAATAATTGTATGCTCGTACAGCGCCAAAATCTGACAGTAATTTTCTGAATTGCAAATCGGATTGTGTGTGTATATGGTTCTCATGTACAAAACGTTATTTACGCAGTGAGTTTTTACTGACAGTTCAAACTTGCAGTTTAAAGTTTTCCAGAATCAACCACCTGGCCACACCACTCAACTATTTAAAACCAATGACATGACCTTTCCTTGCTACTTGTAAAGTCTCTATCTAGTCCTACTCTTTGTAGCTTTGTAGAACCATGCTCCAGGATCCACCCCATATGCTTTTTCAAACCCCATCCTCTCAACTTTCTTATGGCATCTAACCCCCTCTCAGGTTTATGGAACCAGCCACCTCAACACTCTAAAGCCATATACCTAGCCTTGCCCTGCCAGTCATCTATCTGAAACCATCCAGGTGGCCCCATAGGCTCCACCCCCCTCTCTAGTCTTTGAACCATCCATCTGGCCCCACAGCTCTTTACTCTAAATCCATCCATCTCTCCCTGGCCAGCAATGCTCTAAAGCCAAACACCTGGCACCTCCTGCTCATCATTTACCTGGCCCTGCCATTGAACTTTCTAGAATCATCGACTTGTCCTGGCATTCTCAGAACAATTAATTTCACCTCACCCACTCAACTTTCTGGTGCAATTCACATTTGGTTCCTCATTCAAGACTTTCTGGAACTATACCCCTGGCCCAACCCCATCATCTTTCTATTCCAAATCTCATCTGTCTGCTTGCTAAAGGCATCCATCCGGCCACACCTCCTCAACTTTCTGGAGCAGTCCATCTGGCCCCACCTTGTCAACCTTCTGGAGCCCTCCATCTACCTGCCCAGTTTTCTTAGGTCATCTGCATGGCTACCTCTTCATGCTAACATGATATATCATCTGGTCAACGCTTCAACTTTCTGGAGCCACACACCTGGCTAATCCTCCAAGGCTTTCTGGAACCATATCTTTGACCCCACACTCATCTTTTCTGGAGCCATACTCCAATCCTCACTCCTTTTGCTTTCTTAAGCCATCCATCTCCCCACAATTCTTCAACTTTCTGGAGCAACCCATCTGGCTCCACCACCTCAACTTTCTGGAGCAATCCATTTGACCCAAACTTGTCAACCTTCTGGGACAATCCATCTGGCCACATCTCATCAACTTTCTTGCCACCCTTCTGAAGCCATCCATCTACCTGCCCAGTTTTCTTAGGTCATCTTCATGCTAACATGATCCATCCTTTGGTCAACCCTGCAACTTTCTGGAGCCACCCACCTGGCTCATCCTTCAAGGTTTTTTTGGAAACATCCCCCTGTCCCTGCACTCTCATCTTTCTTGAGCAATATTCCTGACCTCACTCTGTGTTTTCTTAAGCCATCCATCTCGCCACACTTCCTCAACCTTCTGGATCAAACCATCTGGCCCCACCTTATCACCCTTCTGGAGCCATCCATCTACCTGCCAAGTTTTCTTAGGTCATTTGCATGGTTACATTTTCATGCTTACATGATACATCCTCTGGTCAACCCTTCAACTTTCTGGAGCCATCCACCTGGCTCATCCTCCAAGGCTTTCTGGAACCATACTCTTGACCTCACTCGGTTTGCTTTCTTAAGCCATTCATCTGCCCATATCTCTGCAACTTTCTGGAACCATCCATCAACACCTCTCCCTCCTTTTTTCTTTCTGAGATCAGCCACCTGGCTACATCTCTCAGATACCTAGATGTAAGAATCCTAGTCCTATTAATAACTATCCATGAAGTTAAGGCTGTAATCCCAGCTGCAGATTTACAGTTTCAGATTTACACCTCGTTTGATTTTTTTTTTCATGAAATTTCAGCGTGGCATTTACATGCAATTACATTTGACAGAAAAAATAAAAAATCCAAAATGAGTACAAAGCCTGAGTAGATGAAATGGAAGCCTCATTGTGTGTATGTTATCTTTTGGGAGAGGTGGTGGGAGGGACAGTATGCTCGTCTTGGTAGTGTCTTAAAGGTCAGTGATGACATCTTTGATTAGCCGGCTTTAGTGGAGACACTCCAGGAGAGAGCAGGAAAACTCATTCAGTTCCCCAGGGGAAGAGAAAAAGGTTAACACAGTGCTGTTGGACACAGAAGCAGTTTGTGTGTACACACGGGATAAATGGAGTTAGAAAATAACGTTGGGGAAAAGACCACACATGAAACTTCACGATCTTCCTACGTTACTTCCTGGACTAAGTGTGAAAATACACACTTAGAGTAATGGCTTCTTCAAAGGATTCTTCTTTCCTGAAAATATGCATACAGTACATTAGAGCTTGTAAACAAATTGTACACAAATAATACTTTATTCATAAAATGCTTTGTCTTGGAGTAACATTTCTTCAAGGGTTCTCTGGACAGATAATGGGATTTAACTTCCTAAATGTGTTCGACAAATAACTGTAGGATCGACACAGAGTTCCCCCAGAGGAGCAACCTGAGAACCGGTCATGGTTCTAGATTTAACCTTTTATGTTTTAAAGGTACAGTGGTGCTTGAAAGTTTGTGAACCCTTTAGAATTTTCTATATTTCTGCATAAATATGACCTAAAAAACATCATCGGATTTTCACACAAGTCCTAAAAGTAGATAAAGAGAACCCAGTTAAACAAATTAGATAAAAATATTATACTTGGTCATTTATTTATTGAGGAAAATGATCCAATATTACATATCTGTGAGTGGCAAAAGTATGTGAACCTTTGCTTTCAGTATCTGGTGTGACCCCCTTGTGCAGCAATAACTGCAACTAAACATTTGCGGTAACTGTTGATCAGTCCTGCACACCGGCTTGGAGGAATTTTAGCCCGTTCCTCCGTACAGAACAGCTTCAACTCTGGGATGTTGGTGGTGTTCCTCACATGAACTGCTCACTTCAGGTCCTTCCACAACATTTCAATTGGATTAAGGTCAGGACTTTGACTTGGCCATTCCAAAACATTAACTTTATTCTTCTTTAACCATTCTTTGGTAGAACGACTTGTATGCTTAGGGTCGCTGTCTTGCTGCATGACTCACCTTCTCTTGAGATTTAGTTCATGGACAGATGTCCTGATATTTTCCTTTAGAATTTACTGGTATAATTCAGAATTCCTTGTTCCAACAATGATGGCAAACCATCCTGGCCCAGACGCAGCAAAACAGGCCCAAACCGTGATACTACCACCACCATGTTTCACAGAAGGGATAAGGTTCTTATGTTGGAATGCAGTGCTTTCCTTTCTCCAAACATAACGCTTCTCATTTAAACCAAAAAGTTCTATTTTGATCTCATTTGTCCACAAAACGTTTTCCAATAGCCTTCTGGCTTGTCCACATGATCTTTAGCAAACTGCAGATGAGCAGCAATGTTCTTTTTGATGAGCAGTGGCTTTCTCCTTGCAACCCTGCCATGCACACCATTCTTGTTCAGTGTTCTCCTGATGGTGGACTCATGAACATTGGCTAATGTTAATGTGAGAGAGGTCTTCAATTGCTTAGAAGTTACCTTGGGATCCTTTGTGACCTCGCCGACTATTACACACCTTGCTCTTGGAGTGATCTTTATTGGTCGACCACTCCTAGGGAGGGTAACAATGGTCTTCAATTTCCTCCATTTGTACACAATCTGTCTGACTGTGGATTGGTGGAGTCCAAACTCTTTAGAGATGGTTTTGTAACCTTTTCCAGCCTGATGAGCATCAACAACGCTTTTTCTGAGGTCCTCAGAAATCTCCTTTGTTCGTGCCATGATACACTTCCACAAACATGTGTTGTGAAGATCAGACTTTGATAGATCCCTGTTCTTTAAATAAAACAGGGTGCCCACTCACACCTGATTGTCATCCCATTGATTGAAAACACCTGACTCTAATTTCACCTTCAAATTAACTGCTAATCCTAGAGGTTCACATACTTTTGCCACTCACAGATATGTAATATTGTTTCCTTTTCCTCAATAAATAAATGACCAAGTATAATATTTTTGTCTCATTTGTTTAACTGGGTTCTCTTTATCTACTTTTAGGACTTGTGTGAAAATCTGATGATGTTTTAGGTCATATTTATGCAGAAATATAGAAAATTCTAAAGGGTTCACAAACTTTCAAGCACCACTGTAAATAGCATATTTTGCATGATTGCATAATGAAAATAAAAGCCACATTTGAGATTCTCCACATTTTTTAACCAAAATTGTGGATAATCCAGAACTAGTTGCCAGACCTGCTTGATGAGGCTTCGAATTATCTGCTGTAGCATTTCTCAAGTTAGTGTGTGTTTATGTGAGTGAGTGAGTGAGTGAGTGAGTGAGTGAGTGAAAGAAATTGTCAATAAAAGCACAACAGGAACGTTTTGGTTGATGATACACGAATAAAAGCCGTGACAGCTGCTGCAGTGAGCTCCCTGATCACTCCATCGCCCATAATTCATCCTGTTATAATTAAGGTGATGATGATCTTCAACTCAAAATTTAATCAATCACTTATTTCATGCTGTTTAGCCCTTAATCATTTCGAGACCTGCCTGTAGTGTGTTGGCTGTGGGAGTGCGAGCGCTTAATCATATCCTGTTGAACTTGTGCATTAATGTAAAAGCTACATCTCTCTATGAGAATTTTTTTCTTTTTTTTTAAAAAAAAAGTGATGTAGGCTTGACTGAGGTAGAATAGTTGGTCTACTGATAAAGACAAATGTAAAAATGATTTTTTTTTTAAATGAAACAGTGATGGGGCGGCATGGTGGTGTAGTGGTTAGCGCTGTCACCTCACAGCAAGAAGGTCCAGGTTTGAGCCCCGTGGCCGGCGAGGGCCTTTCTGTGCGGAGTTTGCATGTTCTCCCCGTGTCCGCGTGGGTTTCCTCCGGGTGCTCCGGTTTCCCCCACAGTCCAAAGACATGCAGGTTAGGTTAACTGGTGACTCTAAATTGAGCGTAGGTGTGAATGTGAGTGTGAATGGTTGTCTGTGTCTATGTGTCAGCCCTGTGATGACCTGGCGACTTGTCCAGGGTGTACCCCGCCTTTCGCCCGTAGTCAGCTGGGATAGGCTCCAGCTTGCCGGCGACCCTGTAGAAGGATGAAGAGGCTAGAGATAATGAGATGAGATGAGATGAGATGAGATGAGATGAGATGAAACAGTGATATATTGAGTCTCATCACAGATTTATGTTCTATTTAAATAGTTTTGAGTGGAAAAGTGTTTTAATATCATGTATTTTATAACTTATGACCAAGTGGCTATAGTTCAAACTAATTTTCACAAAATGTCTTTTTTTTAATTGAAAGAAAACATCTGGATAGCTATATGTAGTAATAGAGTAGAGTGGGGTAATACGCCCCCGTGGGGTAATATGGCCCCGGCCTGTTTTACCCAAAATAACCACCAGATGGCGCAAATTTACATTTCTATAGTTGCTATGGACTGACTTGACAACGGGGATATACAAATATCCACTGTGGATCGCATATCAGCAACGCAGCGGAGAGAAATCAAATTTCATGGTAAGTGATATAATTTTCAGATATCAGTAAAACTGTATTTAGATAGCTGCTATTTCGTCAGATATCACAGCTGTGTATGTGGTATGAGTAGACAAGTCAGTACGTTAAAAAAATACATTAGGTATAAAAAGTTGAATCACATTTTGAAAGTAAGACCCTTTTTTGTAAAAGTGTAGTCTGTGGGGTAAAACGCCCCCTTAACGGCGGGGTAAATGGCCCCCAGGGGGCATCGTTTCCTTTTATCATAATTACTGTATTTCATACATTTCTGAATAGCAGATACATAGTTTTTAATAACATCTCGCTTACCTGGTTGAGTAAAGCAAGTAATTTGAACTTAATAGAAAATAATTGAAATTAAAAAAATTGAAATTAAAATGCGAAATATAATAAAATAATGCATCTATTCATTAATTCAGGGATATTTTCTTGTTTCTTTCACATTATAGGCTTAAGTAAACACTTTTGCTATCCAAACAGCTTTTTTTGAGTGAGGGGGCCTATTGCCCCACCTCAGGGGGCCTTTTACCCCACAGGGGGGGGTAAAAGGCCCCCTTGGCACAATGTTTGTTTTTGTAAAAAAAAAAATAAAATAAGTATTAACTTTAGGCAAACTTTAGGTGGCATTATTGTTCATGTCACTGTTGTCAAAACTATGATTAAAACTAAACACATGGTTCATTTGAACTTGGAGAAAAACTGAAATTTCCTTAAGGGGGGCTTTTTCCCCCACTCTACTCTACTACTACTACTACTACTACTACTAATAATAATAATAATAATAATAATAATAATAATAATAATTTTTCTTTCGGCCACCTTTAAGATTCACCTTTGTAAAACATCTGGAGAGACAAAGAGAAAAAAGTGATTTAACTCTTGACTGAGGTGGAAAAGTTGACTCTCTATTAAAAAAAATAATAATAAATAATAAAAATAGGACATGACATAGTGGGTCATATATTCAGGGTCTCAATACTTTTGAGTGTCAATAATATTGTCTTATTACAAAAATGCAATTTAGTATTTTTAAAAAATCTGTAGTATGCTATAATAAAATATGCTGCATACTGAAATTATTTATTTATTTATTTAGTACCAACCATCGAATTGTATTCCAATAAGCATCTTTTTCTTTAGATTTTTATTTCCTTGGCAAATCTGTTTGATAGCAGTATTCGGATTTTAATGATTTGAACCCACCTGTGGTGAACTATACCTCCAGTGATCTGCGTATGATGGAAAGGATACATGTTGCATTTGTATTTCACTCCATTAAACCCCATTCTTATATTAATAATAAAGCACCGGCTAAAAATACCAGTCTGATGCAGCGTCTACTTTTTGATTCGTCTTTGAAACATCTGTGTTGAAGACGTCCATGCTGCCGTTCGTGTCTCGCGCTGACAATCTTTGTAGCTCTGTAGATTTGCTTGTCTTTGTTTTGCCGTTGCACGAATAAATGCCTTTCTGGCTCCGTCTCTCAGCGGCTGCTGGATCACATGCATGGAGACGTTCTGAAACTCTGACATTTCTCTTCCTATTCTCAGGGTCTCGATATTAATGAGAATAATGATTGCTCCTGTGCACAATCAGACAGCAAAACATGATTAGGTTTCAGACATCAAGAGAATATTAACTAAAATCTCATCTTCAGCCTTGCAGCTCCCATGACAGTTCTGTATGTTACACCTTTACAACTTGGCTCCTTCAACATTTTATTATCGATGAAGCAAAAACTAATTAAATTATAAATGTTCTCTTGGGAATAGATGCTCTCCATGGAAGCCCAAGAGATTGATTAGGGTTTATTAAGTTAGTCTTTCATCCATCAGAGGATTTTTTTTTCCTCTTTTTTTGGGGGGAGCTCAATTATTTCTATGGCATCCTTTCTATGAAATATATAAAAATGAGAAAATTGCAGCAATTTTATATCAGAGTCAAAGCCTGTATCCTTCCATCACCAATCTCTCTTTTGTATCTATCCAAAAAAAGAAAGATTCTCATGACAGTTCCAAAGCGCTGATACTGGAGACTCCTTCCATAAATGTTAAATATCAGACTGTTTGTTTGTTAATTAACAATATTTACCTGTGTTTTATGGTCGATTAGCATTAAGTACGATTTATCCTTTTGCGTAGAATTTACCCTGGAGATACAGCATCAGTGTTCACACAGGGTTAAGCTTTTATATTTCCACATAAGAAGTCTCCAGGGCAGCACGGTGGGGTAGTGGTTAGCGCTGTTGCCTCACAGCAAGAAGGTCCGGGTTCGAGCCCCGAGGGCCTTTCTGTGCGGAGTTTGCATGTTCTCCCCGTGTCCGCGTGGGTTTCCTCCGGGTGCTCCGGTTTCCCCCACAGTCCAAAGACATGCAGGTTAGGTTAACTGGTGACTCTAAATTGAGCGTAGGTGTGAATGTGAGTGTGAATGGTTGTCTGTGTCTATGTGTCAGCCCTGTGATGACCTGGCGACTTGTCCAGGGTGTACCCCGCCTTTCGCCCGTAGTCAGCTGGGATAGGCTCCAGCTTGCCTGCGACCCTGTAGAACAGGATAAAGCAGCTAGAGATAATGAGATGAGATGAAGAAGTCTCCCCTAGGATGTGCTGTCACATAAAACAAACCAGGATTTACTGATTTTATCACACGGCCTGTTTCACAGTCAGGGGAAATGTTTCCGGTCAACAAAAGCCCAAAAATCAAACCTCAGTGTTTGTCTGCTGCCAGAAATTTCCTTTTGAGATGGAAATGATCTGCGCAGAGTTTCAGAGCTACAGGTCATATACTGGGTGTGGTACTGTCGTGAGAAGACAGCATATACGTAATATATTTCTAAAATTGGCCACCTTTCTTATAGTCCAGAAAAGGAAGGGATACAAAGTGAAAAACTGTTGAAATGGATGTGACTTATGTTAAGGATGGATTTTCCAGTCCTGTGTCGTAATGTTTGTACACAATGGTGACTGTAATAACAATTGAAGTGGTGTTGATCCTTGCGGTTTTCCGGAGAGGACACTTTTTGACGGACTCGCATTTCAACCACATGTGAAGCTCCACTGCAAATGTGTCTCGCATCTGTTTCAAGTCCTGTTTAACCTCATCCAACTGTAGGCCAGACCGGATGAGCTTATGCGATCACACATCGTCCATGATTGTCCGTCGTCGTCGTCCGTCCACAATTTACAAAAATCATGACTCCTCCTACAGGATTGATTGGATTTTGAATAAAACTCACAAACAAATGTTCCCCAGGTTGATGTGCATAAAAATTGTCAAGATGGTGGTGCCACCTATCATATTTATGATTTTATGGGTGTCTGAAATTTTTGGGTGACTTGTCACGTTAAACGCTACTCTTTGTAAACTGCTGGGACGTTTTCACTCAAACTCACCCAGAAGACTCTAAAGACATACGGTATACCAACAAGAGTTGTTCACCAGGTGGTGCCACATATCATGGATGAGGCTACAGAGGGGTTGCGTGCAATTTCATAAAAATCGCAACTCCTCCTACATGAGTGATCAGATTTTGATCAAGCTCATATGGAATGTTCTTCAGATCGGTATGTATAAAAGTTGTCAAGACTGTGGCGCCACCTGTCATATTTAGCACTTAATGGATGTTTGAAAATTTTTGGATGACTCGTCACACCAAACAGTTTGTCAACTGTGAGGACTGAGACTCATCCAGAAGACTCTAAAGACATATTCCAACAAGAATTGTTCACCAGGTGGCGCCACCTGCCATGGATACGGCTACACAGGGGTCATATGCAATTTCACAAAAATCGCTACTCCTCCTACAGGATTGATCGGATTTCAAACTCACACAGCAACAGCGGTCGGTACGAGCTACAGCCTCATTGAGGCTATTTTTATTGACTGTGCAACAACAGAGTATTCCGCTTCAAAAGAGACAAATGTTTTTTACAAAAATCATTTACAGCCTCATCATATGGGGAGTGTTTTCCGGAGAGGACATTTGTGGCAGATGACAGAATCCAGGGACACATGTCGGCCCGGGGGCATTTTGAGTTATTGACCGATTCAGAAAGTACAGTTTCTAAGCTTTCCAATGATGCCTTCCATGTGGAGATCTGACAATATTTGAAGAATGTGTGGCCTTTTGAAAGTGTATACTTCTTAAAACAGAAAAGGGAGAAAATCGCCCTCAAAGTTTTCCATCTCAGCTACTCTGGGTGCAGGGCGGGCACATAATGCTGCTCATTTGCATGACATTAAGGAAAGCCCTACCCCCTACGAGCTAGCACGATGCTACTTTCATGTAAACAAAGATCACCACGTCAATTTTCCTTCCACGCAAAGTATGCCCAACACAATTATGAAGTACAAAAATAAGTCCTAAAGTATACTTTAACGTTTTGTGGTTGAAAAATTACTCACACCGTTAGAAAGAAAGATAGCACAATGATGACACAACTAACACAACACTAGTTTCATGTAAAGCCTCGGTCACAACCGGCCGTACAGTACGCGCTCCTACGGCCGGTCTACACGCAAAAAACGCAAGAAACGCACGGAGAGCGCGCATGAAACGCACGAGAGCGCGCGTGTGAAAAGCACGAGAGCGCGCGTGTGATGTGCTGATTTTCGAGCCGCAGACCGGCCGCAGAGGTTCTTTGTCAAGTCAAACAAACTCTACGGGCGCTTACGTTTTTTTCAGGTTGCAAGACAAACTTACGGCCAACGCGCGTCTTTCTCCGTGAACAAAAAAAAAAAAACGCAGCGATTTGGGAAACGCCAAAAATCACACGGCCAAAAAATCGTACGTCCGGTTGTGACCTAGGCTTAACCAAACCACAACACTCTCCGTTACATGCAAAAATAACCACACAGCCTTAGATTAATAAACTTACCCCATCAGAAAGAGAAACGGCGCCTTGCACACACCAATGCCTCCGATGGAATGTAATCCTAGAACGGTCCGTGTATCATCCGATCATTCAAGTATTCCATTCAATCTGGAAAACGAGGTTGCGGGTTTTTTTGCTAGAAATGGTGATCTCCGATGTAAATACCGTGTGTCTGTTTGCTTCGCGGTGTTTCAGCTCCTCTGCGCTCTGTTTAATAACTCATTCCATAGTGAAATCACACGCCTGTATGCAGTTAAGTAGCCATGCGCTCAACTCGTATCATACAGCTGATTCGCGGAAAAAAAACCCAAAAGACTTAAATCATCATGTGAATGGCCCATATGGTAATTTACCCACACCCCCCAGCAGGCTACAGTCCTGACAAAAACGAGACAATTTGCAACAAAAAATGTATGCTTTTCCAACAAAACAATCTATTATCTAAAATACTGATTGCATTCTTCAAGATCTCAACTTGCACATGATGGAAAAAAACAAAAATCACAAATTTCGAAAAAAAAAATGCTTCTTTTGCGATTATCTCGGATTCGTTTCGGCCGACATGTGTCCCTGGATTCGGTGAGGGGTCACATTTTTGATGGTCAAGGGACTCTTCTTCCATGCACTCTCACCATCGTATTTTTCACTCAGACTTAAGTATTAATTTCCCTGTGTAATTTACTGAGTTACTTTTAAAGTCAACATCGACAGCTACACACAACGGAGTGACCTGGGAGCCTGATGCTAATCCCTCACAAATCCTTTGCCCTGTTGCTTTTTTGGTGTCTGGCTAAGTTTTGGCTGAGCTCAAGTCCCAGCTCTAATAGCAACAGTTCACGACTGGTGAAATTACAATAACAAGAATAATACATTTAATCTCTGTAGCACCTTTCACAAACACAAGGACACTTTACAGAGTAACGGGGGGTGCCAATAAACTCAACTCATGTATGATTTACAAATTAAATTCACGAATTAGAAAGCCAAACACTTCAAGATGTACAGATAAAGAGAGGAACAGAATCCACTCCTGAGCGGTAACAGGAATTGCTTCATCACATCACTTTGTCCTTGATTATTTTCTTCTAACAGCATGACACTGAGTGTGTTATTGTGGACTTAATGACGTACAGCTTAAAAATGATAAACATTTGCTTTAGTGTAGGAATACAGGAACGGTTTATTAATCAACAGTACAGTTCATCCAGCTGTTCCCATCTCTCTGTCTCTGAGTGTGTGTGTGTGTCTCCACTATCCTCTGTGATAATGTGTGTCAGCTTCTGGCAACTAGAAGATCAGCAGATTGATCCAGAACACTCCAAGGAGCCTGACAGTCACACATCCATCTCTGTCTCTCTTACACACACACACACACACACACACCTGAAGGCACCCCGCAGGTTGTGAGAGTGGCCGTTAGAGATCCCTCCAGCGGTGCTGCAGTGTATGAGGACAACGACTGTACTTTTGAAGTTTTCTTTAAGAATTCATCTCTTCAAATGCAGAAAATATCAGATAAACATGCACACTTTGAACCGGTCACAGCCAATCTTTGGCACCTCACAAATTGAAATGTCTCCTCCAAACTAGAGCTCATAGATTGTCCATAGAGTCCTTCTGCTTCTCATTCTTTTCTTGGCCATATCTTATCAGTCTATCTGAGAAAGTAAATCAAAATGCCGAGCGCTCAGAAAGAAACACACATGCACGGGGAGATGCGTAGGCGTGGACGTGGTATCTCTTCAGGGTATGGAGGGAGATAGTTGGAGGTCTGGTTGAGCTGAGCTCAAGGAAGCAGCAGTAAACAGGGCTTCACGATCATCTCCATAACTTTGAAGATTGCTTTGAAGATCGTGGAAAGGCTCCAAAAACAATCTCATAACTGCATGCTCACTGGGATTCACACCAAGCAGTTTCTTCCCCCCCCCCGATAAATAGATTACCAGCAGCTAAGGTTAGCACAGGGCAACATTAGCAGTCACAAATCTTATAACACATATTTTGAAGGAAATTCACCAAAGTTGCACTTATTCATTATAATTCTCTGTGAGAAATCAGATATAAAACCATTTAAGTGATGTGTTTTAGTCTTTTTTTCCCCTCTCAGATACACTCAATAGCCAAAAGGTACAGGGCTGGGGGAAGGGGGGTCATGTTCCAAAAAAAAAAAAAACACCGCTCAAGATTTCTGAGTGTGAAGTTGTAAAAATTTATGAGGAAAAAAAAACCCTCAGATATTATCTGAGATTGTTTTTTTTTCTTGCAAATTTATGACTTAATCAAATTCAAGAGAAACAAAACTCAGAAACCACATTGCTTCACTTTGCAAGGTCAGATCAACGTCATCACACCACAGATGCCACGGCTAAGCCAAGAGTTACAGAAAATACAGTCTTTCCTCCTCAAATCACAAAATATAAAAGAATAAAGTGCGAAGAAATTTTCAACTACATTTCTCAGAATGCACTGCAGCCAGGAAGTGTGTGATTATTGTTCTTCCGGGATGCAGTAGGAGATGAATGGATAATCCACACAGCTTTGTTTATTATTCTTCTAATTTGTGCAAACCTATGTTACTTTGAAATGGTTGAGCTGAGAGTTACATAAATGCAGGCATTGTAGTCGATGTGGTTCCTTGACACCAAAACACTATTTTTCCTTTGTAAATTTGTGACTTTCACTTCACAAATCTGACTTAAACTCAGAGAATAGCATATATATATACTGTATATATATCATCTCATTATGTGTAGCCGCTTTATCCTGTTCTACAGGGTCACAGGCAAGCTGGAGCCTATCCCAGCTGACTACGGGCGAAAGGCGGGGTACACCCTGGACAAGTCGCCAGGTCATCACAGGGCTGACACATAGACACAGACAACCATTCACACTCACATTCACACCTACGGTCAATTTAGAGTCACCAGTTAACCTAACCTGCATGTCTTTGGACTGTGGGGAAACCGGAGCACCCGGAGGAAACCCACGCAGACACGGGGAGAACATGCAAACTCCGCACAGAAAGGCCCTCACTGGCCACGGGGCTCGAACCCGGACCTTCTTGCTGTGAGGCGACAGTGCTAACCATTACACCATCGTGCCACCTAATACACAGACTACTTAGTTGTGTGTTAATACTTTCATCGGCCAATCAGAGCTAAAATTTCCACCATATTGTTTCAATGATTTTCTTCTTCTTCTCTGTTGAAAATTTCAGAAGTTCTCAGGTGGTCATGTGATTTGCTGCACGCACTCTGATTGGATGACCTTCCAAAAAAAAAAAAAAGCCTAAAATGATCAAAATTGTTCAGATAGAAATTATGTTTCCCCAATCTCAATGGGGAAAGTGTCAAAGTATAATTGCCTGGTAACAATGCCCAAAAAGTTGACCCATGTATCATCACCTTAACTCTTCCTCTATGTATAGGGTACCATTACTTTTGTTCTAATTGATTTTTTTTGATACAGCTGAGTTTCGTAAAATGTATATTAAATTGTGTGTAACTTGTGTAAATTTAGACAAACTCAAGGGTCAGACAAAGGATATGAATGCAAACACATGAATGATTGACAAATAAACGTTCTATCCAGCTTAATAAGTGAGGCCCATCGTCTCGAAAAATGCACTTGAGGAAGTTCTGCAAAAAAACTAAATCGCCAGACATACAACTCTTGACTCAGCGACGTTGAAACTAGCCGTGCTAGTGCTATTAAAGCAAGACCCGTCAGCACAAGCCCAGATATTTATATTAGGCTCAGATGACTGAGATGCTGAGAATAGTTTTGTGCATCTGACGTTAAAAATGACAAAAGTGCTTGGGGCTGATGCTCCAACGGCCACTCACACACACACTCTCTCTCTCACACGCAAGTCCCAGCAGTAATGGAATTGGCTGATGAGGCGTTGTGTGGTGGGGAGATTGATTACTGAAACAAAGAGCTCCATCTCTGAGCAGGGGCCCATGGGACAGGAAGGGGGGGGGCAATCAAAGGTGGTATAAATGCCCTCTGGAGCATATGTATGATGTGTGCATGTTTGGTGGCCAGGGGAGGTGGGTGATTTGATTCGGGAGATGATGCACAGCTCTGAAATTATATTATTCTATAAACCCTTGCCTCTCCCAATCAGATCCCCCCACCACACACACACACACAACTGCTGCTATCTCAAAGTGTCAGGAGAGTGCTCGACACATACAAAGAGCTCAAACTCTGAGAACAATTCGTTTCTGTGAGATCTAATCACGATACGAGAGCATTGATATGCAGAATATTGGAAAAGGTTTTGCTTTGGAGTCCCTCGCTTGGACCGAGCAGCTACACCACTCATTAAAGCACATTGTTCATTCAAGATTGATGCTCCAACATCAGGAGTGTGCAGTTCTACTGTAGATGGTGTGTAAAATGTTTATGCAGTGCATGTGTGTAGCTTCAGCAGATTGTTAGCCTGTCCTGCGGTAGGTCTAGAAAAGTGTGTATAGGTTCTCAGAATATCAGTATGGATATAGTGGAGCTTGACCCAAGCACTACAACAGACTTTCAGAATTTTCCCCATTGAGTGGAATTTAATTCAGAGCGTCCACTGCATACATATATACATTTATTTATTTATGGTTTGCCAAAATGGGTGGCACGGTGGTGTAGTGGTTAGCGCTGTCGCCTCACAGCAAGAAGGTCCGGGTTCGAGCCCCGTCGCCGGCGAGGGCCTTTCTGTGTGGAGTTTGCATGTTCTCCCCGTGTCCACGTGGGTTTCCTCCGGGTGCTCCGGTTTCCCCCACAGTCCAAAGACATGCAGGTTAGGTTAACTGGTGACTCTAAATTGAGCGTAGGTGTGAATGTGAGTGTGAATGGTTGTCTGTGTCTATGTGTCAGCCCTGTGATGACCTGGCGACTTGTCCAGGGTGTACCCCGCCTTTCGCCCATCGTCAGCTGGGATAGGCTCCAGCTTGCCTGTGACCCTGTAGAAGAATAAAGCAGCTAGAGATAATGAGATGAGATGAGATGAGATGAGGTTTGCCAAAATGCCAGTACAGTGTGCAGGATTTGGATGTAATTACTGAAAACTCAAGGGAAGAGAACAAGAACTCACTTTTTAGATGAGACGCTCATACAATTTGTGGAATTTTATTTCATAGAGGACTTTGTGCAGGTGATAAGGTAGGGATTTTATGGCTATTGTGTGCGCATGTGTGTGTGTGGTGTGGGGGGGGGGGGGTTGTTTACATCCAAATACTGTATATCCCTTGGTCTCTGGAGGGAGGAAGCCAACCCAAACACTTTTAGACATGACATCAGCAATTATACACTCTTAGAAATAAGGGTTCCCTGAAGGGTTCTTTGGATGGTTAATGATTATAGCTTCTGAAGAGGGTTCTACTTTCAACTTTTGGAAAAAGAGAACTCTCTGTTCTACATACAGTAGAAGCATTAACTGCTTGCCCTATGGACAAATCAAGTAAACATTTAGTACAATTAAAAGCACAAATAAAAGTGTTCCTCAATGACTTTATGGATGGTTCTACATTGCCATGAGGTTCCACTTGATACACATGACAACATTGTAAATCTAACACCTGAAAGGATTCTTCTGTTTTCCCCTCTGGGGAACCCTTAAAAAAAAAAAAAAACTCTATAACAAAGTGGTCTTTCTATCCCAGAGGGATCCAAAGGAAAGTCTTCAGGAAGCCTAGCCATAACTATCCTTCTTCTTCTTCCTCCTTGTCCAGCACTATTGCCAAGTCTGGGTCCATGTGGACCCTACTGATCCACAGGTTATATTAATTGGAGCACAATTTTACACCAGATGCCCTTCCTGCCACAACCCTCCCATTTCTGGGCTTGGGAACAGCCATTCACATGGGCAATTTAGAGCCATCAGTTAGCCTAACCTGTATGTCTTTGGACTGTGGGGGAAACCAGAGCACCCAGAGGAAACCCATGCAGACACGGAGAGAACATGCAAACTCCTCACAGAAAGGCCCCTGTTGGCCACTGGGCTCAAACCCAGAACCTTCTTGCTGTGAGGAGACAGTGCTAACCACTACACCACCGTGCTGACCCCTAGCCATAACTATCCTAAAATATAAAATGCAAAATTGAAGGAACTCTCATTTTTAAGAACCTTTAAAGGTTCCCCCAGAAGGCCAAACTGAAGACCATTTTAGAGTGCCAAAATTGAGCCATTTCCCTCCTAAAATTGTAATAGTTCATTATGAAGAGCCTGAAATGTTAGCATAAACTATAAGACAAAAATATATAACCATAAATCAGCTACATTTAAGGGTGATTAGGCTTTCAAATAATGAAGGATTATTGGTACCCTGGAGGAGGCCTTAAGTGTTAATGAAGCTTGATAGTAATCTTTGAACCAGACTTATTTGTACTAGCATGAGGATGTTTTTGATAAGGATTACTGTATAAAACACTACTAGATAAGTGCACCCTCTAAACGCTTTAAATGTAAATATAATTGTTTCTCTGTGAGAGAGGACAACCCTTGCAGGAATTGAAGAACACACAATTATCAATATAACCTTCTTTCTATGAGTGTAGAGACCATAGGGATGAGGTGGAACTCATAATGATCTGTCTTGAATGATAAGGTTGATAGCACATGGGAAGGAACTTTTGTTGTGACATGCTGTCTTGTAGTGAAACAGTTTGGTCCCATCAGCCAGATGGTAGCTTCTGAAACAGGTGGCTTCCTGGATGGGTGGGGTCCTCAGTCATTTTCAGAGCACCTGTTATGGTTCTGGCAGTGAACATTTCATTGATGGGGTGACTGGACACAATAATCTAGTCAGTAGTGTGGATTGCTTATTGCAGAAGTTTGTTTTTGGAGAGGAAAGAAGAGGAAGGATGCAGAAGGGAGCCAATATTGATTGAGATAGAGTCCCACAGACAGAACATGTTGTGTCTTCTTGATAAGGCAAGAGCTGCTCCCAGTTGGCAGTGTTGGTAATTGAGGTGTAGAGGAATCAAACAGATTTAACACTCATTCTGGTACCATTGAATACAAACATGGAGCTGTGCATCTCACTTCTGCAGATACCCACTCCCACAGAGACCCTTGATCAATCCCACCAACTCCCACAGATACTGTAACCAATTCTGACCACATGTTGTCCTTCCACAGATACTCTTGACCAATCCCATCCATGTATGTAGATACTTGTGACTGATCTCACCCACTCTAATTCTGCCAACTTCCACAGATACCCTTGATGAATGCTGCCCACTTCAGCAGATACCCTTGATGAATCCTGCCCACTTCAGCAGATACCCTTGATGAATCCTGCCCACTTCAGCAGATACCCTTGATGAATCCTGTATATTGAAACTTGTAGTTTGTGGCACAGCATTGCACTGATTTGCTTCCTACCTGGAGGGACTGTCATATCAAGTGACATGGAAGGAGTCTACATCTGCTCTATGCAAATTCTACAGTGGGGTCCCACAAGGCTCAGTGCTTGGCCACCTTCTATTTCCTCTACAAACTTACTGTCTTGGTAAGTTTATATCCAATTAATATTTCTGCTATGCTGATGACACACAACTCATTAACTCTTTTTTCCCACTAGACCCTTATGTTCCTGCTTGGATCCTGGTATGTTTTGACAGACATTATTAAATAATGTTTTCTGTCTTATTTGCTGTAATAACTCTTGCATTAACTCCATTCATCCCAAATATAAAAAAAAAAGTATTGATTTTGCCTACCGTACCAGGCAGCTTATGGATTTGCGTGAGTGAGGAACAAGGTGATGCAAGAGAATCAATTATAATATTAATGCACAAGATGTACTTGTTTCATTTGTGCATTTGGGAATGTGAGACATTTGGGACTTCATACAAAACAGCATCTTGCTCAACCCCAGTTTGTCCACCAATATATTCTATTTCTGTTTGCTTCTAAATCACTAATAGGGACCTGAACAGGATACTAACCACATCACAGAGAGAGTGAGAGGATGAGAAGACAGACAATTGCTTGTGTGTCCATGTGAAAGACAGAGGTGGAAATGTCCTGCCAGCAGAACAAAATAATAAACAAAGGGAGAACTAAGCAGAGAACTACAACAGTGCCAGGATCAGCAATTCCAAAACAGCTCATTCTCTCTCTGTCTCTCTGCTTGGTTAAAGTCATTTGTGCTTTCAATTTGTCCTGGGATTAACCTGTCTCATTAAATGAAATAAAGTAAAGCCAATCAGCTGCAAACCCCCCCCCCCCCCCCCTTCAGGACCGCACCACATTTTTTTTAAACAAGTATTGCCAGGCAAAACAAACCTCGCCCAGATGGCAGCACTTATTTTATACCTATATGTTGATAATGGTAATATTTCTCAATCAGCTGTCAGGTTGTAGTCCTATGAAAACCCATGACCTTGAGTTTGACCTTTCAAGGTCACGGTGCCAAACGAAAGCCCATATGGCACTTCCTACAAGTTGATAATGGTAAATATCTGTCTACCATCAACCATTTTCAAGTTATAGCCCTTTGAAAACCCATGACTTTGAGTTTGACCTTTCAGGGTCACTCAAGGTCAAAGATCATGGTGCCAAATGAAAGGCCATATGGGAGTTCCTATATGCTCATAATCTGTCTATCAGCAACCGTTTGAGTTATAATGGAAAATATGTTATTTTGACTGAAAGGTTGACCTTTCCGGTGACCTTGACCAGATTACCCCCAAAATTTAATCAGGTAATCTATGGACCATTGCCCACCTACCTTGAAAATTTGAAGTCAATCAGTGCAACCGTCTAGACGCTAGATTGTTAACAGACAGACACACAAACAAACCGCACTGATTACCGGTACAATACTTCGCCCCGCTTACTCCGTCACAGGTGAGGTAATAAAACCATGGCTTGTAGAATGTTAGTTTTAATACAAATGTCATTTTTAAAATAAATTTTGTACAAATAATTTTATACACAATCTTATTTCCTCTTTTACTGCTGTATTCAAAGTTGGGTCATGTGCGAATAATGAAGATTTAATACCAAAGTTGCACACACCGATATTCAAACCCCAGCCATAACTACAGACTCAAGCACTATTTCAAGAGTTGTGCATGAGATTTTTGACATTTTTCTAGAACGCTAACTACCGTTATCATTCATTCTCTACACCATTCATCTATTGCACTACATTACACTGCAGGCAGTTAGCAGACCCTCTTATCCAGAACAACGTACAACATACCCAGAGCATCTTGGGAAGCAGTTAGGGGTTAGGTGCCTTGCTCAAGGGCACTTCAGCCATTTCTGCTGATCCAGGGAATCAAATCGGCAACCTTTTGGTCCCATAGCTGCTTCTCTAACTATTAGGCCATGGCTTCCATCCATCATGGGTCACAGATGAGCTGGAGTCAATCCCAGCTGGCATTGTGTGAGACGCGGGGTACACCCTGGACAGGTCGCCAGTCTCTCATGGGGTTACCATTATCAGTAAATATTTAAATAATATTGGCTGGTATTGAGTGGTATATCAGATATATTCTATTCAGTGAGCATGATACTGAACGAGTCGAAGTCAAGTAGCTGAATGGAATATATATCTGATATACTATGAAAAAAGCCAGCCAATATTATTATTATTATTATTATTGTACATAAACATTCCTTTTGGGTGTTCATCACATCTTTCTCTTTCAAAATCTTCCATATTTAATGAAGCAAACCTGGCAGCTGTTTGTTTCCTAATTGTCACAGTTGCTCGCTCGTGTGGAAGTTTTACATCTCCAACATGTGACATCATGTTGTCTTGACAACCATGCAATATCGGAAACCATATTCAACACTCATTCTGCATTGGTTAGAGTGACATAATACACATAGGATAAGTGATATGCTAACAGTATTGCATGCTATTGTCATGGTGCAGGCACTTACTGATGCAGACACAGGGGAGAGGTGCAGGGTCGCAAACTATAAACCAAATCCAAATTGGGAGGCTGAATACGTAGTCAGGGTCGGGCAAGGGTCGGTCGATGTGCAGGCTGAATGTCAAAGAGCAAGTTTTGGATAAACGTAAATAAAGTTGGGCACTAATATGCAAAGGCTCTGTATGATCAGGGACACAGAACAATACTTCACACTAAGGTGTGTGTTTGCTGGGCTTAAGTAGAGCAGTGATTAGTTAGATAATAAGGCACAGGTGTGTGTCTAATATTCGGGAGAGGCGGGACGTGGTTGCATTTGGGAGCTGTAGTCCAGAGCAGCCATGGTTGGATGCCACTCTGAACAATGAATTTTGGCATTGTTACTGACAGCTATCAAACCAAATGAATGAAACCAGCTAGAAGGGACTAGAATACATGCTTTTATTCCATTGAAAAAGTTTCCTGACTAATAATTAATAATATACTGGAGCTGGAAAGTCAAATAGCGAGATGGCTATCAAAATACAACCCCGATTCCAAAAACGTTGGGACAAAGTACAAATTGTAAATAAAAACGGAATGCAATAATTTACAAATCTCAAAAACTGATATTGTATTCACAGTAGAACATAGACAACGTATCAAATGTCAAAAGTGAGACATTTTGAAATTTCATGCCAAATATTGGCTCATTTGAAATTTCATGACAGCAACACATCTCAAAAAAGTTGGGACAGGGGCAATAAGAGGCTGGAAAAGTTAAAGGTACAAAAAAGGAACAGCTGGAGGACCAAATTGCAACTCATTAGGTCAATTGGCAATAGGTCATTAACATGACTGGGTATAAAAAGAGCATCTTGGAGTGGCAGCGGCTCTCAGAAGTAAAGATGGGAAGAGGATCACCAATCCCCCTAATTCTGCGCCGACAAATAGTGGAGCAATATCAGAAAGGAGTTCGACAGTGTAAAATTGCAAAGAGTTTGAACATATCATCATCTACAGTGCATAATATCATCAAAAGGTTCAGAGAATCTGGAAGAATCTCTGTGCGTAAGGGTCAAGGCCGGAAAACCATACTGGGTGCCCGTGATCTTCGGGCCCTTAGACGGCACTGCATCACATACAGGCATGCTTCTGTATTGGAAATCACAAAATGGGCTCAGGAATATTTCCAGAGAACATTATCTGTGAACACAATTCACCGTGCCATCCGCCATTGCCAGCTAAAACTTTATAGTTCAAAGAAGAAGCTGTATCTAACCACGATCCAGAAGCGCAGACGTCTTCTCTGGGCCAAGGCTCATTTAAAATGGACTGTGGCAAAGTGGAAAACTGTTCTGTGGTCAGATGAATCAAAATTTGAAGTTCTTTATGGAACTCAGGGACGCCGTGTCATTCGGACTAAAGAGGAGAAGGACGACCCAAGTTGTTATCAGCGCTCAGTTCAGAAGCCTGCATCTCTGATGGTATGGGGTTGCATTAGTGCGTGTGGCATGGGCAGCTTACACATCTGGAAAGACACCATCAATGCTGAAAGGTATATCCAGGTTCTAGAGCAACATATGCTCCCATCCAGACGGCGTCTCTTTCAGGGAAGACTTTGCATTTTCCAACATGACAATGCCAAACCACATACTGCATCAATTACAGCATCATGGCTGCGTAGAAGAAGGGTCCGGGTACTGAACTGGCCAGCCTGCAGTCCAGATCTTTCACCCATAGAAAACATTTGGCGCATCATAAAACTGAAGATACGACAAAAAAGACCTAAGACAGTTGAGCAACTAGAATCCTACATTAGACAAGAATGGGTTAACATTCCTATCCCTAAACTTGAGCAACTTGTTTCCTCAGTCCCCAGACGTTTACAGACTGTTGTAAAGAGAAAAGGGGATGTCTCACATGTCTTACATTTTCTCAGTTTAAACATTTGATATGTCATCTATGTTCTATTCTGAATAAAATATGGAATTTTGAAACTTCCACATCATTGCATTCCATTTTTATTAACAATTTGTACTTTGTCCCAACTTTTTTGGAATCGGGGTTGTATGTCAAAATATATATATCATTAGTTACATAGGTTATCATGCAGATTCTGGAAGCTACCTGGTTATTCACTAATAATTTCCATATCATGTGTTAAAACTGGGCTCACCATGTAGCCCCACCCTCTGTTTTGAATTAAAATATAAATTTAGCTTTGTGGTAAGACATTTGTACCTAAATATCGATCAACAGAACCAGTCAAAAGTTTGCTACATCTTCTAATTCTTTTTTTTTTAATTAATTAAAAGTCGCTTCATGTCTTAAAATAATGATGGGTGTCGTTTCTCTGTACTTAGCTGAGCAGTTCTTGACATTATACTGTATAGATAACTACAGTTGCGGTGTAGAATAGGGCTATTTAATTATTTAGCATTTTTATTATTTGCTATTTCTCATTAAGAAGGCAAGAAACTCATCCACTAATTAACTTTTAACGAGGCATACCTGTTAACTGAAAAGCGTTAGGGGTGACGACCTGATGAAGCTGGTCAAGAGAACGCCAATAGCGTGCAACGCGTCATCGGCTGCCCAGTAAAACTAGCATGTGTATAAATACCATAAATTCCAGCTGAAGTTCAACATTTTAATGGCCATCACTGTTCGGTTTGAAGTGCTCGAGTAACACAGTCTTCAGCTGAAAGACATCACCACAGCACTTTCACGGGAAGCTGGTTTTATCCTTTATTTTCTGAACAAGCAGAATAACACTTTTTCTCTGCTTTTAGTCATTGGCAGCATAAAGTAAAGAGTTTGAATCACTCTCTGGAATCTTCTCTCTCTTTTTTTTTCATTCGTCTCTAACCGTCCCCTTGATAAGACGGATTTAGCAGACTCGGTTTTGTTCATCGTCTCCTCCTATAGCCCACCACTTATAATTCCTTCTTTTGGGCATTCAGAGGCAGAGGTGTTCTATTATCTACCGCCTCTCTCCACTCTCCACTCGAATCTCTTTCCCTTTTTTTTTTTTTTCATTTCTGGCCGATGAGTCAGATGTGTCCTATTATCTGCTGAGGCTGAGTGGGATGGAGAAAGGGACGAGAAGAACGAGAAGAGGACATCATGTGTACAGCACTGCCCCCCCTCCCCTCCTCCTCTATCTGTGCTTGAACTTAATCAGGTCCTGCTGGATAGACCGGCAGGGAAATGAGTTTGGAGGTGCTTGTATTCGCTTCCAAACAGAATGAGGTCTTTTCACCAGCCACCACCCTCGGAGAACCCCGGCCCCGCACTCGTTCTCTCACCAGCTCTCCTTTTAAAGTGAAGTGGATGGATCATTAGCTCTGAAATGAGCTGACAGCCAGAGAGGCGAGGAGAGCGCTCAGGTGGCTCTGTTTAGAAGTTTCAATGCTCAGTTTAGAGAAAGGAAGAAATGAATAAAAGAAAGAAACAAAGAAAGAAGCAAGAAAGACAACAGTCAGTTCTTGAAGTTGATGTGTTGGAAACAGGAAAAATGGGCAAACGTAAGCATCTGAGTGACTTTGACAAGGCCAAATTGTGATGGCTAGATGACTGGGTCTGAGCATCTACAAAATGGCGCATCTTGTGGTGTGTTCCCAGTATGCAGTGGCTGGTCCCTATCAAAAGTGGTCCAAGGATCCAAAGGACAACTGGTGAACTGGCGACAGAGATAAAGAATGAACAAAATAAAAATAAATAAATAAATAAACTGAAAATTTGTGAAAATTGACAGAGTTATAAGTGATTGAAAAAATCTTGTTTTTCATGGATCATTCTGGATCAATGATCCAGATCAGCACCAAAAGTCATAGCAACATAATTCAACCCAGAAGTATTCTGCATAAATTTGGTGATGATTGGTTGAAAACTGAGGAAGAAATAGCATCCTAAAAAATGGTAGGATAATAATAATAATAAGAAGAAGAAGAAAAGGAAGAAGAAGAAAGTAGAAAGATCCTGAGTGGGATCAAGGTCAAGTCTTGATGAGATATGTTGCCTTGCACTTATGATTGGTTTCCTCGTGGTGGTACAAGTTCGTTGTTTGTATGTACGGACGTCGTACGGTTGCAAAAGCCATCAAAAATCATGTCAATACATGACCATATTCTTTTAAGTATGGAGCTCCATGCCTCATGCTTCGCACACGGGGACCTTTGATATAAGGCTTGGACGAAGAGCAGAGTTAATGCTTGTTAACTTTTCTTACAAACTCATTTCCATCAAATATCAAGAAATCATGAGTACTCATTCGTTAAGAGCAGGTCAACTATATAGACACTAATTAACAGCATTCAATGTGTGTTATGACCTGGATTCTCAGCAGGAGAAGCAGAGCTTCAAGTTCAGGGTCGGTCACTATTGGAACATCCGAATTGTACAAACAGATTGCTCTGATGTGTGTGCAGCCATGTGGTAGGTCACCTGGTGCGACATTAATAGCAAAGAAAAATACTGAAAAATACAGAAACCATGTCATTGCTATCATGCAGAGTGCTGCGGATCACTTTTTGTCACCATTTTTTGACCTCGGGGCCGGGAGGGAAGACGTTGTTGTTATGGCAACTCGATGCCATGTTGAGAGCTGAGTGAAAGGTAATGAGGG
Organism: Neoarius graeffei; assembly: GCF_027579695.1. NCBI lineage: Eukaryota > Metazoa > Chordata > Actinopteri > Siluriformes > Ariidae > Neoarius > Neoarius graeffei. The sequence continues at coordinate 7,064,567 of NC_083576.1, read as the reverse complement.
GGAAAGAGTGAGAGGCGTGATGTGTCATAAATAGATTAGCGAGATAAACAGCCGTAATGGCCCGGCTTGGAGCGCTCGGCACAGCACGGGGAGACAAACAGGGGGAGGCAACAAAGATGAACAAGTCAGTCATTTAAGGATGTTTTTTTTCTGCATTTTTGTCTTGTTAACATAATGTTAAGAGGAACTCTCAATGGCCATGATTATCAAAGTAGGCACTCATGCAGAGAATATCAAGTGCTATTAGACAAAAGTATGAAGCTCGGGAAGTTGGACCAAACTGGAGCACATGATGTTTAGCAGCAGAGATGTTCCAGGTCCTGGTGTTAACATCAATAAACAGAAAACCGAACTGAACTACGTCCTTCGGAGCGATGGGATGGAGATGGGAAAATGTACGGGTACATGACAGCCGAACAGCCATGTACGGTAATACTTAGAGATCAGAATTACAGTTCAATATTGCAAATAAATCAAGAAACATTTACTGAAATATATACACTCGTTGGCCACTTTATTAGGAACAACCATATGTCCGTCTACTGTTTTTTCTGCAGTTCTGTAATCAGCCGATCCCTTGGCAGCAGCACGATGCATCAAATCGTGCAGATACAAATCAAGAGCTTCAGTTAATGTTCACAAAGTTCAAATATCAGAATGGGAAAAAAATTGTGATCTCACAGTGAAGTGTGACTTTCTTTCATTGTGGCATGGGTGTTGGTTTGAGCCAGATGGATTGAGCAGGTTTGAGTATTTCAGAAACTGCTGATCTCCTCCTGGGGTTTTCACACTCAACAATCTCTACACAGAATGGTGCGGAAAAAAAAATACATCAAGTGAGTGAGCGACAGTTCTGTGAGTGGAAACAAACACCTTGTTGATAAGAGAGGTCAAAGGAAAATGGCCAGATTTGAGGTGGTTTGAGCTTTTTTGCCAGGAAGGATATAATAACTCATATAATAACTCTTTACACTGTAAAAAATTTTACGGGCGGGTGTTGATTGAACATAGATTTTACATATCATTTGACTCAGAAATGTCATTTTCAGGCGGCACGGTGGTGTAGTGGTTAGCGCTGTCGCCTCACAGCAAGAAGGTCCTGGGTTCGAGCCCCGTGGCTGGCGAGGGCCTTTCTGTGCGGAGTTTGCATGTTCTCCCCGTGTCCGCGTGGGTTTCCTCTGGGTGCTCCGGTTTCCCCCACAGTCCAAAGACATGCAGGTTAGGTTAACTGGTGACTCTAAATTGACTGTAGGTGTGAATGTGAGTGTGAATGGTTGTCTGTGTCTATGTGTCAGCCCTGTGATGACCTGGCGACTTGTCCAGGGTGTACCCCGCCTTTCGCCCATAGTCAGCTGGGATAGGCTCCAGCTTGCCTGCGACCCTGTAGAAGGATAAAGCAGCTAGAGATAATGAGATGAGATGTCATTTTCACTTACAACCAACTAAACCAGGTCGGCCTAATACACTTTCTCTCATTGTGATATCATGTTGAGCTATCAAGAATTTTAACATCCAAATATCAAAGATATCCTTGTTGATAGAACTAGCTGCAACCTGTTGCAACGCTGCATGTTGGTATCCTTGTTGGTAGAACCAATGACGCATATATACACGTACTGTATGGGGTTTCCTTACCTCTGCGCAGGGGTAAATCACATCAAGGAGGAACGTGCTTGTTCTGAAGAACTTCGCCTTGCTGGGAATATTGGTTGTCTTTCATGGTGAGTAGTGTATGCTTACAGTCTTACAAATAAAAGTGTTTTCCTTTGACAATTATTTGTAAGTGTCTTTTTTGCGCCAGTGATTTATTGTATGTTTTAAGGTACAGGTAACTTAAAAAAAACATCATATGAAATGTAGAAATACATGTTATTATAGCAAACATTTATAATAACAAATAAGAAGAGTAACCTAATTTGGGTAACAGCAAAAATACGTTGGTTGAAATCAAATGTAAACTCAAATTTTCTAGGCAACATGATGCAAGAGAATTTTGAGTTGAGATGGTCAACAACAAATAGTACGTTGGTTGAATTCAAATTTCAACTCAGAAACCCTTGTTGACTTAACAAGGATCTTTGTTTACTTAAGAAGGATTTTCGTGTTTAAATTTGAGTTCAACCAACTTACCTTTTGTTGTTGACCATCTCAACACAAAATTCTCTTGCATCATGTTGCCTAGAAAATTTAAGTTGAGATGGTCACTTTTTTTTTTACAGTGTACAACAGTGGTGAGCAGAAAAGCATCTCAGCATGCAACAGCAGAACACATCGGGTTCCGAGGCCCAAGTTCCTATTAAAGGGCAATTCCATGTAAATGTCAACCTCACCATGCAAAAATAAAGCAACATGTAATACATCAAAACCACTCCCAGAGATATCACCTAGGCAATAAACAAATAAATACATACATAAATAAATATTTTGATCACCTAATATGTCACTGTCAGTCTTTCTTTCTTATAATGTAAACCCCAAGCTAAAATCAACTTTGATCATGTACAATTCTATATTATTGCCACAAGCCACAGAAATGTATGCTAAAATCCACAAAACAGCAAAACAATAGCCATCCTAAATATTATTTAAGAACTTTGATAGTTTTAGCTGATATTTAGAGAGTTTTTCAAAGGGTTATGGTGGTTAAATTGCTGATTTTCTAAACGTATGCCATGTCTATTTCAGACGCGTCACATCCATAACGGAATTTCGTCACATCCATAACGCTGACTTTTCCTTCCGAAACTCTGCATGAAATACAAAATATTTTAAACAAAGATTTTTTTAATATTCACCTTGGACCCCTCTATCAAATGGATATCTCCATTTCGACATTAGGTTTACAATTTCACAGAGTTTGATAAAAATGTACAGTCACCCAAGAAAAGTGATACTTTTTCTGTCACATCCATAACGCATCTTTTATTGGCATTTTCTGGCATGCCCTAGATGTACTATGGGAATTGTTCTTGTTCTATCACTTCTCCAGTATGGTACAGCCTTAAAATATGCAACACCTGTTTAAATACTGGGAGACAATAAAACATGCACTGGGTCATTTGTTGCCATTTTGAGTTCAAGTGTCACGTCCATAACGCTGGAATTGCTCTAAAGTGGCTGGTGAGTGGATCTCATCTCATCTCATTATCTCTAGCCGCTTTATCTTGTTCTACAGGGTCGCAGGTGAGCTGGAGCCTATCCCAGGTGACTACGGGTGAAAGGCGGGGTACACCCTGGACAAGTCGCCAGGTCATCACAGGGCTGACACATAGACACAGACAACCATTCACACTCACATTCACACCTACGCTCAATTTAGAGTCACCAGTTAACCTAACCTGCATGTCTTTGGACTGTGGGGGAAACCGGAGCACCCGGAGGAAACCCACGCGGACACGGGGAGAACATGCAAACTCCGCACAGAAAGGCCCTCGCCGGCCACGGGGCTCGAACCCGGACCTTCTTGCTGTGAGGCGACAGCGCTAACCACTACACCACTGTGCCGCCCCTAGAGAAAATCATGCGGTGAGAAAATAAACAATATAAAAAAAATCTGCAAATATTTCACTTGTAATATCAAACACTTGGACAAGAGTGAGTCTGAAATTTGTGTTGAACTTTGTAGCTCTTTATACAAACTGCACCTGGGACGCCTACTTGCTCTCCGTGCTCGCTGTGTGAGGTGCACGTTTTGCTCTCAGCGCTGATGGGAAGTGGAAACGATCGACCACAGAGCTGTCAAGAAGCTCAGGGATGAACAGGAAGTCCTTGTTCATTAATGAAAATGTTGTGTTGATAAACAAAATTTTTATTAAACAAAGACGTGAGGAAAAAGTCAATATTGTGGAGGTCATTAATACACCTGGTTTACCATTTTATTGCTAATTAGCCAAACAAAAGGGCAGCTGTGTACAAAATAACACCACTAATCCATTGAAAAATAAAGAATTAAAACTTTATTTATTTATTTATTTATTTATTTATTTATTTTTTCCTTTGTGGTTGACTGTGACTTCTGTAACAGTTGGAGAACTGGCAGTGTCACAATAAATAAATAAATAAATAAATAATCCTGTTTACTGTGTTGAATATCTTCTCTGAGCAGGGTTGCCAGATCTGTGCACATAATTAACGAGCAGTATTAAAGCATGTAATTACACATTTTGTCATTAAAAGCTCAGAAATATTGATCATAATTAGAATTGTAACTGAAAACAAAGACATTATTTGGAGTGAACAGAAAACAAATACACATATGGTGCAGTTTATTTATTTATTTACTTATTTATTTACTTGGTGAAGATTGCTGGAAAAGTTCACAGAACATAATATTAATTTAAAAAATAGTCGCATGAGCACCACAAATGCTTGCACAAGAGAGCTGTCAGATTTGAAGCTCTAATAAACACCATGCTCATGAACGTTCATTGATTCATCCTTAGTAACGGCCTCGTCAGGGTCACGGCAGTTTAAACAAGTGTTGCCAGGCAAAACAAACCTCACCCGGCAGCACTTATTTTATACCTATATCTTAATAATGTTAATATTTCTCAATCATCAGCTGTCAGGTTATAGTCCTATGAAAATCCATGACCTTGAGTTTGACACGTCAAAGGTCATGGCGGCAAGTGAAAGCCCATATGGCTCTTCTTATATGTTGATAATGGTAAACATCTGGCTATCATGGACCATTTTAAAGTTATGGTCCTATGATAACCCATGACCTTGAGTTTGACCTTTCAGGGTCACTCAAGGTCAAAGATCATGGTGCCAAATGAAAGGCCATATGGGAGTTCCTATAGAGATCTTGCAGTCACGTGACCGGAAAGTACACAACCGCCATCTTGTCGGTCAAAAACACCGCTGAATACTGCTGCACTCGTGTACAGAATGGATCAATTTCAACCGACGGACTACACGGCTCATTTTTCTAATGAACAGATAACTAGATATATGTCTAAAATAAACGATCTACAGATTTGTGACCCTTATGGCTTTCCGGACGGAGTTTTCACGACCGGATTTTGAACTGCCAGCGGAATACCCGGACGTGTATAATTACCTCATTAACTTTCCCTCGCTGTTCAGTGGTGAAGCACTGCGTGCCTATAAATCTCTGGACAGTTATCTTTACAGAAATTCAAGATTTGTCAGCGACTCAGATGTGGCATCTTGGAAACAAGAATCCTCATTGGATGGGTAAGTCACTTAAGTATTACTAGTACTGATGCACTGACCAGCCGATTATAGAATAGAATAAGGTAATTCCAAATCGTCCGTCTTGTTTACATGGATCTGGCGTTGGAGAGGTAGAGGCTTAGCAGTGGAGGTTTGAGTGGCTGTTTTCTGAGCTTAGTCAACAGGCCGGCTCTGCCTGCAGCCTCGCTTTTGCTTCTGCTCCCAACGCCGCCTCCTTCGCTTTGCTTCCGATAACAATCCACGGAGACCCCGCTGGTCTCGCTATCTCGTCCGGAATGTTTTTTTTTTTTTTCTCGTCCGGAATGTTGTGCATGCGATGGAAATCGCTACAAACCGTAATTTTCTGCTGGAAACCAATGTCCAGTAAGTCCATACGGTTGTAGTGGATATTGAAGTCCGGTACAGACGAACAACACGCAAAAATACACACAAAAAACAAAAAAAAATGTGCACAGGTAGGGAGAGCTTGTAGCTGCAGCTGTTGTAGTAGAATTGTATATAGTAGGGTTTTCCAGAAGAAAAGGCAGAAGTAGAAGTAGAACCAGAAGTAGAAGTAGAAGGCGGACTATGGCGTTTGACCGACAAGATGGCGTCTGTCACAGTCTGGATCGGCTGTGACGTCACAGGCAAGTGCTCCATATCAGGCATCACCAAATGGCGGACCTCGGTCCGGATCCAGACCCAGTGATGGTTCTGTCCGGACCCGTGACCAATGGTAAATTCACGAGATTAAGTAATTTTCATGGAGCATTATTTTGGATGGTCGTGGCTATTGACAGCGGGCGCTGCTACTCCAGTTAATACGACAACAGTTTCACTCAGTTGAGCCAATAAAATCGTTAGTTTACCCAGCGCACCACAGCAGAGCAACAAGCAGAGAGGAAGAGAGACAACCGACCGAGACGACATGGCTTGCTCCAAAAGGTGGCGGAAAGTAGACAAGAAAAATCGTTGTTTTAAAGATGAATGGACGGAGAAATATATGTTCATTCTTCCGACGAGCAGTTCAAAACCAGTGTGCCTCATATGCTCCGAAAACGTGGCATTAATTAAAAGCGGCAACGTGAAGCGCCACTACGGAACAAAGCACAGCTCTTTTGAGCAAAGTTATCCCCTGAAGTCCGAGCTGAGGGCACGCAAAATAACCCAACTGCAAGCACAGTATGACAGGTCTACCCGACTCATCACACATACATTTACAGCCCAGCAACGTGCAAACGAATGTTCCTTAAAAGTAGCGTGGATTTTGGGGCAACATAAAAAAAACGTTTAGTGATGGGACAGTTGTGAAGGAGTGCTTAAACGCCGTTGCTGAGACATTGATCTGCTCATTGATCTGCAAGGAAATGCTGCATTAAGAGAGCATTTTGAGACAACTGACCCTGCTACTTTCTGGTTACAGACTGTTTCTGAGAGTGTGTTCCCTGGTCTAACCAAAAGAGCACTGCACACCTTGACTATGTTTGGATCGACTTACAGCTGTGAGTCAGCTTTTTCCACTATGAACATTCGGTGCGTTTACATGCACATAGAGAAAATCGAATTTCTGCCGTTGCTCGACTGAAATCGAAGTTCTAAATGCCATGAAACACCTTAGCTAGGCTGAAATCGAACCGAACTTGATTTCTCGTAATCGAGCTACACGACCTAGATTATGCGATTGTAGCCGAGCTACTTAGTGCATGTAAACCCTATCGAGCTACGTAGTCGAGCTACTTACTTCAGCACTGCCCCTTCCGGAAGTGACGAGTGACGAGACCACAAGCGGGAAACACAACAGCCTCGGTCGGCATGACAACGGCATGAATCTTTTCTTTTTGTAGCATTGTTTGCACTGTTAAAATTTAGCTCACTTACTGTATCACCAAATACATCTGTACAGCTGTTGCATAGCTGTGAATTGTGTACATAAACAAGTCATTGTATTTGTGTGTGTGTATGTATATATATATATGTACACCCTGGACAAGTCGGATTACACACACACACTAGTCTGGTTTCTTGCCGAGTTAACTCGTGCCGACTCTCGCTAGTCTACTATCATCACAAAATCTCTTTTCCAATAGTGACCTGGCCAAGAGGTTGCGCGGGAGCGAGGCTGCGCGAGAGCGGGCCGAGAGGTTGCGCGGGAGCGAGGCTGCGCGAGAGCGGGCCGAGAGGTTGCGCGGGAGCGAGGTTGCGCAGGAACGGGCCGCGTAATAACAAACGCAATGCCCCCGAAGAAAGCTCCTACGGTCGAGGAGATTGATGATATTAAAAAATCCCTCGACTTTCTGGGTGAAGAAATCTCTGCTGTCAGGGTGCAGCAGAAGACCATCCTGGACCTGGTAGAAGAGGTCAAAGCTCTGAGGCTGCAGAATTCAGAGAAGGCAAAGAGGATCGCCATTCTCGAGAACCGAGTGGAGGAGCTGGAGCAGTACACCCGGATGAATGACATCATTGTGACCGGACTGCAAATTCAACCCCGCTCATATGCTGGAGCAGTGGCGAGAAGAGACGGAGAGGAACTGAATGAGGAGGATGCTAACTCTGTGGAGAAACAGGTGTTAGCATTCCTGCACTCCAAGGGGATTGAGGTAAAAAGCAATAACATTGAAGCATGTCACCCTCTCCCACGGAGAAGCAACACAGGCAAACCAGCTGTAATAATGAGATTTGTCAACAGAAAGCATAAGATGCAATTGTTAAAACAAGGGAAGAAACTGAAAGGCTCAGATGTGTTTTTAAATGAGCACTTAACAAAAAAAAATGCAGATATTGCAAAAAAGGCGAGACTACTAAGGAAACAGGGGAAAATCCAAAACACTTGGACACAAAACTGCAAGATTTTCATCAAGCTGAAGGGATCTCCAGAAGAGGCCAAGATCTTGGTCATCCGAGATATTGGGGAACTGGACAAATTCTGAGGGAGCCAAATAAAGCAATTTACAATCATGACACAAGGACTGGACACTGGACACTGGACACAAGAACTGGACACTTTCCATTATACTGAGCACAAAATACAAGATATGGAAAATAATATTGATCCGGAAAATAATCTTTTCAGCAACATCAATATCAGCTGCCGGTATTACACTGAATATCAATACAATGCAAAGATCAGAGACGGAAATAAGATATCAATTATTCATTTCAATATCAGAAGTCTGTATGCCAATTTCCATAAAATGAAGGAATATCTCAGTCAGTTCAATACTCCATTCAATATAATAGCCATATCAGAAACTTGGATCAGTGATGAGATGGGAGTAGATTTTGAGCTGAACGGGTATGAATTAAATTATATCAGTAGAAAGAACAAAAGAGGAGGGGGAGTGGCAATATATGTTGATAATAGTTTGGAATATAAAATTAATAATAAAATGACGGTAGCTGTTGATGATTGGATGGAGTGTATTACAATAGAAATATGCTGTGAAAAAATGAAAAATATAATGGTGAGCTGTATATACAGATCTCCTGGATCAAGCATAGAAGTTTTTATAGATTGGATGGAAAGTATGTTTATAAAATCAACTCAGAAGGTCAGGTACATCTGTGGTGATTTTAACATCGACCTCTTAAATCATAAGAAACATAAAATGACAGAAGAGTTCATTAATTCAATGTTCAGTATGGGACTGTACCCAACTATTACCAGACCAAGCAGGATCACTTCTCACAGCACCACTTTAATAGATAATATATTTACTAATATCCTGGAAAATAATATAGAGAGCGGTCTACTATTAACAGACATCAGTGACCACCTACCTATTTTTAATGTATATTACTGTAATTATAGCAAGAAAAAGGATAATAAAAATTATAAATATATAAGAATGAAAACTGAAGAAACCATGATTGCACTAAAAAATGACTTAATAATACAGGACTGGAATGTAGTTTATAAAGAAAAAGATGTTGATAAAGCATATGAGGAATTTTTAATAATATTCAATGAACTATATAATAAAAATTGTCCTATAAAGAAATACAGTAATATACATAAATATACAAATAGTCCGTGGGTCACCAAGGGGCTACAAAATGCCTGCAAAAAGAAAAATATATTATACAGACAATTCTTAAAGCATCGAACTATAGAGGCAGAGGAAAAATATAAAAAATATAAAAATAAATTAACTAATATTATGAGGATATGTAAGAAAGACTATTATAATAAATTAGTGGAGAAAAATAAAAACAATATTAAAGGTATATGGACTGTATTGAATGGTATTGTGAGAAATGGATCCAAAACTACAAATTACCCAGAGTACTACACTGTAAATGATAAGACCATAAATAATATGGAGGATGTGGTGAATGGTTTTAATCAATTCTTTGTAAATGTGGGACCAGATTTAGCGGCAAAAATAAAGGAACCCGAAACAACACAATGTGGGGACATAGAAGATATGGGGGACAGAAATCCAAGTACAATTTTTCTAACTGCAACTGATGAGGAAGAAATTATCCAAATTGTAAGAAAATGTAAAAACAAAACTTCTGCAGACTGGAATGATATAGACATGTTAACAGTAAAGACAGTTATTGAGGGAATTGTGAAACCACTCACCCACATCTGCAATTTATCTTTTCAATCAGGTACATTTCCAGACAAAATGAAAATTGCAAAAGTGATACCATTGTTTAAAACCGGAGATAGACACCATTTCACAAACTACAGGCCTGTTTCTTTACTCCCCCAATTCTCCAAAATACTCGAAAAACTTTTTTCAGATAGACTGGACAAATTCATTGAAAAACACAACCTCCTTACAGACAGTCAATATGGATTCAGAACGGACAGATCAACATCGATGGCACTAATGGAACTAATAGAGGAAATCACAAAATGTATAGACAATAAAAAAATAGCAATTGGAGTATTTGTGGACCTAAAAAAAGCATTCGATACTATTGATCATAGTATATTATTAAGTAAACTAGAAAAGTGTGGTGTTAGGGGAGTTGGGTGGAGCTGGCTGTCGAGCTATCTAAGAAACAGGCAACAGTTTGTGCAGATAGGTGACCATAAATCTGATTTCATGAACATTACATGCGGGGTACCACAGGGGTCAATATTAGGTCCGAAATTATTCATAATATACATCAATGACATATGTACAATTTCGCAAGAATTGAAATTTGTTTTGTTTGCAGATGACACCAATATTTTTTGTTCCGGTGAGAATTTGCAGCAGACTTTAGAGATAATCACAACTGAAATAAATAAACTAAAACTATGGTTTGACAAAAATAAATTATCATTAAATCTAAGCAAAACAAAGATTATGTTGTTTGGGAGACATAAAATAGATTGTAATGTAGAATTGATAATAGACAATACTAAGATAGAAATGGTACAGGAAATTAAATTTCTTGGTGTGATTTTGGATCCTAAAGTCTGCTGGAAACCTCATGTAGGATACGTACGAGCAAAACTGGCAAAGTGCTCGGCAATTCTGTGGAAAACAAAATATATTCTTGATTGTAAATCTTTGCATACTCTATATTACTCATTATTTTTGCCATATCTGACTTATTGTGTAGAAGTCTGGGGAAACACCTACAAAACCACTCTGCAGCCGATATGTACAATACAGAAAAGAGCAATAAGGACAATAAACAAAACAGGATACAGAGATCACACAAACCCACTATTCATAAAATCACACATGTTGAAATTTATGGATCTGGTCAAATTCAGAACAGCACAAATAATGTACAAAGCAAGAAATAATCTATTGCCAAAAAATATACAAGGAATGTTCAGTGAGAGAGAGGGGGGATATAATCTAAGGGGAGACCTAAATTTTAAAAAACCAAAGGTTCGAACAAATATGAAAAGCATGTGCGTATCGAGCTGTGGGGTGACTTTATGGAACAGACTGGAGACAGAAATAAAACAAAGTGCAAATATAAATCTGTTTAAAAAAAGGTACAAAAAAATATTTTTAAACAAGTATATTGCAGAGGAAATATGTTAATGGAGGATGATGAGGGATAAATAGAATAGGGTTGATTGTTATATTAGAACTAGCTTAGTATATGGTATATATTTATTTATGGGGATAGATATCTTCATATTTACAGGGATAAGTATGTAGTAGATATTTTTTTTTTTTGTAATTATATATTTATATAGATAGTTATGTGTATATGTATATATATGTATATGGATATGGTATGTAGTATATATTTATTTTTGTAATTATATATTTATATGGATAATCATGAAGTGTATATGTGGTATATATTTTTATAAGTGTATTAATGTAGTTTGGATTTCGGGGTAGTTAAAAAGGGGTGGGAAATTAAAAAAAGTATTGTACTTCTTCCCACTCCTTTTTCGAACAATGTGCGGTGTATTGTAATGTATTAGCTCTTTATATTATTTTATTTATTCTTTTTTTGTCACTTTTTTCATTTTCTTTCTTTTGTATGTATAAATAGTTACATACATTTTTATACATGTTCGAAATAAATAAATTCATTCATTCATTCATTCATTCATTCATTCATTCAAATTCATTCATTCATATATATATATATATATATATATATATATATATATATATATATATATATAATGTCCAACATCTGAAGAATGTCAATAAAAACAAAACAATTGAACTTTTTTGTGTGTTTATTAAGACATAAGTTAAATTGTAAGCAAAAAAAAAACATTTTTTTTTGTAAGCAAAAAATGGACTTTAGAAAAATATACAATTGTGCAAAATAAGTTGTCTTACAAAACAGTGGTCTGCGCGGGACAGTTTGTAGCCATACAGTCTGTTAGAGCAAGCCTAACAGCTTGAGCACGGAACTTGTGAACACGTTTATACTCTTGAATAGCTCTTCTTCATGACGACAACCGGAAGTGTACCAACACGATGGGGCGTGTAGCGCCACCTGTGGCTCGGGTGCACAATTTACCTCACACAATAGCTCGATTTCCTTGTGTGCATGTAGGATTGGATTTCTCTGGCACCCCTGCTGGGACCCTTAGCTCAATTACCGACAGTAGCTCGATTTGGATGTGCATGTAAACACACTGTGTCAAAACCAAGTACCGTTCTAGGCTCAACAATGAACACCTACATATCTGCATGAGAATGGGACTAACTCCATTCCAACCAAGATTTAAATTACTGGCAGGTCAGCCACATGCCCGTTTTTCTCATTAAGAAAAGTAAAAGAAGAAGAATTAAAAGAGAAAAGTTCAAAGAAAAACGTTCTGTTTGCATTTCCCCCCCAAAAAGCCACTTGTTTTCTGAAAATGTGGACTTTTTTTTCTTGAAAAGTAGGCCCTCATTTTTTTAGGCTGGGACCTCCTTATTTTACGAACAAAGAAGAGAAAATGTTAAGTCGATGATCTGTTTGCACTTTTTAGTTAATGTTTTCTGAGTTGACTTTTTTACTTGAAGTGTAGGCCCTCAATTCTTCAGGTTGGGACCTCTTTAATTTAAGAGAAAAAGGAGTTATTCCATGCTGTTTGCACTTTTTTATTAATTTTATTCTGAGGTTTCTGTTTTCTTTAATCTGAAATAAAGGCCTTGAATTTATTTTCCTGGGACGACTTTTATTTATGGTAAAAGAGATAGTTATGCACTCAGTTCATTTCCTGCATTGGAAATTAACAATAAATATTGTTGAAACCATATGAAAATGTGGACATACGGTAGGGGAAGGCTATAAGACACAAGCTGGACTTCGGTTCGGAGCTTCTACTTGGACAAAATTTAATAATTGGACCTCAGTGACTTTTAATTGAATACCCCTGTCCTATATACTCATAATAGTAAACATCTGTCTATCAGCAACCGTTTTTGAGTTATAATGGAAAATATGTTATTTTGACCGATGATCTTGACCCCCTGACCTTTAACCCCCAACCGCTATGGAGACTGTCCAAGCTACCCTATCATGCAGCATATGGTTGGAAGCAGAATTGAACAATGCACATTTTGGTTTTGGTTTGAAGTCAAAATGATAAATTTGAAGAACGCTATCTCCCCCCCCAAAAAAAAAATATATATATATATATATTTCAGGCAGCACGGTGGTGTAGTGGTTAGTGCTGTTGCCTCACAGCAAGAAGGTCCGGGTTCGAGCCCCGTGGCCAGCGAGGGCCTTTCTGTGCGGAGTTTGCATGTTCTCCCCGTGTCCGTGTGGGTTTCCTCTGGGTGCTCCAGTTTCCCCCACAGTCCAAAGACATGCAGGTTAGGTTAACTGGTGACTCTAAATTGAGCGTAGGTGTGAATGTGAGTGTGAATGGTTGTCTGTGTCTATGTGTCAGCCCTGTGATGACCTGGCGACTTGTCCAGGGTGTACCCCGCCTTTCGCCCGTAGTCAGCTGGGATAGGCTCCAGCTTGCCTGCGACCCTGTAGAAGGATAAAGCGGCTACAGATAATGAGATGAGATGAGTACCCTTTGCACATTTTGACTAGAGCTTTTTATTTTTCTCCCTCCCCACCTTTGTTTTTCTTTTTGTGTCTGTATAGTTTGATGTTCTTTGTCTGAATGTTTTGCCCGCCGGTTGTACTGTAGCTCCAGACCCAGTTTTGGGCGTCGGTTTCCTTCAGGCCTTGGTGCACTGTGGGTGATGCCTGTGCTGCTCACTATGGACTGCAGTGAGCTCGTTGCTCTTTTTAACATCAGGGTTATCCAGCGCTCTGTGTGGCAGTGCTTCTGTGTTTGGCGCGGTGTTCCGAGCGATGTTGATGTTGCCTGGCGGCGTCATGGTGGCTGTGCAGGTGGTTTGGGACTTACGTTTGTGCGCCTTTTGGTGGGACTGTGGTAGCTACACCACTGGAATTACATCCTGACCCTTCTTTGGTGGATTTTTTTTTTTTTTTTGTAATTATAAAGCAACCTTGGGTGTGAGAAAGGCACCATCTCATCTCATCTCATCATCTCTAGCCGCTTTATCCTGTTCTACAGGGTCGCAGGCAAGCTGGAGCCTATCCCAGCTGACTATGGGCGAAAGGCGGGGTACACCCTGGACAAGTCGCCAGGTCATCACAGGGCTGACACATAGACACAGACAACCATTCACACTCACATTCACACCTACGGTCAATTTAGAGTCACCAGTTAACCTAACCTGCATGTCTTTGGACTGTGGGGGAAACCGGAGCACCCGGAGGAAACCCACGCGGACACGGGGAGAACATGCAAACTCCACACAGAAAGGCCCTCGCCGGCCACGGGGCTCGAACCCGGACCTTCTTGCTATGAGGCGACAGCACTAACCACTACACCACCGTGCCGCCCCTAAAGGTGCCATATAAGTTGAAATTATTATTATATCACATCCATGTTTTATAAATTTATTCCAACGTTTTAGTTAAATCAGGACTATGTTTTAATAATGATTCGTTCCCATTTACTGCCTTCTGTCTGTCTTTCTTTCTTTTTCCTTCTTTCTTTCTATTCATTGTCTTTTTCTTTCTCTGTGCCAAATTACTGCCTTCTGTATTTTTCTTTCTTTCCTTCAATGCATCTTAATTTGAATATGTTTAATACATCACATTATCACCATTATCACTTGTGAAATGTCTTATGTGTCTGTAAGAGACTCACAATAGCAATACAAATCAGATCGCTGTGTGTGTGGCTGCAGATCCAGAAACTCATTCAGCTCAGAATATATGAGCTGCTTCTGAAGCCTCGTATGTAAATCTGACCTTTTATGGGCACGTGTGAAGATGGAAATGAGATTGCTATTGTGGAACTTGTAGAAGTGACAATCAAGCTGATGTATTTCTGCTCCACTCCTGAGATGTATTTCTCAAAGCTCGGAGTGTTTTGTGTGGAGAGGACAGCTGAAAGAAAGATCGTTTTTCTACATGTATCCAGAGAATACAAGAACAGGAAAAGTATGAGCTTGTATTTGAGCTGGAAAAACTGAAAGCCTCTGTGGGACTGGCATGCAGCTTTGCCAATCTGTAGTTCTGCTTTTCTTTCTGCTTTGAACAAAAGCTCCAGTCGTATCCGAGTGACGGTGTGCCACCCGTGCGCCGATCTCTCAGGATCGCTGTTTATCCGGCTCTGCACTGCTGAATGGCAGCCTTGATGTCAAAAGATTGCGGTGACCTTAAAGACGATAAATACGGCATCTCCGACTCAAACAAGCTAGCCGTATCTCTGTGGGATTCCTGCGCCATAAATAATAATAAAAAAAACACTTTGTGAAATTTTGGTTGGTTGTGATGCTGTAATACGACACCGCTGTCCCTTTCAGGCATCATGATCTTTGCTCTTAGTGTTGTCTGACAGTAAATCTTCCGAGAACGCACTTGACTTTATGTTTGCCTGTCATGTACTGTGTTACATGATTCATTAGGGATCAGTTTTGTCACTTTCATAAGAAATGTATCCGAATCCAGTCATATACTCAACAGAATGATGTTTATCCGCATTGATGCGCCAACTCTGAAAAAAAAAATCAATAAATATCATTCAGTGAGTCATCAGAGCAAAACATGTGTAAATATAAAAAAGGGGTTAATTTTCATCCAAATATGGTGCACTTAATAATAAATAATAATAATAATAAGCAGAAGAGCGGCGGCATGGTGGTGTAGTGGTTAGCGCTGTCGCCTCACTGCAAGAAGGTCCGGGTTCGAGCCCCGTGGCCGGCGAGGGCCTTTCTGTGCGGAGTTTGCATGTCCTCCCCGTGTCCGCGTGGGTTTCCTCCGGGTGCTCCGGTTTCCCCTACAGTCCAAAGACATGCAGGTTAGGTTAACTGGTGACTCTAAATTGACCGTAGGTGTGAATGTGAGTGTGAATGGTTGTCTGTGTCTATGTGTCAGCCCTGTGATGACCTGGCGACTTGTCCAGGGTGTACCCCGCCTTTCGCCCGTAGTCAGCTGGGATAGGCTCCAGCTTGCCTGCGACCCTGTAGAACAGGATAAAGCGGCTAGAGATAATGAGAGAGAGAGAGAAGAAGAAGAAGAAGAAGAAGAAGTTGGATTTATATAGCACCAAACTCAAGGTCACTTTACATAGGTCAAGAAAACAGAACACACACACACTGCCTGATCCATCCTGATGCCCTACTTCTGGCTGGAGTCTCATCACCTTTCTCCTGTGGAGGACGGCGCCATATGGACAGTCGAAAGTCAGACTTGGAAGACGGCTCTGGACACTTCCATTTATGTCTGAGGACTACAGTTGACTTGCTAACTCGAGGACTGCAGTTGTCATGAACAGTTTTGCACTCGAGTTTCCATCAATTAACAGTTTTTAACTTCAACAAAACAGACTTCATGTTAAACTATAATGCATTTCCTGGTTTCACAGTTATAATTTGTTACTATGTAGGACACTGTTAAAGAAGCAAGTTATTTACAATCATGTTGTCTGTTATTGCCCAAATGAGGATGGGTTCCCTTTAGAGTCTGGTTCCTCTTGAGGTTTCTTCCTCATGTCGTCTGAGAGAATTTTTCCTCACCACCGTTGCCTCAGGCTTGCTCACTGGGGATAAGTTAGGGATAAAATTAGCTCACATTTAAAGCCTTAAATTTTCTGTAAATCTGCTTTGCAAAAATGTCTGCTGTTAAAAGCACTACAGAAAAAAAAAAACTTGACAAGAAACAAGTTGGTCAAGAGTGGTGAGTTTATGCAGTGGTGGTGGAGGAGAAGTGTTCATGAAACAAAGGTTTTCAGATGAGATTTGAAGAAAGGAAGGGAAGACTAATCATGGAGGGGTTGAGGGAGGGTCTTTCAGAGCTTGGGAGTCATGGTGCTGAAGGACCTGCCACCCAGGGAAGACAGTCTAGTGCAGGGGGCAGCAAGGAGATTATGGCTAGAGGATCTGAGAGAGTGAAATGGAGTGTAAGGGTTCAAAAGGTCACAGACATAACGAGGAGCAAGGTTATGTCCTCAAAGTCTTGGTCTTGTCTCGGTCTCAATACACTCTGGTCTTGGTCATGACTTGGTCTCAGTTTAGGTGGTCTTCATTCCAACACTAGATATTTGATGATAAATCCATCCATCCATCCATTATTCATAACCGCTTATCCTGTGCATGGTCACGGCCAAGCTGGAGCCTATCCCAGCTGACTATGGGCAAGAGGCAGGGTACACCCTGGACAAGTCATCAGGTCATTGCAGGACTGACAGATACAAACAACCATTCACACTCACATTCACACCTACGGTCAATTTAGAGCCACCAATTATCCTAATCTGCATGTCTTTGGACTGTGGGGGAAACCGGAGCACCCGGAGGAAACCCGTGCGGACACGGGGAGAACATGCAAACTCCACACAGAATGGCCCCTGTTGGCCACTGGGCTTGGACCCAGAACCTTCTTGCTGTGAGGGGACAGTGTTAACCACGACACCACTGCACTGTCCTCGATGACAAATGTTAAGGCCCGGTCCCACTGCACTTACGGATGCAAAGAGGATGTAAAACGTAAAAAAATCTTTGCCATCCGTTGGAAAACGCTATGCATCCGTTGTGTACTCATTGCATACGTGCTTCATACGCTCTATCCATCGAGCATCCGTCCACTGTGATTTCATCCGCGCAAAAAGTTTTGAGCTGCACAAAACTTTTAGAATGGATGAACTTTCCACCGTGTACGATGTAAATCCGCGGCATATACGAGCAACAAACGTTCTATGTCCGTTATCATCCGTTAAACATCTGCTGTATCCTCTCTGCATCCTCTGGGCATCCTCGCAACTCACATCCGCTGCAGCTGAAAACGGAAAGAGGGAGGAAAGATAAGGTACATGAAACGTCTATTCATCGTTAGTAGCACGGAAATAGAAAGGATGTAAGTGTATGCATCTCGTATATAAAGTATTCAAAATGGACAAAGCGTTTATATCTGGGATGTATCTCGTATATTTAGGATGTCTGGAGTATGTCTAGAGTATGTAGAAGGACACCTAGCGGACAATCGATATTTTGTATAAAAAGGGGGAGAAAATCATCTCGTAGTAGAGATGTATCGATGTGGCCGCCAGCACGTCTTTCCGCTTTATGCTGACGGCGTGCGTGCTGCATCCCTTTATATCCGCGGAGCAGACGCAATTCATACCCCCCGCATGCGCAGTGAACGGTCTGCATCCGATATACATCCGCGCAACATCCCCTTTGTTTCCGTTAGGCATACGTGATGCATCCCCTTCATCCGCTACGCATCCGCTCTTTCTGCTATGCGTCCGCTTCTCAGTTATCACCGGTAACCCCTTCGGAGCTGTCACCCACTTCCATCCGCTTTCATCCGCTAGGCTTCCTATGAACATGCGTTTAACATCCCCGCTATATACTACCCACGTCCGTTCTTTTCCGTTCTGTTTTCGCAAATTTTCGCCAATTTTGTCCATTTCTGGAGCGGATGAAAACGGATAGAGCCAACCCCGAAATTTTGCTCGTCCGCTGTGTCCTTTTTGCATACGTTTTGCGTCCATCAGCCAGTGGGACCGGGCCTTTAATCAAAAATATCTGACTGTGTCAGAACCTGGTTGTTGGCTGTATGTCACATTATGCATTCAATGCGTTCACACTAGCAAGTAACAACACAAGAAGCCATTGTTTATTTTATTTTCCCAGGATTTCAGTAGTATCTACATTACAGCTGAGACTTTCTCAGCTTTGTGCAAATTTAGTAAATCCAAACCCACTGGCTCAAATGACTCTTCGGACCAATCGTTTGTTGCATGTGGTACAAAAGTGTTTCTTTTCCCCAAGTCACAGTTTACTTGGCTTGAACGCTTTCACCTCATCCTGTCATCGAGCTACAACTGGTCAGTAAATGTCCATAGAAACATTACAAACCAAAATAAAGCTTGGAAGGAAGTAGAAGAGATCGTAGGGATGATCTTGAGTGTGTTTATAACTCGTACAGGTAGCTGACACTGCTAATCTGCTAATAGCTAATATGAAATCTGGTGCATAAAATGTAGCTAAAATGCACAATTTATTTTCACACTGATGAAACACTTGTGGTGCTAATCTGCTAGCGAAGCTAATACGAAGCCTAGCATTGACATATGGAGCAGCTAATTTTAAATGCTTAACTTTATTAAATTCAATTGTATACTATAATAAATCACGTACTAGCCTTTCCCGTCTGAATGAAAAAAGTGGGATGGAATGGATGGAAGATGCCCTCAAGTGAAAGCAGGAGCACTCGGTCCACACCCACGAGAAACAAACTACAAGATTTGTCGCTTGCTAAAGTGTGAACACAGATTAAAACTGCCCATTTGAACTCTTTTTGTCTGTGACAGTAAAATACCGCAAGGTGCAAATGCAGCTCGTGTCCCAAATACAGGTGTTCATGACAGATACCTCTTTGGCACATTAATCATAACTAAATGAACATGAAAAGCAGATGGCAGATGTCTAGAAATAAAGCAGATATGGATGTTTAAGTTAAAGCCAGTCTGTCTTTCTTATCTCAAAATGGCTGCACAGAGAAACATATGGCATGCTACATACGGAAGGGAAGAACGTCCAGCTACGAGACATTTGAACAGATTTGCAGGATTATGTTGTGTGTTCTAATGAAAGCTCAGTGAATGACTGGAGCGCTCGTGTGTGTGTGTGTGCTATCCATCCATCCATCCATCCATCCATTATCTGTAGCCGCTTTATCCTGTTCTACAGGGTCGCAGGCAAGCTGGAGCCTATCCCAGCTGACTACGGGCGAAAGGCGGGGTACACCCTGGACAAGTCGCCAGGTCATCACAGGGCTGACACATAGACACAGACAACCATTCACACTCACATTCACACCTACGCTCAATTTAGAGTCACCAGTTAACCTAACCTGCATGTCTTTGGACTGTGGGGGAAACCGGAGCACCCGGAGGAAACCCACGCGGACACGGGGAGAACATGCAAACTCCGCACAGAAAGGCCCTCGCCGGCCGCTGGGCTCGAACCCGGACCTTCTTGCTGTGAGGTGACAACAGTAACCACTACACCACCGTGCCGCCTGTGTGTGTACGACTGATGACCAAATGTCTCCACAAGGAGAGTAAAATCTGACAAGTTTGACCTTGTGGGAACATTTGGATGGTCCCCACGAGGAAATCACTGTTGTTGTTGTTGTACGGAAATAAGTAAATAAGTAAGTAAATAATTTTAAAAATAGCCAAAAAGTTTCCTTATCATGACTGAGGTTTAGGTGCAGGTAAAGTATTAATTAACTGCATTAATAATTATTTCTATGGAAGGTCCTCACAAGGATAGTGAGACAAACGTGTGTGTGTGTGTGTGTGCATGCTACTGAGAACCAAATGTCTCCACAAGGTGAGTAAAATCTGACAACTCTGACCTTGTGGGGACATTTAGATGGTGCCCACAAGGAAATTGTTGTTCATTTCATTTCATTATCTCTAGCCGCTTTATCCTTCTACAGGGTCGCAGGCAAGCTGGAGCCTATCCCAGCTGACTACGGGCGAAAGGCGGGGTACACCCTGGACAAGTCGCCAGGTCATCACAGGGCTGACACAGACACAGACAACCATTCACACTCACATTCACACCTACGGTCAATTTAGAGTCACCAGTTAACCTAACCTGCATGTCTTTGGACTGTGGGGGAAACCGGAGCACCCGGAGGAAACCCACGCAGACACGGGGAGAACATGCAAACTCCACACAGAAAGGCCCTCGCCGGACCCGGGGTTCGAACCCAGGACCTTCTTGCTGTGAGGCGACAGCGCTAACCACTACACCACCGTGCCGCCGGAAATTGTTGTTGTTGCTGCTATTGTTGTTGTTGGTAAACAAAAATAAAAACTAAAATAGCCAAAAAAGTTTCCTTTTGGGCGGCACGGTGGTGTAGTGGTTAGCGCTGTCGCCTCACAGCAAGGTCTGGGTTCGAGCCCCGGGGCCGGCGAGGGCCTTTCTGTGCGGAGTTTGCATGTTCTCCCCGTGTCCGCGTGGGTTTCCTCCGGGTGCTCCGGTTTCCCCCACAGTCCAAAGACATGCAGGTTAGGTTAACTGGTGACTCTAAATTGACCGTAGGTATGAATGTGAGTGTGAATGGTTGTCTGTGTCTATGTGTCAGCCCTGTGATGACCTGGCGACTTGTCCAGGGTGTACCCCGCCTTTCGCCCGTAGTCAGCTGGGATAGGCTCCAGCTTGCCTGCGACCCTGTAGAAGGATAAAGCGGCTAGAGATAATGAGATGAGATAACTATTTCAATGGAAGGCCCTCACAAGGATAATGAAACAAATGTGTGTGTGTGAGCATGCATGATTGTACTTCTGTTGTTGCAGTGCTTTTGGACTAGGCAGGAATAAGAAAAGTCACTTTTGTCTGCATCATAGCATGCTTGAGTTTTCACAGCGAGAAACAATTGAGCAAACCATCACATACGCTCGCGCGCACACACACACACACACACACACACACATCCTTGTACTTCTACCGTTATAGGGACTCTCAGTGACATAATTAATTCTCTAGCCCCTTACCCTAACCTTCACAGCTAAATCCCAAACCCCACCCCTTACTCTAACCCCACCCCTTACCCTAACCCAAATCTCAACCTCATTCTAACCTGAACCTTAAAACTAAGTTTTAACACTCAAACAGCCTTTCGAAGAAGTGAGGACCAGACAAAATGTCCTCATTTTCCAAAAATGTCCTAACTCTTCTGGTATGTATGTATGTATGTATGCATGAACAAACAAACGAACAAACAGACAAACAAACATAGACCTTAGCAACCAAAAGGAAACTTTGTGGCTATTTTATTTTTCGAAATAAAAGCTGCAATTTTGTTGATGAAAACCAGGTAAATGTCTCATCTCACAAACATGGTCACACACCAACTGTAGGGGGCACTGTTGGTGTTTGGATGAGCTAAAGTGAGAGATCTTGGATGAACGAAAGTATGGAGGACATGAAAAATGAGAAAAACTTCATGTGGACTGTCTTGTAAGTGACTGGAGAAAAAAAAATGATATGCATTTAAGCCTTGCATTCAGACTCTATCTTTCTCTTTCTACCTCACACACAAAGAGGGAGCAAACATAAAATGAAAGGAATGTCTTAACCTTTGACTGATGCTCATTTGTCTAAACAATTACAGAATCAAGGTCAAGAGACCTTTATAATTAAAATGAAATTAAAGGAAAAACCAAAACCAACACAGAGTGTGCTCCTGAGGTGTCGGGAAACGACGAACCACTGGAACACTCCTTCTCATCACGTTTACATGTTTCTCTAACTATCATTTTCAATCCTCATTAAGCCTTTCAGTGAGATCACATGCCTTGTGGGTTGGTGGAGGGGTGGAGTCACTGTAGAAGAGACCACACCCATCGGGATAGAAATATTTCATTAGGTGCTAAAGGTGATCAAGAAGAAGAACTGAAGAAGATGGGTTTACCTTGTACGATTTTCGACCTGAAGGAGATCGTAAAAGAATGATGTGGTTGTGAGTTGAGAGCGGAGGTTTTAATAAACCATAATGCAACACTCCTCCGTTATCGGCAGCTGAATTAAATTTTGGCTTTGTGTCAGGACAGCAGTGAAGGATAACACTGAAGTCAGTGGCGATGGCGGAAAGTAATCCGAATATGCAAATTAATGGAAAAAGTCCTTATTAGCACAAGGAAGTCCATTTTCTGCATGATCCACCTGATTATTTACATCAGCAGAATGTGGCTGAGTCATTCTATAATTAGGGGTACATCTCAAGTCCATGTGCTGTATTTGTCAATTTCATTAACTATTAACTTCAGCCAATGATCTTTTGTACATTAGCACACATTTCTCTTTTATATAATACAAAAAGTCAACACATTACATCATTTTACTCTGCAAAAATGCATATATAATACTGGAAGTTGGTGTTTTTATGCTGTCCGAGTTTCCAAATGTCAGGTTCGGTCTTCATATTTACATTTTAAAAAAAGGTTTTTGTTTAAAATTTTTACAAATATTTATTCATGGTAATTATTATAATATGACAAAAGTGTTTAAAAGCCTAAAATGCTTTATATTATAAATTAAATGAAGAATTTTGTGTGCGTCTGAGAAACTTATGTCAACTGTGTTACCCACCGACCCCCCCATAAATCGGCAAATGGTTTGGTCCTAAGTCATGTGACCAACATCCAGGGGCGCAGATAGGATTTTTGAACTGGGGGGGACTGAGCTGTCAGCAAATAATTCCATTTTGTGTGTATATATATATATATATATATATATATCATCTCATTATCTCTAGCCGCTTTATCCTTCTACAGGGTCGCAGGCAAGCTGGAGCCTATCCCAGCTGACTATGGGCGAAAGGCGGGGTACACCCTGGACAAGTCGCCAGGTCATCACAGGGCTGACACATAGACACAGACAACCATTCACACTCACATTCACACCTACACTCAATTTAGAGTCACCAGTTAACCTAACCTGCATGTCTTTGGACTGTGGGGGAAACCGGAGCACCCGGAGGAAACCCACGCGGACACGGGGAGAACATGCAAACTCCACACAGAAAGGCCCTCGCCGGCCCCGGGGCTCGAACCCAGGACCTTCTTGCTGTGAGGCAACAGTGCTAACCACTACACCACCGTGCCGCCCATATATATATATATATACACACACTACTGTTCAAAAGTTTGGGGTCACTTTGACATATCCTTATTTTTGAAAGAAAAGCACTGTTCTTTTCAATGAAGATCACTTTAAACTAATCAGAAATACACTCTATACATTCATTGCTAATGTGGTAAATGACTATTCTAGCTGCAAATGTCTGGTTTTTGGTGCAATATCTCCATAGGTGTATAGAGGCCCATTTCCAGCAACTCTCACTCCAGTGTTCTAATGGTACAATGTGTTTGCTCATTGCCTCAGAAGGCTAATGGATGATT
Source organism: Neoarius graeffei (assembly GCF_027579695.1). Classification (NCBI taxonomy): domain Eukaryota; kingdom Metazoa; phylum Chordata; class Actinopteri; order Siluriformes; family Ariidae; genus Neoarius; species Neoarius graeffei. The sequence continues at coordinate 7,040,512 of NC_083576.1, read as the reverse complement.
AGAAAACCCTTGTACAATCATATTAGCACAGCTGAAAACAGTTGAGCTCTTTAGAGAAGCTATAAAACTGACCTTCCTTTGAGCAGATTGAGTTTCTGGAGCATCACATTTGTGGGGTCGATTAAATGCTCAAAATGGCCAGAAAAATGTCTTGACCATATTTTCGATTCATTTTACAACTTATGGTGGGAAATAAAAGTGTGACTTTTCATGGAAAACACAAAATTGTCTGGGTGACCTCAAACTTTTGAACGGTAGTGTGTATACATGTTATTTCACCTCCCTCACTGCCATCACCAGGAACTACCTGCAGGCCAGGACAATGATAACATTTTAACATAGCCTATGGAAATCCAAAGTTTACACATTATCATCACGCACAGAAATTGCAAAACTAGTTTTAAAACCGCTAAGTTCCAACTGTTAAACATAGCGAGAGGCTGGGCTACGTGTGTGTGTGTAAAGTGTAAACCAGTGCATCCTGACTTTCTAACTATGCCTGTGTGTTGCGTGATCGGCAGTCAGTCAACAACTCTTCGCAAAGTTTCCTTATGAAACAATATGCTCACTGAAATTATGGCAGGGAACGCCTGATTAAACATTAAAACTGCTTTCTGAGCACTGTATCTACAGGCTGCCACCGAAAGAAGGAGGCTACCAGAAAGGCATCTCTACTCCGTACGATTTTACTTTCACTACGACATTACTTTGAACAGACTATCAAAAAATTGCAAGGTGATATGATAAAGTAAGGCACAGTTTACTTACAGTCGTTTTTTTTTAAACTATGCAATCGTTTTCTGCCTTTTGGCACCCTTCATCATGCCGTGTTGGGGTCCTGAACTAGGAGCTGTCCCCGATATGCCTGTCAAACTTGTTGTGGGTAACCATAGCAACCAAGCTCGAGCTCGCAACCCGTGCAGTCTGCGCAGTTGCAGCTATGTCTGTACTGCTGTGCAGCTCAATAAACCGAATGGTAATTAGTCTTTTGATTTTTCCGTGAGGTTTGCCTTATGCAAAGAAAGACAGCATAGATGTTTTTTCCTCCCTATAAGTGGGGGGGACCGAACGAGGTGAATTTAAATCTGGGTGGGACGAATCCCCCCCATCCCCCCCTCTATCTGCGCCTGTGCCAACATCATGTGATGTCATATCCTCTTTGGTGGGAAATTTGAAGACTGTGTGGTAAGTTTTGAGTTCACCTCTTCAATATTTTCACCAGTACTGTTGTACAGTGGTGCTTGAAAGTTTGTGAACCCTTTAGAATTTTCTATATTTCTGCATAAATATGACCTAAAACATCATCAGATTTTCACACAAGTCCTAAAAGTAGATAAAGAGAACCCAGTTAAACAAATGAGAAAAAAAAATTATATTTGGTCATTTATTTATTAAAGAAAATGATCCAATATTACATATCTGTGAGTGGCAAAAGTATGTGAACCGCTAGGATTAGCAGTTAATTTGAAGGTGAAATTAGAGTCAGGTGGTTTCAATCAATTTGATGACAATCAGGTGTGAGTGGGCACCCTGTTTTATTTAAAGAACAGGGATCTATCAAAGTCTGATCTTCACAACACATGTTTGTGGAAGTGTATCATGGCACGAACAAAGGAGATTTCTGAGGACCTCAGAAAAAGCGTTGTTGATGCTCATCAGGCTGGAAAAGGTTACAAAACCATCTCTAAAGAGTTTGGACTCCACCAATCCACAGTCAGACAGATTGTGTACAAATGGAGGAAATTCAAGACCATTGTTACCCTCCCCAGGAGTGGTCGACCAACAAAGATCACTCCAAGAGCAAGGCGTGTAATAGTCAGGGAGGTCGCAAAGGACCCCAGGGTAACTTCTAAGCAACTGAAGGCCTCTCTCACATTGGCTAATGTTAATGTTCATGAGTCCACCATCAGAAGAACACTGAACAACAATGGTGTGCATGGCAGGGTTGCAAGGAGAAAGCCACTGCTCTCCAAAAAGAACATTGCTGCTCATCTGCAGTTTGCTAAAGATCATGTGGACAAGCCAGAAGGCTATTGGAAAAATGTTTTGTGGATGGATGAGACCAAAATAGAACTTTTTGGTTTAAATGAGAAGCGTTATGTTTGGAGAAAGGAAAACACTGCATTCCAGCATAAGAACCTTATCCCATCTGTGAAACATGGTGGTGGTAGTATCATGGTTTGGGCCTGTTTTGCTGCATCTGGGCCAGGACGGCTTGCCATCATTGATGGAACAATGAATTCTGAATTATACCAGCGAATTCTAGAGGAAAATGTCAGAACATCTGTCCATGAACTGAATCTCAAGAGAAGGTGGGTCATGCAGCAAGACAACGACCCTAAGCACACAAGTCGGTCTACCAAAGAATGGTTGAAGAAGAATAAAGTTAATGTTTTGGAATGGCCAAATCAAAGTCCTGACCTTAATCCAATCCAAATGTTGTGGAAGGACCTGAAGCGAGTAGTTCATGTGAGGAAACCCACCAACATCCCAGAGTTGAAGCTGTTCTGTACGGAGGAACGGGCTAAAATTCCTCCAAGCCGGTGTGCAGGACTGATCAACAGTTACCGCAAACGTTTAGTTGCAGTTATTGCTGCACAAGGGGGTCACACCAGATACTGAAAGCAAAGGTTCACATACTTTTGCCACTCACAGATATGTAATATTGGATCATTTTCCTCAATCAATAAATGACCAAGTATAATAGTTTTGCCTCATTTGTTTAACTGGGTTCTCTTTATCTACTTTTAGGACTTGTGTGAAAATCTGATGATGTTTTAGGTCATATTTATGCAGAAATATAGAACATTCTAAAGGGTTCACAAACTTTCAAGCACCACTGTATAGTCCTAGAGAGGGTTAATTGTCTGTCAACTGTGTTGTCAACATATTCATATAAACCTGATTTAGAAATTGTATTTACAAAGTATACAGCTAAAGATAATAAAAATATGAATTGATTAAGGTCTTGTAGTGAAAGCTCTGAGGTCTGCAGTTAGCACAACACTCTAAAAATGGTCGAAATGTCAACTGTGTTACCGTCAACTGTGTTACCCATCAACTATGACACAGTTGAGGAGGAGGATGTTTTTGTCAATCTTCATATTGACAGACAAACAAACAGAATGATTTAATATGTTCAATTAGTTAAATAAGCTACATTTCTCTGAAATTGTGTCTAAATGTTGTTTTAACAGTTCACCTGAATTCATCAGCTTATTTGTAGTTAAATTTAAAACAATAAAAACCTCTTTTTATCCTAAAAAGTGTCCTCTTGTTCTTCTGCTCTGTCAACTGTGTTACTCCCGTCAATTGTGTTACATTGCCTGTCAACTGTGTTGCAAGTGTTTTTTGTGCTATAAATCTCTTATGTGTTTGATGAACTGTAAAATAAAAGATTGGGGATTATCTCTGGATAGGGAAGTCTTGTATAAGGAAGGAGAACAACTCTAAATTCGACGTAAAAAGGATTTATGTTGACAAAAGTGTCATTCTGCATCACAGTGAACCATAAAATCCTATTTATGAAGCTCAAAATTCATATTTTCCATAACAGTTGTACAGATTAATTAAAAACATCTTGTTAATGGACTTAAGCACTTTCAAACAAATGTGTTTTCAAATGTGTAGTATTTTTATATAGTTTAAGATGACATAACATTTGTCCGTAACACGGTTGACAAAATAAACAATCAAATGTTCATTTTCATTAAAATATTTTAAAAGTAATTTAAGATTAAGCTTGGCAATTAATTTGTTTAGGAACTTGAGGGTATATACCTTGGAAACATATAGGTTATTTATTGAAAAAGAATACTGATATTTTGAGATTTTGCTTTACATGAAATGTACCCCTAATTCTAGAATGACTCGGCTATTTTCTTTAATCGCAGGATAATGGAGGACGCTTCTTATTGCTGGGTTTCAGTCACGTGACTTTTCTTAGTGGTTTTACTAGAAGTAAAATAACTGGTGGTCTAAACGGCTGCTGTAGTACAAACAACTAGCGATAACTTATCAGAGTATGCTCGAAGCCACGGCTCACTTTAAATATATTCAGAAGATCGCTATGTGCAATGGAATCGACCCCTACAGTCTGGGAAAGAAGGATTTGTCATACGAGCTCGAAAACTATCCTTCAGTCAAGTTCCCCGACATCTCGGACTATCTGGTGTTGCAGACGTCCTTCTACACCGCAAAACAGATGAAAGCGTGGAAGAGTATGGAGGCTTACAACTGTTTTGTATGTAGCTGGGTAAAGGACCTCAGGATCAAGTCGCTGCCCAATGAATCCTGTATTGTTTTTGCCCGTGTAAGTGTTTTTTTTAAGCTTTTTGTTCGTGTCTTGACAACGAAGTGCTGCAAGTTGAAGTGTAAACAAACAGTTGGCTTGATTCTCACTTGTGTTGGCTCTTATCTCTCAGCTAAATCATTCACAAAGATCATCAGAAACCCCTTTAAAGACCTGGATCTTAGTTAGACGGAGAAGTGATCACGGCGCATTGTAACTGTACGGCTGGGGAAGAATTTTGCCGCGACCTTCATGCATATGGACTTTGTGAGGAGTAAACAAAGAAACAGCTGGGGACTTTAGCGCTTCGTGACTAAAAAAAGTACCGTAAAATAATGACACATAGCAAGAAAAGTACTTGGAAAACATGAAGGACAGAGCTGAGAGGGAAATACAAACCTTTCACCAAGTGATCACTGCAAACTCCAGCAGGCTTCGACTCGGCTCCCTTCGATTTCAGTGAGAGGTTCAAAAGCCACCTTTCTCCACGTCTTTTTGTGAAATCCTGTGTTCGTTCACCCTTTTTTATTAGTTCACGGGGAACCCTGAAGAAACTTCTCAGTTTCACAGTTTGTTCGATTCGAACAACACAAGCCTAAAGCATTTGTCATGCACCAATGCACCTTCTCCATACAAATTCTTTGTCAACTGAGCTTTGGTAGACCACCAGCTAAAGTTTTGAATAACTAATGAGGCGGATATGACGTCATGTGAAACCCAGCAATTGCACAGTGTGAGAAGAACTCATCACAATATATACTGTAGATTTAGGCACTGCCTAAAAGCGGAGCTCCCATCTGTTTCTGAGTTGTAGAATTTTCTTATATCATAACCAACCTCTTTTGTTTTATTTCTTTACTGGCGAGCACTGGCCACTAGGCGGTGTGTATGACTGGTAATTACTAACGCTGACCACTAGGTGGTGTGTATGAGTGGTGGTACACGTACACGGACAAACCACAAAAAATCGACAAGATGGGTTTACCATTTTTTCTTTGGCATGGTGCTCCGCTGGAGCTCCGCTAAAAAGATTTGCGAATCAGCTTAAGGAGACCCGTGAAGCCAAAATATGCCTGCGAAATATATAAATGAATAAATACATACATACAAGGTGGCATGGTGGTGTAGTGGTTAGTGCTGTCGCCTCACAGCAAGAAGGTCCGGGTTCGAGCCCCGTGGCCGGCGAGGGCCTTTCTGTGTGGAGTTTGCATGTTCTCCCCGTGTCCGCGTGGGTTTCCTCCGGGTGCTCCGGTTTCCCCCACAGTCCAAAGACATGCAGGTTAGGTTAACTGGTGACTCTAAAGTGAGCGTAGGTGTGAATGTGAGTGTGAATGGTTGTCTGTGTCTATGTGTCAGCCCTGTGATGACCTGGCGACTTGTCCAGGGTGTACCCCGCCTTTCGCCCGTAGCCAGCTGGGATAGGCTCCAGCTTGCCTGCGACCCTGTAGAACAGGATAAAGCGGCTAGAGATAATGAGATGAGATGAGACATGCAAAAATAAATAATAAATAAATAATTAAATTTCCTGATGGCATAATAGAGTCACCGTTTTTTTTTTCCCCCTCCTTCAGTTTGTCACCTGTCTGGAGATAAGCGACATCAAATTACTGACTTTAAAATAAATAAATAAATAAATAAATACAGGTTAACGGAAACCTATAAAAACAACCTGGAACACTTTTGAGATTTTACCTTGAAGGAGTCAAAGGAGACAGAGCTGATTAGAATTTTCTTCTTTTGTTTTTTTTTCCCCTTTTTTTTGATTTGTTACAGAGACAGCAAACATGTGGAGGAGGTAAGAATGGATAAATGAAGGGAAAGCTGAAACGAACGAGTACAGCGAGAGATAAGGAGCGAAAGCGCAAGATGGATGGGGTTGAGGTGACACACAACTGATGATGTGGTAATAAAACTGTCAGCTTTTTCAAACCTGGACCCCACGGGGCACAAGTACAATGTCCAAGAGATAGAGATAGAGAGAGAGAGAGGGAGAGGAAAGAGAGATTTATTCTGCTCTGTCTTTCTCCATTTCTCTATCTCAACACTAATGTAGGCTTTTATAAAAATACTGAGTGAAGAGGATCGGAGCAGAGAACCTCCTGTTCACACATCTTGTGCATCAAACAGTTCTGTTTAACCAGGTGGTAAAATGTCCAGGCGTCTGTCTGCGATGTGATATTAAAAGCTCAGACACACTTCGAAAAACAGTGCAAATGCTCAGCATGACCTTCACCACATTCAGTCTCTCAATATATACAGTATAATATAGACAGTGCCCTCCACAATTATTGGCACCCCTTGTAAAGATTAATAAAAAAAGGGTTAAAAAAATAAATCACCTTTTAATGGAGTTGCTTCATCTCACACTGAAAAAATGAGAAAATTCTGACCTTTAATTGAAATAAATTTATAGAATAATTATTTTCAACCAACACACATTCACTGCTATTATTGGCACCCCTGGAAATTATAGTGAACAGAATATACCTGAAGCATGTACATTTTTTAGTTGATTGGAGCGTGCAGGGACTTTCAAGCTGTAATCCAAGACAAGGGGTGCCAATAATTGTGGAAGACACTGTGTAAGAATATAATGTTCTGAATAAAATCTCCTGCATTGACCCACGTATATATTCACACCTCCATGGAGAACTCACAATAAACAGAAGACACTGTGAGAATAAGAGAGATGGTGAGAACAAGAGTGTGTTACATTTCCTGTCCGGTTCAGCCTCCCTCCAGAGTCGAAATGGAAGGAAGGAAGAAAGGAAGGAAGAAGGAAAGAAAGAAAGAAAGAAAGAAAGAAAGAAAGAAAGAAAGGAAGGAAGGAAGGAAGGAAGGAAGGAAGGAAAGGAACGGAAAAAAGAAAGAGAAAGGAAAAAAGAAACCCTTGACCTATGTTAAATTCCTTTACAGTGTATATATATATATATATATATATATATATATATATATATATATATATATATATATATATTTATTTATTTATTTATTTATTTATTTTATTTTTTTTTATATAAAACAAGTCTTTAAATCAGTGATAATGTATGTAAATGTAATGCTAATGATAATGGGAATTAATAAATACATCATTACTCATTTTGGCAAGTTGCTGTCATTTCAGAGGGGGGGAAAATCAGCTCCTGATTGTGTTGTTTTACCACAACTTCTTCTTATGCCACTCAAAAGTTTTAAAATCACAGTTCATCACATCCTCTAGGTGCTCTAAAGGTACAAAAGACGAACCCATGGAGGTCCCACTCCAGTAACAAGCACACTAAAGCCGTACAATGCAAAAAATATTTCTTGAACAGTGCACGAGAATACAGCAAACACATAAGAATACACTATATCAGTATTCACAAGATGATATTAGATGTTTATTAGAAGTAGGTTATTTATTGTTGCTTTCGGCTTAACACATCGGACTCAGCAGAGTAATTATGATCCGTATGCATAGTTTAATTAACTGAGTCACAATCCAAATTGTTAAGCAGGCAGTAATTGTATCGAATCAAACATCAAAACAAGACGAAGAATCCCAGAAAGCAGTCAAACAGTTTGTAGCAAAGTAGTCAAGGCAGGAATAAAGCAAAGGACAAGGAAGCATGGCTCAGAATTTACACAACTCAAGAAAATGGCAAGACTTCGCTTTAAACTATCAATAGGCGAATAGTTAATGAACCAGGAAATGAACAGAAAACAGGAAATGAGCAAATGATTTGAACTATGGAGCTGGAGACCTCTGATGATGGGATGGGACCCTGTCCTGGTGAACCTTAAATACAACTGATAAGAACATTTAAAGCTGTGTAATTTCCATCTAACTCATTCATTTCCACCCAGAGAGACGTACTTACTAAGATTATGAACACAGTTTTCATTCTCTTCAAGCAAAAGAAATGATAAGTGGAACCACACCAACCAAACAATGAAACTTCAGTGCTATTTAACACACAGTTTGTGTGTTTGATTGTGTTTCCAGACAATCAGGCGACACAATTATGGACGATTTACCTGGTGAGGTGGAAGGCGTGCTCCCGGGGGCTTCTGGGTAATGGCTTTCAGTGTGACTGACACTAGCGATGACTTGAGATGACACCAGCTGAGCGTGGCTAACCTTCAGACGGCTTCAGGAGTCTCTCTGACGATGACAGTTCATTAACCTGCCAAACCTGCAGACACTGCAAAGCAAACAGCGATCCGATTCAGCCGGACGTGGATTCAGGAGGGAGACGGAAAAATGGATGGAAGGGTCTGGATTACACGTGCTTCAAATAGTGGATCTAATTTGTGCCACATTCTTCATTTGCTAATCCGTGTGAGATCATCAGCTTTGTGCAGGATTCAGTCTATGAAATGCACCCAACCAGATCACGTGAATAATTCATAGGAGTCTTAACAAGCAAGAGCGAGTTTGTTGGACTTCGTAGCTAATAAGATACAAGCAGAAACCTCACCTTACATTTAAACTATAACAATGTGCAACTTTTCGTATTCAATGGCTTAAAATGAAGACCAAAATGAGAAGAATCCCTTAGGCCATATGTTCATATGCTATATGATCTCTAGATGATCTCTAGATGGGAAAGCTCAAGTTCCCAAAGGTTAGAGAAGCAGTGACCAAAAGGTCACTGGTTCAATTCCCTGAACAAGCAGGAAAATGTCTGGGTGGGGGGACTGAATGAACAACGCTTTCCCCTCTCTCAACATCCATGGCAGAAGTGCCCTTGAGCAAGGCACCTAACCCTCAACTTCTCCCCAGGTGCTGCCCACTGCTCTGGGCATGTGTGAGTTCACTGCTTCAGATGGGCTAAAATGCAGAGAAAGAATCTCACTCTGCTTTAAAGTACATGGGATGAATAAAAGTTTAAAATTCTCAAATTCCTAGAGGTTGTTAGGTCATGGTTGGTGTCATCAAAGGCCATTCCTCAATTCCCCCCAAGATAACAACTAACATCTGTATTTCAGAATCTAATTTAACATACACATTTAAGCCTGTCTTCTGATTGATTAAACAGGTTTACAATTAAACACAGGATGGCACAGTGGTGTAGTGGTGAGCACTGTCCCCTCACAGCAAGAAGGTTCTGGGTTTGAGCCCAGTAGCTGATGGGGGCCTTTCTGTGTGGAGTTTGCATGTTCTCCCCATGTCTGCATGGGTTTCTAAATTGACCGTAGGTGTGAATGAGAGTGTCATGTGTCAGCCCTGTGACGATCTGGTGACTTGTCCAGGGTGTACCCCGCCTCTCACCCATAGTCAGCAGGGATAGGCTCCAGCTTGCCCGTGACCCTGCACAGGATAAGTAGTTACAGATAATGGATGGATGGATGGATGGATGGATGGATGGATGGATGGATGGACAACTAAACACAATAGCATATTTATACCACTGACTATACAATATCAGGATAACTGCATACATACTTGAATGTCTTTGTAAACTACAGCATTACAGTTTCCCTTCACTGGAACTTAAAAGCCCAAACCTGTTCAGGCATAACAATGCCTTTGTACACAAAGCAAGCTGCATGGAGATATGGTTTGCCAAGTTTGGACTGGAAGAAGTTGAGTTGCCCAAGCCCTGACCTCCACCCCATTGAACACCTTCAGGATGAACTGGACTGCGCTGTCTGCACATCAGGCCTCCTCACTTGGCATCAAGTGCCTGACTCATTAATGCTCTTGTGGCTGAATGGGAAAATCCCCACAGTCACACTCCAAAATCTACTGGAAAGCCTTCCAAAAGTGTTGAGATTATTATGACAGCAAACAGGAGATGAAATCCATGTTAATGCCCATGGTTTTGGAATAGGTAGTCAGTTAGCGAAAGTGGGTGGACATCAGGTGATGTCGTTAAGCAGCGCAAGCAGTGACATCAGTGATCTTTTAAGCGGTAGTCTCATGACCCGAATAGTAAACAATAAACATGAAGTCGTTAGTGTTGCTGGTCTTGGTGCTGTGGCTTGTTGTCACCGACAACGCGAACAGATACTGGCAAGAGCATATAGATGAGGCGAGGCGCATAAGGCTTCAGAAATTCTTGTAATTCGTAATTATTCTCCTTCCGGGTTTGCAGTGTTTACAGATCCCAGCGTGCTCACGGGGCGTGTGTGGGCATGTGAGGACACTCCTCCTCACCAATCAGTGCACAGGGGAGTGTCTGCTCACGCCCCCAGCCTCACTCGGCACGGTTTGGCTCGCTTCAGCCCCACTCCAAAACGGTGCGAGTTTTAGGGGCTAAGCAGGGCTGAAGCGAGCTGAGTCGTGCTGTTTTTTGGTAGTCAAAACGCGAGCCGTGTCGGGCTGAAGTGAGCTGAAGCGAGCTGAAGTGAGCTGAAAAAGGGTAGTGGAAAAGGGCCAAAAGTGTATGTAGGGGCAGTACGGTGGTGCAGTGGTTAGCACTCTCATCTCACAGCAAGAAGCTTCTGGGTTCGAGCCCAGTGGCCAACAGGGGCCTTTCTGTGTAGAGTCTGCATGTTCTTCCTGTGTCTGTGTGGGTTTCCTCCAGGTCCTCTGGTTTCCCCCACAGTCCAAAAACTAAAAATTGTCCATAGGTGTGAATGGTTGAGAGCAGAAAACCTCTATATTAATCCAGTAGAAGGCAATGGGGAACCACTACTGTAATTCTTCCCTAGTAACTTTGATGGCTGAAGCCGTCAGGGTGGACCTGCCATTAGGCAGACCACTGAAGAAGGAGCACTGCAAAAAATGATCTCTTGTTGAGAGAAAATATCTTTAATATTGGTGAATTTATATTTCTTATTAGAAGTTTACGAGAACTCAAATATAAGATTATTTAGCTTACTTTGAGACGCTTTTACTAATTTCAAGACTTAATTTTTCTTATTATATTGGCAGATAATTTTGCTCATTTTAAGTATTCAATTCTAGAAAGAAGCAAAATTATCTGCCAATAGATTAGGCGGCAGTCAAAGGCAGGGGCCTCGACGACCTGATCCCCGAACACAGCGGCTAGCTGTTGGGACGTCACTTCGCTGGGTGGGGAAAGAGCCTGAGTTTGTGCGGGAGGTTGAGAGGTACCGGCTAGAGATAGTCGGGCTCACCTCCACGCACAGCTTGGGCTCCGGAACCCAGCTCCTCGAGAGGGGCTGGACTCTCCACTTCTCTGGAGTTGCCCATGGTAAGCGGCGGCGGGCTGGTGTGGGCTTGCTTATAGCTCCCCAGCTCAGCCGCCATGTGTTGGAGTTTACCCCAGTGAACGAGAGGGTCACCTCTCTGCGCCTTCGGGTCAGGGAGCGGGCTCTTGCTGTTGTTTGTGCCTATGGGCTGAATAGCCGTATAGAGTATCCGGCCTTCTTGGAGTCCCTGGGAGAGGTACTGAGAGGTGCTCAGACTGGGGACTCCATTATTCTACTGGGGGACTTCAACGCTCACGTGGGCAATGACAGTGACACCTGTAGGGGTGTGATTGGGAGGAACGGTCTCCCCGATCTGAACCCGAGTGGTGTTTTGTTATTGGACTTCTGTGCTAGTCATGGTTTGTCCATAACGAACACTATGTTCAAGCATAGGGGTGTCCATAAGTGCACGTGGCACCAGGACACCTTAGATCGGAGGTCGATGATCGACTTTGTTGTCGTTTCATTGGATCTCCGGCCCTATGTCTTGGACACTCGGGTGAAGAGAGGGGCTGAGCTGTCAACTGATCACCACCTGGTGGTGAGTTGGATCCGCTGGCGGAGGAGGAAGCTGGACAGACCTGGCAGGCCCAAACGTATGGTGAGGGTCTGTTGGGAACGTCTGGCCCAGCACTCTGTCGGGGAGGTCTTTAACTCCCACCTCCGGGAGAGCTTCTCCCAGCTTCCGAGGGAGGTGGGGGACATTGAGTCTGAGTGGACCATATTCTCTACCTCCATTGTAGATGCAGCTGTTCGGAGCTGTGGCCACAAGGTCTCCGGTGCCTGTCGTGGCGGGAATCCCCGAACCCAGTGGTGGACACTGGAAGTAAGGGACGCTGTCAAGCTGAAGAAGGAGTCCTATCGGGCCATTTTGGCCTCCAGGACTCCGGAGGCAGCTGACGGGTATTGGCAGGTCAGGCATGCCGCAGCTCGGGCAGTTGCGGAGGCAAAAACTTGGAACTGGGAGGAGTTCGGTGAGGCCATGGAGGAGGACTATTGGTCGGCCTCGAAGAAATTCTGACAAACCGTCCGGCGCCTTAGGAGGGGGAAGCAGTACTCTACCAACTCTGTTTACAGTGCGGGTGGGGAGCTGTTGACCTCGACTGGGGACATTGTCAGGCAGTGGAAGGAATACTTTGAGGATCTCCTCAATCCCACCGTCACATTTTCCATTGAGGAAGCGGAGGCTGATGACTCAGAGGTGGACTCGTCCATTACTCAAGCCGAAGTCACTGAGGTGGTTTTCAAGCTCCTCGGTGGCAGGGCACCGGGGGTGGATGAGATCCGCCTTGAGTATCTCAAGTCTCTGGATGTTGTGGGACTGTCTTGGCTGACACGCCTCTGCAGCATCGCGTGACAGTCGGGGACAGTGCCTCTGGAGTGACAGACTGGGGTGGTGGTCCCTCTTTTTAAGAAAAGGGACCAGAGAGTGTGCTCCAATTATAGGGGAATCACACTTCTCAGCCTCCCCAGGAAGGTTTACTCCAGGGTACTGGAGAGGAGAATTCAGCCAATAATCGAACCTCAGATCCAGGAGGAACAATGCTGTTTTCGTCCTGGTCGTGGAACACTGGACCAGCTCTATACCCTTCATAGGGTGCTCGAGGGTTCATGGGAGTTTGCCCAACCAGTCCACATGTGCTTTGTGGATCTGGAGAAGGCATTTGACCATGTCCCTCGTGGTATTCTGTGGGGGGTGCTTCGGGAGTATGGGGTTCGGGGCTCTTTGCTAAGGGCTGTCCGGTCCCTGTACGAACGGAGCAGGAGTCTGGTTCGCATTGCCAACAGTAAGTCAGACCTGTTCCCAGTGCATGTTGGACTCTGGCAGGGCTGCCCTTTGTCACCGGTTCTGTTCATAATTTTTATGGACAGAATTTCTAGGTGCAGCCAGGGGCCGGAAGGAATCCTATTTGGGAACCACAGGTTTTCATCTCTGCTTTTTGCAGATGATGTTGTCCTGTTGGTTTCTTCAAGCCTGGGCCTTCAGCATGCACTGGGGTGGTTTGCAGTTGAGTGTGAAGCGTCTGGGATGAGAATCAGCACCTCCAAGTCCGAGGCTATGGTTCTCGACCGGAAAAGGGTGGCTTGCCCTCTCCAGGTTGGTGGAGAAGTTCTGCCTCAAGTGGAGGAGTTTAAGTATCTCGGGATCTTGTTCATGAGTGAGGGAAGGATAGATCGTGAGATCGACAGGCGGATCGGTGCAGCCTCCACAGTGATGCGGTCGCTTTACCGGTCTGTCGTGGTGAAGAAGGACCTGAGCCAAAAGGCGAAGCTCTCGATTTACTGGTCGATCTACGTTCCGACTCTCACCTATGGTCATGAGCTTTGGGTAATGACCGAAAGAACAAGATCGCAGATACAAGCGGCCGAAATGAGTTTCCTTCGCAGGGTGGCTGGGCGCTCCCTTAGAGACAGGGTGAGAAGCACAGTCACTCGGGAGGAGCTCGGAGTAGAGCTGCTGCTCCTCCACATCGAGAGGAATCAGCTGAGGTGGCTTGGGCATCTCTTTCGGATGCCTCCTGGACGCCTCCCTGGGGAGGTTTTCCAGGCATGTCCCCCTGGGAAGAGGCCCCGGGGAAGACCCAGGACATGCTGGAGGGACTATGTCTCTCAGCTGGCCTGGGAACGCCTCGGTGTTCTTCCCGAGGAGCTGGCCGAGGTGTCTGCGGAAAGGGAAGTTTGGGCTTCCATGCTCAGACTGCTGCCTCCATGACCTGGCCCCGGATAAAGCGGATGAAGATGAGATGAGACGAACGCTTGAAATTAGTAAAAGCGTCTCAAAGTAAGCTAAATAATCTTATATTTGAGTTCTAGTAAACTTCTAATAAGAAATAATATATAAATTCACCCATATTAAAGAGATTCTCTCAACAAGAGATCATTTTTTGCAGTGAGTGTATGGAGAACATTGGGCCCCTGACACAAATGCATCTGATCCCTTAAGATATATGAACCTAGATACACAATGTTCTGTGAAGATAAGTGTTAGGTAGCAAAAAAAAAAATGTAATATAGAGTATGCCTGTGGGATTAGATTTCTCATGAAAGGTAGGATAGGGAACACGGGGCCATGGGGACTTTGAGCCGTGAGCACTCTGGTATGGGGATATAAAGACCTGAGAAGATAATGGCTCTGAAGATATAGTCAGCATTCCAATTCATCCCAGTGGGGTTGAGCTCAGGGATCTTGACAGATGATTCAAATTCTTTCACTCCAACCTTGGCAAATCATGTCTTCATATGGTAAATTTTGCTTCATTCACAGAGGCACTCTCAAGCAAGAACAGGTTTGGGTTCCTTCATTGCAGTGAAAGAAAATATTTTGAAAAATCTACACCATACAAAGACATTCTAGAGAATTGTGTGCTTCCAACTTTGTGGCAACAGTTTGAGGAAGGAACATATACAGTATGGTGTGATATTCAGGTGTCCACATACAGTACATTTAGCCATACGCCGATCAGCCATTATGACCACTGACAAGTAACGTGAATAACAATGATTATCTCATTACATTGTGGGATATCGTCTTCTTTTGGGTCACCACAGCAGATATTTTCTGCATATTTGATTTGGCTCAGGTTTTAGACCTGATGCCCTTCCTGACACAATCCTCCAGGCTTGGGACCAGCACTAAATATGCACTGGCTTGTACAACCCCAATGGCTGGGTACTTTACCTAATCTGCATGTCTTTGAACTGTGGGAGGAAACCCATACAGACACGGGGAGAACATGCAAACTCCACACAAAAAGGCCCCTGTTGGCCATGAGGTTTGAACACAGAACCTTCTTGCTGTGAGGTGACAGGGCTAACCACTGCACCACCGTACCACCCTGTCAAAAGGTGGGACATATTAGACAGCAAAAGAGAACAGTCCGTTCTTGAAGTTGAAGCAGGAAAAATAGGCAAGCATAATGATCTGAGTGACTTTGACAAATTGTGATGGTGAGATGACTGGGTCTGAGCATCTCCAAAATGACACATCTTATGGGGTGTTCCTGGTATGCAGTGGTTAGTACCTACTAAATGTGGTCCAAGGATCCGAAGGACAATTGGTGAACTGGCAACAGGGTCATGGGTATCGAAGGCTCATTGATTTGCATGGTGCATGAAGGCTAGTCCATATGGTCCAATCCCACAGAAGAGCTACTGTTGGACAAACTGCTGAAAAAGTTAATAATGCCACCTTTCTGTTTTAGCCAGCATTAACTTTTTTCAGCAGTTTGCTCAGATCCTTACAATTTCCCATTTTTCCTGCTTCCAGCACATCAACTTCAAGAACTGACTGTTCTCTTGCTGCCTAATATATCCCACCCCTTGACAGGTGCCATTGTAATGAGATAATCGATGTTATTCATGGGGGCGGCACGGTGGTGTAGTGGTTAGCGCTGTTGCCTCACAGCAAGAAGGTCTGGGTTTGAGCCCCGTGGCCGGCGAGGGCCTTTCTGTGCGGAGTTTGCATGTTCTCCCCGTGTCCGCGTGGGTTTCCTCCGGGTGCTCCGGTTTCCCCCACAGTCCAAAGACATGCAGGTTAGGTTAACTGGTAACTCTAAATTGACCGTAGGTGTGAATGTGAGTGTGAATGATTGTCTGTGTCTATGTGTCAGCCCTGTGATGACCTGGCGACTTGTCCAGGGTGTACCCCGCCTTTCGCCCATAGTCAGCTGGGATAGGCTCCAGCTTGCCTGCGACCCTGTAGAACAGGATAAAGCGGCTACAGATAATGAGATGGGATGAGATGTTATTCATGTCACCTGTCAGTGGTCATAATGTTTTGTCTGATAAGTGTATAGTGTACATCCTTGTGATGGAAACATAGGGATCTGGGAATGTAGGACTTGGAAGGGAGGTAAAAAACTGAAATGTTTTACATTTAATTGAATTGATGATTGAATTTAGAACCTGGCATATAGAATGATATTTGGTTCCAGGATGCAAACACACACTGAACAGTAAACACCTACACAGTTCAATGCAATTCAGGTTAAAGAGCACTTCCCGCTTCATGTCGCACTTCTTCATGTTTTGCTTTTTTTCTTCTTTTTTCAGTTTCACTACTTTCTTCCTGAAATGTTCATACATCTTTTCACCTGTACGGTTTGACAGAATGCATGGCACTGAGCCTCTGGCTTTAGAAAGGTGACACTTTTGAACAAGCTAAATGCGAGAGCCTGACACACACTACCCTTGGACAGAAAGCGTCAATTTGAAATGAGGAGCGCTCACATTCTGCACAAGACAGAAACACAAACAGCAATCTATGAATTATGGATTATTCTGTGTGGGCTCACACAAATGATGGTTATTGGAAGTGACTCATAGCCTTCCCTCCATTTCTGTTTCTCTGAGACACACTCGTCAAAGTGCAGAAATTAACAGCGACACTAAATCTCCTTTTCCTCTTTGCTTGCTTGTTAGAGGCAGAAACACACTCACACACAGACATACAGTTCATTTAAATTGTGAGTCAGTCATGCTAGTTAAGGTGTACATGGAGTAATACACACTCACACACACACACACACACACACACACTCCAGAAAGGCTGCAGTGATGTGAGGTGACAGTGTTTGTAGCGTAATTAAGTGGGATGGAGATTTATCCGGGATTAGTGTGTGAAGGCAGACTGAGGGTGCAGCACAGGATAAACAGCCTTCCTCTTACAAATGCAGCTCTGAGCTTTGATGTGTTTTTGCTGCAAATGAGCGACGCTCCTGTGTGGCATCAGGCAGCAAGCAACCTTCTCATGCTGCTGTCAATCTGAAGTTCTGAAAAATTTCTAAACAACGATCCATCACTCCAGTCCTCTGTTTGTACTGTATATACACATTAAACTGGATAAAAATTAAACTGGCTGTCTTAAGCATCGCCTGAAAAGAATTGTAAAAATAATTTAATACGTTAATTTGTTCACGCCCTAACACAACAAAACATAAAATTAGCCTTGATATTAATACAAAGAAAATATTACACTTCTTAAATTACACAGCTTCAGACTCCAGCACTTTACCGCACAAGGGGAAAGGATCTGATATACATACAGCTCTGTTATTAGTCAGTTTTAGGAAAAGGGGCGTGGCTTCAGTACTTGTCAGTTCCACTGAAGTGGCGTGGCCTTAGTACCTCTCAGACTGAGAGAAGGGAAAGTATGGTTTCTATGTCTGTCATTTCCAATTAAAGGCGTGTGGCCTCATCGCCTCTTTGTCCAAGTCAAGGAGGCATGGTCTCCATCCATCCATCCATTATCTGTAGCCGCTTTATCCTGTCCAACAGGGTTGCAGGCGAGCTGGAGCCTATCCCAGCTGACTATGGGCGAAAGGCAGGGTACACCCTGGACAAGTCACCAGGTCATCGCAGGGCTGACACATAGAGACAAACAACCATTCACACTCACATTCACACCTACGGTCAATTTGGAGTCACCAGTTAACCTAACCTGCATGTCTTTGGACTGTGGGGGAAACCGGAGCAACCAAAGGAAACCCACGCGGACACGGGGAGAACATGCAAACTCCACACAGAAAGGCTCTCGTCGGCCGCTGGGCTCGAACCCAGGACCTTCTTGCTGTGAGGCGACAGCGCTAACCACTACACCACCATGCCACCCGAGGCGTGGTCTCAATGCTTCTTAATCCAAAAGGAGTGGCAGTGGTCTCAGTGTGCATCAGTCTGATATTAGTGGATGTAGTAGGTTTATCAGCCAGTGCCAGTGAAATAGGTGTGTCCTCAGTTTCTGTTTGTGGCAGTGCAGGAGGCGTGGTCTCAGTGCTTCTTAATCCAAGAGGAGTGGGCAGGTTAGTGGCAGTCAAGGGGGCGTGGTCTCAGTGCCTCGTAATCCAAGAGGACTGGGCATGGTCTTAATGAGTGTCAGTATGATATTCGTGGATGTAGTATGTTTATGAGTTAGCGCCAGTGAAATGGGTGTGTCCTCAGTTTCTGTTCATGGCAATGAAGGGGGTGTGGTCTCAGTGCTTCTTAATCCAAGAGGAGTGGGCGTGGTCTCAGTGTGTGCCAGTCCGATATTTGTGCAATGAAGTATGTTTATTGGTCAGTGTCAGTGAAATGGGTGTGTCGTCAGTTTCTGTTAGTGGCAATGAAGGAGGCGTGGTCTCAGTGCCTCTTAATCCAAGAGGAGTGGGCATGGTCTCAATGTGTGTTAGGATGATATTCGCGGATGTAGTATGTTTATCAGTCAGTGCGAGTGAAATAGGTGTGTCCTCAGTTTCTGTTACTGGCAATGAAGGGGGTGTGGTCTCAGTGCCTCTTAATCCAAGAGGAGTGGGCATGGTCTCAGTGTGTGTCAGTGTGATATTTGTGGATGTACTATATTTATCGGTCAGTGCCAGTGAAACGGGTGTGTCGTCAGTTTCTATTAGTGGCAGTAAAGTGGGTGTGGCCTCCATGTGCTTCAGTTCAAGTGAAGAGGGCGTGGTATAAAACTTACAACCCCAATTCCAAAAAAGTTGGGACAAAGTACAAATTGTAAATAAAAACGCAATGCAATGATGTGGAAGTTTCAAAATTCCATATTTTATTCAGAATAGAACATAGATGACATATCAAATGTTTAAACTGAGAAAATGTATCATTTAAAGAGAAAAATTAGGTGATTTTATATTTCATGACAAAAACACATCTCAAAAAAGTTGGGACAAGGCCATGATTCCCACTGTGAGACATCCCCTTTTCTCTTTACAACAGTCTGTAAACGTCTGGGGACTGAGGAGACAAGTTGCTCAAGTTTAGGGATAGGAATGTTAACCCATTCTTGTCTAATGTAGGATTCTAGTTGCTCAACTGTCTTAGGTCTTTTTTGTCGTATCTTCTGTTTTATGATGCGCCAAATGTTTTCTATGGGTGAAAGATCTGGACTGCAGGCTGGCCAGTTCAGTACCCGGACCCTTCTTCTACGCAGCCATGATGCTGTAATTGATGCAGTATGTGGTTTGGCATTGTCATGTTGGAAAATGCAAGGTCTTCCCTGAAAGAGACGTCGTCTGGATGGGAGCATATGTTGCTCTAGAACCTGGATATACCTTTCAGCATTGATGGTGTCTTTCCAGATGTGTAATCTGCCCATGCCACACGCACTAATGCAACCCCATACCATCAGAGATGCAGGCTTCTGAACTGAGCGCTGATAACAACTTGGGTCGTCCTTCTCCTCTTTAGTCCGAATGACACAGCGTCCCTGATTTCCATAAAGAACTTCAAATTTTGATTCGTCTGACCACAGAACAGTTTTCCACTTTGCCACAGTCCATTTTAAATGAGCCTTGGCCCAGAGAAGACGTCTGTGCTTCTGGATCATGTTTAGATACGGCTTCTTCTTTGAACTATAGAGTTTTAGCTGGCAACGGCGGATGGCACGGTGAATTGTGTTCACAGATAATGTTCTCTGGAAATATTCCTGAGCCCATTTTGTGATTTCCAATACAGAAGCACGCCTGTATGTGATGCAGTGCCGTCTAAGGGCCTGAAGATCACGGGCACCCAGTATGGTTTTCCGGCCTTGACCCTTGCGCACAGAGATTCTTACAGATTCTCTGAATCTTTTGATGATATTATGCACTGTAGATGATGATATGTTCAAACTCTTTGCAATTTTACACTGTCGAACTCCTTTCTGATATTGCTCCACTATTTGTCGGCGCAGAATTAGGGGGATTGGTGATCCTCTTCCCATCTTTACTTCTGAGAGCCGCTCCCACTCAGAGATGCTCTTTTTATACCCAGTCATGTTAATGACCTATTGCCAGTTGACCTAATGAGTTGCAATTTGGTCCTCCAGCTGTTCCTTTTTTCTACCTTTAACTTTTCCAGCCTCTTATTGCCCCTGTCCCAACTTTTTTGAGATGTGTTGCCATCATGAAATTTCAAATGAGCCAATATTTGGTATGAAATTTCAAAATGTCTCACTTTCGACATTTGATTTGTTGTCTATGTTCTATTATGAATGCAATATCAGTTTTTGAGATTTGTAAATTATTGCATTCCGTTTTTATTTACAATTTGTACTTTGTCCCAACTTTTTTTGGAATCGGGGTTGTATGATCATATAAAGTTTCTTTCTCCTTTCCTTTTCTTCCTTCATCTGTTTTTTTTTTCTACATCAAATTTTTTTTAATCTCTCAATTTCTCGATGTCTTCTTTTAATCCATCCATCCATTATCTGTAGCCGCTTATCCTGGACAGGGTCGCAGGTAAGTTGGAGCCTATCTGTTCTTTTAATCCTTTGCTCTATTTCTCTCTTTTACTCACGCTCTCCTTTCTTTTCTCCATATCTCTCATTTTTCTTCATCTCTCTCATCCAGATCTTTTTTCATACAGCTCTCTGCTCTTTTCATCTCTCACCTTTTATCCATCTTTTGGATTTTTCTTCCTCTCTCTCTCTCACTCACTCACACACACACATTCTCTCCACATCCCTGTCTGTCTTTCTCTCCTTCACTTTCATTCTCGATCCCCTTTCTGTGTCTCTCAGCAGTTGTCTCCCCACACACACTCTGCATGTGTGTATGAGAGAGAGAGAGAGAGAGAGAGAGAGAGAGAGAGGATTTACAGGTGAGCTGCATTTTTCAGCTTGCCCTTTAAGCCTCGAGCTTTGTGATGTGTGTGTCAGTGGGCGAAGCCGTCACTGTCTGTGTAATCCGACGGAAAAAAAAAAATGAAGGAGACGAAAAAACACTGGCTTGAAGACAAAACACAAAACAGCCGCTCACACTTCCTGTGTTTATTTGATCTCTCTAAGCTTTCCTTAAAAGAAAAACAAGAAAAGATGGACGTGTGTGTGCACACCCATGTGTATTGCTTGCCCATCAGGATTAGGAAAGTTTAAATCAATCAAAGGTGTTAATAAAGAAAAAAATCCCTTCAACTCAAAACTATTTTTCATCCTCCATCCGTTTCTCTTTTCTCTGCTCTCACATACACACACTCTCTGTTCCTCTCCATCCATCTTTCTCTGTGTACTTCTCTCTATCCATCACTCATTCTTTCACTTACACTCTTTCTCACCTTCCATGAGATCTCTCCCTCTTTTATTCTCGCCATCAGTATCTCCATCCCTCTCTTTTTCTCTCAGCACCCTTTTATCTTCTCTCTATCCATTGCGCTCTCTTTTCCCCATCATTCCCTATGCGTCAGCTTCTCTCTTCCCACTAGTCGCGCTCTCTCTCTTTTTCTCCATCATTCCCCCACTATACTAGTGCATCTCAAAAAATTAGAATATTGTGAAAAAGTTCAATATTTTCCATCAGTTATTTAAGAAAGTGAAAATGTTATATATTATAGACTCATTACACAAACTAAAATGTTTCAAGCATTTTTCTATTTTAATCAGTATGGCATACAGTACAAAAACATTTAAAAAATCTCAAAATATTAGAATATTTCATTTCGAGTTTGAGTAAAACAGTATGAACACAGTGTATCTCTCGGTCTAGTTCAGTACACACAACCACAATCATGGGGAAGACTGCTGACTTGACTGTTGTCCAGAAGATGATCACTGATGCCCTCCACAAGGAGGGTAAGCCACAAAAGGTCATTGCTGAAAAGGGTGGCTGGAAAAGGTGCACAAGCAACAGGGATGGCCGCAGTCTTGAGAGGATTGTCAAGAAAAGTTGATTCAAGAACTTGGGAGAGCTTCACAAGGAGTGGACTGAGGCTGGTGTCACTGTATCAAGACCCATCACGAACAGACATCTTCAAGAAAGGGGATACAACTTTCGCATTCCTAATATCAAGCTACTCCTGAGCCAGAGACAATGTCAGAAGTGTCTTATCTGGGCTCAGGAGAGAAAGAAATGGACTGTTGCTCAGTGGTCCAAAGTCCTCTTTTCAGATGAAAGTACATTTTGCATTTAATTTGGAAATCATGGTTCTATAGTCTGGAGGAAGAGTGGAGAGGCACAGAATCCAAGGTGTTTGAAGCCCAGTGTGAAGTTTCCACAGTCTGTGATGATTTGGGGTGCCATGTCATCTGCTGGTGTTGGTCCACTGTATTTTATCAAGTCCAAAGTCAACACAGCCATCTACCAGGAGATTTTAGAGCACTTCATACT
The DNA here is from genome assembly GCF_027579695.1 of Neoarius graeffei. Lineage (NCBI taxonomy): Eukaryota > Metazoa > Chordata > Actinopteri > Siluriformes > Ariidae > Neoarius > Neoarius graeffei. The sequence goes on along the minus strand of NC_083576.1, from coordinate 7,018,009 downwards.
TCCATCTGCTGACGAACTTTTTGGAGATGCTGATTTCCTTTTCCAGCAGGACTTAGCACCTACCCACAGTGCCAAAACTACTACCAAATGGTTTGTTGACCATGATATTACTGTGTTTGATTGGCCAGCCAACTTGCCTGACCTGAACCCCATAGAGAATCTATGGGGTATTGTCAAGAGGAAGATGAGAAACACCCGACTCAATAATACAGATACGCTGAAGGCCACTATCAAAGCAACCTGGGCTTCAATAACATCTCAGCAGTGCCACAGACTGATCACCTCCATGCCACACCGCACTGATACAGTAATTCATGGTAAAGGAGCCCCAACCAAGTATTGAGTGTATAAATGAATATACTTTTCAGAAGTTGGACATTTCTGTATTGTAAATCCTTTTTTTGATTGATCTTAAGGAATATTCTAATAATTTGAGATACTGGATTTCTGATTTTCATGAGCTATAAGCCATAATCATCAAAATTAAAACAAAAAAGGCTTTAAATATTTCACTTTACATGTAATGAATATAGAATATATGAAAGTTTACCTTTTTGAATTAGATTATGAAAAAAATGAACTTTTCCATGGTATTCTAATTTTTTGAGATGCACTATTATATTCGTCTTTTTCACTTTCTTACATTCTCACTATCAATATCCTTTCATCTCTTTCCGTCGTTCTTTCTCTCTCCATCTGTAACTCCAACACATTAATTCTCTTTTTCCTTCATCGTTCGCTCTCTTTCTTTATCATTTACCCCTTTCTCTCATCACTCTTTCATCTATCTGGTGCTTATTCTTTTTTTTCCATCTGCCTCTTGCCTTGCTTTTCTCCATCTCCTTTTCTCTCGTTCAGTCAATAACTCCTTTTCTATCGCTTGCTGTTTGTCTCTCCATCTATCTTTGCTTTTCCCCTCTCTCTCTCTCTCTCTCTCTCTCTCTCTCTCTCTCTCTCACACACACCTTATTAGTGTCTTCTAGAGATAAACAAGGAGAGAGAGAGAGACCTGTCAGATCAGGTCATGGTGGGGTCATGGTCAGTCCACATCTAGGTACAAGTGGGGTCAAAGGTCATTATGAGATGCACCACAGGACAGAAAAGTAGACAGGTGTGAGGAGAGAGAGAGAGAGAGAGAGAGAGAGAGAGAGAGAGATGCATGTGGTGTTCTGCTTTTCCTGTGCACCTTAAATAAGAATGCACTTTCACAGCTTAGGAAAGGGGAGGGGCTGGTGTGGTGTTTGGGGAGGGGCTGGAGTTGGGGGGGTGGGTAACAATGCTCATTTGTGATACAAAGTGAGAGCAAATAGGGAGCTTCACCCTCATTCAGCTGGACCATCGCCCAATCGGATTGGAAATTACCGGTATAGTGAGGTCACTCGATCTGAAGAGAGAGAAGAGAAGTGTAATAAATGAAGAAATGAAGAGAGAGAGAGAGGTGTGGGTGTTGGTGTGTCGGAGACAGAGACAGAGAGAAAGAGAGTAAAACCAAAGAAGCCATTGTTGCCAGAATAATTTCGATTTTATTTTTCAACTCATCGTCACACAGGACTCACAGAAAAAGATGTCGCACTCATCAACAATCTCGCCAGCGAACTGTGATGAGTGATGAGGTGGGGGGTTTCTCTGAAGATATAGTATATACAAGATGTAGTTTACTCCTGATGCCATGAGCAGCCATGTTGATTGGACGATTCAGAGTTGACGAGACTATTCCACGTTTCTGAAGTGGAATTCCTGGTTGGACGTGGGGAATTACGAGTTACAACCTCTAGTCCAATGCAGCGTTATGATGTGTGATGTCAGTGGCTGAGCGGCATGACTGGAAATTTTCGCACACACTAGATTTAGGAAGTGTTGATGTTCAGATGATCGTCAGATGTCGAAGAAGAACATCGGCAAAATTGAAGCTTTTGTAAATCTGGCAGGGAATTACAGTAATGCTACGTTCCGTTTACCTCGGAAGTCAGAACATGGAGGTGGGAATGATCCATCCATCCATTATCTGTAACCGCTTATCCTGTACAGGGTCACGGGCAAGCTGGAACCTATCCCAGCTGACTATGGGCGAGAGGCAGGGTACACCCTGGACAAGTCGCCAGGTCATCACAGGGCTGACACATACTGTAGAGACAACCAACCATTCACACTCACATTCACACCTACGGTCAATCTAGAGTCACCAGTTAACCTAACCTGCATGTCTTTGGACTGTGGGGGAAACCGGAGCACCCGGAGGAAACCCACGCGGACACGGGGAGAACATGCAAACTCCACACAGAAAGGCCCCCCATCAGCCACTGGGCTCAAATCCAGGACCTTCTTGCTGTGAGGCGACAGTGCTAACTGCTACAGCAATGCACTGCCTGCTGGGAATGATATTTTTATTTCTTTGTTTGTTTATTTGATAGGGACAGTGCACATTCATGAACAATAGTATAAAATACTATGCTGGAGTTAGCATAATTGCTAATTGTCATCTGTAGTCCCTAGGCAGATGACATAAAACAGAATGGGATACAAATACACATACAACACAACACTAATTAGGGACAAATTTCACACCTGAGTTGACCATGTTCCAGGACAACAATTTGGAAAACCAAGATGGATGCCTTCAGGAAAACCTGGAGGTGGGGCTAGGGGAGGTGGGGTTTGCTCTAGCAAGGTTGTGAGCAATACCACATGATAACAAGGCATCACGTGGTATTTTGCGTGTACAAACAACAGAATGGATAGATGTCCACAGATAGAAGTGAGATGATCGTGTGTGAGTTCAATGAGACAGAAGTGGCAAATAAACAGTATCATATGACAGCGTTCGACTGGTGACCTGGACTAATGGTTAGCATGTCTACCTGTCGACCAGGAGAATGGGAGTTCAACTCATGGGTGGGTCATATCAAAGACGGTCATAAAAATAGTCCCTACTGCCATCTGGTGAGATGCTGCAATACAGATGTGAGAAGGGCGTCAAGCAGTTGTGGGCTATAGAAATGGAGATTGGCGCCACCCAATGCACCTTACCCTTGTTAGTATTTGGATGGGAGACTGCCTGGGAATATCTGGTGCTGGCACTGGGAGGAGTTTTCTTCCAGCGTTCACACTGTTGATGCATTGACTTGACTTGGAGCAGCCATCTTGGATTGGGTGAAGTTCTTCCAATTCCTTCCGAGTCAAAAATCCAACATCAGGGGGTGTTCTAGTTGAAATTTCCGCCTGGGAACTTGGAAATCCTGGCTCCATTTTTTTCCAAATAGAAAACACTGAAAAAAAACAAAACAAAAAAACCCAACAACATTGATGCACAACAATGTTTCTTTTGGTGGCATAAACAACACAAATAATTATGATGTCATATCTTATGCAGGGCGGCACGGTGGTGTAGTGGTTAGCGCTGTCGCCTCACAGCAAGAAGGTCCACGTTCGATCCCCGGGGCCGGCGAGGGCCTTTCTGTGCAGAGTTTGCATGTTCTCCCCGTGTCCGTGTGGGTTTCCTCTGGGTGCTCCGGTTTCCCCCACAGTCCAAAGACATGCAGGTTAGGTTAACTGGTGACTCTAAATTGAGCGTAGGTGTGAATGTGAGTGTGAATGGTTGTCTGTGTCTATGTGTCAGCCCTGTGATGACCTGGCGACTTGTCCAGGGTGTACCCCACCTTTCGCCCGTAGTCAGCTGGGATAGGATCCAGCTCGCCTGCGACCCTGTAGAACAGGATAAAGCAGCTAGAGATAATGAGATGAGATGAGATATCTTATGCAAATAATCATCAGTAATGATTAGTGCTGCAGTACACGCCCCCAAGTACCATTGGTATCTGTTGGTGTTTGGACAGTTTTTGATTCCAATACTTGAAACTTTTCATATTGGAACATCAGAACCGTCAAAACAAAGAAACAAGCAAACAAACAAACAAAAACCTCATCTCATATCATCTCTAGGCACTTTATCCTGTTCTACAGGGTCGCAGGCGAGCTGGAGCCTATCCCAGCTGACTACGGGCGAAAGGCGGGGTACACCCTGGACAAGTCGCCAGGTCATCACAGGGCTGACACATAGACACAGACAACCATTCACACTCACATTCACACCTACGCTCAATTTAGAGTCACCAGTTAACCTAACCTGCATGTCTTTGGACTGTGGGGGAAACCGGAGCACCCGGAGGAAACCCACGCGGACACGGGGAGAACATGCAAACTCCACACAGAAAGGCCCTCGCCGGCCACGGGGCTCGAACCCAGACCTTCTTGCTGTGAGGTGACAGCGCTAACCACTACACCACTGTGCCGCCCAGCCCCCAAAAACCTCACATTGTGAAAAAAACAAAAAAAGTTCTGTTATTTTGTGTAGCGGTAAAAACACTAAACACTTGTCAGGGTCAAAGGAAAGTTTCTGAAAGTTTTGAAACAACGTGATGTAACGACGTTTTCTGTGTAGAAATCTCCCCTCGCTCCTGTTTCAACAGCGGTAAAACTTGCAAAACTTTTGAAACGCTCCAAATCTCCAAACTAACTCGTTCACTTTAAAAAAAAAAGCGTTCTTTCACAGAACACCAAGTTGGTAATATCGTTAACGGAGATCGGATATTTGCGTGTTTTTGCGTTACGCCTTGGTTTTCATTAAGAAGCTATGAAGTCTCTTATAAACGTACACAAACAATGCAATTGTCTGTATGAGATTACGGAACCTCAGAGCTCAGGTAATAACAGCGGCTCGGGTTCGTCATTAGGAGCTCGGCACCGAGCAGCCGTAATTTATTGCATTTTAAAAAACACGAGCGGCGGATTGCGAGTTTCTTACCGAACATCATTCATCACAGCGAGAGAGCGAGAGTCTGCTTCAGGTGTGCGGTGGGAAGCAGCTGCTGAGACGCTGGTTCCGTATCTCTGACTGCAGGGAGAGAGAGAGAGAGAGAGAGAGAGAGAGAGAGAGAGAGAGAAAGGCCAACTTTTTAATTATGTTTTATGCTAAGTTTCCTCATCAGGCCTTCGGGACACGACGGTGAGGAAACAATTACAAATGTGTTCATTCTATCTGTGGAGAAACAGCTCCAGGGGCCGCTGCTATCACTCCACTTTACACTCTTTCATTTCTTCTTTTCCTCTTCAGCACTCCTACTTCCTTCTGTAGCTTTACTTCTGCTTCTCTCTTAATTGCTACCAGTATCTCTCTCTCTCTTCTTTTCTCCATTTCACTCCTTTCTTTTTTCTCATTTTTTCTCCTTTTGTTCATCTCTCACTCATTCCCTTTCTTCTGCTTCTTTCCCCCTATCTCTCTCCTTTTCTTTTTCACGTTTCTTGAATTTGTCTCTACTTTTCATCTCATTTCCTGTCTTCCCCTCTTTGTTTCTCCATCATCTATTTCTCCATCTCTCTTCTTTTCTCCATCTCGTTTCCGCCCTCCTCCTCCTCCTCCTCCTCTCTTTTACTTTTCTATATCTATCAACTTTCTCCATCCTTTTTCTTTTTCTACACCTCTTCTTTTTCCCCATCACTCATCTTTCTTCTTCCCTCCATCATCACTCTCCTTTCCTTTTCCACATCTTTCTCTTCATCAATCCGTCTCACTTTCTCAATCTCTCTTTTCCTCACTCTCTCTCTCTCTCTCTTCTCTATCAAGTTTATTCCATCTCTTTCCTTTTCTCCCAATTGCTTCTTTTCCCTGTCTCTACTTTTCATCTCATTTCCTCCGTCTCCATCCCCCCTTTGTTTTCCCATCATCTCTTTCTCTGTCTCTCTTCTTTTCTCCATCCTTCTCCTTTTCTGCACCTCTATTCTTTTTTCCCGGCACTCTCATCTTTCTTCTTCCCTCCATCACCACGCTGCTTTCCTTTTCTGCATCTTTCTTCTTTTCTCTGTCTTCTCTTTTTCTCTAGCTCTCTCACTTTCTCAACATCTCTCATTTAATCTTTCTTCTTTTCTCTATTTCTCTTTTCCTCACTCTTTCTTTTCTCTATCAAGCTTATTCCATCTCTCTCCTTTTCTCCCAATCTCTTCTTTTCCCTGTCTCTACTTTTCATCTCATTTCCTCCGTCTCCATCCCCCCTTTCTGTTTTCCCATCATCTATTTCTCAGTCTCTCTTCTTTTCTCCATCCCTTTTGTTTCCTCTCTCCTCCTCTTGTTTACTTTTCTATATGTACAGTATCTATCAACTTTCTCCATCCTTCTCCTTTTCTACACTTCTATTCTTTTTTCCATCACTCATCTTTCTCCAACTTTCTTCTCTCCTCCATCACTCTGCTTCCCTTTTCTGCATCTTTCTCTCCGTCTCACTTTCTCAATCTCTCTTCTTTTCCTCACTCTCGTTTTTCTCTATCAACTTTTTTCCATGTCTTTCCTTTTCCTTCCCCTCTTTTTTCCTGTCTCACTTTTTAATATCCCTTTTTTTGCATGTCTCTTTTCTTTCATCCATATATATTTTTTTATTTCCTTCTTTTCTCTCTCATGTTTTCTGTTTTCTTTCCTTTTCAGTCAGCTCTCGTTTTACACATCACTTTTCTTTCTTTCTCTTATTTTTCTCTCTTTCTTATTTGTGTGTGAATGTAATTGTTCGGTTCCCTTCCTCGGTCCCTGAATAACACACTGAATAAAGAGGAACAGAGTGACCTCGATGAGAATTTCCTCTTCGTTTACTCTCCAACACCCGCATTTTTTTCTGCTCGACCTGCATCCTTGTACACTGGAAAAAAACAATTAACCGCCGAAGGCAACCGGCACCGTCACACGCTCCATCCACTCGACCTTGTGCGAGCAAACAGGAAGGAAAAAAATACGAGAAAACTGGAAAGTTTAAAGCTGTGGGTTGTTGGTCATCAATCAAAATGTAATGCAGCATTTCTGAAAACAAGGCTGGTTACACATCGGGGTTCCAGAAGGAGAAAAACAAAAGTGCAAAGAATTTGTGTTCCTTTGCAGTAATTTTCAAACTCGGGTTATAAACATACGGCCACTTTAACAGGAACTTGTTCTTAAGTCTCAGATCCCTGTTCTTGGCTGCAGGAGTGGAACCCAATGTGTTCTTCTGTTGCATGAATGCTGAGATGCTTTTCTGCTCCTCACGGTTGTAAAGAGTGATTATATGAGTTACTATATCCTTCCTGGCACAAAAAAAAACCTCGAACCACCTCAAATCTGTCCATTTTCTTCTGATCTCTCTTATCAACAAGGCATCTGTTTCCACCTACAGAACTGTCGCTCACTCACTCACTCACTCGATGTTTTTTTGTTTTTCGCACCATTCTGTTGTGAGACTGTTGTGTGTGAAAACCCCAGGAGGAGATCAGCAGTTTCTGAAATACTCAAAACCAACTAGATAGAACTCGACGCCAACAGTGTCAATGGAGATGCCTCCGCCCGGTAGACTCATCTCATCTCATCTCATCTCATTATCTCTAGCCGCTTTATCCTGTTCTACAGGGTCGCAGGCAAGCTGGAGCCTATCCCAGCTGACTACGGGCGAAAGGCGGGGTACACCCTGGACAAGTCGCCAGGTCATCACAGGGCTGACACATAGACACAGACAACCATTCACACTCACATTCACACCTACGCTCAATTTAGAGTCACCAGTTAACCTAACCTGCATGTCTTTGGACTGTGGGGGAAACCGGAGCACCCGGAGGAAACCCACGCGGACACGAGGAGAACATGCAAACTCCGCACAGAAAGGCCCTCGCTGGCCCCAGGGCTCGAACCCAGGACCTTCTTGCTGTGAGGCGACAGCGCTAACCACTACACCACTGTGCCGCCCATTGCCAGAATAATCCTGTTAAAAATACAGTGAAATGTAAACAACATTACAGAATAACTTGTACATTTCACTGGGATTCCATGTACAGTTAAAGATAACTAAATGTAAATTTTACAGGTATTCAATGTACAATAATCAATACATAACTGTTAATTTTACAGATATTCATTATACAATAAAAAAAGCATCTAGGAATGAATTGCGAGTGTTCTCGATTATTGGTTTTTGTGGCTCCAAAATGATGGTTACCAGCAATGATCTACTAGACAGATATTTTATTTGATTTAGAGTTTTATGAAATGTGCCGGAGAGCCTCTACTGACATTTTTTTTTTATTTTTTTTAACAGGGCAATGATGTAATTTTAACTCTCACATTCTGTTTTAGTATTACAGTTTGTCTGTGTTTAAACTACAACAATTTGTAAATTCTACAAAAAAAAATGATCAATTCAACATATTCTTACTGTTAAATTAACAGTGGTATTTGGTTAGGAGTTTTACAGTATATTGATGTAAATTACACACCGCTTCATTGTTTTTGTATTTACAGTTTTTTTATGTCATGATTTTACATAAATTCACTGTTAATTCTACGGACATTTTTTACACCTTATTAAGTTGTGATTTGGGGATGGACATTTGACCTCACAGAAATTGTGACCTGCTGAAATTACTCGTATCAGCCTTGGAGATATTGTGTTCACAAGGTTTTCGGACAGACACTTGACCTCACAGTGACCTTGACCTTAGACCTTTTGATCTCAAAATCTAATCAGTTCATCGTCGTCCTAAAATGCACAAATGGTGAAAGTTTGGTGAAATTCCTTTCATTAGCCTTTGAGATATCGCGTTCACAAGGTTTCGGGACGGACACACGCATGCACGGACAACCCGAAAACATAATGCCTCCTGCACCTTACAGTGGCGGAGGCATGAAAATACGGTACTCATCTGGCTCAAACCAACACCTATACCACAGTGAAAGAAAGAAAGGCCACACTTCAGTGTGAGATCATAATTTTTCCCAGTGCATTGTGATGTTTGCACGCTGAACATTAACTGAAGCTCTTGATTTGTGTCCGTCCAATTTTATGCATCGTGCTGATTAGAGAACGGCATCAAACAGCTTATAAAACCTTACAGGAGAGACTCTGTGCTGTTTTACCGACAAAGAAGGTTGTACAAAGTATTAAATGCAGGGTGCCAATAATAGTGAAGAAATAATTATTTATTGATGAAGGGTTTGTTTTTTCCCCTGAATAAAAATTCATTTCAATTAAAGGTTGGGTTTTGGTTAATTTTTCAGTGTGAGATGAAGCAACTTCACCAAAAAGGTGGATTTTATTCTTTCATTTGAGCTTTGATTTCATTCTATTTTTTTTTCTTCCTGTAATCTTTTGTCTGTTATTTACTGTATGACATGGAAAGCTGCCTTGTGACACTGTCAAAGCAGAAAAACCACAAACACACACACACACACACACACACCTTGTATGTTGTAACCATGCTGATGCGCCATCTGTGTGGGCTGAGAGAGAAGAAGGAAGTAGTTGCACATACATGAGTGTGTAGGGGCGTATTACTGTCAGTGCATTATGAAATGGCAACACCACTGAAACCACAGTCAGCTCATCTCACACACACACACTCACCGTGCACATGACTTGTTTATACCTAAAACATGACAGTGCTGTTCCTTAGGCCACAAATCCGAGAAGCAAATCTGAACTCCTGTCAGAGTTGTATCTCATCTCATCTCATTATCTCTAGCCGCTTTATCCTTCTACAGGGTCGCAAGCAAGCTGGAGCCTATCCCAGCTGACTACGGGCGAAAGGCGGGGTACACCCTGGACAAGTCGCCAGGTCATCACAGGGCTGACACATAGACACAGACAACCATTCACACTCACATTCACACCTACGCTCAATTTAGAGCAGGGCTTTGAACCGGTTCAAGGAACGAAAATGAAAACCGGGAACTTTTTCGATTTCACATGGAACAGAAACGAAACCAGAAACTTTATTATTTTTTATGTTCCGGAACAGAAACGCTTATTAAAAATAATGGTAACCGGTTAATACCGGTTTTTATTTCGTTCCTCAAAGTTTCCGTAGCCTACAAATAAAAAAGTCATTCTTCTCCTGCGCAAGTTTCTATGACCCGCTGGGGTTCACTTCCTGTGCGACGTTCGCTGACTGAATGGAGAGAGCGGGAGGGTGGACTACTATCACGTCTCCATTACTGAGTGTCTGAGCAAAGAAGAGCCTGAACGATGCAACCTCCCTATTGGCTGTTTGTAAAAATGTATCAGTTGTTGCCCTTCCCACGGGAATCATCGCGGGCTCGAGAGACGAGACCTGACGAGTTAGTTCGTTGGTAGCAGAACAAAATGTCTGGACACAAATTGGGTTTTCAGAAAAGGAAAGAAAATAAACGGAGGGTCGAAAATACAAAAAAGGAGGCAGAAAATGCAAAACGAGTTTTAAGGTAGGACAAATGGTTAGTTTTCTGAGGCAGCCCGCCATGGCTGCCTGCAGGCTTATTTATTATAGCCCATTTAGTTAAAATAGTTGATATAAAATGTTTATAGTTATGTGATGGTTGTCCTGATTTAGACTGGGTTTTTTTTTTTGGGGGGGGGGGGGGGGGGGTTGCGCGATGTTGCACCCGGGTCCAGATTAGGGCAGAACCGGCCCTGGCTACATTTCAGGTGTAGTTTGTTTTATGAATGTATGTACTTGCATAGATGTGTACTTGGTCTTCCAATATGGCGCCTAACAAAATCTCACGGCGCGGTGACGCCATGCGGTAGCCCTCTATAGGGCCTGACTAGCCTTTGGTAACACACTAAACGAATTATCTTTCATTTTTGGCACTTTTTCTGTTTGTGTAGATGGGAAGACATACTGAGAATCCAAATCGCCAACATTTGAAATAATAATTGTTTTGAATTATTTATTGTCTTATTTAATGAAGGTTGTAATAGAATTAGCCTACATTTGGCTTAAGCTGGATGAGACAGAGACATAATTTTATAGCCATTTGTTAAACCGCTGACAGGGAACGTAATTAACCGTTCCGGGAATGAAATTTTTTTGTTCTAACCGGTTCGGGAACGTCTATTTAATGGTGGAACCCAAAACCGGAAACGTTAAAATTCCGTTTCTGTTCAGAACGAACCAATAGGAAAACAATTCTGGTTCAAAGCCCTGATTTAGAGTCACCAGTTAACCTAACCTGCATGTCTTTGGACTGTAGGGGAAACCGGAGCACCCGGAGGAAACCCACGTGGACACGGGGAGAACATGCAAACTCCACACCGAAAGGCCCTCGCCGGCCACGGGGCTCGAACCCGGACCTTCTTGCTGTGCAGTGACGGCGCAAACCTCTACACCGCCGTGCCGTGCCGTGCCGCCCCTCTCAGGGCTTCTGTTTTAGAAAATTAATCTATAAAAATCAGTCATTGCAATGCAAAGTCCTATTCAGGGATGAACTGGGGTTATTCGGAGTAAATTATGAAGGTGTGTGTGTGGCATAAACAGCGTTTCAGAAGAGGAGGTGTGTGTTATTCATGAGACACAATGAAACATTTTTGCCCAGTTGTTCTGCACTCAGATAATCGTCTCTCATTTTCTGTCTCTCCAAAAACCCTGGCATTACAATGCACCAAACACACACAGATCTGTTTGCAGATGAGAGTGAGATGAAGTCTGGATGTCTATAGGGAAGCTCTTCACTCACTCATCCCTTGTTCTTCTTTCATCCGTTTACGCTCCACCCATCTGGGACGGGACTCCCACCGGCCAAGCGGATTTGGGGGAATCTGACAGGCTCGTTTATCAAGCCTGCATCACACGCATGTTTAACTCTGACTGATGGAGAGAAAGAGAGATGGTGGAAGGACATCTGGAACAAAGCATCACTTCTAATTGGAAATCAGATCCTCTGTTGGTTGGAAGGTTGCATTGCAGATAGTTCCATGAACTTTCTAACTTTCTCCGGACCTTTATGGAACCTTTCCAAGCATGATTTTCTCCTGACTTGTGTATTCACTCCTACACATTACCCTAAGCCCTAACCCCTACACACTAACCCTTAACGCGTCACCTAATTCACTCGAAGGAAATCATCAGAGACGCTTTTAGTTTATTCTCAAATGTTTTTTTCTTTTAATACCTTTCATAAAAGAAAAAAAAAACGCAAGGGTCAGTTAGTCTTATTATTATTTTCGAATTGGGTATGTTCAAGTTCATTGTCGATATTTCTGTATTTAATGACAAAGTGCTGCTTTTTCTTTCGAAGGCATACAGACATCAAACCATTTTTGGTTTTTTTTTTTTAGAAAGCCTTACCAAACCTTTCTAACCATGGACATCTAATGAATTGTAAGATTTGATTTGCAAATTAGATTTGCTTCGATCGCCTTTTTCTCATCATCACAAGCAAATTAAATTCCAGCGTGCGATTCTGTCTTTCTTCCGTCTTTATCTCGCTGCTCGTCTTCCCCATGTCTCTACCTCTTCTTCACACCTGAAACTTCTTCACCCCTCTTTCTTTTTCCATCCATCATCGTCAATCGTCTCTCATTCTCCCGTTCTCTTACTCCGTCTCGAGTCCTTTCTTTCTCTCCACTAGGTGGCACTGTGGTATCAGGAAATTCAGACAGCTTGCTTTTCAGAGAGGATGGAGAGACGATGGGGTGAGGGTGAGGATAGGGTGAAGATGGGTGGGATGGGGGGGTCTGACGGATGAGAGGAAGAGGGATGGAGCGTCAGAGAGAGGGAGAGCAGGGTGCACACTCTTCTAAGAGACGAATCCAGTTATAAAGCCATTATGGAAGATAAATAAGCTGAGAGGATGGAGGAACAGAGCCGCACTCGGGTTTAGAGAAGATCCTGGAACAACATGTACGATACATTTGCGCAGAAAATGAATGTACGGGTGTGTGGGGGCGGAGGACGGGGGAGGGTGGGGATTGATCTGAGCCAGGTGACATGGGGACGGAGATCTGATTGTGTCAGCCTGAGGTTTCAGACAAAGAGAAGGGACACTGTTTTCTTTCTTTCTCTCTATATCTCTCTCATATATTTCTACCACAGCACTCTTGAATCCTTGATTCTGTTTGGTCAGAAGGCGTCGATTAGTTTTCTACAATCGCGGCTCGAACAGTAATTCCAGCTCCAAGACAAATCACAAATTTACATTAACATGCTCCTTCGTTATCGTCTCTATAGTAACAACTTGTATGATGTCATCATAGTATCACTAACATGAACTGTGGGTGGTAGAAATGGGCAACTGGACTTGCTTGAAGATTCTTGAAAACATTTCGCCTCTCGTCCGAAAGGCTTCCTCAGTTCTGTCTGACTAATAGGGAGTATCAGGTATTTATCCTCTCCTGGATCAGAATCAGAATTCTGATGACCAGCTCATCCAATGCCGCTTTTCCACTACAAACGCGGCTGAGTTGGGCTAAGTCGAGCTGAGTGGGGCTGTTGGAGTTGCATTTCGCCTACAACCGCACTGAACCGTGCTGGCTGGAAGTGGGTGGACACATTGGGTGGAGTTAGCGAAAGTGGGTGGACATCACGTGATGTCGTTAAGTGGCGCAAACAGTGACATCAGTGATCTTTTAAGCGGTAGTCTCACGACCCGGATAGTAAACAATAAACATGGAGGACATGGAGTCGTTAGTGTTGCTGGTCTTGGTGCTGTGGCTTGTTGTCACCGACAACGCCAACAGATACTGGCAAGAGCGTATAGATGAGGCGAGGCGCATAAGGCTTCAGAAATTCTCGTAATTCATAATTCTTCTTCTTCCGGGTTTGCAGTGTTTACAGATCCCAGTGTGCTCGCGGGGCGTGTCGGCATGTGAGGACACTCCTCCTCACCAATCAGTGCACAGGGGAGTGTCTGCTCACGCCCCCAGCCTCACTCAGCTCGGTTTGGCTCGCTTCAGCCCCACTCCAAAACCGTGCGAGTTTTGGGTGCTAAGCAGGGCTGAAGTGAGCTGAGTCGTGCTGTTCTGAGGTAGTCGAAACGCGAGCCGTGTCGGGCTGAAGTGAGCTGAAAAAGGGTAGTGGAAAAGGGCCATTAGGTGTCAGTCACTACGTTTACATGCACATAGAGAGAATCGAATTTCTGCCGTTGCTCGACTGAAATCGAAGTTCAAAATGCCATGTATATACCTTAATTCGGCTGAAATTGAACCAAACTTGATTTCTCGGAATCGAGCTACACGACCTAGTTTATGCGATTTCTGCCGAGCTATTTTGCGCATGTATACCCTATCGAGCTAGTTGTCGAGCTACTTCTGGAAGTGACGAGTGACGAGACCACAAGCGGGAAACACAACAGCCTCGGTCGGCATGACAACGAATCATGACAACGGCATGAATCTTTTCTTTTTGTGGCATTGTTTGCACTGTTAAAATTTAGCTCACTTACTGTATCACCAAATACATCTGTACAGCTGTTGCATAGCTGTGAATTGTGTACATAAACAAGTCATTGTATTTGTGTGTGTGTATATATGTCCAACATCTGAAGAATGTCAATAAAAACAAAACAACTGAACTTTTTGTGTGTTTATTAAGACATAAGTTAAATTGTAAGCAAAAAAATATATATTTTTTTTTGTAAGCAAAAAATGGACTTTAGAAAAATATTATTGTGCAAAATAAGTTGTCTTACAAAACAGTGGTCTGCGCCGGACAGTTTGTAGCCATACAGTCTGTTAGAGCAAGCCTAACAGCTTGAACACGGAACTGCTAGTGTTGCCAGATTGGGTGTTTTAAGTGCATTTTAGCGGATTTGAACATGGTTTGGGCTGGAATACGTCAGCAGTATCTGGCAACACTATAGCTCTTCTTCATGACGACAACCGGAAGTGTACCAACACGATGGGGCGTGTAGCGCCACGTGTGGCTCGGGTGCACAATGCACCTTGCACAATAGCCCGATTTCACTTGTGCATGTAGGATTGGATTTCTCTGGCACCCCTGCTGGGACCCTTTGCTCAATTACCAACAGCAGCTCGATTTGGACGTGCATGTAAACGTAGTCATTGAGGCATCATGTTGGTGTGGGTCACTGGAGGCTGGGTGTGAATGGCGAGTCATTAGGGTGATCAAAGGATTGTCCGTTAGGGTGATCAATGGCAATCTGACTCTCTCTGTCCTCCTGTGAGTCACCAAAAACAGCTGGGTCCTGGCGTACACCCAGCCATCTGGGAAGAGTGTCCAAGACCGCATTGTAGATGGTTGACAAATGATGTCTTAAGGCCCGGTCCCACTGCACTTACGGATGCAAAGAGGATGTAAAACGTAAAAAAAATTTGCCATCCGTTGGAAAATGCTATGCATCCGTTGTGTACTCATTGCATACGTGCTTCATACGCTCTATCCATCGAGCATCCGTCCACTGTGATTTCATCCACGCAAAAAGTTTTGAGCTGCACAAAACTTTTATACAAGATGTAGTAGAGATGTATCGATGTAGCCGCCAGCACGTCTTTCCGCTTTATGCTGACGGCGTGCGTGCTGCATCCCTTTGTATCCGCGGAGCAGACGCAATTCATACCCCCCGCATGCGCAGTGAACGGTCTGCATCCGATATACATCCGCGCAACATCCCCTTTGTTTCCGTTAGGCGTACGTGATGCATCCCCTTCATCCGCTATGCATCCGCTCTTTCTGCTATGCGTCCGCTTCTCAGTTATCACCGGTAACCCCTTCGGAGCTGTCATCCACTTCCATCCGCTTTCATCCGCTAGGCTTCCTATGAACATGCGTTTAACATCCCCGCTATATACTACCCACGTCCGTTCTTTTCCGTTCTGTTTTCGCAAATTTTCGCAAATTTTGTCCATTTCTGGAGCGGATGAAAACAGATAGAGCCACCCCCGAAATTTTGCTCGTCCGCTGTGTCCTTTTTGCATACGTTTTGTGTCCATCGGCCAGTGGGACCGGGCCTTTAGACGCCCATCTCTGTTCAGTGATGGCCATTCCAGGT
This sequence comes from Neoarius graeffei, assembly GCF_027579695.1. Classification (NCBI taxonomy): domain Eukaryota; kingdom Metazoa; phylum Chordata; class Actinopteri; order Siluriformes; family Ariidae; genus Neoarius; species Neoarius graeffei. Next base: position 7,002,243 of record NC_083576.1, on the reverse strand, counting down.
TGACAAAAATTGCTTCTTTAACTCCTTGCTCATACCACTTTCGGACGAGAGGTGAAACGTTTTCAAGAATCTTCAAGCAAGTTCAGTTGCCCATTTCTACCACCCACAGTTTACTATGACCTGGATGATTGAGAATCTTCACAGACATATCACTAACATGGTGGAGTTTTCTGTTGAGATCATTTCCGTTTTCAGAAGGAGTCTCCAGCGTCAGCACTTTACCTTCCGAGGTAAAACTGTAACCTTTACAGCTTCAGGAGAGAAGAGTTTATTCCTTCGTTTACTTCTGATTTCTCAATGACATGGCAAGCTGCGGCGGCACAGTGGTGTAGTGGTTAGCGCTGTCGCCTCACAGCAAGAAGGTCCGGGTTCGAGCCCCGTGGCCGGCGAGGGCCTTTCTGTGCGGAGTTTGCATGTTCTCCCCGTGTCCGCGTGGGTTTCCTCCGGGTGCTCTGGTTTCCCCCACAGTCCAAAGACATGCAGGTTAGGTTAACTGGTGACTCTAAATTGACCGTAGGTGTGAATGTGAGTGTGAATGGTTGTCTGTGTCTACGGTATGTGTCAGCTCTGTGATGACCTGGCGACTTGTCCAGGGTGTACCCCGCCTTTCGCCCGTAGTCAGCTGGGATAGGCTCCAGCTCGCCTGCGACCCTGTAGAACAGGATAAAGTGGTTAGAGATAATGAGATGAGATGAGAACATGCTGTTTGAGGAAAACAATCACCTTCCGGATGATATCAGTAACTCTGCCTCATCACACCACCTCTGTTCCTTGCATAGACTTTAACGAGGCATATTAGATCCATAAAGTGCATTCAGTTATGGCAACTGAGTCTTAAAACATTCGCAAATTCACACGGGAAATTTACAACAAATTCAGAACGCATCATAAAATAAAACTAATACTTAAAGGTTATTAAAAGGGAATAACTCTTGGTCTTGATTTTGCATTCCCTGGCATTATTTTTGCAATAGAAGTCCAATCATATTCGAACACATCTGAGGCAGTGCGTAGCCCAGGCTCCTTTGAATTCCTTTACATATCAGTGGATCACTAAGAAACATCCAGACTTTAATTCCCAGAGCCCACCTGAAGAATAACGGAAAAATAAAGCAGACATGGTACATATTTTAGTGTTTGTATTCCTCATGATCCACTTTGCCTGGGGCATCGGACCGCTGTTTGTGTTCACAAATTCAAAAGCACTAAATAAATAAAACCTGGATGGCTGCGTTAGCATTAGCTTTGTGTCTGAGATTCTCAAGTCCTCTGTGTCGCTGTGGGTTCATTTACTGAGATAAAGCACCCACTCATTTGTTCAGAGATTTAATCTCAGCTAATGAAGGGACTGAGCCATTAGTGCCTTAAAGCAGTCACTTCATTCGGACCCTTTGTTTATTAATTAAAGTGTGCAAGTGTGTCTGTGTGGGTGTTTGTCAATTAGACATCGAAGCCTGGTTGTGGAGTCTGCTGTAGCAGATACTGTATATGACTTCTATAATGAAGGTATGGGGTTCGTGTTGTTTGTTACATAATTAAGGTTGGAATTAGACTGTGAATTAGAAGCTGGACATATATAGCATGCAAATAGTCAGGAGAAAACAAACAAAAAAAAAGTTTAACTTTTTAACAACTGTGTTTCTCTTTAACACTCTGTACACAGAGACCACACCCATTTCCCTGGGACAGAAGCCACACCTCCTTTAATACGAGTCAGGCATAAAGGCCATTTCTCCCTTAATGAGGTCAAGTTTGAGAGACCACACCTCCTTTATCGTCATAGATAGGCACTCCTTCACTAGAGTTAACTGGTACATAAGCCACGCCTCCTTCACTAGGGCTGACAGGTATATAGCTCAAACCTCCTTCACTAGGGCTAAAGGGTACATAAGCCACGCCTTATTCACTTGGGTTAGCAGTTCCATAGGCCACACCTCATTCACAAGGGCTAATGAGTACATAAGCCACACCTTCACTTGGGCTGACAGGTACACAGACCACACCTCTTTCACGAAGAATGGCAAGTACATAGGCCACACCTCCTTCACTAAGAATGGCAGGTGCATAGGCCACACCTCCTTCACTTGGGCTGACAGGTACGTAGGCCACACCTCCTTCACTCAGGCTGACAGGTATACAGGCCATGCCTCTTTCATTAAGAATGACAGGTACTGTACATAAGCCACACCTCCTTCACTAGGGTCAACAGGTACATAGGGCATTCCAAATTTAATAAGGCTAAAAAGTACATGGGCCACACTTCTTTCACTAAGGATGACCGGTGCATCGGCCACACCTCCTTCACTTGGGCTAAAATGTATATAGAACCCACACCCACTTTTCTGGGACTGACTGGCAGAGAAGCCACACCTCCTTTGATAAATAATAAGGCATTTTAAAGCACCTAAAGTACAGAGGCCACACCTCATTTACTGGGATATACACAGATTCCACACCTACTTCCTCAGGTGGAGATGACACGCTTCCTTCATTCGGACTGACATACACAGGGGCCACACCCATTTCTATGGGACTGACTGGGAGAAGAAACACCTCCTTTATTGGGAGTGTTAGGCTCTCCTTTAATGAAACCTTTCAGGTAGCATGCCTCCAACTTGGATTGGCAGTCCCACAGGCCACACCACCTTCACTGGGACTAACAGATACAGAGGCCACACCTCTTTTGAAAAGCATAAGGAACGGAGTCCATGTCTCCTTTACAGGAATGAGGATGCAAAGGACAGGCCTTTCTACCTTGCAATGAAAGCCAGAGGTCAGACCCAGTTCTCTGAAACCAATTAGCACCTCTTTCTGTTGGACTCTCAGACACATACTGTAAGCCACGCCGAGTACTGACAGACGCAGAGGGAAGGCCATACCTCCTTCCCCAGAATGCGTGTGAAGTGCCTTTATTCCTCACGCTTGTGCGTTCGTTTTTTTTTCCTGCTCTGTGATCTGACCTGACGAACTCAACCTTTTTTCACTGAGGCTGCAGGCTTGAAGACGGACATCCAGAGGTCCTTGAGGAGATTACGAGACTCAGTCAGTCCTGCCCAGTAGACAGTGAAGAAAGTGAGGGTTAAAGACAGGGTCAAAGTTTCTCTCCATGTCCCAAAATCTGTATTGATCTCCCTCTGGCCATGGTGGAAGGAGACATGCATTTAACATCAGCAGAGCTGGAGATGGAGAGAACGAGGAAAGTATGTGTCAATCACAGAGAGAGAGAGAGAGCGAGAGAGAGAGCAGGACTGATTCTCAAAGGACTGAGAGACAAGGGCTTAAAGTGAAGCTCTTCAGTTGAGTGCTCATCTGTCCAATCTCCATCATCTCCTAGTCAGGTGCTGAAGAGAATATCGTACTAGTGCTCATTGGATAACACGTTCACGACAAAGATCATCTATGTATTTAATGACAAAAAAAAAAAAATCTGACATTTATTTGTTTAAAAAAATGCACATTTTTTCAACAATATATCATATAATCATAATGCAGTCCTTATAGCTGTAGCATATACATTATTTAAGATTAAATTAATATTCTTATAAGTCTTTAAAAGTCAACTTTTACAATATGTTGAGTAGAGCAGTCAGCCATTGTGTTGACCGGCGTGTACACATTTGTGTGTGTGTCTACAATAAAGTGTGCAGGCCTGAAGCCACTCCCACACTGCACCATGTTTCTTTTGAAGCTTTTCCCCAGTGGCAGCTTGTTAGCTTATCCCTGTCAAATGAAAATCCGATTCGACATTGAGATATTGATTTCCTTACAGGCAGATAAAGGGCTTCTTCAATAGGTGGCCATGGAAAATGCTTCGAGCCGGCGTACACACACATACACACACTTACATGGTCCAACACAGAATGTAGATTACAGTTTACACCTGTGGCAAAATCAATAGTCCCAAGCATTCAAGAGATACACGCCAAAGCCTTTTTCTCCTCCGTGAATGCCGTGACAAAAGGGTCTGCACTGCATTCAGTTGCCAGCCAGACATTATGATACATAACTGTCCAAGAAAATGACCTCAAGCACAATCATAGCATTCAAAGCATACCACTATAATAATGTGTTACTGATGTATTTATAATTATAACAACTGGCACTGACCTCAAAATATGAGGACATTGATGTATTCGAGAGACACTTAACAAAAAGGACAGAATCCAATCCATGACTGCAACATGAGCAGCTAATGGCGAACAGTGATACTCAGGATTGGGATTTGAACTCGGAACCTGACTGCTCACCACCACAGAACCTTAACTCGGAAGCTATAGAGATTTGACTCCAATGATGCACTTGTTGAGCATCCCATTGCGGATTTCTTCACTCTTTGCGGTTATAATAATCACTCTTCTGGGAAGCAGCCAGTCAATGATGTCACTTGTAGATCTTCTCTTGTGGGTATGTCATGAACAGTGGAAGCACTGTCATCATTTGTAGGTGTGTAAACAAACAATTAACTATATAAACAGTACTTTCTAAAACTGACTAGCCTGTCCATGTCTCAACCGGGAGCTTGCAAGTTCTACTGGTGGTCAGGTCATATCAAAGACAATCATAAAATGGTACCTACTGCCAACTGGCGAGGCACACCACATACAGATGTGAGTAGGGAGTCAAACGCTTGTGGTTTCCAGAGGACCAGCCCCCCACTGTAACCCTAGCTATGTACAGTAATAAGCAAGAGTCCAAGGACTATAGAAACGGAGATCAGCGCTGCTCAATGTGCCTTAAGGGCCTGGTTAGTACTTGGATGGGAGACTGCCTAGGAAGACCGGGTCCTGGCACAGGAAGGACTTTTCTAAAACTGACTATCCATCCATCCATTATCTGTCCATTGTCAAAAATAGGGGTAAAGTAGGAGTCCATTGCTGTACCCCAAGATACAATCTACACTAATGTACCCCCCCTAGGGCTCATTATTGGGCTTCAAGGTAACTATGTGTACCCTTGTAGGGCCAAAAAGGTTCATACATGTTCCCAAGCAGTATATAAATGGTAGGTGCTGGAACTGGATAGGGCATGCCATGAGAAGAGAGCCTTAGAGTAGCCCTGCATTGTACACCAGAAGGTAGAAGAAAAAGAGGAAGAACCAAAACCACCTGGCGTCAGACTGTGGAGGAGGAGATGCAAACTATGTATCTGACCCAGGGAAGTGTCCAAAAGATGGCCCAGAATCGCCAGAAGTGGAGATCCTTTATCGCTGCCCTAAATGTCAGGAGGCATAATGGGCAGTAAGTAAAGTATGTACTGTATAGAAAAATGGTACAAATAAGTACCTTTGAGGATACTGCCCCAGTGACAAACCATTGTACCCCAAAAGGTCCAATGATGTACTTTGTTGTCCAAGAGTGTCCTGTTTATCCGTCCAGGTTGCAGGGGAACCTGGAGCAAAGGCAGGGTTGCCAGTTCTTCAATCTATCACAGGGCACAAACAGAGATGCACAACCAGTCACACTTATGGGCAACTTAGAGTAACCAGTTGACCTAATCCATATGCATTTAGACTGTGAGGAGAAACCAGAATACCCAAAGGAAAACCATGCAGGTAGGGCAAGAACATGCAAACCCCACACAGTAAGGCCCCAGTCAGCTGCGAGGTTCAAACCCAGAACCTTCTTGCTCTGAGGCAACAGTGGAAGCCACTGCACCATCAAGCTGCCCAAATCTGACACACTAATCAGTGTGGCTATCCATCCATCATCTGTAGCTGCTTATCCTGTACAGGGTCACAGGCAAGCTGGAGCCTATCCCATCTGACTATGGGCAAGAGGCGGGGTACACCCTGGACAAGTCGCCAGGTCATCACAGAATCAGTGTGACTATTCCTTGTTTAATAGCTTCATTGGCACATTAGCAAAGCAAGCTACCGGTTCTATTTACATTCACTCACAAGAAACATCAACAGTCTCTGCTACTGTACATCTCTTTCTTCCAAGCTTTATTTTCCTTCATAATTTCTCTGTACACATTTAATGAAAGGTCATATGAGAGAAATAAACTGGTTATATTGTAAGGTTCCACACCAAAATGGGATCAAACTGCAGGAACTCATTATTGGTCCAAGGAATCGTTCCAGTGATTTTTGATTGATCTCATTTGCATAGAATTGAGAAAATATGAATTCAAATGTCGCTTGATGCTTTGTTGCTTGACACTGACTCTGAGCACAAAGAAAATAATGGCCATCTGTCAATTTGGGAATGGAAGGTACTACCATCAGCCAGGGGCCGGAAGGAATCCTGTTTGGGAACCACAGGATTTCATCTCTGCTTTTTGCGGATGATGTTGTCCTGTTGGCTTCTTCAAACCAGGACCTTCAGCATGCACTGGGGCGGTTTGCAGTCGAGTGTGAAGCGGCTGGGATGAGAATCAGCACCTCCAAGTCCGAGGCCATGGTTCTCGACCGGAAAAGGGTGGCTTGCCCTCTCCAGGTTGGTGGAGAAGTCCTGCCTCAAGTGGAGGAGTTTAAGTATCTCGGGATCTTGTTCACGAGTGAGGGAAGGATGGAGCGTGAGATCGACAGGCGGATCGGTGCAGCCTCCGCAGTGATGCGATCGCTTTACCGGTCCGTCGTGGTGAAGAAGGAGCTGAGCCAAAAGGCGAAGCTCTCAATTTACCGGTCGATCTACGTTCCGACTCTCACCTATGGTCATGAGCTTTGGGTAATGACAGAAAGAACAAGATCGCGGATACAAGCGGCTGAAATGAGTTTCCTTCGCAGGGTGGCTGGGCGCTCCCTTAGAGATAGGGTGAGAAGCACAGTCACTCGGGAGGAGCTCGGAGTAGAGCCGCTGCTCCTCCACATCGAGAGGAACCAGCTGAGGTGGCTCGGGCATCTTTTTCGGATGCCTCCTGGACGCCTCCCTGGGGAGGTGTTCCAGGCATGTCCCCCCGGGAGGAGGCCCCGGGGAAGACCCAGGACACGCTGGAGGGACTATGTCTCTCGGCTGGCCTGGGAACGCCTCGGTGTTCTTCCCGAGGAGCTGGCCGAGGTGTCTGGGGAAAGGGAAGTTTGGGCTTCCATGCTTAGACTGCTGCCTCCGTGACCCGGTCCTGGATAAGCGGAAGAAGACGAGACGAGGTACTACAGAGCCCACCTTGAAAAAGCAGTGCCACTGGTGGGTTCCCCCCCCCAGTTAAAAAAAAAAACACCTTTTTCAAAAATCTCAGAGTAACCAAGAACTTTTTATGTAACTCACAACTAATCAGGTTGTATGTTGGGTGCCTGTCAAGCGAGAAAAATAAATAAATAAATAGATGTGGAGGACATAGTACTGGCAGATTATTATTATTTTTTTTGGATTTTTGGGTAATGAGCAAGATTTATGATGTTTCAAAGACATCAGAATATTTAATTGCCAATATTCTTGCAATATAACTAAACATAACATGTCTACATCTGGGACTTTCACCAGTATGTGATATGATGTGATGTAACGTGATATGATGTCCCACATTAACTGTTGCTGCATACAGTCAAGTTGCAGGTCAAATTCATTTGAGTTGCTGCCCATAAAGCTACAGTGAAGACGAACAAGCTCCTCAACACCAGAATTACATCTTCATTTCATCTTACTTCCTGAGTAAACCGGTGCTCTGGTCAGCATGTGTGAGATTCTTGAGGACATTTGTCCAAGAAAAGAAGACTATAGAGATAAGATCTCTTTTTAGATTTTTGCCCCAAGAAATTAGTTTAAGTATCAGATTTGGCCCCAAGCGAAACAGAGGTAATTTGAAACTCTAATCTGATCTAGCGCTGTTTAATTCTGCAGGAACGGCCCCCCGAATGGCTATAAAACAGCAGATAATATGAATATCTGTCATTTTACCATGCTTATCTCAGTTACACACTGAGGAAGAGAAAAGGAGAGATAGCAGAGGCATCAGTAGATGTTACGTAGACAGCAGTGAGCAATGAATCATTTTTTAATCCTTTTGTCCTTCTTAATCCTTCCGTGAAATCTCTCTCGCTCCCTTTTTTTCCCCTCCATCCAAAACCCTGCTGGTCATTTTGTATTACCCTACAGCTCACCGAGAGACGTTTTAAATTAATCCTGCCACCTAGGGAACAGAATCGCTCAGGCTCCTATCATATCTGTTACTGAGGCACGCTGGAGATTCTCCAAGCACTCAGTCATTTCCTGAAGAGTTTCTCATATTTAGCACGGCAAAATATTTTAATGAAACCATTTGGCTGATAGGACAGAATGCACCTGCAGTCAAGAGATCTCAGATTGGTGAAGTTGACTCTTGGAGGTTCTTACATGGAATATCAAATGTCTCACAACACCACCACCTGCACAAAACTCAAGCTTATGCATGGAATAGAACATCTGGAGGCATGATGTTATAGGAAAACAATCAACAAATGTGGGGTTGTGTAATGGTGTTTATGCAATTATTCACAAATAATTGTACGTCTAGACAAGACCGTCAATGACGGCGTAGCTCACTACAGTCCCATCTAGTCCAGAAAGAGTGATCTAAAGTGGGCCACCTTGTGCAATAAATATTGCAAGTTCTATACACTATATACAAGCTATATATAGAAGCAATATTCACCCTAGGAATTCCGACCTATTTCCCAGAAAGAGTCCAAAATGGCAAGGAATTGACCAAGAAGAAGCAATTTTTGTTGAACTGCTCATTAAGGCTTAGTCCATAACTTTATTAATAATTGCAATTAAGCTAATCTGGAAAGAAGTTATATGCACCCCAGGCAGACCCAGCTTCCTGCCAAAAAATACAAATAAAAATCAGTGAAGAATTGAGAGAGAATAAGCAATTTTTGTGAAATATGGATGACACCAGACAGATGACAGACAACACATGATGGCATAAGTTCAATGCCTGTTGGGTGGATGAGCTCATAAACCTGATTTGTCACATCCTCAGCCAGAAACACATGGCCTGTTCATGTCTGATATTAATCTGCAAGGATCTTTCCAAAATATATATTTTTTTACCCTGGGAATGCCCTCAAACCAATTTCACAAGGCAAAACAAAATCCGTTGGCATACACACAACTAACTTGCTAATTTGTCAAAAAAAAAAAAGCCTTCTTATATAACGGTTAACCTCTTAAAGCCGAGGGTGCTGGGAGGTGTGTCTCGCCTAGACAAACACAAAATCAATCAAAAATAGTCCACAATTATCAGGTCAAGTTTTCTCGAGGACTCTGAATTCGGGCGAGGATCTTCTCCACTGAGTAGAACTGGCTGCTAAATCAGTTGGCCTTCAGTTGAATGCATGCAAAACCAAATGGATGCATATAAATTCCTCTACGGACCAATCTCTCCACGCGCTTGACAACTCTATCGAGAAGGTGGACGACTTCAAATACCTTGGCAATTGGATGAACACTGCTCATGACATCAACTCCAGAAAGGCCAAAGCCTGTGGCGCCCTAAATTCTCTAATCAAGGTGTGGGCTGCCCCGCTGTCTACGTAGAGACACAAAGGTCAGAGTGTTCAAGGCCTCAGTCGAATCCATTCTTCTCTACGGATCCAAGTCTTGGTCTCTAACGAGAGCACAAGAGCAATCCTTGGATGGCACGTACACCCGCATGCTCCGCAGAGTGTTCAACGTCAGCTGGCAGGACCATTGGACAAACGACCGCCTGTACGGTTCCCTACCACGCCTCTCGACCATAATCGCCAAATGCCGTCTGGCATTGTGCGGCCATGTGTTTCGTCACGATCAACCTGCCGCACAAGTTCTCTTGTGGGAGCCTGAGGTGAAGCGCAAAGTCGGTCGACCACGTACCACTTTGAAAACGGTCCTCGAGCGAGAGACGGGGTTGAAGGAAGATCAACTCAGAGCAGCTATGCTCGACCGGCGGGTCTGGGATAGGATCTTATCAAGTCACCGGCTCCCCGGATGACAGATGATGATCAGGTCAATATACATCATCTTGGTCTATATGATATGTAAGACCTCAGAGAACAGGATATCCAGCATCAGGAACATTGTGGCTTTTACTATGCCTGACTAAATTGTGATAAACCAAAGGAGAAATTTAATTTCTCATCCTTGCCAAAAGTTTATTCTAAATTGTTTCAATACACTCTGGTCTTGGTCATGACTTGCTCTCGGTTTAGGTGGTCCTGACTACAACACTAGTTACCTCCCTAAAGTTAATAATTTTTTCAAGATCATCAAATGAAGTGTTTATTTCTCTTCTAAAACAACAATTTATTGACAAATTTTCAAACTTATAAACATTAATAAACAAATCAAACACACTTTTTCACCTGACATTGTCCTGTTTAATGTTGTGGAACATCCTTGAAACAAGTTAGTTCTTGTTCTCATTTATGTTATAGCAGCTATAAACGATCATTCCCTCATCAGCCCCTCTTCCGAAGATGGTAAACCGCAGCTCATTGCGTTACCGACGAACCAGAATGACTTTCCTGCGGTGGAAAACTTACCGACAATGACGACTCCTTCCATAAACGTTCAACATATATCAACAATGAGATGTGTTTATTTGATAACTAACATTTTATTTAGCTTATTAGCAGCCTGAGGTTGTGTCAGTCTCTGTGAATGAGCTGTTACTGTAGAAACAAGTATGGTAATAGAAACACGTACAATAATATAAAATTACAGCCAGGACTATTGTCCGAGTTGTGGTTATAGAAAATGGTGTTAAAAAATAAACCCTCAGATTTAAGATCTCAACACTGTTGAAGTACAAGAATGTGTTACTATAGCATTTGAAAACATTCTTACAATGTTGCTGCAACACATTTAGGTTAAGGACATTAGCACTGACATTTCCACCATTGTTAGAGTAAGAACGTTATTTCTAGAACATTACCACCAAACCTTCTTGGCTTCTTCAGTACTTCTTGAATGCTCTAATAAGTTTCTGTGGGATTCCAGGGTGTCCACCTTGACACCACATGGCAACCGGACAAATATTGGATTTTAGTCTGTGTCAAATCCTTCCAACCGGAATTTATTTATAGCCGCAACTAAATCACTCTTTGTTGCTGGCTTTGTGTCGACCTTCAGAATGACCTCTACAGGCATCTGCTTCCATTTCCACCCTCAGCACAGAGTGTGTTGGATGTCTGTCCTTGGAATGCTGTGGTATTATCGGAAATATTTCCTCATGCAGCAGAATCTAACATGTTTTCTTGCATTGCAACCTTCAAGATCGATGTCCAACAACAGACAATGCAGCTGAGAATTAAAGCGAGTCGAGGGAGGCATACAAAAGCACTGTGATAAGCCCAGAGCATCTCGTTTAGCTGATAAGAGTCAGCAGAACCTGATCTGAAAGAAAGTGCTATATCAGAATTTTTAAGCCAGGCTGTCTGAGTCTGTTCAAGTTTGAAATGCACCACTACACATTTGCATCTAGTTTGTTTTCAACAAAAGTTTTATTTTTTCCCTTCATTTTAATGCGCATTACAGCCTGTAGTTTGAGGCCGGAGGTCTCTGATTTCAGCTCTCACGTGTCTGTGTGGATCGTCTTCGTGCGTGCCCTCTGTTCTAACCCCCGTCTCACATGGCTCGCTCCCGCACTTTAATAACGACGCTGAGCTTGTGAACGTGCCCAAGTGCCAATGATTCACGATTAGAAATGCACTCGATGGTTCGACCCAGAGCTGAAATTAAGTGGATGTGTCGGGTTATAAAACAAAAATGAACAGATGAATAAATAACAGGCTTTTTGCAAAATAAATTGCTGTTTGGCCAGGAATGGTTTCAATCACAGTGCTGTTGAATTGTCAATCCTGATTGGTCAGAAAGTGTTGGTTGGTTATTTCCTTACTTAAGTTCAAGCAAATGACAGGTTTATTTTAATTTGCTTGCTTTAATACATTATCGTTTCTATAGCAACGGGACCTGTATGGTAGATGGGCCATTCTCAGAAAATGCCAAATTCAGTTTTAAATTGTTTTTCCCTTGAAAACCATTAATCATGGCCCTACGTTATGCATTTATTTTAAGGAAGAATTCAACCAAGCAGTAAAGGAAGGGAAAAAAAAAAGCTTGTATTTGCAAAAATTTTATTTCGCCTAAATATTCCAAAATGTCGTTCCTACCATGTGTCAAAATGAGGACTAGTGAAATTTGAATGAAAATAATTCTTTTGTGTTTTATTAATTTTATTTTCACTTTTCTTTCTGAAATATTACCTCTGTACCTTCACTTTTTTTTTTTATTGTGGAAAATATCATGGATCTTTGCTTCAACAGTTTTTGGTGTATAGCCTAAAATATATGCACAAAAATGTGAATTTTCTTGATTCACCCCCCATTACCCAAATGATGAAATCATGCTGTAACTCAGGGCTTTGACAATTGAAGGCAATGCAGCTATATAAGGAAGGACCAGGATGTTGAGCAGCCATTTTGTATTAAAAAAAAAACCCTCAATCCAGGATACTGATCAGGTAAATATGAAATTGAGATGTCAGGGAAATTAACTGTCTTTGCAGTTACCCCAAATGATGCTGCATAGTGGAAAAAAAAAAGTTAGCCAAGTAGCAAGTTAAGATGGGATAATCAAGGCAAAATCTCTTTTTTCTGCATTCAGTGATCCAAAAATGCCATGAGTTGTCTTTAATCTATAGAGTAATGGTAAAGACAACAGTGGGTAACGGTAAAGACATTATGGGTAATGGTAAAGACAACTGGGCATTGTTTTTTTTTCATAATAATGTAGTAGTAGTAGTAGTAAAACTTTATTGTCCCCCATGGGGGAAATTTCTTTCAGAAAATGAAATGTTAGACATGGAAAAAAAAAATCAAAACAAGCAAACACTCACAAACCCCATTTTGTTGCTACACATATACCCAAGACACCACATTTATCCCAATACATGACAAGACATTGGACAGATGTCAGCCATCAACAATCAGTCAACAATCCCAGTGTATCCATAGCATTCCCATAGCATAAGAGCTGTACAAAGCTACAAAGGTGGTAAAAAAATAAATGGTAAAACTATAAAAATAGCATATCTGCTCAGGCCAGCTGAACAGGGGACGCAAATTAAGATTTATATTTTTGTTTCACATATTTGTTAAAAAGGCTAATGGCTTGTGGGATAAAAGATTGCTTCGTTCTGTTTTTAAAAATAGCGGGGTATCGAAATCTGCTGCCTGCTGAAAAGTATAAAATAATGGATGATACCTCTTACTTTGTGAATTGATGAACTATGTTTTTTTTTGTCTATTAAATACATTTACAGAGATTAACTAAAATTAGTGTGTGTAAATAAATAAGTCTTTACTGTCCCTCATCACATTTTCTGAGAATGAGCCAGATGTGCAACATCATAAAGATCATGCTAAATTAGGAAGGAGTCTCCAATGTCAGTGTTTCCCCTCCCCCCACAGTATTTCAGATGGAGGAGTTCACGCTCTAAGGTTTCTCAGTAACATGATAACCTGCGTGTATTAACTTCAAGATTGAGGATAAAAGAGAGGCTGGTGAGGGAATGGTAAACATTTCTCACTGCTATAATATTTAAAATTTTGCATTTATATGTTGTACAAAGGGGCGGCACGGTGGTGTAGTGGTTAGCGCTGTCGCCTCACAGCAAGAAGGTCCTGGGTTTGAGCCCCGTGGCCGATGAGGGCCTTTCTGTGTGGAGTTTGCATGTTCTCCCCGTGTCCGCGTGGGTTTCCTCCGGGTGCTCCGGTTTCCCCCACAGTCCAAAGACATGCAGGTTAGGTTAACTGGTGACTCTAAATTGAGCGTAGGTGTGAATGTGAGTGTGAATGGTTGTCTGTGTCTATGTGTCAGCCCTGTGATGACCTGGCGACTTGTCCAGGGTGTACCCCGCCTTTCACCCGTAGTCAGCTGGGATAGGCTCCAGCTTGCCTGCGACCCTGTAGAACAGGATAAAGCGGCTAGAGATAATGAGATGAGATGTTGTACAAAGCTGCTTTGTGATGATGCCCATTGTTACAAATAAAACTGAACTGAGCAATCCTCCTCGCTAACTTGTTTTGCAGATGCTCCACAACATTAAATGTAACTAAACTGCACAATGTTGTACTTTTTATCCATGTCTAATTATTTAATAAACCAAAATTGTAATTGTTGGCAAATCACTGTGGTATAAGAGGAACAAAATAATTCCAGATGTGCTTCCTGACACCCTGTTGTACCGTAAATGCATTGAAAGGCATGCTCGCTCTCTTTCTCAGCAGACGAGCATTTCAGCCACCAAAAGAAAAAAATATTCGTGTTTTAAATGGCTGTCATCGCACATCCTGGCATTTTCATACCAGGAACTCGGTGTGCACCAATCTCATTTCCAATCTCTCTCCCCAGCTGTTTCACCGCAGCCACACTTCTGCAGTAGGCTTTTCAAACCTCTCCAAAGTAATTACAGCGCTTGGTCTCCCACTGTCCTCCTTTCTCTCTCTCCTTCTCCACCCACACGCTCTCAGTGCAGAGACACCGCTGTCCTGCATTGTTCTCTCACGGCCTTCTGCTGTCTGAGGGGAACGGAGCAGAAGAGAGAAAAGAGGGATGGAAGGAGGAGGGGGTTCTGTCGTCTCCCTTTCGTCAAATGGGAGTCACATTCTGGGCAGGTGGCACTAATTACACACACACACACTGCACTCCAATCAGTCTCAATGCAATCAGTGCTCAGGGCTGAGTAAGTGATTCCACACTCACTTTCTCTCTCTTTCCTTCTCTCATGCATGATTACACTGATGTCTGCCTGCAGGATCTGTTCAGCACAGGCCTCCACCGCACCCCGGGAATAAGACACAATATGAGGCTGCAGTATTGTATGCTTTTTATGATTATTTTTCTCCATTTAGTGTTCTTTACTTTAACAGGTGCTTACTATATTGCCTGATATGCATGTGCAAAGCACATCAAAAATAAAATAAATAAATAAATAAATAAATACAGATCATCAGCACAACCAAAAAACACACAACATTAAGTTCAGGAGCAAAACAGCAAACCCAAAAGATAAATCAGCAAAATTTGGAAACAACAAAAACAAGCACATCAGCAAAAGGCAAATCATAAAAACAGCAAGTTTACAAACACAACAGAATAAAACACACAGCAAATAAATAACTTCAGAAGCAAAACAGCAAACTGAAAGAAATCAACACAAATGTGTGGAAACGGTAAATGAAACACAAAGACACAAACCAGCAGAACCTAGAACAATTTCAGAAGCACAACAGTAAAATGAAAGAAAAACAAATTTGGAAACACAAAAATGCAAACCCAAACAGCAAATTCAGAAAAGAAAGAGCACACAACAAGTCAGACAGTGCAATAGCATCAAATATGGAAACAGCAAAACCCAACATATATGACAAACAAAACCAAATATGGCCACGGTCCCTAAAAATCAGACATGGAAACAAATGCCGCTTTTCCACTACCAACGCGGCTGAGTTGGGCTGAGCCGTGCCGTGCTGAGTTGGGCTGAGTCGAGCTGAGCGGGGCTGTTGGAGTTGCATTTCGACTACAACCGCGCTGAACCGTGCTGGCTGGAAGTGGGTGGACACATTGGGTGGAGTTAGCGAAAGTGGGTGGACGTCACGTGATGTCGTTAGGTGGCGCAAACAGTGACATCAGTGACCTTTTAAGCGGTAGTCTCACGACCCGGATAGTAAACAATAAACATGGAGTCGTTAGTGTTGCTGGTCTTGGTGCTGTGGCTTGTTGTCACCGACAACGCCAACAGATACTGGCAAGAGCGTATAGATGAGGCGAGGCGCATAAGGCTTCAGAAATTCTCGTAATTCGTAATTATTATTCTTCCGGGTTTACGGTGTTTACAGATCCCAGCGTGCTCGCGGGGCGTGTGTGGGCATGTGAGGACACTCCTCCTCACCAATCAGTGCACAGGGGAGTGTCTGCTCACGCCCCTAGCCCCACTCGGCTCGGTTTGGCTCGCTTCAGCCCCACTCCAAAACCGTGCGAGTTTTGGGGGCTGAGCAGGGCTGAAGCGAGCTGAGTCGTGCTGCTCTGAGGTAGTCGAAACGCGAGCCGTGTCGGGCTGAAGTGAGCTGAAGCGAGCTGAAAAAGGGTAGTGGAAAAGGGCCAAAATTCAGAAACGCACCAGCAAAACAAACAAAACAGCAAATCTGGAAGCACAACAGCAAAAAAGGTCCGTGTACTTTTTCGTTCATTCATTATTCTATTTTGGAAGTCGCATGAGAAATGAAAAAGGACTCGTTTATGAATTTTTACACTTGTGTATGACTTGTGAAATGGAATCCAGAGCCATGTTTTGATGTATTTTTAGTTATTGAAAATGAGTCATTGAACAGCAGAAAAAGCAATTTTGAAAAATGCCATTCTGAATTGCGTTTTAGTTTATTTAGAACTTAGGTTTTGGGTGACCTGGAAGCCTAAGCTTGTGGGTGGGTTGGGAGCGTTATGGTTTGTTTATTCTCATCCGCATGACATGGCGTCTTTGGAGGCATATTCCGACTTAATTTGCGAAACGTTGCGAAGGCATGCTATGCATACAGATATTTCACAGCACCTCAAAGACATTGGCGCAGGACATGGCCTGTTTAGGGCCTTTGAAGAGCATGTACTGCATAGCATCCATGATCTCGCTGGAGGTCGATCTATCGTCGTCGTCGTGTGTTGTAAGTGAGACATGAGTGAGCGCGAGCCAGGCGGTGTAATTTACTTCTGGGTGAAATATAGGATCAGTCAAATTAGCCTGGGCCCGCCCATCCTAAGCGTGACGCAACACGAGGGCCTGTTGCGAGCTTAGTCTGGCAAGGCAAGCTATCTCCAGCTCTTCCAAGCTCCCGAAAAATCGGTAACCAATCAACTTTGAGCATCTCCAACGGCCCTGGGTAGAGGCGTGTTCAAGGCACTGACGTAGTAGAACTGTGACCGGAAGCCATAGATTGTTTACAGAATCTATGCCGGAAGCGCTTCATTCACGCTTCCACATCTATTACGCATAGATGCTGTATTGAAAGCATTCAACGGGAAGTTCTCATTGAAAACGGAGCAAAGAGCAGCCCTGGAGGTATTTATTGAAAGGAAGGACGTTTTCGCCTTGCTCCCAACCGGCTTCGGTAAGAGTTTAATCTACGTGTCGCATACGTCAGAGGAAAGAGTGATGTGATTGGTTTAAGCTTCGTCACAGCCTTTTCTGGCTTCAACCAGTAGCAAACTGAGGCATTTCAGGGAGGCGGGTCAACCATGGGCTCTGGGAAACGGTTGGGCTTAATAGCTTGGCCAGACCAATAGCTCGTAGAGCTTTGAAGTCGCGTTAGCCAGGCTACAGTCAAATGAAATTCAATAAAGGAATAAATGAATATTACAAAATAAGAAATGATCAGAAATGTTGCCCACTTTTCTAATACTATTATTTGATGATGGCAATACATTTCGAAAACAAAATAGAGCCATTTCTGCTTGTACTGTTTTAAATAAAACACCAAGCTGCACCCTTTTGTAAATTTTATGTTTCATTCCAAAATAGAATAATGAACGAATGAAAAAGTACACGGACCCAAAAAAACTCAACAAATGACAAAACAGACATTGAAACCAAATACGGCTACAGCCCCAAAAACAAATTTGGAAAACAAATTCAGAAACATAACGTTTGCTGTTAGGTTTATTTGTTTTTGTCTTGAGTGTTTTGCACTTATAAAATCACATTATCTTCTATTTCATCTAAAACGTTTCCCTATTTTTCTCATCCGAACTTCTGAATTCACCCACTTCCATCGCGGCTACAGTACGACTCAGACGACTGAATATATTTTATATTTATTGTGAAGTAAAGAATTCAAACCAACATGGTTCTCATGTGATCATGTCATGCCTGGCTTTTTTTTTTTTTTTCCTTCATTCATTTGTTGGAGAAACACTGCAGGGCTTCTCCCCGTGAGACAAAAGGCACTTTTGAGGGAAAAAGTACAAACTAATTACTGTCAAAAAGATAAAGTCTCCGCCAAGTACATTTGTCACCTCCAGACCATAATTGCCAGTCAGAGAAAAAAAGAAAAAACAACTTTGCAATGATAATGGAAGGCAAGTCTTTGGATCTGTCACATGTAATAACTGATGTGCATCTGGAATTCATCTCCAAACTGCACGATCAATGACTTCAGGAGTAATCAATGTGTCATGTCTCTGCTTTTATGTTTTGAGTGCTTTCGAAAAGAGTCGGATGATTATATGATGTATGGCTGGGGTTGAAAAGAAAGATGGAGGGAGAGAGATAGAGAGCACAGTGAAAACTTCCCCATCTTTACTTCCAAGAGACTTCGCCTCTCTGGGATGCTTTTTTTTTTTAAATACCCAATCATGTTACTGACCTGTTGCCAATTAACCTCATCTCATCTCATTATCTGTAGCCGCTTTATCCTGTTCTACAGGGTCGCAGGCAAGCTGGAGCCTATCCCAGCTGACTACGGGCGAAAGGCGGGATACACCCTGGACAAGTCGCCAGGTCATCACAGGGCTGACGCATAGACACAGACAACCATTCACACTCACATTCACACCTACGCTCAATTTAGAGTCACCAGTTAACCTAACCTGCATGTCTTTGGACTGTGGGGGAAACCGGAGCACCCGGAGGAAACCCACGCGGACACGGGGAGAACATGCAAACTCCGCACAGAAAGGCCCTCGCTGGCCACGGGGCTCGAACCCAGGACCTTCTTGCTGTGAGGCGACAGCGCTAACCACTACACCACCGTGCCGCCCTCGCCAATTAACCTAATTATTATTATTATTTTGTTTTAACCCTCCTGATGGCTTCGTTTTCTGTATACACCCCTTGTCCTCCGGGTCAAAAATGACCCATCCTCACTAAAGATCTGAAATAAACCAATTTAATTTCATTTTAAGTACCAAATCTATTTTGCAAGAAGAAACAACTTGTCATTTATCAGAAACTGTGTGAATCAGAGAGTTTTCCCTTTTTACAGTGCAGAAACACTGCATTCATTCAGTGGACAGCACTCGTTTTTATTACAACACAGATATAATATATGTTTTCTTTACTAAAGCAGATTTTTATTATTATTTTTTATTTCTTAAGGGACTGCAAAGGTGGTAAACAATATTTTTTATCAAGATATAGTACTTATATAGCCGAAGAAAGCATCGCAAATGCGCAGAAAGTAGTTTTGAATGCAATTTACTGAAGGCACTTCCAATGATGGTCAAATGTGAACAATCTGAGAGGGCAATCATGACCAACACAGGAGAACAAGTGAAGAACAGACCACTCCCTAAACACCTATGAAACACACACACAATCTCAATATCTTGCAGGGACAAGTCAATCAGTGAGCACATGTAGGGCAGTAAGCAACTGTGTGTGCATGGACTTTGCAGATATATTTCTCACATTGGCAGCACACAATAAGAGAAAATCAGCTCCAAGGCCTGTTCAGCGCTGTAACGTGCACTCATGGCTTCATCACAGGGACAAGTGAGGGTCCTGTTATCTGCAGCACATTTATGCTGCTTTTCCACTACCAACGCGGCTGAGTCGGGCTGAGCCGTGCCGTGCTGAGTTGGGCTGAGTCGAGCTGAGTGGGGCTGTTGGAGTTGCATTTCGACTACAACCGCGCTGAACCGTGCTGGCTGGAAGTGGGTGGACACATTGGGTGGAGTTAGCGAAAGTGGGTGGACGTCACGTGATGTCGTTAGGCGGCGCAAACAGTGACATCAGTGACCTTTTAAGCGGTAGTCTCACGACCCGGATAGTAAACAATAAACATGGAGGACATGGAGTCGTTAGTGTTGCTGGTCTTGGTGCTGTGGCTTGTTGTCACCGACAACGCCAACAGATACTGGCAAGAGCGTATAGATGAGGCGAGGCGCATAAGGCTTCAGAAATTCTCGTAATTCGTAATTATTCTTCTTCCGGGTTTACGGTGTTTACAGATCCCAGCGTGCTCGCGGGGCGTGTGTGGGCGTGTGAGGACACTCCTCCTCACCAATCAGTGCACAGGGGAGTGTCTCCTCACGCCCCTAGCCCCACTCGGCTCGGTTTGGCTCGCTTCAGCCCCACTCCAAAACTGTGCGAGTTTTGGGGGCTGAGCAGGGCTGAAGCGAGCTGAGTCGTGCTGTTCTGAGGTAGTCGAAACGCGAGCCGTGTCGGGCTGAAATGAGCTGAAGTGAGCTGAAAAAGGGTAGTGGAAAAGGGCCATTAGAGACTCTGAATGTAGAAGCATCGGTCAACAATGCCTTGATGGTTGTGTCTGAAATCGTCTGAACTTTGAAAGTTGTGTATGGGGTCGTGGAAAGGTGGTGGTGCACCTGCACGAGAAAGTTTTAGTTCTGTCTAAGATCAATCAGCAGTGTGTGTGTGTGTGTGTGTGTGTGTGTGTGTGTGTGTGTGTGTGTGTGTTTTGTTGTCTGTAACTGACTGTGACTGTGTTTTAGGTGCCGGGTCAAAAATGACCCGAAGGCAATCTTTGTACCCAAGTTGTGTACAGCCTCTATGGAAATATGAATAAACAAAATATTTCCCTTTTTCTAATATTAGGGTCATTTTAGGAAAAAAGTCATAAAATTTCAAGTTGAAAAAATAACATTAAAGGGGTTTTCTCTGCTGTTAAACACAGTTTCGGGTCATTTTTGACCCGAAGACATGAGGAGGGTTAAGCATTACACAACATTTTAGTCTTTTATTGCCCCATCCCAGCATTTCTGATATCAAATTCAAAACGAGCATGTATTTAAAAAAAAAAATAGAGTTTCCACATCTGATATGTTGTCTTTGTACTATTTTCAATGAAATATAGGGTTTCTGTGATTGGCAAATCTTCACATTCCGTTTATATTTATGTTTTACACAGCATTCACTGGCGGCATGGTGGTGTAGTGGTTAGCGCTGTCACCTCACAGCAAGAAGGTCCGGGTTCGAGCCCCGTGGCCGGCGAGGGTCTTTCTGTGCGGAGTTTGCATGTTCTCCCCGTGTCCGCATGGGTTTCCTCCGGGTGCTCCGGTTTCCCCCACAGTCCAAAGACATGCAGGTTAGGTTAACTGGTGACTCTAAATTGAGCGTAGGTGTGAATGTGAGTGTGAATGGTTGTCTGTGTCTATGTGTCAGCCCTGTGATGACCTGGCGACTTGTCCAGGGTGTACCCCGCCTTTCGCCCGTAGTCAGCTGGGATAGGATCCAGCTTGCCTGCGACCCTGTAGAACAGGATAAAAGCGGCTAGAGACAATCAGATGAGATGAGATGAGATCTTTGACCTTGAGTGGCCTTGAAAGGTCAATCTCAAGGTCACAGATTTTCAGAGGGCTGTAACTTGAACAGTTGATGGTAGACATATTTACCATTATCAACTAATAGGAAGTGCCATATGGGCTTTCATTTAGCACCATGATCTTTGACCTTGAAAGGTCAAACTCAAGGTCATGGGTTTTCATAGGACTATAACCTAACAACTAATGATTGAGAAATACGGTATTACCATTATCAACATATAGGTATAAAATAAAGTGCTGCTAAGCACTTATTTCGACTCAATCTAACCTATGTATTGTCACCATATCAGGGAATCCCATTAAGCATGGAGAAGACTTCAAGTATCTTGGTTCCTATATTAAACTCAATTATTTTCAGATTTGTAGAACCCTAGCTTGGAGTGCATGCAACAAACTTGATAAAATCTGGAAATCAAATGTGCCAAGAGAACTGAAAATCAACCTTTTTCCTAGAGACAGTTAAGCCCATCATTCGTTATGGACCCAAGACCCTGTGATGACCGGGCGACTTGTCCAGGGTGTACCCTGCCTCTCTCCCATAGTCAGCTGGGATAGGCTCCAGCTTGCCTGCGACCCTGTAGAACAGGATAAGCAGCTACACATAATGAACCTGGACGTTGAACTCTCGACTGCACAAAGGTTTAGATGATAGCTATACTAACCTGCTGAGGAGGGTACAGAATCTCCCATGGCAGTCACACCCAATTCTGGAACAAATTTACGGGAAAACCCCAAACGTGAGCCTACAACTAATGAACGTTGTACAAGATTCGCTGGACACTGCTACCGTGCGAAGGATGAATTAGTATCTGATCATCTTTGGAAACCGTCTACCAGTAGGAAGCTGATGTACGCAGACATAACAGCACATGACACTGGTATAATCAAGGAAGATCTTCCAAGCTTGATGGCAGATAGAGACTGTTGGAGCAAAGTTGTACTTGGAGTCTCTCCCAAGGGTGAGGGGTAGGTACGGTAGGTACAAGTGGAATAAACCACTTCAGGATGTGCCGTTATAGAAAAATATTCAACTTCATGGTGGTAATAAGCCCTGTGATGACCTGGCGACTTGTCCAGGGTGTACCCCGCCTTTCGCCCGTAGTCAGCTGGGATAGGCTCCAGCTCGCCTGCGACACTGTAGAAGGATAAAGCGGCTAGAGATAATGAGATGAGATGAGATGGTGGTAATAGTAACTCCGTTTTGGAAAGTCTGACTGTTGGAAGATTCGTTTTTATCTGAAGCCGCTGCAGTCAAAAAGTGTTTAACCTCAAAAGTCAGGACTGAATGACACAGCATGCACTCCGCTTTAAAGTGATTTCCCTCTATCCTCGGGGTTAAGTGAAACCTGAGCAGATGTGTCTCAGGGTGAGAGTGTGACTGTGTGTGGGGGGCCAGGGAGACCGAGCTGTTTCAGTATTTTAGTGTTCTAAAACCATAAATTAAGAACAAAAAAAATCTACATTTAAAAGCATTCTTCCTAATGGGGACCAGCCAAATATCCTCACAAGGATAATGCCTTCAAAAGGTGTTTGACATTGTGGAGACATTTGACTGGTCCCCATGAGGGAGGAAAAAAAAAGCAGCTTTCAAGTTAAATGAAAACTAAAAGAATCAAAATGTTTCCTTTTGGTCACGGAGTTTAAAAGTTTAGATTTCAATGTTAAGCATCGATTTGTGTTTAATATCAAAAGAAGGTCCTCACAAGGGTAGTATGGCGTGTACGTGTGTCTGTGCACAAAAACATGTCATAACTTTGTTAAACAGCAAGAGCCATCTCCTAATATGGAACTTTACAATATACAGTGGTGCTTGAAAGTTTGTGAACCCTTTAGAATTTTCTCTATTTCTGCATAAATATGACCTAAAACATCATCAGATTTTCACACAAGTCCTAAAAGTAGATAAAGAGAACCCAGTTAAACAAATGAGACAAAAATATTATACTTGGTCATTTATTTATTGAGGAAAATGATCCAATATTACATATCTGTGAGTGGCAAAAGTATGTGAACCTCTAGGATTAGCAGTTAATTTGAAGGTGAAATTAGATTCAGGTGTTTTCAATCAATGGGATGACAATCAGGTGTGAGTGGGCACCCTGTTTTATTTAAAGAACAGGGATCTATCAAAGTCTGATCTTCACAACACATGTTTGTGGAAGTGTATCATGGCACGAACAAAGGAGATTTCTGAGGACCTCAGAAAAAGCGTTGTTGATGCACATCAGGCTGGGAAAGGTTACAAAACCATCTCTAAAGAGTTTGGACTCCACCAATCCACAGTCAGACAGTGTACAAATGGAGGAAATACAAGACCATTGTTACCCTCCCCAGGAGTGGTCAACCAACAAAGATCACTCCAAGAGCAAGGCGTGTAATAGTTGGTGAGGTCACAAAGGACCCCAGGGTAACTTCAAAGCAACTGAAGGCCTCTCTCACATTGGCTAATGTCAAGGTTCATGAGTCCACCATCAGGAGAACACTGAACAACAATGGTGTGCATGGCAGGGTTGCAAGGGGAAAGCCACTGCTCTCCAAAAAGAACATTGCTGCTCGTCTGCAGTTTGCAAAAGATCACGTGGACAAGCCAGAAGGTTATTGGAAAAATGTTTTGTGGACGGATGAGACCAAAATAGAACTTTTTGGTTTAAATGAGAAGTGTTATGTTTGGAGAAAGGAAAGCACTGCATTCCAGCATCAGAACCTTATCCCATCTGTGAAACATGGTGGTGGTAGTATCATGGTTTGGGCCTGTTTTACTGCATCTGGGCCAGGACGGCTTGCCATCATTGATGGAACAATGAATTCTGAATTATACCTGCGAATTCTAAAGGAAAATGTCAGGACATCTGTCCATGAACTGAATCTCAAGAGAAGGTGGGTCATGCAGCAAGACAACAACCCTAAGCACACAAGTCGTTCTACCAAAGAATGGTTAAAGAAGAATAAAGTGAATGTTTTGGAATGGCCAAGTCAAAGTCCTGACCTTAATCCAATCAAAATGTTGTGGAAGGACCTGAAGCGAGCAGTTCATGTGAGGAAACCCACCAACATCCCAGAGTTGAAGCTGTTCTGTACGGAGGAATGGGCTAAAATTCCTCCAAGCCGGCGTGCAGGACTGATCAACAGTCATCGCAAACGTTTAGTTGCAGTTATTGCTGCACAAGGAGGTCACACCAGATACTGAAAGCAAAGGTTCACATACTTTTGCCACTCACAGATGTGTAATATTGGATCATTTTCCTCAATAAATAAATGACCAAGTATAATATTGTTGTCTCATTTGTTTAACTGGGTTCTCTTTCTCTACTTTTAGGACTTGTGTAAAAATCTGATGTTGTTTTAGGTCCTATTTATGCAGAAATATAGAAAATTCTAAAGGGTTCACAAACTTTCAAGCACCACTGTAGTGCTGAAATTATAAATCCCAAGCACACTCATTTAGTTTAGCTACGCTTAGGTCTTTTTTCAATATATACATATTTATTTACTTATTCTTCTCACAAAAGGACCCAGGAGGCCCAGCATTCCCTACAGCTTTCACAGAAATGTGCGTGCACACATGTATGCATGCCAGGTTTGTGTCAGGATGCAAATTTTATTCTGCATAACAATGAGGTCAGAGTCTACACATTAAATCGAAGCAAAAAATAAAAAAGTCTACAGTGCATGTGTAAAAACAGGCAGCAGGGACGAGAACACTCACACCCATGATGTCACAGCGAAGCCGTTAGTAAGCCAAGCATGAGATCATAGATGAACGTCCCAGAGCTGATATATGGAGTCATGTTGAAAGAAGGCTATACTTTGTCATACAGTGATGAATTAACACCTGAGTGGAGATGCAAATTCCATGGTTTGAGCGATGTGTGTGAGAGAGAGGCTGGATATACGGCTTAAAGAGAAAACACGAGATGGACAACTCGGCCCGAAGATGATAAATGACTGACTTGTTGAAACGTTGCAAGGGCTCACGGTGCTGACACGAACTAAATAACTCTGACAAGAAACCAGACCCAAAGTACTACTTAGTCCCAGACTCACAAATTTGATGTCTTACAAGGGTACACATAAATCAACCTCGGCCTCTGTCTTACTCGGAAAATTACCTCCACAGCAAGCTATGAATTATGGGATATCTTTTAATAATGAGATATGTATACATATAAAAGTACCAAGTAAACAGACAGATGAAACCTGTTTAATCTGTAAAAATGAATAAAACTGTTTAAAATGAATTGAAGTGTGATATTTTGTTCTGCAAATTATCCTTTCTGAATTCCGCTCTATAAATTCTGCAAATATAGATTTTTATAAAATCTGTTCAGTGAATTCTGGACTCAAGTCTAAATTATGTTCTATTTACTTTGGGATTAAGTCTTTATAAAGTCTGCTCGATACATCTAGAACTATAAGGTTCTACAAAATCTGTTCTGTAAATGATGGCATTATAATGCTGCATATTTAATGATATACATTCGGAAATTTTAAGGCTCTGTGAATTCCGTTGTCGAATATTTCTATGCACTACTCAACTTTGGGACGATGAGGTTCTAAAACCTCCATCCTAAAACCTTGGTTCTTTAACTGCTAGGATTTTTAAAGTTCTTTAAACAATGGTGCATAATTTCCAGAACTATAAAGTTCTAGAACTCTCAGACTTTATATATTCTGAAGTTATCAGTTTCCATAAATTATGGAACTTTAAGGGTGCTAAAAACTCTGCAATTACACTTGTATAAATTCTGGGATTTTACAATCCTATAAAGTCTCATAAAGTTCTGGAACCATGAAGGTCTAAAATTTGTTACAACTATTGAAGTTATAACATTTGATAAGTTCTAGAAATTTAATTTTCCTATACATTCTTCAATGATGCACTTCTATAATTTGGGGACTTTTAAGGTCCTATAAAGTGTTTTACAAAAAAAAAAAAGCAAATCAGGACCCATGAAGTCCTATAAAATGTGTCTTATAATTCCTAAAATTACAATATTTCATAAACTCTAGAATTTTAATTTTCTATACATGCTAGAATTCTATAAACACTTCGATAAAGACTGAAATTTGAAGATCGTACAAGTTTTGGAATTTCAAAGTTCTATCAACTATCTCCTTAAAATTGTGAAATCATAAAAGTTCAACATTATCTGTTCAATAAATAAGATTCTATTGATACTGGAATTGTACAGTTCTACGAGTTATGTTAGTGCTCTGAAACCATAAAATACAAAATGTGTACTATATTTGTACATTCTGGAATTTTAATGTTCTATGAATTTTGTTCTATACATTCTAGAATTCATAAATAAGTCAGTTCTATACATCTTAGTAATTATAAAATTGAGTAAAATCTACAATCACACAGTTCTATAAATGTCAGATGTTGTGAATTTTGTCTTGTAAATTTTTGAACTATATAAACTCAACTTGTATACTGTCTACTCTAAATTGTAGAACCATCCAAGTTGTTCTGTAAATTGAATTGGCATGAGATACAAGACTATGACAAAGCTATAAGTGTAAATTTAAACTGATTCTGACAAGACTCCATAATACACTTTGACCTTGGTTTCAATTCAAGATGGTTGTCCATGTACAGTGCATTGAAACACCATTTCAATCAGACTCCCCATGGTACATTTATAAAGAAAATAGAAAGATTAGAAAACAGTTCACACAAAGTAGGCATTTAGCTATTCAAGTACAATAAACATCAATGACAAGACAAAGACAAGTGCAAAGTGACATTGTTCATTTGGGTGCAAATATTCATTTTAGTGCAGAAATACAAGAGACTGCAGCTCAGTTTGAGGAGTTCAAGTCTTACCAGGATATTACAGCAAGACAAACACAGTGAGCATTGTGCATGTGTGCAAATGGATGAGAAAACTATAGTTTCAGTTTGTACTGTGGGGTTTCTGCCAGTTCTTCAGGTTAACAAGGAGTTCAGGACCCTGCCTGGAGGAAGAAGCTGCTGCAGTGTTTGGTAGCGATGGTTCAGATGCTGCAGTACCTTCTGCCAGACAGCAGGAGGGGGGGGAAGCCCATGTGATGGGTGGGATTCGTCCTGCACTATGCTGTTAGCACAGTGGATGATGTCCTTCATGCAGAGCTGAGAAATGGTGTTCCTGTATACCCTGGCCTATGGGAAACCTGAGCATACGTAGCATTTAAAAGACACCCCATACACCCCTTCCCTACTCAAGGATAACCAGTGCCATAGCCAATTACATTCCAAAGCACAACTGGCTTATTTCAGCACAGGTAAAGTTAGCATCAGTGTGAACACAGCCCAAAACAAACAAAGCAAACCATTTTAGATGTCCACTAACTCACCTGGACAAAAAAGACAAAACAAGATCAACTGTCAGTAATTACTCACATACACCCCCCCCCCACCCACCCACTTATATCCAAATGCAAGCAAGCAAAGGAATAGGGCACTTATGAATGTTGACCTGAACAAATAATTAACCTTGAAACAAGTAAAGAGCAGTGCTCTCGCCAGGAATTTCAAATAGCATCCTGGTAAACTCATTTTGAAATAGCATCCAAAGCCACCTTTTGTTTCATAAGTATATGGTCAGTAAACAGGAAGTTGATGTGCAATAAACCTGGAAACAGCATACACAGTATAGACATACATGTCAACCTTTGGTCAATCAAACCTGTATAACCAACCTCCAAAATCCGTATTTCCCTTATAAAATCCGTATAAGATGCAAATTAAAATAATTTACCTAAAATTTGAATGATAATTAGCAATGATATATCCCAGTTACTTTTTATTCAATATTAATAACAATAAACCTTCAGAATGAATACAAAGCTCCAATGTTGGACAAAAACACAAAGTGTTATCAGCGTAGTTACGAAGGAAATACTTCGTTGTTTGGAGACAGGTTTCACCGAGCGGCTATTATGCGCGAGACTTCATATTAGCCACAAAGTCAGGAAAATCTGTTCGTAAAATTACGTCATAATGACCAAATACAATGAAAAGTATTTTTCCAGTCTCACCTGTGAAAGGTAATCCCATGTGATCTCGTTTGGACGGTAAACCTGTTGGTACAGTTAAACGCAGCACATGAATGAGGCATCTTTATTCTCGGCTACTGTCTAGACGCTATACCAGAAACGGGTGAAGAATCTCCACTTTGCCACATCCAATATGGCGGCGAGGATGACGTATGATTCTACGCAGAAGGTGGCGTCTATGTTTATATGTCTATGACTTCACGGTTGGCGGGATTCTCGCAATGCGGTGTGTGCATGATCAAAAGTGGAACGAAGTCTCGCTACCACAAGATAACGCGCGATTTCATAAGACTCTTTACTGGCTGTCTGTGGTGTACAGTACGTTTGTAAATGCTATGCGCTCTTTTATCATCGTGGGAATTGATTATAGCTCTAAATAAATATTGAAGTTTTTTTAAAGAATCCGTATAACTTTATTTATACGCCCGTATACTATGTTTATTGAATCAAAACCGTATAAAATACGGACATTCCGTATAGGTTGACATGTATGTATAGAACCCCAAACTGAAGCTCAGTACCAAATATTAAACAGTCATGACTTGTAATTGCTGAGAAAAAAAAAAGTGTTACAAAAAATTTTGTAAAGCCACACTACATATGTTGCATAAATACATTAAGCCAGTAAACAGAAAGCTGATGTGCAACAGACCTGAAAACCATATACGCAGTATAGAACCCCAAGCAGCTAGGATTTGTGGTTGCTGAGAAAAAGAGCATTTTGGATGGACAGAAATACAGAGGTAAACCAGTATACAGGGGTATTATAAAATGCAGGGATCTTACCAAACTCCCTAACAAACAGGGCTTCTCACCTCTATAGTTCCCTAGACTGCTTTTACACTGTTTACAACTCAACCACTGTATCAGCTGCCAACACAAGCCAATCCTGTTAGGAATCAAGGAAACATGAAACCACATCTAACGTCTCCAGAAAGCATTTTAAAGCCGGTGCAATCAACCATGGACCAATCAGCTGCTGCTACCTACAACTGATAACCCTGAAAGAAAACTCACAGGACCAAATGAAAGGCATCCCCTTCAGGCAGGGAGGGAGAACATCAACAACAAAAAGAAATCAAAAATGGTGTACACTGTTATGACCCTGGGTCATAACAATGGGTGCGAGAGGAGCCCCAACAATTCTCTCTGGTGTCCTCATGGTCCACTGCAGGGGCCGCAAAGGGGGAGGGGGGCAGTTCAAATCACTGCAAAATTATAAATATGACCAGATTTCACATACTGTACTGATTTTACATGATTTAATGATTTAATCTTGCAGCAAAGTTTGAACACAACCAGAGTGGGTGGATTATCTTTGACGTAGAGTGGTGCTTGAAAGTTTGTGAATCCTTTAGAATTTTCTATATTTCTGCATAAATATGACCTAAAACATCATCAGATTTTCACGCAAGTCCTAAAAGTAGATAAAGAGAACCCAGATAAATAAATGAGACAAAAATATTATACTTGGTCATTTATTTATTGAGGAAAATGATCCAATATTACATATCTGTGAGTGGCAAAAGTATGTGAACCTTTGCTTTCAGTATCTGGTGTGACCCCCTTGTGCAGCAATAACTGCAACTAAATGTTTCCGGTAACTGTTGATCAGTCCTGCACACCGGCTTGGAGGAATTTTAGCCCGTTCCTCCGTACAGAACAGCTTCAACTCTGGGATGTTGGTGGGTTTCCTCACATGAACTGCTCGCTTCAGGTCCTTCCACAGCATTTCAATTGGATTAAGGTCAGGACTTTGACTTGGCCATTCCAAAACATTCACTTTATTCTTCTTTAACCATTCTTTGGTAGAATGACTTGTGTGCTTAGGGTCGTTGTCTTGCTGCATGACCCACCTTCTCTTGAGATTCAGGCTACATCCACACGACAACGGCAACGAGATTTTTTTTTTAGCGGGTAAAAAAAATATCGCGTCCACATGGGCAACGGATCAGTAAAATATCAGGTACATATGGCAACACAACGCTTGCTGAAAACGATGCAATACACATGGCACACCGTTACGTGTGCCGTAAGACGGTCCCATCGGAGACACCAGAACAATAGAAGAAGTAGGACGCATGCGCATAAACCCCTTCTTCTAGTCATGTGGTTGTGACATAATCGTAAACAAATCCGTTCTACTCATCCAGACAACTTCGCAACGGCACCGTTGCCAGATTTTTCCACACTGGAAACCGTTCTCAAAAAATATCGTTTTGGGGCACCCAAAACGCCGGTGCCGTGTGGACGCCAGGCCGAAACGATACAAAATTTTATCGGATTCACCTGAATCCGTTGCCGTGTGGACAGGGCTTCAGTTCATGGACAGATGTCCTGACATTTTCCTTTAGAATTCGCTGGTATAATTCAGAATTCATTGTTCCATCAATAATGGCAAGCCGTCCTGGCCCAGATGCAGCAAAACAGGCCCAAACCATGATACTACCACCACCATGTTTCACAGATGGGATAAGGTTCTTATGCTGGAATGCAGTGTTTTCCTTTCTCCGAACATAACGCTTCTCATTTAAACCAAAAAGTTCTATTTTGGTCTCATCTGTCCACAAAACATTTTTCCAATAGCCTTCTGGCTTGTTCACATGATCTTTAGCAAACTGCAGATGAGTAGCAATGTTCTTTTTGGAGAGCAGTGGCTTTGTCCTTGCAACCCTGCCATGTCATTGTTGTTCAGTGTTCTCCTGATGGTGGACTCATGAACATTAACATTAGCCAGTGTGAGAGAGGCCTTCAGTCGCAGAGAAGTTACTCTGGGGTCCTTTGTGACCTCGCCGACTATTACACGCCTTGCTCTTGGAGTGATCTTTGTTGGTCGACCACTCCTGGGGAGGGTAACAATGGTCTTCAATTTCCTCCATTTGTACACAATCTGTCTGACTGTGGATTGGTGGAGTCCAAACTCTTTAGAGATGGTTTTGTAACCTTTTCCAGCCTGATGAGCATCAACAACGCTTTTTCTGAGGTCCTCAGAAATCTCCTTTGTTCGTGCCATGATACACTTCCACAAACATGTGTTGTGAAGATCAGACTTTGATAGATCCCTGTTCTTTAAATAAAACAGGGTGCCCACTCACACCTGATTGTCATCCCATTGATTGAAAACGCCTGACTCTAATTTCACCTTCAAATTAACTGCTAATCCTAGAGGTTCACATACTTTTGCCACTCACAGATATGTAATATTGGATCATTTTCCTCAATAAATAAATGACCAAGTATAATATTTGTATAACTGGGTTCTCTTTATCTACTTTTAGGACTTGTGTGAAAATCTGATTATGTTTTAGGTCATATTTATGCAGAAATATAGAAAATTCTAAAGGGTTCACAAACTTTCAAACACCACTGTAGCTCAAAGTACACTGTTAAAGAAAGAAAGAAACTTTGCAACATTCAGCCTTACTTTTACATCAAACCTTCTTCATTATCAGCCATTAAGTAGTTTGTGACAGAAAATGAGTAAATGTGTTGTACATAAACAGTATACTTAAAGATTTCTAAGAATAGATTACTTACAGCCTATGTACAACTGATTTAGAATTGATGCAACTTTAAAAAAAAAAGGCTAAGTTCTGGAAAACAGCTATAAATAAAGAGAGAGAGATATCAAAATAATAATAAAAAGATTAAAAAAAATGTAAAACACCTCTCTCTCTCTCTCTCTCTCTCTCTCTCTCTCTCTCTCATATTCCCACAGTCCAGTCACGGGCCAGAATACAATGTGCCCGAAGGGAAACAGCTATTGACTCTTCACTTTGGTGGAATCAGACATCTAAGAAAA
The DNA here is from genome assembly GCF_027579695.1 of Neoarius graeffei. Lineage (NCBI taxonomy): Eukaryota > Metazoa > Chordata > Actinopteri > Siluriformes > Ariidae > Neoarius > Neoarius graeffei. Next base: position 6,970,167 of record NC_083576.1, on the reverse strand, counting down.
GACAAAAAACACAACACACATGGACACACAACATATTTGCATGGGTTCTGATACAAGCTGATATGTGCTGTGCTTTCAGGACAGACACAAAGTCTGAGAAATGACATTTCTTTAAACACACACACACACACGCAAAGATTTTCATGCCACATTGAACAAGGTCCAGTTCACACAGTGGAGTAAATCTCAGGTTCAGTCTCTGCATTTTAGAGCTAAATGACAGGGTTGGACTCACAAAGAACCTCATCATACAGCAAACTACAACTTTTTTAAGTGTCATGTTGCGTGAGATTGAGCAACTCTTTGTTGTGTGTTTTTGGCACAATGCAGAAATACAAGAAAGCAAGTGCTGTACGACAAAATGGCGCTAAGTTGATTGTTAAACAAGAAAATTCGAGGGGAAAAAAGCATAAAAAGACCTGAGCTAATGTTCGGTAGATAGAATAGATTCATGCTAATAGCATAATAAAAGAAAAAAAAAACAATGATGGATAGTTGTCTCAAATTTTACCACCTCCTGAGCAAGTTTCCCACGAGTCTTCAGGAAGGTGTTTGTTGCACTTTGCTGTTTCTTTGTAGTTGCGTTTTTTTTGTGTGTGTGTCTTTTTTAATGTCAAGAGAAAGTGAGGGAACGGGTACTTCAAAAGGTTCCTGTCGTCACCCAGAAAACATCACAGGAGAAAGATTGTTCTTGCATTATTTTTCAACATACTCTCCTTTAACCTCAATGCACATTGTCCACCTATATTCAAACTTTACTATCTCTTTGCGGAAGAAGGTCACATCTTGAGCCTCTAGATGCTCCTCAATAGCATGGATGACTTCATGATCACTCTGAAAATGGTGACCATGCAAGTTGGATTTCCATACATTAATCCATTATCCATAGCCGCTTATCCTGTACAGGGTCACAGGCAAGCTGGACCCTATCCCAGTTGACTACGGGCGAGAGGCAGGGTACACCCTGGACAAGTCGCCAGGTCATCACAGGGCTGACACATAGACACAGACAACCATTCACACTCACATTCACACCTACGCTCAATTTAGAGTCACCAGTTAACCTAACCTGCATGTCTTTGGACTGTGGGGGAAACCGGAGCACCCGGAGGAAACCCACGCGGACACGGGGAGAACATGCAAACTCCACACAGAAAGGCCCTCGCCGGCCATGGGGCTCGGACCCGGACCTTCTTGCTGTGAGGCGACAGCATTAACCACTACACCACCGTGCCGCACTATTATTAATATTAATAAAATTAAGCTCAGTTTTCGGTTTATATATTATATGTACACACAAATGTAATTTTAGTCAAGAATGTTAACGTTCTCTAAATGTGTTCATGATGTTAATCAGTGTTCTCGTCGAGTCACTAAACCTCGAATCCAAGTCCAGTCTTGAGTCCCCAGGGTTCAAGTCTGAGTCAAGTCCAAGTCATTAAAGAAAATTTCGAATCGAGTCTGAGTCGAGTCCACGATTGATCCGAGTCGAGTCTGACACAAGCCACGCCCACTATCAACAGGGCAAATAACATGAGAGAGGGTTAACACTAGCTAGTTCATTGCTCAGCAAGCCCCGCCCATTATCAACAGAGCAATGAACATAGCATGTCACTTCCTTCTCTGGGTGGAGTCTTACCAAATGACGATTGAAGTTTGAGGTTGTCCCCGTCGTCTCCTCGATAGTTCTTCTACATATGGAATACACAGAAGTGCATTTTTTCCCACTGCACGAGAAGTCTGTATAAGCAAAGCGGACAATCCTAGCAGCGTTCTCTCCAGGCATTTTAATGCCATTAACATTAGTTTGTTCCTGAACATGATGTATGAACAGGTGAATGTGCATTCTCTTGCACAAAATTAGTATAAAAATTAATGTAGATATAAATATCTTGTGCCAAATTATTGTGGTATGTTACAAAAAATAAAGAAAAAAATCAGAGTCCTCATCTCCAATTTACAAGTTCGAATGCAGTTAATGTGCGAGTCTGAGTCATCAGTGCTCAAGTCCAAGTCAAGTCACGAGCCCTTAAAATTAGGGCACGAGTTGGACTCGAGTACTACTAGCCTGATGTTAATGCTCACCTTTAACAATGCTCTGAGAACAAGCTACTCTCACATCTCATGTGTTTGTTTATTTTTCAGGTCAGTTTCAGAATATTTTTGAGTGTATTAAGGGTTTTATAGTAACCACCAGGCTACCAATGTAGACACATTCCAAACAGACATTCCAGTACACCACTTTTTCCATAATATTTTTCTTCAGGGCGGCACGGTGGTGTAGTGGTTAGCGCTGTCGCCTCACAGCAAGAAGGTCCTGGGTTCGAGCCCCGGGGCCGGCGAGGGCCTTTCTGTGCGGAGTTTGCATGTTCTCCCCGTGTCCGCGTGGGTTTCCTCCGGGTGCTCCGGTTTCCCCCACAGTCCAAAGACATGCAGGTTAGGTTAACTGGTGACTCTAAATTGAGCGTAGGTGTGAATGGTTGTCTGTGTCTATGTGTCAGCCCTGTGATGACCTGGCGACTTGTCCAGGGTGTACCCCACCTTTCGCCCGTAGTCAGCTGGGATAGGCTCCAGCTTGCCTGCGACCCTGTAGAAGGATAAAGCGGCTACAGATAATGAGATGAGATGAGATTTTTCTTCAGCGATATGATACTGAATTTTGAGTCGTACCTGATACTGATAGTCATCTGATACCGCCTGCTTTAAAAACTACTAAGTTGCTACTGCTTCTACGACTGTACTTTATTTAATAAAGTATAAAATAATATAAAAAAAATCAATTTTAACAAAAGAAAGAACAATTCAGTGTTTTTATCAGAAAACATTTACAGTTCCATAAATAAATTCCTTCAATAAAATAAAAAATCTAGTTCCAGTCTTTTCTATTTGTTACAGCAGGGGTGGGCAATTATTTTTTCCATGGGGCCACATGAGAAACAGAAAATTTTGTGGAGGGCCGGAACAAAAGGCTGAACTAAATTCTGCATAATATTAATTGTATTTCTTTATATAAAGCAGTAAATAACATTGTTTTTACAAACTGGTAAGACTGGTAAGAGTATGGAAAAAACGAGGTTGCCTTACAAAAAATGTCATTTATTCAATCAAATTTCCCAAAACAATGGTTAACAAAATGTGAACATTTGTACCATTTTTTTTTTCAGTCACATTCACCCCAAAACACAATAAAGACATCACAATATTGTCTTTCTACTCCAAATATTAAGCAAGATGCATCATATTATACAACCCCGATTCCAAAAAAGTTGGGACAACGTACAAATTGTAAATAAAAACGGAATGCAATGATGTGGAAGTTTCAAAATTCCATATTTTATTCAGAATAGAACATAGATGACATATCAAATGTTTAAACTGAGAAAATGTATCATTTAAAGAGAAAAATTAGGTGATTTTAAATTTTATGACAACAACACATCTCAAAAAAGTTGGGACAAGGCCATGTTTCCCACTGTGAGACATCCCCTTTTCTCTTTACAACAGTCTGTAAACGTCTGGGGACTGAGGAGACAAGTTGCTCAAGTTTAGGGATAGGAATGTTAACCCATTCTTGTCTAATGTAGGATTCTAGTTGCTCAACTGTCTTAGGTCTTTTTTTGTCGTATCTTCCGTTTTATGATGCGCCAAATGTTTTCTATGGGTGAAAGATCTGGACTGCAGGCTGGCCAGTTCAGTACCCGGACCCTTCTTCTACACAGCCATGATGCTGTAATTGATGCAGTATGTGGTTTGGCATTGTCATGTTGGAAAATGCAAGGTCTTCCCTGAAAGAGACGTCATCCGGATGGGAGCATATGTTGCTCTAGAACCTGGATATACCTTTCAGCATTGATGGTCTCTTTCCAGATGTGTAAGCTGCCCATGCCACACGCACTAATGCAACCCCATACCATCAGAGATGCAGGCTTCTGAACTGAGCACTGATAACAACTCGGGTCGTCCTTCTCCTCTTTAGTCCGAATGACACAGCGTCCCTGATTTCCATAAAGAACTTTAAATTTTGATTCATCTGACTACAGAACCGTTTTCCACTTTGCCACAGTCCATTTGAAATGAGCCTTGGCCCAGAGAAGACGTCTGCACTTCCGGATCATGTTTAGATACGGCTTCTTCTTTGAACTATAGAGTTTTAGCTGGCAACGTCGGATGGCACGGTGAATTGTGTTCACAGATAATGTTCTCTGGAAATATTCCTGAGCCCATTTTGTGATTTCCAATACAGAAGCATGCCTGTATGTGATGCAGTGCCATCTAAGGGCCCGAAGATCACGGGCACCCAGTATGGTTTTCTGGCCTTGACCCTTACGCACAGAGATTCTTCCAGATTCTCTGAATCTTTTGATGATATTATGCACTGTAGATGATGATATGTTCAAACTCTTTGCAATTTTACACTGTCGAACTCCTTTCTGATATTGCTCCACTATTTGTCAGCGCAGAATTAGGGGGATTGGTGATCCTCTTCCCATCTTTACTTCTGAGAGCCGCTGCCACTCCAAGATGCTCTTTTTATACCCAGTCATGTTAATGACCTATTGCCAATTGACCTAATGAGTTGCAATTTGGTCCTCCAGCTGTTCCTTTTTTGTACCTTTAACTTTTCCAGCCTATTATTGCCCCTGTCCCAACTTTTTTGAGATGTGTTGCTGTCATGAAATTTCAAATGAGCCAATATTTGGCATGAAATTTCAAAATGTCTCACTTTCGACATTTGATATGTTGTCTATGTTCTATTGTGAATACAATATCAGTTTTTGAGATTTGTAAATTATTGCATTCCGTTTTTATTTACAATTTGTACTTTGTCCCAACTTTTTTGGAATCGGGGTTGTAATAATGATGCCCACATTTGTAGTCTAATCACCTCATTTGGTGTTTTTCAGTTTTTTATTTGTTCAGTGAGAGAAATCTAGTCTCTGTTGGTCTTTAACGAGTGCATCAGAGTCAGGTTGAATGTCTGAGGTGGAGATGCGAAGCACAGCTGACAGATGATTATCGGTGAGAGAGGATCTATACCTGGATTTGTTAAACTTCATCACTGAAAACGTCGATTCGGTGTAGGAATCAGATCTACAGATCGGCTCGGGCTCCGGCGCCTGCTGGTGACGTCACACTATGTGATTGGCTGGACCGTTTGAAGGATGACGTACAAGTTTGTGGTTGGTCTGGACAAATTACGGAAGTAGTTATCGCGGGATTAGGTTTCGTGGAATTTCATGTCGCGCGCATTGCATTTTTGTTGAACACAACTTCAAAATAAAAGCAATGCACATTCAGTCCATGCATGAGGTAAAATTAGAAAATACATTTGTTTTGTAATTTCTAATTAACCTTACGCGGGCCAGTCAGAATGAACCAAAGGGCCGGATGCGGCCTGCGGGCCGTAAAATGCCCAGGTCTGTGTTACAGGTTCCGATGTCCAATCCGTCATGTTTTGCTGGTATCGGCTCAACACTGGGTACCATATCGGTTCCATGTAAATGTAAACATACTTCCTTATTCATTTCTGTCCATAACAGCAATTAATACTTCATTAAAATGAATTAGAATATTTTTATAGGAAAAAATATCCATTTTGCATAAGGTTGTTCATTGAAAATGGTCTATTTGTAAAATGTGATCAAAAATAATGAACGTCTCACTTCTAAAAATAACTATTTAATAGCTATTTCTTTGTCTTTTATACAAAATCAGATCACTGTGACCATTTGGAAAAATATACAGAAAAATCAAGAAAATGTTCTGAAAGAAGTAGATACAATGGGTTTTTAATTTTTTGGCTAGAAATTCATAACTGGGATCTATCAGTCAAGTCAAGTCAGTTCATTTGTATTGCGTTTTTCACAACATACATCGTCGCAAAGCAGCTTTACAGAAAAAGAAATACTTTAAACATATTAACTAATTTTATCCCTAAAAAAAAAAAAAACCCAAAACACAAATGAGCAAGCCTGAGACAATGGTGATGAGGAAAACTCCCTCAGTCAACATGAGGAAGTAACCTTGAGAGGAACCAGATTCAAAAGGGAGCACATCCTCATTTGGGTGATAACAGATAGCATGATTATACGTACATAACTCACTTCTATAACTATGTCCTATAGAGTCACAAAGTACAACTGTGTAACCAGAAAATTCACTCTCGCCCTAATATCAAATCGATTCTGTTGAAGACACTGAATGTTCATCGATGGAGACCTGAGCACAAAACTGTTAATAGCAACCACGGTCCTGAAGTCACCATGATAATAGCAGTCTGAAACCTGTACGTGTCCAGAGCCAGCTCCTAAGTGTATCTTTTGACTGTTCTTATGGGGTTATCCTCCACAGGAGCGATGTGATGAGACTCCAGCCAGAAGTAGGGCATCAGGATGGATCAGGCATGCGTGAAGAGCAGGAGAGGTGAGGATCACTGGTGTCTCAGGACTGATGTGTAACTTGATAGAGAGAGAAACATAGGTTGGTAGGTATGCCCAGTGTCACCTAATGGTTAAGAACCGTGTACATTGTGCACTGAGTGCAAGCAGGGACTCCGGCGAGACTAATTATGACAGCAACTAAAGGGGAGATCCAGAAGGTCATGCAGATGTGAGGGATCCCTGGGACATAAAGCAGCAAGCAAACCTGAGTAAATAACTGTGACACATTTCTGCATGGCAGCACGGTGGTGTAGTGGTTACCACTGTCACCTCAAAGCAAGAAGGTCCTGGGTTCGAGCCCAGTGGCCGACGAGGGCCTTTCTGTGTGGAGTTTGCATGTTCTCCCCGTGTCCGTGTGGGTTTCCTCCGGGTGCTCCGGTTTCCCCCACAGTCCAAAGACATGCAGGTTAGGCTAATTGGTGACTCTAAATTGACCGTAGGTTTGAATGTGAGTGTGAATGGTTGTTTGTCTCTATGTGTCAGCCCTGCGATGACCTGGTGACTTGTCCAGGGTGTACCCCACCTTTCGCCCGTAGTCAGCTGGGATAGGCTCCAGCTCGCCCGCAACTCTGCACAGGATAAGCGGTTACGAATAATGGATGGATGGATGGAAATTTGATGTTTCTCAATATGACAAAAAACACTGCAGTTCAGTCAGCAGTCGTGTGTCTCCATCCATCTACTTTCACACCTACTCTTGCTATTTTGAGTGCATAAGTGCGAACACACTGACATGCAGTCAATATGCAGTGCACTCTGAGTATCTGGCTGATGCACTCAAAACAGTTAAAATGTCGAGTGTGTAATGTTGCACACTTCTCACCCTCAGTAGTCACCATCTTGGCTATGTAATGGAAAGGGAGGGACCACTAATCTATTTTCATCCAGTCAGAAGTGAGTAAGTCGTCAACAACTCTATCCTATTGAAATGTACACACGAGGCAAGTATGCATAGTGCACTACATCATACATATTAAGCCCTTAGCTCCCTCGACCACCACCAAGAGCTTTCCATCTAGTTCTGTTTTGTCCAGGTTTCTCTAACGTTGGCCATGAATAGCCCTGGCTCCCATTTCACCTTCAACACCTCTCCTAGAGGTGTTTCTGGGACGACCTCTTTTTCCTTTTTCGTTGTGGGTTCCATTTTAAAGCTTGCCTACTGATGTTATTTGGTGGCTTCCTGAGTGTATGTCCTATGCAGCTCCACTTCTTCTTCTGGATTTGTGGCTCCACCGGTTGTTGGTTGGTTATTTCCCATAGTTCTTCATTCTTCAATTTTATCTGCCCATCTAACATTCACTATTCTCCTCAGACAGTAATTCAGGAATGTTTGAATTCCCCATAGCCAAGCTTTAGTGGTTCTCCAAGTCTCTGTTCCATACAGGAGGATAGGTTTAACATTTGATCCAAAGATCTTCAACTTAGTCATCTTAGATAGCACCTTCGATGTCTAGCTCTTCCCTAGATTGTTGAAGACTATTCTGGCTTTGTTAATCCTTGTTTTAGTGTCCTCATTTGTTCTGCATCTGTAATCAGAACACTTTCAAGATACACAAATGAGTTCACTTCTTCCATGATGTTCTCCATCATTGTAAGGGCAGACGGCCAATAAGAATTTACCTTCATCAGTTTAGTTTTCACAATATTTGGTTTGAGGCCAAATTTGACTGACGTGTCCTGCATTTGTTTGTTGTTGCTAGAAATTGAGACTATGTCATATGCGTAGTCTAAGCCATCCAGTCGTTGCCAGAGGATCCATTGTATTCCATTCCTCTTTCCTTCTGCTGTTTCCCTCATGATCCAGTGTAGTACATGGAAGTGTACCAAAAGAAGTATGCAAATTTGAGATACAGCTGAAGAGTAAATTTAGCAATTACAAAAAAAGAGACTTTATTAACAATATATCAACACATCTGAGGAAAGTGATGATTTTCCAGTGAGTTTGAATCTTACTGTGCCTTTAAATTGTTAGCATGAAAGATCTCATACCTTAGAGTTAGCTCGCTAACTGTGAGTGGCAAAAGTATGTGAACCTTTGCTTTCAGTATCTGGTGTGACCCCCTTGTGCAGCAATAACTGCAACCAAACGTTTCCGGTAACTGTTGATCAGTCCTGCACACCGGCTTGGAGGAATTTTAGCCCGTTCCTCCGTACAGAACAGCTTCAACTCTGGGATGTTGGTGGGTTTCCTCACATGAACTGCTTGCTTCAGGTCCTTCCACAACATTTCCATTGGATTAAGGTCAGGACTTTGACTTGGCCATTCCAAAACATTAACTTTATTCTTCTTTAACCATTCTTTGGTAGAACGACTTGTGTGCTTAGGGTCGTTGTCTTGCTGCATGACCCACCTTCTCTTGAGATTCAGTTCATGGACAGATGTCCTGACAATTTCCTTTAGAATTCGCTGTTATAATTCAGAATTCATTGTTCCATCAATGATGGCAAGCCGTCCTGGCCCAGATGCAGCAAAACAGGCCCAAACCATGATACTACCACCATCATGTTTCACAGATGGGATAAGGTTCTTATGCTGGAATGCAGTGCTTTCCTTTCTCCAAACATAACCCTTCTCATTGAAACCAAAAAGTTCTATTTTGGTCTCATCCATCCATAAAACATTTTTCCAATAGCCTTCTGGCTTGCCCACCTGATCTTTAGCAAACTGCAGATGAGCAGCGGTGTTCTTTTTGGAGGGCAGTGGCTTTCTCCTTGCAACCCTGCCATGCACACCATCGCTGTTCAGTGTTCTGCTGATGGTGGACTCATGAACATTAGCCAATGTGAGAGAGGCCTTCAGTCCCTGAGAAATTACCCTGGGGTCCTTTGTGACCTCGCCGACTATAACACGCCTTGCTCTTGGAGTGATCTTTGCTGGTCGACCACTCCTGGGGAGGGTAACAATGGTCTTCAATTTCCTCCATTTGTACACAATCTGTCTGACTGTGGATTGGTGGAGTCCAAACTCTTTAGAGATGGTTTTGTAACCTTTTCCAGCCTGATGAACATCAACAACGGTTTTTCTGAGTTCCTCAGAAATCTCCTTTGTTCGTGCCATGATACACTTCCACAAACATGTGTTGTGAAGATCAGACTTTGATAGATCCCTGTTCTTTAAATACAACCCCGATTCCAAAAAAGTTGGGACAAAGTACAAATTGTAAATAAATATGGAATGCAATGATGTGGAAGTTTCAAAATTCCATATTTTATTCAGAATAGAACATAGATGACATATCAAATGTTTAAACTGAGAAAATGTATCATTTAAAGAGAAAAATTAGGTGATTTTAAATTTCATGCCAACAACACATCTCAAAAAAGTTGGGACAAGGCCATGTTTCCCACTGTGAGACATCCCCTTTTCTCTTTACAACAGTCTGTAAACGTCTGGGGACTGAGGAGACAAGTTGCTCAAGTTTAGGGACAGGAATGTTAACCCATTCTTGTCTAATGTAGGGTTCTAGTTGCTCAACTGTCTTAGGTCTTTTTTGTCGTATCTTCCGTTTTATGATGCGCCAAATGTTTTCTATGGGTGAAAGATCTGGACTGCAGGCTGGCCAGTTCAGTACCCGGACCCTTCTTCTACGCAGCCATGATGCTGTAAATGATGCAGTATGTGGTTTGGCATTGTCATGTTGGAAAATGCAAGGTCTTCCCTGAAAGAGACGTCGTCTGGATGGGAGCATATGTTGCTCTAGAACCTGGATATACCTTTCAGCATTGATGGTCTCTTTCCAGATGTGTAAGCTGCCCATGCCACACGCACTAATGCAACCCCATACCGTCAGAGATGCAGGCTTCTGAACTGAGCGCCGATAACAACTTGGGTCGTCCTTCTCCTCTTTAGTCCAAATGACGCAGCGTCCCTGATTTCCATAAAGAACTTCAAATTTTGATTCGTCTGACCACAGAACAGTTTTCCACTTTGCCACAGTCCATTTTAAATGAGCCTTGGCCCAGAGAAGACATCTGCGCTTCTGGATCATGTTTAGATACGGCTTCTTCTTTGAACCATAGACTTTTAGCTGGCAACGGCAGATGGCACGGTGAATTGTGATCACAGATAATGTTCTCTGAAAATATTCCTGAGCCCATTTTGTGATTTCCAATACAGAAGCATGCCTGTATGTGATGCAGTGCCATCTAAGGGCCCGAAGATCACGGGCACCCAGTATGGTTTTCCAGCCTTCACCCTTACGCACAGAGATTCTTCCAGATTCTCTGAATCTTTTGATGATATTATGCACTGTAGATGATGATATGTTCAAACTCTTTGCAATTTTACACTGTTGAACTCCTTTCTGATATTGCTCCACTATTTGTCGGCGCAGAATTAGGGGGATTGGTGATCCTCTTCCCATCTTTACTTCTGAGAGCCGCTGCCACTCCAAGATGCTCTTTTTATACCCAGTCATGTTAATGACCTATTGCCAATTGACCTAATGAGTTGCAATTTGGTCCTCCAGCTGTTCCTTTTTTGTACCTTTAACTTTTCCAGCCTATTATTGCCCCTGTCCCAACTTTTTTGAGATGTGTTGCTGTCATGAAATTTCAAATGAGCCAATATTTGGCATGAAATTTCAAAATGTCTCACTTTCGGCATTTGATATGTTGTCTATGTTCTATTGTGAATACAATATCAGTTTTTGAGTTTTGTAAATTATTGCATTCCATTTTTATTGACAATTTGTACTTTGTCCCAACTTTTTTGGAATCGAGGTTGTAAAACAGGGTGCCCACTCACACCTGATTGTCCTGCCATTGATTGAAAACACCCGACTTTAATTTCACCTTCAAATTAACTGCTAATCCTAGAGGTTCACGTACGGTACCTTTGCCACTCACAGATATGTAATATTGGATCATTTTCCTCAATAAATAAATGATCAAGTATAATATTTGTATAACTGGGTTCTCTTTATCTACTTTTAGGACTTGTGTGAAAATCTGATGATGTTTTAGGTCATATTTATGCAGAAATATAGAACATTCTAAAGGGTTCACAAACTTTCAAACACCACTGTAGCTCAAAGTACACTGTCAAAGAAAGAAAGAAACTTCGGAACATTCAGCCTTACTTTTACATCAAACCTTCTTCATTATCAGCCATTAAGTAGTTTGTGACAGAAAATGAGTAAATGTGTTGTACATAAACAGTATACTTAAAGATTTCTAAGAATAGATTACTTACAGCCTATGTACAACTGATTTAGAATTGATGCAACTTTAAAAAAAAAAAAGGCTAAGTTCTGGAAAACAGCTATATATAAAGAGAGAGAGATATCAAAATAATAATAATGAAAAGATTAAAAAATGTAAAACACCTCTCTCTCTCTCTCTCTCTCTCTCTCTCTCTCTCTCTCTCTCTCATATTCCCACAGTCCAGTCACGGGCCAGAATACAATGTGCCCGAAGGGAAACAACTATTGACTCTTCACTTTGGTGGAATCAGACATCTAAGAAAAGACAAAAAACACAACACACATGGACACACAACATATTTGCATGGGTTCTGATACAAGCTGATATGTGCTGTGCTTTCAGGACAGACACAAAGTCTGAGAAATGACATTTCTTTAAACACACACACACACACGCAAAGATTTTCATGCCACATTGAACAAGGTCCAGTTCACACAGTGGAGTAAATCTCAGGTTCAGTCTCTGCATTTTAGAGCTAAATGACAGGGTTGGACTCACAAAGAACCTCATCATACAGCAAACTACAACTTTTTTAAGTGTCATGTTGCGTGAGATTGAGCAACTCTTTGTTGTGTGTTTTTGGCACAATGCAGAAATACAAGAAAGCAAGTGCTGTACGACAAAATGGCGCTAAGTTGATTGTTAAACAAGAAAATTCTAGGGGGAAAAAAAGCATAAAAAGACCTGAGCTAATGTTCGGTAGATAGAATAGATTCATGCTAATAGCATAATAAAAGAAAAAAAAAAAACAATGATGGATAGTTGTCTCAAATTTTACCACCTACTGAGCAAGTTTCCCACGAGTCTTCAGGAAGGTGTTTGTTGCACTTTGCTGTTTCTTTGTAGTTGCGTTTTTGTGTGTGTGTGTGTGTGTGTCTTTTTTAATGTCAAGAGAAAGTGAGGGAACGGGTACTTCAAAAGGTTCCTGTCCTCACCCAGAAAACATCACAGGAGAAAGATTGTTCTTGCATTATTTTTCAACATACTCTCCTTTAACCTCAATGCACATTGTCCACCGATATCCAAGTCTCTGCTCCATACAGGAGGACAGGTTTGATCCAAAGATCTTCAACTTAGTAATCTTCAATAGCACCTTCGATGTCTAGATCTTCCCCAGATTGTTGAAGACTATTCTGGCTTTGTCAATCCTTGTTTTAGTGTCCTCGTTTGTTCTGTGTCTGTAATCAGAACACTTCCAAGATACACAAATGAGTTCACTTCATCCACTGTGTTCTCCATCATTGTAAGGGCAGACGGCCAATAAGAATTTACCTTCATCAGTTTAGTTTTCACAATATTTGGTTTGAGGCCAAGTTTGACTGACGTGTCCTGCATTTGTTTGTTGTTGCTAGAAATTGAGACTATGTCATATGCGTAGTCTAAGCCGTCCAGTCGTTGCCAGAGGATCCATTGTATTCCATTCCTCTTTCCTTCTGCTGTTTCCCTCATGATCCAGTGTAGTACATGGAAGTGTACCAAAAGAAGTATGCAAATTTGAGATACACTACTGTTCAAAAGTTTGGGGTCGCTTTGAAATGTCCTTATTTTTGAAAGAAAAGCACTGTTCTTTTCAATGAAGATCACTTTAAACTAATCAGAAATCCACTCTATACATTGCTAATGTGGTAAATGACTATTCTAGCTGCAAATGTCTGGTTTTTGGTGCAATATCTCCATAGGTGTACAGAGGCCCATTTCCAGCAACTCTCACTCCAGTGTTCTAATAGACTGGTACCAAAATCCAAATTCACTCAGCAGCATACAAAATGTGGGGGCATACAGGGTATACAGGTTAATCAGGGTTAGTATATCTCATCTCATCTCATCTCATCTCATTATCTCTAGCCGCTTTATCCTGTTCAACAGGGTTGCAAGCAAGCTGGAGCCTATCCCAGCTGACTACGGGCAAAAGGCGGGGTACACCCTGGACAAGTCGCCAGGTCATCACAGGGCTGACACACAGACACAGACAACCATTCACACTCACATTCACACCTACGCTCAATTTAGAGTCACCAGTTAACCTAACCTGCATGTCTTTGGACTGTGGGGGAAACCGGAGCACCCGGAGGAAACCCATGTGGACACGGGGAGAACATGCAAACTCCACACAGAAAGGCCCTCGCCGGCCCCGGGGCTCGAACCTGGACCTTCTTGCTGTGAGGCGACAGCGCTAACCACTACACCACCGTGCCACCCGGGTTAGTATATATGAGAGTTTTTTTCTTTGTTGTTTGTTTTTTGTTTTGTTTTAAACGGGGTAAAGCCTTTACAAAAAACAAACAACAAAGAAAAAAACTCTCATCTATACTAACCCTGATTAACCTGTATACCCTGTATGCCCCCACATTTTGTATGCTGCTGAATCTGTCCTTTTTTCAGTAGCTTTGTATAAACAATAACCGCTAAATGTAATGCAATGTTATGTAAGGTGATCGCCTGGGCATTCTCATTGTGAAAAGTAAGTCACATGTACATGGACTGGCATTTAATGTTGTATTTGTTCCTTTCTGTTTGTTTTTTGTCTGTTCATATTCTTTTTGGGGGAGTAAAGTCAGTTTAAAAATGCCGTTAAATGCATAGGCCTATAGGCCAAGTTTAATGACCTTGAGGTTATCAGAGGTCATATGTCGTTTTACAAATGAAAAATGAATTCAGCACCCAAACATTTAACAAACAAGGCCATTTGCTAACTTCATTAATCATTTTAGTACATTTCATTCCTTAGAAAGCTGAGAAACTGGGTTCAGCTGAGACGTTTACAGGCCCAAAGTTCAATGACCTCTAGAGGTCAACAGAGGTCAGATAGAGCTCGGCATATTGCAGATTTGAATTCGGCACACCCGAATTGACAAAATAAGACTGTTTGCCGACTTTGTCTCAAAAATGCCTTGAACTCCTTAAATAAGCACTTTTTTGAATTTTGGTACCAGTCTATAATGGTACAATGTGTTTGCTCATTGCCTCAGAAGGCTAATGGATGATTAGAAAACCCTTGTACAATCATGCTAGCACAGCTGAAAACAGTTGAGCTCTTTAGAGAAGCTATAAAACTGACCTTCCTTTGAGCAGATTGAGTTTCTGGAGCATCACATTTGTGGGGTCGATTAAATGCTCAAAATGGCCAGAAAAATGTCTCGACTATATTTTCTATTCATTTTACAACTTATGGTGGTAAATAAAAGTGTGACTTTTCATGGAAAACACAACATTGTTTGGGTGACCCCAAACTTTTGAACGGTAGTGTACAGCTGAAGAGTAAATTTAGCAATTACAAAAAAAGAGACTTTATTAACAATCTATCAACACATCTTTGGAAACTGATGATATTTCCAGTGAGTTTGAACCTCACTGTGCCTTTACACTGTTAGCATGAAAGATCTCACACCTTAGAGTTAGCTCGCTAATTCAGTCGTCACAGTAATTTGCTAGCTTATTCTTGACTAGCGTCCATCTGTTGCTTTCACAGCACCATGATAATGTTCTTAACTTTAACATACCTTCTGATAATGAACTCATTTACGGTATAAGACCGTGAAGCTAATGTGTATCTAAGAGGAACTCTCGCTAAACTAACACATTCTCTGCTCGTACGGTAGCAATGCAAGCTAGCACATTCTATTAAGAGACAGATTTTTTCACCTGGGAAATTTTATGCTTCCTGTGCATCTCAGAAGCCCCTCTGAGCCAGCCATGTTAGTCCAGATCACTCGTAATCCATTTTACTGCCAAAATAAATAATTGGTGATTCTATTAGATCTAAACTCACCTCATGTTCTCGTTTCAAAGCAGAAAGTGGCCTCGGGGCTAATCAGTATCTGATCCTACCTCACATTTCACCAGACAAGCCTTCTTCGATTTGATTTTTCTTTCTCTCAGTGTCAGTCATGTTTTATTCCCCTGTTCTCATTTTCTCCTGACATTCCTCCTAATCTGCAGAGGATGATGCATCACAGGGAACAGAAAATGAGCAAGCGATTACTCTAAGCCGCTGCGATAATATCCAACAGTATGAAACAAAAATAATATGGAAAAAAAATCAAATCAAATAAGTCTTCAATTAAAGTGGAATCAGAGTGATGTTGTCAGTGAGGTTTGGTGAGGATTAGGTTGGAGTCGCACGTTCTTACGTTAGCACACGGGCAGTAGGTACAGGGCCGTCAGTTATGAGCCACCTTGCCATGTTTGGTTTTTTTCATCCCTTCTTCTTTCTCTCATGCGGGGTTTCTTTTAGAGGAACATTTTCAACTGAGGAGAAATTGGCCTAAAATAACTTGTAATACACACTCCATGGAGCTAAACTTTAGCTTGTTTTTATGGTATCTCATTCTGGAAGCTTCTCTACTGTTCCTGTGAAGACATCTTGGAGAAAAGCGTTAAATAAACTAAACACATCAAACTCAACCAAACAGATATAAAATGAACCATGATCTGAGAACTATTTTTAAAGCAATATGGAAGCGAAAACTTTAGGCAAGACTTTGCGCTTAATGAATTTTACTCGTGAATAAATTATTGATCCCATGAACAAAGGAGCTGTTTTCACTGAATTTGCATGAATCATCTCGTGTTCTTCATTTTGGACGTTTTAGCGTTTTCGCTTGGCCAAAGTGTGAACTATGGCAACTCATTAATGACAATAAATATCATTTCACAACCTTTCTATCAATCGTACATTGTAAGAGACTCATCCGTCTTGTTTTCCAGAGTATCTACAAAGCTCCATGTGTCTTAACTGCCTTTATGTTACACTATATGGCCAAAAGTATGTGGACACCCGACCCACACACCCGTATATGGTTCTTCCACTTAGAAAGGAAGCTGTCTCTTGGGTCAGCACTTTGAAACAATCAGAGATAATGCTGCACCTTTTCTGACATCTTTAGAACAAATGAGTTTAAGGCCCACTTTACACGGGGACGGTTTGAAACAAAAACGCAAAAGTCCGTTTTCGTTCTCACTTTTTTCCGCGTCTACACGACCGTTTTCAAGGAGGAAATCTGCGTCTATACGATGACGCATAAATGTGTGGAATTCAATTGGATGTGCATGCCAGGCGGCTAGGTGGTGCTGTGAAAGACCTCCGCTATGTCTGCACGCATGCGCAACGTCTTCCGTCTTGTCTGATCTGCACATCTGCGCCGCGAAAACTTTGACTACTCTGGCTATGGTAAGTAAGAAAGTAAGTAAAAAAGTAAGCGCATACTACAGTATACCCGCCTCTGTTAATTAACGGTATATGTGCAGATTCGGTATAGATGTTCGAAGGACTCCTGGACGTTTATTAAAGCTGCCAGAGCAGCTTGAAGGTCCGTTGGATCGATGTAATCAGACATGCTCTTACTTTTTTACTTACTTTCTTACTTCCCGGGCTGGCATGTACAGTATATGACATATGTATGAGGTAAACGCGTACCCGACGTGAGCAGATCCGAGCAGAGTTTCGCGTATTGGGTAGTTTAGACGGATATGCAACGGGGGCTGTTTTTAACTTATCCACTCTGGAAGGCGTTTTCAATTTTTTCCATTTTTCAGCCTCGGAAACGCCGTCCCCATGTAGACGAAAGGCACTTCCGATAAAATATTTAGTCGTTTTTACCCAACAGCGTCCTCGTGTAAACGGGCCCTAAGTTTTGTGGTTTCTTGTTAACATGACAAGCTGTTTTTTTTTGTTTGTTTGTTTGTTTTATTAGATGCATAAATTTGTTGATCATTTTACTCACAGTTGGGTCATACCAAAGACCATCATAAAAATGGGACCTACTGCCATCTGGTGAGGCACGCCTCAATACAGATTTGATTAGGGAGTCAAACTCTGACGGTTGCCAGAAGACCACCCCCCCACTGTAACCCTCGCTATGTAATAGACGAGAGACTGAAGGCTATAGAAATGGAGATCGGCGCTTCCCACTGCACCTTAAGGGCCTGGTTAGTACTGGGACAAGAGACTACCTGGGACTACCAGGTCCTGGCATGGGAGGGACTTTAACTTTAATAGTTAGGTTTAGCATTAAAGAAGGTAGTTCCTGTTCTTATTAGCTCACCGGCCATAGCCAATAAGCTATTGCCATCACGTGGCATTCATCTTCAGTTCGTCCGTCCATCATCCGTCCACAATTCACAAAAATCGCTAGTCTTCCCTGAGTTTTCAGTTTATTTTGATTCTGCTTGTTTTGTTTTGAAGATCAAATTATTCTAATTGTTCTTATCAAGAACAACTTAGCTAATTATCAATGAACGAGTCTGGTTTCTCATGGTACGGCCATGTGAGCTACTGCGTCGCTGATGCTCTGGTTTCTGTTCTAGTCCTGTGTTATTGATCAATTACTGATTGACCTGTTCTGTTTCTGCTTCATGATTAGTTTGCCTTCTTATATCCATTCTGTGTCATTGTTCTTCGTGAAGTCTTGCCAACTACTGTATATTCAAGCATTTCTTTGTGTTCCATAAGGCTACGGTCACACTACAGCTCGCAATGCTTTGCAATGGGTTAACAATGAAAATGAGGCATTTGGTGGTGATGCTTTCCTGAGAAGTATTCCCAAACCCATCTGCAAGTATTCGCCGCAGGTGGGTTTGGGAATACCATCTGATTAATACCATACGATTAATTTGTCGGCCAAAACGTAGCCAACAAATTTCAATGCATGCACTGAAAATTTCACAATGTTTTTGACCACTCACAAGGCAGAGACACACCAAAAAACAACTTGCGAAGCTTGGAGAACCTTCTCCGTGTATCGCACCACTGGTAGAAATGCTAGCAATTTTTTATCGCCAAGTATTCAAACCCTTAGCCAGCTGTAGTGTGACCATAACCTAATGTAAGTGATAAAAAGGAATCAACATGCTTCATGTCTGTTCCACAATATCTATAAAGTACTGTGTCTTTCTTTCTTTCTTTCTTTCTTTCTTTCTCTTTCTTTCATAAATCAGTAACTGGAATAATTCAATACATTTACATGCACAGTAATAATCCACTATTATTCCGAATACAACAAAATTCCAATTTGATACAGGTCATATAATAAACAGCACATTCCTTTTGGATATTTGGAATTTTGCCTTATTCCTAATTTAGCATTCTCTGATTAAAGCTAGACGGCCTTCTGATTTCATAAAATTTGAGAAATTTAGATCCCTCTGAAATTTGGTCATTATAATATCTCAAATATATATATATATATATATATATATATATATATATATATATATATATATATAAAAGGCCATTCTGTGGCTGGGAGGTTATTTAATTCTAGGAGATTAAAGCAAATAATGTGCATGAAATCGCTCGCTTCATGCAGTCAAGCAGACAGAGGAAGTCCGTGTGTGCATGCGCAGGTTTACCTTCTTCTTCTTTTGGGTTTTACGGCAGCTGGCATCCACAGTGTTGCATTACTGCCATCTACAGGTTTCCCTTTGAGCGTGCACTGACAGTTCCATCATTCTGTTGCTAAACGAACAGCTGATCACACCGAGGTGCTCGCTGAGCGCCTATATTTATTAGTTTGGTCCTGCGTTTGCTTTCCTTCATACCGTATATAACATAACGTCTTTTCTTCTCACTTTCTTTCCGTTACTGTAGTCGGTCTTTGATGTTTCATTCGCACACTCACGTCCTCCATTTTTCTCTCCTGTTTCAAATTTGTATCCCACGATGCCTTGCGTGAACAGGGAAAGCCCACCACGTGATGCATGACGTAGTATCTTGAATTGGGTCATGGTGAAGCAGGAAAAAATAGCGGAGAATTTAGGGCCACGTGGAGATAAATTCATTAATTGTTCGAGTAAAATAATAATAATAATACAATTGGAAGTCTGTGATTTGAATTCAGTAGCTTTCAGTCACTAAACAACAAGAATTGGGTGTCGGGGAAAATTCTTTTTATGACCTACACTTGAAAAATCTGAAATGCAGTCTACCTTTAAGACATGCTGACATTATTCCAGTTTTATTACCCAGAGCATTTGGAATATTCATTTCATTTGGGTTTTTAGCGGCAGTTTGCGACATGCGGCCTCTTACCTGTTTACAATCAGCTCTGTGTCTTATACACAAACCAACAGGAAAGTTAGTGGAATATTCATTTTCATTAGACATGTAAACAGCTTCGTAAGGATATTGTCTTTTTCTAAAATAGAGCAAAAACCAGAATGTTTTATGCATGTCAACATAGTGAAAGGCCAACTGCTCTGGTAAAAGAGGAATGTGCTGGTTACAGGAAATTCAACTTCGGTATGGTAATATCCCCACCCATTTCTTGGTTGTTTTCCTTTAACAGCATATAATTCATTATTTTATTCCTCATTTAATGTCTTAAGTCTCATGACTCGGGCGGCACAGTGGTGTAGTGGTTAGCGCTGTCGCCTCACAGCAAGAAGGTCCGGGTTCGAGCCCCGTGGCCGGCGAGGGCCTTTCTGTGTGGAGTTTGCATGTTCTCCCCGTGTCCGCGTGGGTTTCCTCCGGGTGCTCCGGTTTCCCCCACAGTCCAAAGACATGCAGGTTAGGTTAACTGGTGACTCTAAATTGACCGTAGGTGTGAATGTGAGTGTGAATGGTTGTCTGTGTCTATGTGTCAGCCCTGTGATGACCTGGCGACTTGTCCAGGGTGTACCCCGCCTTTTGCCCGTAGTCAGCTGGGATAGGCTCCAGCTCGCCTGCGACCCTGTAGAACAGGATAAAGCGGCTAGAGATAATGAGATGAGATGAGAAGTCTCATGACTCATGCTGATTCAGTCCCAGATGATTCCTGAATCACATTTCAATGACCTTTCTAGAACAGACGTCCTAATTCCTGTAACCTGTCATAACCTGTAGATACAGCACTGTTTATGTTTATGGGTAGGGCTGTGATTCATCGATGATTGTGGATCTAATCCACGCCTCATGTTTACCTATATCCAGACCTTCGAGGCTGTGTGAGGTTCGGGATGTGATCTAATGTCATGATCAGGGTATATTTTGTTGCTTCTTATCTTTCCACTTCACATGCTAGGTGACAAAGATTAGCATCTTCAGCTGCTAGGAGAGAAAACATGCTGTGGGTTTGATTTAATCATCAGCCCTGTGTGTGTGTGTGAGAGAGAGAGAGAGAGAGGATGTGAGATGAATTAACCCACTTAATCGTGTTGTGTTGTAAGGCAAGAACCCTCATTTCTCTCCAATACCCCTCTGCGTGCCGTCTTTAAATCGATGTGATCCTGCACCGCCCTAAAAATGATCTCACACACACTCAGGTGCTCTGTGGGTATCGGGGTGTGTAGCATGTCCAGGTCTTCTGGTTAATGGTTTTGAGCTTTGGGGAAAAGTGCTGTTAAATTAAGCATGCCCTCACACACTCTACCTCATTAATCGGTGTATGCAGCAGACCACCCCGGCTGCCCCGGCACTTTCCCCTAAAGTCAACAAATGTCTCCTTCAGTCCCAGCTCTGGTCAATTACTCTCACTTCTTCTCTTCTTCTCTTTTAAAACAGAGCCCTAACTTGATGTGAAGCGAAGCGCATACACCAGAAGACCAGAGGATATTAATAATATCAGCGCACCTCCGAACCTATTTCTGTAGCTTGCACACTATCATTAATTCGCCTCCCAGCAGCTCAGATTAAAATTTCTAAAAGTCCATTCACCACATTATGCTCAACTCAAGGATCTGTGTTCAAAAGCATTTTAATTGGCAATACAGCAGAAACCTTAATTTGCTCTCATTGCTTATGATGGTAAAGACATTTTTATCATGTATCCATAGTGATGCAGAGAAGGCATAGTGCCGAGAGATGAGTGACGGTATTGTATGAGAAAGAGTGGAGTGAATGAGAAGTATATCAGAGTGGTGCAAGACATGTATGAGAACAGTGAAACAGCAGTGAGGTGTGCAGCTGGAACGACTGAATGGTTCAAGGTGAAGATGGGACTCCATCAAGGATCTGCTTTGAGTCCTTTCTTGTTTGCCATAGTGATGGATAGCTTGACAGACGAAGTGAGGCAAGAGTCACCATGGGACATGATGTTTGCGGATGATATTGTGATATGTGGTGAAAGTAGAAAGGAGGTTGAGCTGGGTTTGGAGAGATGGAGGGATGCATTGGAACGAAGAGGAATGAAGGTGAGCAGTAGCAAAACAGAATACATGTGCATCAATGAGAATGGGGATGAGAGTGTAGTGAAGATGCAAGGAGTAGACATAAAGAAAGTTGGTGAATTCAAGTACACGGGGTCAATTGTGCAGGAAAATGGGGGCTGCGATAGTAAGGTGAGAAAGCGAGTGCAGGCAGGGTGGAGCAGTTGGAGAAGGATTTCAGGAGTCATTTGTGATCGGAAAATCCCAGCAAAAGTGAAAGGTAAGATGTATAAGACAGTAGTGAGACCAGCTGTGATGTATGGATTGGAGACCGTACACTTAACGAAGAGACAGGAGGCAAAGTTGGAGGTGGCGGAGTTGAGGATGTTAAGGTTTGCGATGGGAGGTTGGACAGGATAAGGAACGAGCACATCAGAGGGACAGCACATGTGGAGAGCTTGGGAATGAAGCTAAGAGAGATGAGACTGAGATGGTACGGGCACATCCTGAGAAGAGATGCAGAGCATGTGGGAAGGAGAATGTTGAGGATGGAGCTGCCAGGGAAACGAAAACGAGGAAGGCTAAAGAGGAGATACATGGATGTGGTGAGAGAGGACATGAAAGTGGCAGGTGTGGTAGAGAAGGATGCGGAAGACAAGGAGTGATGGAGACGAAAGATCCGCTGTGGCGACCCCTAATCGGGAGCAGCCAGAAGAAGAAGAATCCATAATGATGCACTGATACAGAAAATGAGGCCTTTCTTTCTACAACATTTACTCACGTTCCTTAAAGGTGTCATTGCATCGTTTTTTCATTAATTGTGCGGTGGTCTCTAGTATGAATGAATGCCCTGTGAGCCGGTTTTGGTGAAAAAAATGCTGTGGTGTTCCTGTTTCAGGCTGTTCTAGTTTGGTGGAGGAGTGGGTGGGGAGAGAACAACAGGATTTCAGCTCGTACTCATGAATATTCATGACACGTAAACATATCACTTCTGATTGGCGAACAGCACTGTGACACTCCCTCCAGTGGGTTATGGGCGAGGCCATGACTACTAATTTTTGAAGTGACGTAAGTTCGTAGGGCTTTTTCTGATTCGCTCGTTTTCCATCTATTTTGTTTCATAGGCTGATACAGGGAATGGGGGTAGAAGAACATTTTCATGTGCAGCATGTATATGCAACTCGGAGTGAACTATGGTATTTCAAAAAGAGCAAGTATTAAACGGTTTGTCGTAGAATATAAATAGCATTATGTCGTGGATTATTAACCCTTACTTGTAGTACTCAGGTGCAGCTCGTGCCCTAATTTTAAGGACTCAGGACTTGACTTGGACTTGAGCACTGATGACTCGGATTCGTGCATTAACTGCATTCGGACTCGTAAATTGGAGACGAGGACTTGGATTTTTTTCTTTATTTTTTGTAACATGCCATAATAATTTGGTATAAGTTCTTTATATTTACATCTACATTAATTTTTATACTAATTTCGTGCAAGAGAATGCTCATTCACCTGTTCATACGTCATGTTCAGGAACAAACTAACATTAATGGCGTTAAAATGCCTGGAGAGACGCCGCTAGGATTGTCCGCTTTGCTTATACAGCCTTCTTGTGCAGTGGGAAAAAAATGCACTGCTGTGTGTTCCTTGCATAATAGAACTATCGAGGAAATGACGGGGACAACCTCGAACTTCAATCGTCATTTGGTAAGACTCCACCCAGAGAAGGAAGTGACACGCTATGTTCATTGCTCTGTTGATCGTGGGCAGGGCTTGCTGAGTGATGACCAAGCTTTTTATCTGTAGCCTGTTAGCTAAATTGGGGCAGTCGAGCAGGAACGTTAGTCCAACATAGTAGCAGAGACGCTTTCACATAAAGGCAGCAACAGCCGCCGGCAAATGGTGCGGATGGAGTCTTGTTCTCTACTCGGACTCGACTCAAAATTTTCTTTAATGACTTGGATTTGAACACCAGGGACTCGAGACTGGACTTGGACTTGAGGTTTAGTGACTCGACTACAACACTATATTAAACATTAATCAAGAATATTAACAGAATACATTGTTAGTTAACGCATACCCTCCGTTTATTGCTTTTAAATTTAACAAAATGGCCCTTGTGTGGATATTTCATCTCATCTCATTATCTCTAGCCGCTTTATCCTGTTCTACAGGGTCGCAGGCAAGCTGGAGCCTATCCCAGCTGACTACGGGCGAAAGGCGGGGTACACCCTGGACAAGTCGCCAGGTCATCACAGGGCTGACACATAGACACAGACAACCATTCACACTCACATTCACACCTACGCTCAATTTAGAGTCACCAGTTAACCTAACCTGCATGTCTTTGGACTGTGGGGGAAACCGGAGCACCCGGAGGAAACCCACGCGGACACGGGGAGAACATGCAAACTCCGCACAGAAAGGCCCTCGCCGGCCACGGGGCTCGAACCTGGACCTTCTTGCTGTGAGGCGACAACGCTAAGTGTGGTTATTTAATCCGTAAATAAAAATCCATATAAATTTGCAAAAATTTAATGGCACCATGTACAATCCCGATTCCAAAAAAGTTGGGACAAAGTACAAATTGTAAATAAAAACGGAATGCAATAATTTACAAATCTCAAAAACTGATATTGCATTCACAATAGAACATAGACAACATATCAAATGTCAAAAGTGAGACATTTTGAAATTTCATGCCAAATATTGGCTCATTTGAAATTTCATGACAGCAACACATCTCAAAAAAGTTGGGACAGGGGCAATAAGAGGCTGGAAAAGTTAAAGGTACAAAAAAGGAACAGCTGGAGGACCAAATTGCAACTCATTAGGTCAATTGGCAATAGGTCATTAACATGACTGGGTATAAAAAGAGCATCTTGGAGTGGCAGCGGCTCTCAGAAGTAAAGATGGGAAGAGGATCACCAATCCCCCTAATTCTGCACCGACAAATAGTGGAGCAATATCAGAAAGGAGTTCGACAGTGTAAAATTGCAAAGAGTTTGAACATATCATCATCTACAGTGCATAATATCATCAAAAGGTTCAGAGAATCTGGAAGAATCTCTGTGCGTAAGGGTCAAGGCCGGAAAACCATACTGGGTGCCCGTGATCTTTGGGCCCTTAGATGGCACTGCATCACATACAGGCATGCTTCTGTATTGGAAATCACAAAATGGGCTCAGGAATATTTCCAGAGAACATTATCTGTGAACACAATTCACTGTGCCATCTGCCATTGCCAGCGCAGACGTCTTCTCTGGGCCAAGGCTCATTTAAAATGGACTGTGGCAAAGTAGAAAACTGTTCTGTGGTCAGACGAATCAAAATTTGAACTTCTTTATGGAAATCAGGGACGCCGTGTCATTCGGACTAAAGAGGAGAAGGACGACCCAAGTTGTTATCAGCGCTCAGTTCAGAAGCCTGCATCTCTGATGGTATGGGGTTGCATTAGTGCGTGTGGCATGGGCAGCTTACACATCTGGAAAGACACCATCAATGCTGAAAGGTATATCCAGGTTCTAGAGCAACATATGCTCCCATCCAGACGACGTCTCTTTCAGGGAAGACCTTGCATTTTCCAACAGGACAATGCCAAACCACATACTGCATCAATCACAGCATCATGGCTGCGTAGAAGAAGGGTCCGGGTACTGAACTGGCCAGCCTGCAGTCCAGATCTTTCACCCATAGAAAACATTTGGCGCATCATAAAACGGAAGATACGACAAAAAAGACCTAAGACAGTTGAGCAACTAGAATCCTCCATTAGACAAGAATGGGTTAACATTCCTATCCCTAAACTTGAGCAACTTGTCTCCTCAGTCCCCAGACGTTTACAGACTGTTGTAAAGAGAAAAGGGGATGTCTCACAGTGGGAAACATGGCCTTGTCCCAACTTTTTTGAGATGTGTTGTTGTCATGAAATTTAAAATCACCTAATTTTTCTCTTTAAATGATACATTTTCTCAGTTTAAACATTTGATATGTCATCTATGTTCTATTCTGAATAAAATATGGAATTTTGAAACTTCCACATCATTGCATTCCATATTTATTTACAATTTGTACTTTGTCCCAACTTTTTTGGAATTGGGGTTGTACTTAAGTATTGATGATTTACTGTCTCCAGGTAAAAATATTTGAACTTGCTTCAACATTAGTTTGGAATTTTACTAATTAATGACACCAACATGTTAATTCAGGTTTAAATTAATTGCAATATATATATATATATATATATATATATATATATAGGGTGTCACGGTGGTGTAGTGGTTAGCGCTGTCGCCTCACAGCAAGAAGGTCTGGGTTCGAGCCCCGTGGCCGGCGAGGGCCTTTCTGTGCGGAGTTTGCATGTTCTCCCCGTGTCCGCGTGGGTTTCCTCCGGGTGCTCCGGTTTCCCCCACAGTCCAAAGACATGCAGGTTAGGTTAACTGGTGACTCTAAATTGACCGTAGGTGTGAATGTGAGTGTGAATGGTTGTCTGTGTCTATGTGTCAGCCCTGTGATGACCTGGCGACTTGTCCAGGGTGAACCCCGCCTTTCACCCGTAGTCAGCTGGGATAGGCTCCAGCTTGCCTGCGACCCTGTAGAACAGGATAAAGCGGCTACAGATAATGAGATGAGATGGAAACCTTTTGAATTTGTTCCTGTACGTGCCACAATACAAGAGTTTTTCTCAGTCACAAGCTAATCTGAAAATAAAACGGATTATAAATCTCTTTTAAACCAGCTCCGAATCAGATAAAATGATAATTGCGTATTTTACAGTCTGTGTATTTGGCTAGCAGTGTACACTCTCCGTCCACTTTAATAGGAACTTGTTCTTGGTTCTAAGATCCCTGTTCTTGGCTGCAGGAGCGGAACCCAATGTGTTCTTCTCTTTTTGTTGCATTCTGAGATGCTTTTCTGCTCACCACAGTTGTAAAGAGTGATTATAAGAGTTACTATATCCTTCCTGGCAAAAAAGCTCGAACCACCTCGAATCTGTCCATTTTCCTCTGAACTCTCTTATCAACAAGGCGTTTGTTTCCACCCACAGAACCCGTCCGTCTGGCTCAAACCGATACCCATGCCACAGTGAAAGAAAGTCACACTTCACTGTGAAATCACAATGTTTCCCATTCTGATGTTTCTGTGAACATTAACTGAAGCTCTTGATTTGTATCTGTGTGATTGTGCTGCTGTCGAGGGATCGGCTGATTACAGAACTGCAGAAAACAACTGCAGGTGGGTGGATGGGTGTTCCTAATAAAGTGGCCAGTGAGTGTATATTGCTAATTGTATTATTATTAATGCAAACCAGTGCTAGCTGCATCATTTGCACTTATTAAATCGGAAGTGAACAGTGTAAAATATTGATGTTTCTGTGTGTAATAAACATTTACACCAGAATTAAACGATGCGATTGTGTATACCGAAACAAGGAAGCACAAGTTTGCATACTGAAGTTAGTTTGCATCGAGCTAATGTTACAGTTACAGTCACTAACAATAGGTCCATAGACACCATATTAAAGGCCGATTTACACTCCTGAACCTGGTTACGTATTTATACCATCATACATGTCAACCTTTGGTCAATCAAACCTGTATAACCAACCTCCAAAATCCGTATTTCCCTCATAAAATCCGTATAAGATGCAAATTAAAATAATTTACCTAAAATTTGGATGATAATTAACAATGATATATCCAAGTTACTTTTTATTCAATATTAATAACAATAAACCTTCAGAATGAATACAAAGCTCCAATGTTCGACAAAAACACAGTGTCACTCTAATGTTCTGAATTGTACTCCATGACAGCTTTTTTTAGCACACTGCACCAATAACTCACTAGGCTGCATGTCACAGCAAGTGTCTGTGTTGATCTTACACTGCAGTAGGCCAGGTCAGTGTGTCTGCATTCAGGGAGAAACCTACCGCTGTATTGTGTTTTGAATTTCTTTGCTGGAGCGCCCATTCAGAATCTTTTCAGTCGCTACTGAAAGTCGCTCGGAAATACGGAAATACGCTTTTCAAACAAAATGTTACTTCCTGGTTGGCGGGATTCTCGCAATGCGGTGTGCGCATGATCAGAAGTGGAACGAAGTCTCACTACCACAAGATAACGCGCGATTTCATAAGACTCTTTACTGGCTGTCTGTGGTGTACAGTACGTTTGTAAATGTTATGCGCTCTTTCATCATCATGGGAATTGATTATAGCTCTAAATAAATATTGAAGTTTTTTTAAAGAATCCGTATAACTTTATTTATACGCCCGTATACTACATTTATTGAATCAAATCCGTATAAAATACGGACATTCTGTATAGGTTGACATGTATGTACCGGTACCATACGTGCACGTCCGGTGGGCGTCTCCCCTAGGAGAGTGAATCTACTCAGTTCACAAAATTGAAGAAGAGCGAAAAACCAACGAGAGCTCCATGTTCCTCTGTAGGAATAACAAACAGAAAATAATATGGACAAAATGTTGTTTTGAAATAAATTTACTGGAAAAAAAAACTTGCGTGATTAATTAGAAACCACGTGAAGTCTCATTGAAAGCATTTCAGTTCATCTCATCTGTATTCAGCAGGATGCATGTACACCAGCTAGCTACAGTATTAACATTTTCCTGATCACGCAGAGATGTCCACATGCACCAGCGACTGGTGGTTTTCTCCGCCTACACAGACGGTCCGCATTGGCTACTCGATCCCAGGAAAAAAAAAAAAAAAACTTGCATTTCAATGTTCAAGTGATTTATATCATCTCCGCTGCCCGTAATTTGCTGCAAATCCAATTATTCCACCACGAAATTGTCTTTGATTGGGGTCTAGCATGACAGGAAGTGATGCCATATTTGTTGATTGATTCTCGTGCTCTGATTGGCTGAGCCGGACAATGTGACCATGCTGTAGTTATGTTACAAAGCCAGGCAGCATACTACAGAGGGGAACTGAGAAAGCCAAGCCCACACACATCTGGAGGGAAATTTCATATATTTTTTATTTTTATTTATTTTATATATAAATAAAATACATATTTTGTGAGTATTTTACAGGGAAATCGTCTGTAATTTATTAGCTGAGAATGAACCAGAAACCACCAGAAGGCATGTAAATTTCAAATTTTTCTTGGCCAGGGCATGAATATACACACACACATACACACACACACACACACACACACACACCAGCATTAGTGTGCCACAAATTCCAGAGCCGCCTCTTTTTTTTTTTTTTTTTTAGCCTGTTACTTCAGATTTTCTGGAGAAACCTGTCAGGTAACACTTACAGTAAGTTCAGATCAGTTTTTAATCTAGTTGGAACTTGTGCTTAATCAGAGTGTGTTTGTCATTTCACAACAACTAAAAGACTGAGGCAGTGCTATCATCTGTTTGTTAACCTCCGTTAATGTCAGGATGAATATTTAAGCTATCGATACAGAGAGGACGGTTTGTTTTTATCTCTGCCAATTTTAGTGGAGGAGGTTATATTATTGTCTCCATTCATTTGTTTTTGTTCAAAGAATCACTTTGTTCGTTTTGTTTGTTGGTTGGAGTATGCGAGGTGTATGCGAGGTCAATGCGAGGGTGTTGCTGTGGAATTCCAGGTATTTGTGAGGGAGTTATACACGGAGGTGACTGAGGTGCTCCAGGTGGTTGTGAGGCAGTTATGCAAAAATGCGAAAGAAAGAAAGAAAGAAAGAAAGAAAGAAAGAAAGAAAGAAAGAAAGAAAGAAAGAACATGAAAATATTAAATAAATAAATAAAATGAAAAGAATGAGAAGGAAAAAGAGAGAAACTGTAAGAACGACAAGATGTAAACACAAGAAAGAAAGAAAGAAAGAAAGAAAGAAAGAAAGAAAGAAAGAAAGAAAGAAAGAAAATGTAAAATGAAGAAAGCAAGAGTAAAATATCCAAAGAAATAAACAGATAATTTAAAAAAAATAATTTGTTCATTTATAAAGTGATATATTGGGAAAATGAGAAGGAAAAAAAGTAAGAACGATGGCGTAAAAGACAATAAAAATAGTAAGATGAACAAAGAAAGAAAAGCCAAAACAGTAAAAGGAAATAAATAAATAAATAAGAAATTGTCAAAATATGTGAAATGAAAGAAAGAAAGAAAGAAAGAAAGAAAGAAAGAAAGAAAGAAAGAAAGAAAAGGCAGAGTAAGAATGACAGTAAAGAGAGAAAATAAATAAAGGAAATGCAAAATGAATGAAAAACAAACAGATAGATAGATAGATAGATAGATAGATAGATAGATAGATAGATAGATAGATAGATAGATAGATAGATAGATAGATAGGAAAGATGATAAAGAAAAAGAGAAAAAGTAAGCATGACAGTACGTAAATACAAGAAGAAAGAAAGACAGGAAGACAAAGAAAGAAAGAAAATGTATCATGAAGGAAAAAAATAGGTAACTAAATAAATAAATCGGAAAATAAAAAATAAAAATAGAAAAAGTAAGAATGACAGAGTAAATGCAATAAGAAAGAATGAAAGAACGAAAAAGAAAGAAAGAAAATATACATTTAAAATTAATGCAAGAAATACAAACAAATAAACAGATAAGTAAATTAAGAAATTAATTAATTAATTGATAAAGGTATAACTTAGGAAAAGTGATATGGAAAAAGAGAGAAAAAAATGACAATGACAGTAAAAGACAAAAAAAAAAAGTAAAGCCTCACTCACAACCCGGCGTAAGTGTTTTGGACACGCACGGGTCGCAGGGTTTGGGAGCTCGCAGCCGTGCCGCAGGGTTGCGGTGAACCCGGGGGAAAGTTTGGGAGAGGAGTCCGGGCAAAGTACTTGCCAAGTACAGGCTGCACACCTGACTTCGTCTAGGTGTGGGAAAAATTGCGCCGTTAGCCCGTGGAAAGCGTGTGTCTGACGCACGTGATCAGTGTGTGTTCAGTGAGTGTGAAGTGTGTGTGACGCATGTGATTAGCACGTTACAATCACTCATAACTTGCGTGTTATGCAAGCCAGGAGTGGGAATAAAACCAGTGTGTCTGCAGCATTCTGCATCTGTCTTTCGACTGAAAAACATGGGATATTTTGTGGGAAAAAAAAAATCAGTTTAAATTTTAGAAAATGGGACCCAAGAAGAAGCGAGCAAAAGTGAAGTAACCCAGCCTGAAACAGCAGAGCGGGACGAGGAGGAAGAATTTGCACAGACAGAGCGAAGTTTGCCTTCAAGCCGGCAGAAGGCGCAACCGCCCGCCAGAGGGATTTCCACAGGTAAATACGCATGCTTTAAATGTCCCATGGCATGAAATTTTCACTTTCTGAGGTTTTTTAACGTTAAAATGAGTTCCACTGACCTTCTTAAGTCACCCCAGTGGCTAGAAATTTCATAATGTGTAAACCAAACTATGCCCAACATTTGAGAATGGCGCGTCAAAACGGCACGTTGATAAACTCTTCCCTTTACTACGTCAGCAAGGGAGATGATCCCCATGCCCCCCCTCTGGATTCCCACCCACTGTATGGATTGTCCCGCCCAGTTGTAGTGAGGAGACCATAGAGGGAGGACACAACAACATGGCATCACCTAAGCGAGCGAAACATGGAAGTTGCGCTGTACATGGATGTGACAACACAGAAAGGAGTCTGTTTTTACTGCCGACGGGAGAGCCCCTGAAGACGCAGTGGCTTAATTTTATTTACTTCAATAATATGCCGTCGAGTCTACCTAAGACGGTGTATGTTTGTCGGAAGCATTTTCCTGAGGAATGTTTCCACAACTTGGGACAGTACAGGGCAGGTTTTGCACATCAACTGTCACTGAAGCCTGGGTCCGTACCAAGCATCCCTGCCGCATCAGCAACAAACACCGAACAAGTAAGTGTATAACTGTTAAGTCGTTTTGCCGTATTTTAAAATCGGTGCCACGTTAGCCTTGCAATGGCTACATTAGCTGTGCAGCTAACCGCTTCCTGCAGTTAACCAGGTACTCTGCGCTACAAAACCAAAAAGCATGCAGCATGCTCTGTTATAATAGCCAATCAAAACAGTTTTTACAAAGACACCCACATTCTTTTTTTTAAGTCACTCGTTCATTTTATTTGTTTGTTTGTTCAGTTAAAACCGAAACATTTGTTGAATTTATTTTATTTCCTCACGTCGCACCTTAATGACGTCAGCGTGGTATTTTTCCCTTCGCGGTTTGTTCCTTCTCTCTCGCCATAGTAAGACACCCACATCCGCTTGTTCTGACCCACTGGAGGTAGCGTCACAGTGCTGTTAGCCAATCAGAGGTAACACGTTTACATGTCTTGAATATTAATAAGACCCGCCCCCACCCTCTACCCTTCCCTGCCTCCTGCTTCTCATTAGCAAAACGACACACTGGGAAAAGCGCTGAAATGGGGCTTTCTCCCAGGAGGCTATATCTACGTGCCGAGGGTTCATTTCGAGAAAGGCTGCGGATATAACATCCGGAAGCCTCCACGAGCCCGTTTAAAGCATCAACAAACCACCATGCCATGGGACCTTTAAACATTCATTTCAGTATCTATATGCTTATGTAATTAATATTATATATGCTGATCGTCATATGTTTCAGCTAACGACGCCCAGAAGTGAGGACATTGCAATCCCATCATCGCTGTCAGGCCATTGTGCCATGCTCATTGATGAGGACATCCCGACACCCCATCCCACCACTCAGCAGGAGCAGGACAGCAGCTCAGAGTCAAAATGTGTTTCAGCGCTCAAACTGTTGGGCTATTTAGTTGGGATTTTTTACAATGTAATAAAATGCGTTATTCCCTTATACTCATTTTATTATTTGATGTTTGCATCGTAAATTAACATATACTCAAATAAAAACAGCAAATGAGATGGTCTTCTTCCTTTCTACAATGCTACACGCTCGGTTCCTTGGTTCCTCCCCCAATATACCGTATATACCCAGAGTCTTGCCCCTTGTGTCGCGTGCAGGTCGCGTACACTGCATAAACGCCACACATAGGGGTAGAAAGTGAGATGCACTTCTGTCTTGCGGGACACACAAATAGCAAATGTGGATACTTGTGTAGTATTTCTGAGGCACGTCACTCGTACAATGACCGTGCATCACTCATGCGTCTTACTGTCATCGCAAAAAGCCGCACTGCTGACTTGGTTCAGGCGTACAAAAGGAGTACGGGTCCTGTACATACTGTATGCTTTCTTGATTTGTCGCAAGACCCGTAGAATTTGCATGCGCAGGACCAAAAGTCTCCACGGGCAGTCTGCAACCTTCTACAGTGCTGAACACATGCAAGTATCGCGCAAGTCTCAAGCATGGTTTTGCCAAATTTTTTACCGTAGACCGCCCGCCGCAGCACGTACGGTACGGCGGGTTGTGAGTGAGGCTTAAAATGAACAAAGAAATAAAAGCCAATGAAACAAAAGTGAAATGAAAGAGAGAAATAAATAAAGAAAGGAAATGTTAAAAACATTGAGAAAAATATGAAAGTGTCAGACAAAACTATCATGATTTTTTTTAACCTCAAGGCCAGAACTTTATTGGAAGAGGTTGTACAGTATTTTTGTCTTTGTTCATTTGTTTGTTCCCAATGTAACCCAAAAAGTAGTGAATGGATTTGGATGAAATTTGGAGGAAAGATGATCCATGGGCCACAGAAGAAGTGATTAGATTTTGATGCAAATCCAGATATGTGGCTTGGTGGAGGTATTCACTGTACCGCATGCCCTTCTAGTTAATGCTTCAAAGATGCATCCAAAACTGTGTACACTGATAAACTCACAGAGCCTAATCTAGGGTGTGTAATACGCAATAATATGCGTTTTTTATCTGTCTGTCGCACATCCACTTTTTGGGCGCGAGAGTGATATCGCGTATCTATTCATTTTGTCGCGCATTTATAAGTAGAGAGCGTGTAGTCGCGTTTTACTGAATCTTGTGCGTATCAATTTGTCAGCACCAGCTAGCAAGCACTGCGGTAAATGTAGCGTTGTCTCATCTCATCTCATCTCATCTCATTATCTCTAGCCGCTTTATCCTTCTACAGGGTCGCAGGCAAGCTGGAGCCTATCCCAGCTGACTACGGGCGAAAGGCGGGGTACACCCTGGACAAGTCGCCAGGTCATCACAGGGCTGACACATAGACACAGACAACCATTCACACTCACATTCACACCTACGCTCAATTTAGAGTCACCAGTTAACCTAACCTGCATGTCTTTGGACTGTGGGGGAAACCGGAGCACCCGGAGGAAACCCATGCGGACACGGGGAGAACATGCAAACTCTGCACAGAAAGGCCCTCGCCGGCCACGGGGCTCGAACCCGGACCTTCTTGCTGTGAGGCGACAGCGCTAACCACTACACCACCGTGCCGCCTCATTACACAACCCGATACAAGATATTATGAAATAGATTTAATCTGTTCTTGTATAATGGTAGGCAGGGCTTTGAACCAGAATTTTTTTCCTATTGGTTCGTTCCGAACAGAAACGGAATTTTAACATTTCCGGTATTGGGTTCCACCATTAAAGAGACGTTCCCGAACCGGTTAGAACAAAAAAATTTAGTTCCCGGTACAGTTAATTACGTCCCCTGTCAGCTGTTTAACAAATGGCTATAAAATTATGTCTCTGTCTCATCCAACTTAAGCCAAATGTAGGCTAATTCTATTACAACCTTCATTAAATAAGACAAGAAATAATTCAAAACTATTATTATTTCAAATGTTGGCGATTTGGATTCTCAGTATGTCTTCCCATCTACACAAACAGAAAAAGTGCCAAAAATGAAAGATAATTTGTTTAGTGTGTTACCAAAGGCTAGTCAGGCCCTATAGAGGGCTACCGCATGACGTCACCGCGCCACGAGATTTTGTTAGGCGCCATATTGGAAGACCAAGCACACATCTATGCAAGTACATACATACATAAAACAAACTACACCTGAAATGTAGCCAGGGCCGGTTCTGCCCTAATCTGGACCCGGGTGCAACATCGCGCAAACCCCCCCCCCAAAAAAAAAAAAAACAGTCTAAATCAGGACAACCATCACATAACTATAACTATAAACATTTATATCAACTATTTTAACTAAATGGGCTATAATAAATAAGCCTGCAGGCAGCCACGGTGGGCTGCCTCAGAAAAGTAACCATTCAATGACACAACTGAAAGCCTGCAGCCACGGCGGGCTGCCTCAGAAAAGTAACCATTTGTCCTACCTTACAACTCGTTTTGCCTTTTCTGCCTCCTTTTTTGTATTTTCAACCCTCCGTTTATTTTCTTTCCTTTTCTGAAAACCCGATTTGTGTCCAGACATTTTGTTCTGCTACCAACGAACTAACTCATCAGGTCTCGTCTCTCGAGCCCGCGATGATTCCCGTGGGAAGGGCAACAATTGATACATTTTTACAAACAGCCAATAGGGAGGTTGCAACGTTCAGGCTCTTCTTTGCTCAGACACTCAGTAATGCACTTACTCACTTATTATCACGTGGAGACGTGATAGTAGTCCACCCTCCCGCTCTCTCCATTCAGTCAGTGAACATCACACAGGAAGTGAACCCCAGCGGGTCATAGAAACTTGCGCAGGAGGAGAATGACTTTTTTATTTGTAGGCTACGGAAACTTTGAGGAATTAAATAAAAACCAGTATTAACCGGTTACCATTATTTTTAATAAGCGTTTCTGTTCCGGAACATAAAAAATAATAAAGTTTCTGGTTTCGTTTCTGTTCCATGTGAAATAGAAAAAGTTCCCGGTTTTCGTTTTCGTTCCTTGAACCGGTTCAAAGCCCTGATGATAGGTACTGTAACATTACTGTAAATAATAAGAGATTATCATGATAATATACTGTTTAGGAAGTCTGAATTTTGGGATTATCTCTAGCAGGGATTTTTCTAGAAAAATTTAGTATGAGGGTGCTCACCATGGCGAGGGAGCAAAGTGACGGGGTGCCGGTTGTCCGTCCCCCCCTCCGCCGTGCAAAGCCTTTGAAAATTTGAGGCTACAATGGGACATTCTGAGGCTATCTGAGAGGGAAATTGTAACAAATTGTTTGTCAACATTGAAAAAGAAAGAAGTAATCTTCTTCTGCCCCGGACAGTCTTTGGCTTTCTTCCGCTTCGTGCCGCAGGATGACATCTTTAAATGCCCAAGTGTCAACAAAAACAACTCGAACTACTTCTGTCAAAAGCTCCCACGCCGGTGGGTGAAAGGTCATTCAGTCTCGAGAAATCTCGCTCTACAAGTCAGCTGACCTTGTATGTAACCCATGTCAAATCTCGCGAGAGCAGCCGCGACAAGTAAACAAACAACATGGCGCCTCGATCTGGAAAACGCCAATTCGGATTGTTTTTGCACCGTCTGGCGGTGTATCTACTATGATTGGAATATTTTTGGAGTAATTATAACGTATTTGATGATCAGACACATTGTCACGCGGTGTTGCTGGGATGTTTTCACGGAGAAAAGATCGTTTTGAGAAAGATTGCATGTTGTGCAGTAGCATACAAGTGCATGGCCTAAGTGTGACTTGGGGTTCAATCAGGGCGCACTCCGAGAGTAAGGGCCTCTACATGCTCTTGCGACAAGGCTTTCGCAGATAGCTTTTCGCAGACAGTTGTAATTTATCGTTGAGCGGGGAGTAATAGGCGTGCGCGATGTTATTCACCACCACAACGCAAGGGGGCGCGAAGTCACGAAATCGCTAGGAGTAGTTGGTGGGTGTGGTTAGTGGAGTGTTTATCCTCCGGTTACTTATAATGACTAGAACTGGAGTCGTATAGATGTACGTACTTCCTCACTTCCTCGATCAACCGCTCTTCGTGCTGCCCCATCTTCGCTCGTGTTTTTAAAAATGGCGGTCGTGAAAACAAACCAAACCGGGAAAGTAGGGAAGCGGAAGTGCGTGTACAGAGGATGTAGAGTGGACCAATCAGAGCCCTCTTGTCTGCGATGCTGTCTGCGAGGCTTCTGCGGTGGTCACAATTTTTGGGAGGTGCGCGCAGAGCGTCTGCGAAGGTGGGGGGGCTACGCAGACGCTATCTGCGACGCTATCTGCGAGGACTGGGTTGTCAGCATAAATTGGCCTTAAGAGGGCGCAGCACCCCTGTTCCCCGGTTTAGACGAAAACCTGATCTTTAGTCATCTATGTCAAAAACTAGTTTAAAGATAAGTTCTACATGAATGCTAGTTGTTTTTTTTTTGTTTGTTTGTTTTGTTTGGGAGTAATTTGTTTAATTCAGTTTAGTATTATGTTATTAATCATATTCAAATAGTAAAGGTGCTTAGTTGATATATAAGACATATATAAGTTTGTGTACAAATATGATCTTAGAGTAATTATATGACAGTGTGAAGACATACTAGGTCATTTGATTCTGATTGATGATGGTTTTTGAAGTTTGAATTTGATATTATTTTCCTAATGCCAATATACAATTAGTTTGATAATGTTTGGTATTATGTAAGTTTTATTTAAAATATTATGAAATATATTTAATCTGTTCTTGTGTAATTGTAGGTACTGTAAGATTGTAAATGATAGAGATTATATACTTGTTAGGAAGTCTGAATTTTGAGATTATCTCCAGTCATTTATGTCAAAATCTAGTTTAAACATAGGTAGATTGTTTAATGTTTTTCACTTTCATGAAAGGTGGTCTGAACAAAACAAATATGATAGCATTTTTAAATATTTGATAGTGATTTTATTTTATTCAGAAAGTCAGATTTTTCATCTTATTATTAATTAATAGTGGCAAGACTACATGGATTTTAGACTTAACTATATCAAATGATGTAATATTAACCTAGTCATATTTGATATGCAACATTATACTACTGGTGGTCAAATTGGTAAAAATAGGCTAGTCACATGATTTATAGTAAAACAGTAACCTAGTCATATAACAGAAAACTAGTCATATTTGTAAGGTTTTGCAGTATATAATTCTTCATATAGTTTTTGATCTAAAATCTTTACATTTTTAAAGTTCAGATCTGATCATAATGTTTGTGCAATACTATAAACTGTGGATACGTGTTTACTGATATGGTTTTCATATCACTGTATTAAAGGATACAGTATGTACCGGTATAGTGCCATAATTATGATATTATATAGATTAACATCTGATATGAATGTTTGTTACATGTATTTAGTTTTATTAATAAAACTGTTCTGTTTCTAGATGTACTCTTGAAAATATCTACCAATGTATTATTTTTCTGTCCCCACTAACTGGAACAAATGAGGGATATTTTTACCCATGTTAATATTTTCTGTCCCCTGTTTCTACAACTAGTGAGGGATCTGTCCCCTGTTTTCAGATTCCTAGATTAGTCAAGTCAAGTCAAGTCAAGTGCTTTTATTTGTCACATACATTTTACATGTAGTGAAATGTTAAAGGGGTCATCATTCATCTCATCTCATTATCTCTAGCCGCTTTATCCTTCTACAGGGTCGCAGGCAAGCTGGAGCCTATCCCAGCTGACTATGGGCGAAAGGCGGGGTACACCCTGGACAAGTCGCCAGGTCATCACAGGGCTGACACATAGACACAGACAACCATTCACACTCACATTCACACCTACGGTCAATTTAGAGTCACCAGTTAACCTAACCTGCATGTCTTTGGACTGTGGGGGAAACCGGAGCACCCGGAGGAAACCCACGCGGACACGGGGAGAACATGCAAGAACATTCTCCACACAGAAAGGCCCTCGCCGGCCACGGGGCTCGAACCCAGGACCTTCTTGCTGTGAGGCGACAGCGCTAACCACTATAAGGGGTCATCAGCTCCGCATATAAATAAATAAATAAATAAATAAATAAGAATAAAAACAACATATGCAAATAAGTAACCGCACTAGAAAAGTAAAAGATGACTCCTGAAGCATGACATGTAAAAAATAAGTCTAAAATACTAATGAGTAAGTTAAAATAGCGTGGGGATAACAACAAGATAAAAAAATGTGCACAGTTAGAAAGAGGAAAATGAGTCCTCTAACACTGATATAAAAACTGTAGTAAAAGGGATTATTTAAAATGTACTGAGTTTAGCAGTCTAACTGCCTGTGGATAAAAACTCTTCCTCAGTCTCTCTGTTCGTGCATGGAGACTTCGTAGTCGTCTGCCCGAATTCAGCAGGGTGAAGAGGTTAGAGTTTGGGTGTGAGGCATCCCGCATGATTTTCCTGGCCCTAGCTCCCACCCTCTTTGTGTATATGTCCATCAGACTCGGTAGGGGGGCTCTGATTGTCCGTTCCGCAGAGTGCACCACTCTCTGCAGTGCTTTCTGGACACATGCTGTACAGTTCCCAAACCAGGCCGTAATACAGCCTGTTAGGACACTCTCCACCGCTGAGGAGTAAAATGTGGTCAAGATGGAAGGGGAGACCTTAAACTTCCTCAGTCGACGGAGAAAGTACAGCCGCTGCCTGGATTTCGCTGTGAGGTGTTGTGTTTGTAGTGACCAGGAGAGGTTCTCAGTCAGATGTACCCCCAGGTACTTGAAGCTGGGGACCCTCTCCACAGGCTCCCCACTAATGGTGAGTGGTGTATATGTCCTGCTCTGCACCTTCCTGAAGTCCACTACCATTTCCTTTGTCTTGCTGACATTCAGGGCCAAGTTGTTGGACTGGCACCACAGTGCTAGGTCAGCCACCTCCTTCAGGTAAGCCTGCTCGTTTTTTTGTGAGATGAGACCCAGCACCACGGTGTCGTCAGCAAATTTGATGATGGAAGTGGAACTGCTGGTGGTTGTGCAGTCGTGTGTGTAGATGTTATAGAGCAATGGACTTAAAACACAACCCTGGGGCGAGCCAATGTTGAGGGTCAACTTCCCTGAAGTGACACCCCCCCTATTCTGACCACTTGGGGGCGATCCGTGAGGAAGCTGAGCACCCAATTGCACAACTGGGTGTTAAATCCCAGCGCCCTCATCTTATCAGCCAGGCGAAGGGGGATTATGGTGTTAAATGCTGAACTATAATCTATGAACAGCATTCTCACATAATTTCCCCTCCCCTCATCCAGATGGACCAATGTAGTGTGCAGTAGGCTTGAGATGGCATCGTCCCTACTTCTGTTTGCTCTGTAGGCAAATTGGTGAGGATCAAAAGAACTGGGCAGGGTGTGGCATATGTGTTTTTTCACAAGCTTCTCAAAGCACTTCATTACCGCTGATGTAAGGGCCACTGGGCGGTAGTCATTCAGGCCTGCTGGCTTGCTGTTCTTAGGCACAGGAACAATGATTGATTTTTTAAAGCAAGATGGAACCACGGCTTCAGCCAGTGACATATTGAAGATCTCAGCATAAACAGGGGCTAGCTGATCAGCGCAGGATCTCAGAATCCTGCCAGGGATCTGATCGGGGCCTGTTGCTTTCCTCCCATTTACGCCTCTGAACACTCCCCTCACATCACTCTCACTGATAATGAAAGGAGGCGTCCCGTTACCACTAGACTTTTCAGTCACAGCTACCATGGGGTTAGCAAGGTCAAAGCGAGCATAGAATGTATTTAGCTCATCAGCAAGTGAGGGGTCAGAGCTATGCATGAAGGTGGGCTTGTTTTTAAAATCTGTCATGACCCGAAGGCCCTTCCACACACTGGCAGGATCACCAGCCTGGAAGTCAGCTTCCACTCTGTCCTTGTAGCGGAGCTTTGCAGCCCTCACAGTCCTCCTTAGGCCATAAACTGCTTCTTTATAGCCTGTCATGTCCCCTGATAGAATGCCAGCCTTGTATGAAGCAGTTCGAGCTGAAAGTGCTTTCCTCACAGTTTTATCTACCCAGGGTTTCTGATTTGGGTAAATTTTTATTTTGACAGTTTGTATGATGTCATTGATAAGGAAGTAAATGTAGCTCCCAACCGCGTCCACATATTCACTGATGTCATTTGAAGATACCCGGAAAATCTCCCAATCCGTGTTCTCTAGCGCGTCTTGAAGCAACATTTCTGATTGGGGGCGGCACAGTGGTGTAGTGGTTAGCGCTGTCGCCTCACAGCAAGAAGGTCCTGGGTTCGAGCCCCGGGGCCGGCGAGGGCCTTTCTGTGTGAAGTTTGCATGTTCTCCCCGTGTCCGCGTGGGTTTCCTCCGGGTGCTCCGGTTTCCCCCACAGTCCAAAGACATGCAGGTTAGGTTAACTGGTGACTCTAAATTGAGCGTAGGTGTGAATGTGAGTGTGAATGGTTGTCTGTGTCTATGTGTCAGCCCTGTGATGACCTGGCGACTTGTCCAGGGTGTACCCCGCCTTTCGCCCGTAGTCAGCTGGGATAGGCTCCAGCTTGCCTGCAACCCTGTAGAACAGGATAAAGCGGCTAGAGATAATGAGATGAGATGAGATTTCTGATTGGTCAGTCCAACGTTGTACTGCTTTCGTCATTGGCGCTTCCTGCAAGATCTTGTGTTTATATTTTGGTACTAGGAAAACCGCAACATGGTCGGACTTGTCAAAAGCGGGCATTGGAAGGGCTTTATAACAGTCTAAAAACGGAGTATAGCAGTGATCAAGGATGTTATCACCCCTCGTTGGAAAGTGGATGTGTTGCTTGAATTCTGGCAGACCGCGGGAAAGTTTAGCCTTATTGAAGTCACCGAGGACGATGAAGGCAGCCCCAGGGTGACGATGCTGTTGTTTATTTATAACCTCCTGTAGCTCAGATATGGCGACATCAGTGCTTGCACTTGGGGGGATATAAACTGCAGTCATAATAACTGCTGTGAAATCACGGGGCAGGAAGTGTGGTCTGCATAAGATAGACAAGTGTTCCTGATTAGGAGTACAGGCATTGGAGAGAACAGTGATGTTCCTCGGCTCACACCACCTGTTATTGGTCATAAAACAAACTCCCCCGCCCTTGGATTTCCCGGACTCCTCGGTTCTGTCCATGCGAAGGATGGAAAAGTGGTCGGCAGGCATGATTGAGTGATCCGGTATTGAAGATGACAGCCAGGATTCAGTAAAACACAGAACATTGCAGTCCCTGATGTCCCGCTGGAAGGCGATCCTTGCTCTCAAGTCGTCCAGCTTGTTCACTAACGACTGGACATTAGCTAGCAGGATACTGGGCAGAGGTGGACGGTTTGCCTTACTTCTCAGTCGATTTCGGATGCCTGCTCGTCTGCCCCTGTGTTTCTTGGTCCGACGCTTGGGCCTACTTGCGTCTTGAGTCCCATCACTGTGCCGGAGTATCTCAGGTGGAAACGCCGTGTTGTTGTCAAAGGGCATGTCGCCAGGTAAGCACTGGTTTCTAATTTCTAGAAGTGTCCCGCGATCGTATGTAATCATACTTAAAACTGGTCAGTGAAAACTTAAAAACGGTAAAAACAAAAAAGATAAGGTTAGATAAAGTTAAAATCTACAGAGCGACCCCGACGGCGTCTGGACGCAGCCGCGCCATCTAGTGTTTTAGAGCTCATTAAGGCCTTATTGACATCACGTTTAGGTTTAGATTAGGCTCTGAACTCATGAGATATCACAACTTAAAGTGCCATTCCACCATTGGATGTATTCTTTGGCATAAAATACAATATATTTTATGACAACATGACTAGACAGAGAAATCTTTTAGCTTCAAAATGATATATCAAACATAATTTTTTGACAACGACAAGTATATTAATTTTGCGACCAAAGTCACCTACCCTTTTAATTTCCGTGCGGTAGTGAAACGTGATGTCATCGGCAGGTTCCCCTTCTTGTGTACCACGTGTCGGTCTATTTTTAGACCAGGAAACCCCCAAAGTGAGAGAGTCATTTCTCCTCGTATATGGGGGCCAAAAAAATTGCGAAAAATTTTGAGTTAATCTTTCAGTTAGCTAGATTTATTGGTATTAGCTAGATTTATTGGTATTATTTTTATCGCGTTCTATCCGCCATTGCTGATATGTGCCACGTCACACGTCACATGGTACACAAGAAGGGGAACCTGCCGATGACATCACGCGCGGAAATTAAAAGGGTAGGTGACTTTGGTCGCAAAATTAATATACTTGTCGTTGTCAAAAAATTATGTTTGACATATCATTTTGAAGCTAAAAGATTTCTCTATCTAGTGATACCATTTATATATGTTGTCAAAATATATTGTATTTTATGCCAAAGAATGCATCCAATGGTGGAATGGCACTTTAAAGTACAGCATGGACAACTTCCTGAACCTGATATGAAAATAGTAGACATTGATATGCAGCTCCAACCCATAGCATTACATTCATTTAGCGGATGCTCTTATCCAGAGCGACGTACAGTTAGGGGTTTGGTGCCTTACTCAAGCCATTCCTGCTGGTCCAGGGAATCAAACCAGCAACCTTTTGGTCCCAAAGCTGCTTCTCTAACCATCAGGTCATGGCTTCCCCCACCGTGTTCTTCTTAAGAAGGGGAAAACAGACTCTGAGCAATTTGTCACACGTGGCTTGCTCTTAAAGATTTATGTCAAAACACTGATCGATGACTGGTGAAAGTTTTCTCTCTGCACCTCATCTATATAAATAGAGATATTCCCTTGATTTTGAACTCTAAGTGAATTTTCTTCATTCCGTCTCGACCCTTCTCATGCATGCAGTGCTCTCCGGCGCTCATATTTCATGCACAGAGAACATCATTTCCCCTGACAAATGACAAATAACTCGCTGAACAACTCGTGTGCCATCAGGATTCAGGAGGAAAAAAAAAAATCAAGAAAGCCAGAACTATACTGATTTTCACATCTTCACACAGACACCTTTTATTTTATTTCATCTGAATTTGAAATGTTTAGATATTATTCAGAGACAGAACTAAGGCTTTAGTAGTGCTCTGGTTTAACAAAAGATATCTCAAAGATCTCAAAAGGAACTGGGGAGCCATGAAGATGATCACATGCAGGAAATGTCTGCGCGTTATTTATCAAAGCCGTGTTGTGGATCGTGGAAAATTAATTTGCATTGTGATAGCCAGAAACTTCATTATCAGGTTCATACAGACTCCATTTTCAATCAAATTTAAAGGACAAAACACTCCTCGACATGATGTTAAGGGGAAATAATCAATAAGAAGGTGGTGTGATGAAGCAGACTGACTATTACCAACTCTAAACTAATTATGTTTCTATAATGGCACATCCTAATGTATTTTATTCCTCTTATCCCACAGCGATTTGTCAAGATTTTTAAAATCACTTTTTGTTAGTTACGTACATTCCTCCAGGAATCATTTTCTAAACAACCCAGTCAGGTTGAGACATGAACACCAGCTGGCTACTGTACAGAATTCTCTGGAGGCAGCGGCCCACGCAGTGGAACTTGTGAGAAGACGTGACTCAAGCAGTGTGAAAAATGACCTGAAGGACAAGAGACGGAACCTGAAAAGAGCCAACAATGTCGCCCTTGATCTCCAAACACAGAGAAGTGCTGTCTGAAATCCAGCAGCACCACGAGCAGCGTACTGGCTCTGAGATCACACTCATTCACATGCGAGCAGCCAAAAGAAACTACATACTGAAGGAAAATAAACAGGACCTGGAAAGAGCTGAAAGATGTAAAGTTGAAAAGAAAGAATGGTAAAAAGAACATTTAAAAGAAAGGGTGTTGTATGGAGGGGACTGAGGTGCTCCAGGTGGTTGTGAGAGTCATTCTGGAGTATGCGAGGTCAATGCGAGGGTGTTGCTGTGGAATTCCAGGTGGTTGTGAGGGAGTTATACACGGAGGTGACTGAGGTGCTCCAGGTGGTTGTGAGGCAGTTATGCAAAAGTGCTAAATAAATAAATAAATAAATAAATAAATAAAAGAACATGAAAATATAAAATAAATAAATAAAATGGGAAGAATGAGAAGGAAAAAGAGAGAAAGTGGAAGAACAACAAGGTGTAAACAAGAAAGAAAGAAACGAAAAAAATGTAAAACGAAGAAAGCAAGAGTAAAATATACAAACAAACAGATAAGTAAAAAAACTAATTTGTGAATTTATAAAGTGATATATTGGGAACATGATAAGAAAAAAAATAAGAATGATGGTGTAAAAGACAATAAAAAAGATAAAAGATGAACAAAGAAAGAAAAGTCAAAAGAATAAAAGAAGATAGATAGATAGATAGATAGATAGATAGA
Organism: Neoarius graeffei; assembly: GCF_027579695.1. Classification (NCBI taxonomy): domain Eukaryota; kingdom Metazoa; phylum Chordata; class Actinopteri; order Siluriformes; family Ariidae; genus Neoarius; species Neoarius graeffei. The sequence continues at coordinate 6,925,377 of NC_083576.1, read as the reverse complement.
TAGATAGATAGATAGATGTCAAACTATGTGAAATAAAAAAAGAAAGATAGATTGAAAAGGCAGAGAGTAAGGATGACAGTAAAGAGAGAAAATAAATTAAGAAAATGCAAAATGAAGGAAAAACAGACAGGCAGACAGGCAGACAGGCAGACAGACAGACAGACAGACAGATAGATAGATAGATAGATAGATAGATAGATAGATAGATAGATAGATAGATAGATAGATAGATAGGAAAAAATGACAAAGAAAAAGAGAAAAACTAAGAATGACAGAGTAAACACAAGAAGAAAGAAAGAAAGAAAGAAAGAAAGAAAGAAATTTAAAATGAAGGGAAAAAGGGGTAAATAAATAAATAAATTGGAAAATGACAAAGAAAAACAGAAAAAGTAAGAATGACAGAGTAAATACAATAAGAAAAAAATGAAAGAACAAGAAAGAAAGAAAGAAAGAAAGAAAGAAAGAAAGAAAGAAAGAAAATATAAATTCAAAATTAAAACAAGAGTAAGATATACAAACAAATAAACAGGTAAGTAAATTAATAAATAAATTAATTTATGGATAAAGTTATAACTTGGGAAAAGTGATAAGGAAAAAGAGAAAAAATAAGAATGACAGAGTAAAGGACAATAAAAAACAGTAAGCTGAACAAAGAAAGAAAAGCCAATCAAACAAAAGTGAAATGAAAGAGATAAAGAAAGAACATGTGAAATATATCGAGAAAAACAAGAAAGCGTCAATGTGTGAAAGAAAGAAAGAACGAATGGACCGAATCAGTATTAAATACGCAGTATGTAATGATTAGAATTTGGATCTGTGGAATTTTGTATGAATTGTAGATTGGTACATTCGGTGCAGACCAGCGTGTCCAAAATGAATAAAAAAAAAAAATCAATACTTCATTTCACTTCTGAAAAGTAGTAATAAATCATCTGATGGAAACTTTAACATGTAATAAGCACATGTTGGTTTCTTCACAGTAAACTCGCCAGTGTTAATATAACACTTAAAGAGTTCATTTCAACACTACCTCAGTGAACATATTGTCCCTAATTACAGAGCGTAAAATGTACACTGAACATGGAGTTACATTCCCAGAGTCAATTTTACTCTGGTAAGGGTTAATAGTTTACACGACACTACACCAAGAAGTGTCAATCAAGCTTTACACGATGTGAGAAGTAACACCCGTAGTGTTATTCACATTCAACACTGAAGAGTTAAGTGTTAAGAAATATCTTTTCCAGTGTTAAACCTACTTAACACGACATGTTGATTAAGAAATTACTCCAAAGAGTGTTGATTTTGAACTGACTGCTGCCAGTGTGACTACACATAGTGTTATGGCTCACTATGTAGAGCTATGACACAAAACTTAATATGTTTGCAGGGAAAAAAAACAAAAACAAAAGAACACAAACACAATTATATCCATAACTTAATACCAATTTATTCAAAGAAAACATGAAATATTGGCATTAAAAGTAAACATAAAATAACATGTAAAAGCTCCAATCTTATCACCGTCTCCATTATAAAAATATATATTTTCAGTTGAACGATGGAGAAAATCTCTTGGTCTATGTTAAACTGTATAATATTGACATTTCTCGCAGCCATTAAAATGTGTTTAAAGTGCATTTAAAACGCTACACACAGAATAATTTCAGCAATGTTCAACCTTGAACAAACTTTGGCATCACCTGGAAACAACTAACCAGTTCAAACCAAAATCTTCTGAGTGTGTCTGCTTTTGTTTGACAGGCATACAGGCGTTTTTCTCAACAAACACAGACAAATGGGGGTCTGCAAAACTCTCCTTTATGAAAACCTTCATTGCTAGTGGCAAAGATCTTGGTTGGAATCTATCGGTATGGTGCCAGATGACAGAAAAGTGTCTAAGGTTGAATAACAATAAATAACTTTTGCTTTAATAGAACAATCCACCCTCAGGAAACATCTCATCTCATCTCATTATCTCTAGCCGCTTTATCCTTCTACAGGGTCGCAGGCAAGCTGGAGCCTATCCCAGCTGACTACGGGTGAAAGGCGGGGTACACCCTGGACAAGTCGCCAGGTCATCACAGGGCTGACACATAGACACAGACAACCATTCACACTCACATTCACACCTACGCTCAATTTAGAGTCACCAGTTAACCTAACCTGCATGTCTTTGGACTGTGGGGGAAACCGGAGCACCCGGAGGAAACCCACGTGGACAACATGCAAACTCCGTACAGAAAGGCCCTCGCCGGCCACGGGGCTCGAACCCGGACCTTCTTGCTGAGAGGCGACAGCGCTAACCACTACACCACCGTGCCGCCTGGGCGAGGCTTTTCAGAGTAATTTTTTTTTTACACTGGAAGGTATTGTGCTCTAATCGGTGTAGAATTGTGCACCCACTGCTTCAATAATGCCGGTCGCTTGAGTGGAAAACTATGTAACGAAACTCCATCCTCTTTCCGACCGGAATTAACGTGGCAATCAAAAGCCGAGCACTGTGGCATCCTTCTCTTTCACATGGTATTGTCCAAAGTCGAAAAATATTTCTAGTACGCGCAAAAAGTTTAGATTTTCGAGATCGAATACAAGCCACCCGCCGGGACTCCTACTGTCATCACAGTGATCTGTTTGTAAACACTGTTTTCATGGGCTCAGTGACATCACAGATCAGAGCGAGGCCAAGATTCTGATTGGTTTATAGTTGCCCACAATCTCAAAATGGCTGACTCCTCCAACTTCGACTCCTCTGTGTCAATTCATGATTTCAAAGTTAAAAATATTTTTTCATGTTCGATATATAATGGAAATAATTAACGTATATGTTTTTCTCCTATTACACACCTGGTTTTGTGGAAAACCGGCGTTACCCTTTAACTCTGAGAGAGTCAATTTACCAACACTGGAAGTTATCTTGTTCAATTTTACTCTGTCCATTGTTGGAAGAACTCTGAAATAATTAAAATACTTTGACACTGCATATTTTACACTGACAAACTTACTGTGTTTCATGAGAGATTTTCTGAGTTATTGCGCATCCTGTGAAACCCCACTACCCAGGAAAGTAAATGACAGTTCATAGAGCCATTTACTCGCTTTCTTTCAACAAATAATCATACAGCGCTCACGGTATCCGACAGCGGCAGAGTGTGAGTACGTGTGGAGCTCTTCAGCCCGACTCAGAGATATTCTAAAAGCTTTTTCATTCCATTAGACCTGTGTAATTCACTCATTTAGTGTCTGTTGCTCTCCTCCTGTCGGTCCATGCACTTTTTTAGCACACACTATGACAGGGAAGATGAAGTCTTTGGACAGGAAGACGACACCTCTCCGGAACAAGAAGCACAACATCACCGAGGTGAAGAGTGGAAAATATTCAAAAACACCTTTGCTGTTTGAAAAAGAGAGAAAGATACAATATTTACTTGATGTGAATCTGGAACAGAGTCAGTTCTGCAAGCTTTCTTGATGAGACAGGTCAAAGGAGAAATACTGGCAGGAAGGCCACAGTAACTCAAATAATCACTCTTTACAACCACGTTGAGCAGAAAAGCATCGCAGAATGCACAACACGTCAAACCATGAGATGGATGGACGACAAGAACAGAAGACTACACTGGGTTTCATTCCGGTCAGGGGTCAACAGGAGTCTCAGGATACCAACCTGTCAAGGTCAAGGTTCACTGGATTGTGCATTCCGAGATGCTTTTCTGCTCACCTCGAATGTCAAGAGTGGTTAAACAAGATTAGCATTGACATTCAGTCAGCTTTGAACCAGGGTGCTAAGGGCATGCTTATTTATGAATTCTGAATTAAAAATAACCTTCAACGTCTCAATGGCTCGCTTTCCTCTTTCTCCCTCTAATCATGTGCTGGCAATAAAACAATTAAACGCAGATAATCCTACACTCCATGCATGAGTAATACATCATTAAATTCTGGTGATTGGATTGAACTGGCAACGTTTTCTCACTAGACCAGCCTTTCACAAAGCTGCTGGCACTGAAGAGTTTTCATATATCCATCTAAAAATCAAGAAAATGAAGGATTTACAGATTCACAAGACAGGGAAGTCATGGCCCGAAGGTTAAAGAAGCATTTTTGGGACCAAGAGGTCGCTGTTTCAATTCCCTACATCAGCAGGAATGGCTGAAATGCCCTTGAGCAAGGCACCTAACCCCTAACTGCTCCCCAGGCTGCTTTGGGTATGCCGTATGTCGCTCTGGATAAGAGCGTCTGCTAAATGTCATTAATGTAAAGTAATGGAATGTTACTTGTGAACACAATCGGAACCACACAACAAGCTTGCAGTACTTTAGTCCAGGACTCGGACATGAGTCTGACTTGTGCCCTAATTTTAAGGACTCGTGACTTGACTTGGACTCGTACATTAACTGCATTCGGACTCGTAAACTGGAGATGAGGACTCTGATTTTTTTCTTTATTGTTTGTAACATGCCAAAATAATTTGGCAGAAGATATTTATATTGATATCTATATCGATTTTTGCACTAATTTTGTGCAAGAGTGTCAAACCTGCATGCCTTGTCCCGTGCATCAGATAGACTCTCGGGTGGACTCCGGACTTCGTTCATGCCAAGCGGACTCTCGCGTGTGCTCTGTAAATGACTTGCACCTGCTCAGGATTAAGGTGCAATCAGCATGCCTATATAAAAACTGTGAAAACACATTGACTTTGTGAAGTATTGAGTTGCATTGCTGACACATTACCAAGCCTTATTTCCTTGTTTGTTTTCCTGATTTCCTGTTTCTCGTCTTGGATCCGGCCGAGTCTACGATAGCCATGTTCGTGCGTCACTCGGCCTATTGCCTGTTTCACTGTTTTATGATTTTGCCTGCCGTTCTGGATTGTTTTCCGTCTTCACATGTACACTACCGTTCAAAAGTTTGGGGTCACTTTGAAATGTCCTTATTTTTGAAAGAAAAGCACTGTTCTTTTCAATGAAGATGACTTTAAACTAATCAGAAATCCGCTCTATACATTGCTAATGTGGTAAATGACTATTCTAGCTGCAAATGTCTGGTTTTTGGTGCAATATCTCCATAGGTGTATAGAGGCCCATTTCCAGCAACTCTCACTCCAGTGTTCTAATGGTACAATGTGTTTGCTCATTGCCTCAGAAGGCTAATGGATGATTAGAAAACCCTTGTACAATCATGTTAGCACAGCTGAAAACAGTTTAGCTCTTTAGAGAAGCTATAAAACTGACCTTCCTTTGAGCAGATTGTGCATTTGTGGGGTCGATTAAATGCTCAAAATGGCCAGAAAAATGTCTTGACTATATTTTCGATTCATTTTACAGCTTATGGTGGTAAATAAAAGTGTGACTTTTCATGGAAAACACAAAATTGTCTGGGTGACCCCAAACTTTTGAACGGTAGTGTATTAATAAACACACCTTCTGCACTTACATCCGTCTCCCAACCATGTCTGACAGAATACTTCACACACCCTGACAAAGAGAAGCACATTCACCTGTTCATACGGCATGTTCAGAAAAACTAATGCTAATGATGCTAAAACAGCCACTGTCAATTGGTGCGGTTGGAGTGTTGTTCTCGGACTGGACTCGGATCAACAGTGGACTCGACTCTGATTCGACTCAAAATTTTCTTTAATAATTTGGACTTGACTCAGACTTTAACACTGTAGACTCGAGACTAGACTCGAACTCGAGGTTTAGTGACTCGACTACAACACTGCCACTTGACACTCGTTTCCCGCAATGCATCTTTTCTCTATCTAATAAATTACTGCAAATGAGACTTGATTTTCAATGTTTACTCCATGAAGCTATATCTTGCCCTATTGCAAATCAGTATGTTATGTCAGTATTTTAACTGAAGTATTTATTATTGCAGCTTATCCACATCTCGCATGAATTGTAAGCGTTACGACTTTAACCTTCCAATTCGCTCAGTGCTCTGAATGCAGAGTCTATGCGTAAACACTTTCGGTTGCAACAGGACCATGTTTGTGAAGGCGCACTGATGGTAATTTTGTGTTATTTGTGTTGATTATTAGCTCATCCAGCCGATAGGTGATGAGTTTATGCCATCATGTGTTATCCGTTGTCTGTCCATATCGTCCACATTTCATGAAAATCGCTTCTTTTCTCTCAATTCTTCACCAATTTTAATTCTTTTTGGCAGGAAGGTAGGTCTTCCTGAGGTGCATATGGCTTCTACCCGAATTTATATAATTACAATTAATAGTGAAGATATGGGAGTAATTAATCAATCAATCAAACAATCAATCCCTAACGAGCAGTTTTCACACAAATCACTTCTTCTTCCTCAGTTCTTCACTGATTTTGATTCTTTCTGGCATGAAGGTAGGGGTACCTAGAGTGCATGTAACTTCTACCCAGATTTGCTTAATTACAATTATTAATGAAATTATGGACTAATTAAGGGCGGCACGGTGGTGTAGTGGTTAGCGCTTTTGCCTCACAGCAAGAAGGTCCGGGTTCGAGCCCCGTGGCCGGCGAGGGCTTTTCTGTGTGGAGTTTGCATGTTCTCCCCGTGTCCGCGTGGGTTTCCTCCGGGTGCTCCGGTTTCCCCCACAGTCCAAAGACATGCAGGTTAGGTTAACTGGTGACTCTAAATTGACCGTAGGTGTGAATGTGAGTGTGAATGGTTGTCTGTGTCTATGTGTCAGCCCTGTGATGACCTGGCGACTTGTCCAGGGTGTACCCCGCCTTTCGGCCGTAGTCAGCTGGGATAGGCTCCAGCTCGCCTGCGACCCTGTAGAACAGGATAAAGCGGCTAGAGATAATGAGATGAGATGAGATGGACTAATTAAGCCTTAATGTCTTGCAGTTCAACCAAAATCGCTTCTTCTCAGTCAGTTCTTTGCCGTTTTGGATTCTTTCTGGCAAATAGGTCGGTATTCCTAGGGTCGATATAGCTTCTATATATAGCTTGTAGGGGCGGCACGGTGGTGTAGTGGTTAGCGCTGTTGCCTCACAGCAAGAAGGTCCTGGGTTCGAGCCCCGTGGCCGGCGAGGGCCTTTCTGTGCGGAGTTTGCATGTTCTCCCCGTGTCCGCGTGGGTTTCCTCCGGGTGCTCCGGTTTCCCCCACAGTCCAAAGACATGCAGGTTAGGTTAACTGGTGACTCTAAATTGACCGTAGGTGTGAATGTGAGTGTGAATGGTTGTCTGTGTCTATGTGTCAGCCCTGTGATGACCTGGCGACTTGTCCAGGGTGTACCCCGCCTTTCGCCCGTAGTCAGCTGGGATAGGTACCAGCTTGCCTGCGACCCTGTAGAAGGATAAAGTGGCTAGAGATAATGAGATGAGATATAGCTTGTATATAGTGTATATAGCTTGCATATTGCACAAGGTGGCCCACTTTAGGTCATTCCTTCTGGACTAGACGGGGCCAGAGTGAGCTACGCCGTCACTGATAGTCTCGTTTTTACTGTTAAAGAAATAGATCTATCAACATCTCATCTCATCTCATTATCTCTAGCCGCTTTATCCTTCTACAGGGTCGCAGGCAAGCTGGTACCTATCCCAGCTGACTACGGGCGAAAGGCGGGGTACACCCTGGACAAGTCGCCAGGTCATCACAGGGCTGACACAGACAACCATTCACACTAATGGTCAATTTAGAGTCACCAGTTAACCTAACCTGCATGTCTTTGGACTGTGGGGGAAACCGGAGCACCCGGAGGAAACCCACGCGGACACGGGGAGAACATGCAAACTCCGCACAGAAAGGCCCTCGCCGGCCACGGGGCTCGAACCTGGACCTTCTTGCTGTGAGGCGACAGCGTTAACCACTACACCACCGTGCTGCCCGAAAAACAAATCATACCAAATATTTGAAAGTGTACATGCAGGATATTTATGGGGGGGGGGGGGGGGGGGGTTTCTAGAGCATGTTTCCACTTTCAAAACCCCCCTCCCAACATGCCTAGTGGCACCCACCCTTATAACATGTTACTTTTAGTTACTTAGTAATTTTGTTAATTTTTAATAAAATAAGTCTACATGTTTAAAAATTTAAACAAAACTTAATTATATTTGTTTTGCTTTCTTTGGTATTCATGATGCTCGATGGGCATTGTTCAGTGTCTGGTGTTCAACGCTATACTTGTGTTCAAGACGAAGAAAACACATCCGCACCCATCAGAGACTCTCTGCTGTTGTTCTTAATGCTGAGGGCTGCTACAGTGCTTGGAAACAACCCCATGTCATTTTTTTAAAAGCAAATTAAAAATAAATGCTGGATAAAACACCATCTATCTTATCTAAATAAAGATAAAAATTTCGTTGTCTGATCAAGTTTTGATGAGCTACCTTGCCTTGCACTTCTGATCGGCTTCCCTGTGGTGGTACACATGCATTGTTCATACGTACGGATGCCGTACAGGCACAAAAGCCATCAAAAATCAAGTCGATGCATGACCATGTTCTCTTAAGTATGGAGTGCCACTCTGCTAAAAGGTGATATTACTGTACATCCAAAAGAACCACAGTGTTTTCAGTTCAGGAAGACTTGCCATGTTCAGTATGCCATATACTAGAAAATATCAAAACTTTGACAGTGTGAAAAGTTTCCCCAGACATATAATGGTATGAGTAACTCCAAGATAGATTCATGTAAATGAAAGGGATGAGACAGCTGGCTAGATGTACACACAAAAAAAGCGAGCTCCCAGAGTTTTAGCACTGATGTTCTGGTGTTCCCCAACGGGCCTTCAGAGGTTTGTCTTCTATATCTTCAGAGGTTTTGGAAGGTTGTGAGGAAAGCTGGCTGTTTTATTCGACCATCACAGCACCACCAGTGAGAAGAGTCTAGGGTTTAAGCTTCGATTTGGCCCTCTCAATGAACCAACATAGCAGAGGATTTCCTTTTTTAGGAACAGGTGAAGTAGTTAGAACCATCATGAATCATCCAAAGATCCTTGAGGAAACCTTGAATCCATTTATCACTAATGTAGCTACATCTGTGGCTATTGATAGCACCATGTTGAGTCATATTTGAGCTAGGAGCAGCTCTTAAAGCTCTTAGTCACAGTCAGGTAAGCACACAGCTGTGAATTGAACATGGGGAGAACAACACATTAACCGTGGAGTCACTGGAGACCCCTGAGGCCCTCGATCAATAAACAGGTCTCACCCTGTGGACCATTATGGATCCTGCAGTGGGAGAATAAGAGCTCAAGAAAAAAAAAGGAAGCAATTCACTGACCATTTCAGTGTAGCACTTATTATCACTGCAAATCCAGAGAGTTGTTTTTTTGAAACACACACACACACACACACACACACATATATATGGCGCGGCCCAGTGGTGTAGTGGTTAGCGCTGTTGCCTCACAGCAAGAAGGTCCGGGTTCGAGCCCCGTGGCCGGCGAGGGCCTTTCTGTGCGGAGTTTGCATGTTCTCCCCGTGTCCGCGTGGGTTTCCTCCGGGTGCTCCAGTTTCCCCCACAGTCCAAAGACATGCAGGTTAGGTTAACTGGTGACTCTAAATTGAGCATAGGTGTGAATGTGAGTGTGAATGGTTGTCTGTGTCTATGTGTCAGCCCTGTGATGACCTGGCGACTTGTCCAGGGTGTACCCCGCCTTTCGCCCGTAGTCAGCTGGGATAGGCTCCAGCTTGCCTGCGACCCTGTAGAACAGGATAAAGCGGCTACAGATAATGAGATGAGATGAGATATATATATATACTCATTTTGGATTGAGTGCCAGCAACACATTTAAAAAAAAAAAGTCAGGGCAGGAGCAACAAAAGGCTGTAAAAGATGTGTAATGTTAAAACAAAACTAATTAGGTTAATTAGCAACAGGTCAGTAAGACGGTTGGGTAAAAAGAGTCCCAGAGAGGCGGAGTCTCTCAGAAGTAAAGATGGAGAGGGGTTCACTGCTGTGTGAAGGACTACGTGGGCAAACAGTGCAACAATTTAAGAATAGTCAAGTCAAGTTTATCTGTATAGTGTTTTTAACAATAAACATTGTCACAAGGCAGCTTTAAAGAATTTGAACGACTTAAAACATGAGCTAATTTTATCCCTAATCTATCCCCAATGAGCAAGCCTGTGGCGACGGTGGCAAGGAAAAACTCCCTCAGATGACACGAGGAAGAAACCTCGAGAGGAACCAGACTCAAAAGGGAACCCATCCTCATTTGGGCAACAACAGACAACATGACTATAACATTAACAGTTTTAACATAAAGTCAGCTTCGTTGATGCTATAAACCCCCCACTGACGGAAACCCGAACGCAAAACCGTTCACAACAACTGCAGTCCCAAAGTCAGCAAGTCAGCTGCAGTCCCCAGCCACAAAAGCACCACTGCCAGAGTCCAGAGCATCCTCCAGGCGCGACCCCCAACTGTCCACATGGGGCCGTCCTCCACAGGAGCGATGCGATGAGACTCCAACCAGACACAGGGCACCAGGATGGATCAGGCAGGTCCGAGGAGCAGAAGAGGTTCAGCATCTCGACCCCAGGACCAACATGTAACTCAGAGAGACAGATTTGGGGGGGATAGCGTTCCTCAATGTAAAATTGCAAAGAATTTAGGGATCACATCATCTACGGTACATAGTATAATTAAAAGATTCTGAGAATCTGGAGAAATCTCTGTACACAAAGGACAAGGATACAAACCAGTACTGGATTTCTTCAGGCCCTCAGGCGACACTGCATTAAAAGCAGACATGTGCCTGTAGTGGAAATCACTGTATGGGCTCAGGAACACTTCAGAAAACCATCGTCTGTGAAAACAGTTCATTACTGCATCCACAAATGCAAGTTAAAACCAGATATAAACAATATCCAGAAACACCGCCACCTTCTCTGGGCCCGAGCTCTTTTACAGTGGACCGAAGCAAAGTGGTAAATTGTCTTTGTGGTGTGATGAATTAAAATTTGAAATTCTTTTTCGAAATCATGGACACCATGTCCTCCAGGCTAAAAAGGAGAGGGACCATCCGGCTTGTTATCAGTGCATAGATTAAAAACCAGAATCTGTGATGGTATGAGGGGGCATTAGTGCACATGACATGGGTAGCTTGTACATCTGGGAAGGCGTCATTAATGCTGAATGACATATACAGGTTTCAGAGCAATATGCTGCCATCCAGACAAAATCTTTTTCAGGCAAGGCCTTGATTATTTCAGCAAGACAATGCCAAACCACTTTCTTCACATATTAAAACTACATGGCTCTGTAGTAAAAGAGTTCAGGTGCTAAACTGGCCTGCCTGCACTCCAGAATTGTCTCTCATTGAAAACATTTGGTGCATTGTGAAGTGCAAAATACAACAAAGTGGACCACGAACTGTTGAGCAACTAAAATGGTATATCAGGGGGAAAAAGAGGAGAAACATTTAACTTTCAAAACTATAGCAATTGGTCTGTATAGTTCACAAACATTTTACAGAGTGTTATTAAAAGTAGAGGTGATGCAACACAGTGGTACATGCAACATGCCCCTGTCCCAATTTTTTTAAAGCATGTTGCTGGCATCAAATTCAAAATGAGGGCATATTTAAAAAAAAAACAACAAACAAACAAAAAAAACAACAAAATTTCTGTTTCGACATTTGATCTATTATCTTTATACTATTGTCAATGAAATATAGGGTTTCCATGATTTGCAAATTATCACATTCTGTTTTTATTATGTTTTACACGGCGTCCCAACTGTTTTGGAATTGTTTATTTATTTATTTATTTATTTATTTACAAAAATGCATTCCTGTCACATTCTTGAAGCTTGCCAGAATCATGCACTGATTCTGTCATGAGAATCAGATTCATTCAAGGAGTGAATAAACCTCATGATATGGCAAGCAGTGATGTCTGCAGTCCACAGAGTCCAGAATCTAATCTTCAAGGACTGTGAAAAAAACAGTCATAAACTTTGTCATCTTGTGTACTTCATGATCTAAAGTATACTTTCTGTAACACATAGTACCCTGAGACAGTTAAATCAACAGTATGCTTGACATACAGTATGCTGCTTACTATTTGGCCAAACGTTTGTGCACACCTGACCATCACACCCATATGATGGGTCTCCTTCCGGATTTAGCGATTTTTTTTTTCCTGTTATAATAAGCTCTCCTTTTCTGGGGAGACTTTCAACATGAATTTGGTATATGGCTGTTGGGATTTGTGTTCATTCAGCTACAAAAGCATTCATGACATCAAACACTGATGTTGGTTGAAGAGGCCTGGAGTGCTGTTGGCTTTCCAGTTTCTCATAAATGTGTTCAGTGGGATTAAGTTCAGGGCTTTTTGCAGGATATTTGTGGAAGCTCTTTCACCCCAACCTTGTCTAACCAGGTCTGTTGAAAATGCCCAATGTGAGTGCCTGATAATGAGCCACTTCTTACCCCACCCTTCTTTTCCATCAGCCAATCAGGAAGCACTTCCCTTAGTTCCCAAAGGCACTTCTCAAGCTACGAGTGGAGATACAAATTCGAATAAATCTCCTTGTGATGTAGAAAGAGGAGCTGAATCTGAACGGCTTGTTGAAGCACATGTTTTCTGAAATAGGATCCCAAAAGAAACTAACTGGGTCGTGTTATTTCAGAGTTTGTGGGTTGATAGGCTCCAGATACCAATGATTGTGCACAAGCACTGAAAAGTGAGACTTTCATAATATCGCAGGCATTTAGCAAACACGCTTATCCAGAGTGATGTACAACACACCCAGAGCAGCATGGGGAACAGGTACCTTACTCAAGGGCACTTCAGCCATTCCTGCTGGTCCAGGGAATCAAACCAGCAACCGTTTGGTCCCAAAGCTACTTCTCTAACCATTAGGCCATAGCTTCCCCCACATCACCTTTAAAATTAAAAAGTTACTTTTCACATTAAGAAAACACTGGCTTAAGCGTAAATGTCATCAATTAAAAGTTGTACAATTAAAAGCAGCAGTGTTTTAATGATCTTGAGTTTATTTTGGACTGGATCCATTTAAGAATTTGACACATTTTATGCACGTATACATACCTTCTGAGTACTTTTTTCACCCCTGGAAAGAGGAAATAGGAAGTGGAGGTAGTTATATAGATACAGTATGATAGATAATAAAAATCAGCCATTCTTGTGAATATCCATCCATTGTCCATAACCACTTATCCTGTGCAGGGTCACGGGCAAGCTGGAGCCTATCCCAGCTGACTATGGGCAAGAGGCGGGGTACACCCTGGACAAATTGCCAGGTCATTGCAGGGCTGACACGTCGAGACACACAACCATTCACACCTACGGTCAATTTAGAGCCACCGGTTAACCTAACCTGCATGTCTTTGGACTGTGGAGGAAACTGGAGCACCCGGAGGAAACCCACGCGGACATGTGGAGAACATGCAAACTTAACACAGAAAGACCCCTGTCAACCACTGGGCTCAAACCCAGAACCTTCTTGCTGTGAGGCAACAGCGCTAACCACTACACCACCACGCTGCCTCTTGTGAATATTAGCACATACAAAAATTGAGTAGTAGGATTCATAAAGTCACATCTTACAGGGCTTTAGCATCTTATAGTTTTGTATCATCATCAGCTTCTTCTTCTTCTTCTTCCTCCTTCTCCAACACTGTTGCCAGGTCAGGGTTAATGTAAACCCTATTGAACCACATGTCATATTTATTGGAGCATAGTTTTATGTCAGATGCCCTTCCTGTCGCAACCCTTCCGTTTCTGGGCTTGGGAAACAACCACTCACACACACATATGGACAATTTTGAGTAGCCAGTTAACATAACTGCATGTCTTTGGACTGTGGGGGAAACCGGAGCACCTGGAAGAAACCCACACAGACACAGGAGAACGTCCAAACTCTACACAGAAAGGCCCGTCAATCACTGGGCTCGAACCTAAAACCTTATTGCTGTGAGGTGACAGTGCTATCCACTACACCACCGTGCCCAACACAATTTATTATCTAATGAGCCATGTGATACCTGGACCAAAAAAAAAAATTGTCCAAGTTTTCTTTAAATTTTTGCCAGTCAGACATCATGACAGGTGAATCATCCTGCTTTTCAATATTGTGGTCCAGACTGAAGAAGCTAAAATCCTTTCCTTTTTATTTCATAGAATTTCGTCAGACAGGGCAGCAGACGGTCTTTGGAGAGGTCCTGTGTGTGAACACGTCCTCGCCTTTGATCACAAGAAATTGGTGAAGAGTTTGGCAAAGGAAGTGCATTTGAGAGCAGTAGCTCAGGGACAAGAAGCTCTACTTTTCTTAATGTGTGTTTCTAAATGAAGGAGACACAAATCTTGTTCAGTTAGAAACTTTCCTCTTGTTATATTTTCCCACTGCTTATTCGGATTTCTGTCATTTAAGCTCTGAATGTTCCACGCTTCAGTGATCAGTATGTGGATCGATTGAATGGATCTGTGATCTCTTTAGTTATTATTGCATTTTGTATTATTTATCAATGCCAAACAACATCCACTTATACAAAGTCATAAAGCATGAAAAGTAAAGGAAGACCAATATGAAATCAATTACTCAGCATACTGTATATAAAAGAATCACTTTATTATTTTAAGTGTGCATAAAGAAAAATACTGTGTGAAGTATTTAACTGCAAGTAAAATGGATTTTTTTTGCACCTCTTCCTTCTGACCCACTTATTAAATCATATCAATGAGGCTTAACCAGAAGCCTTGGCACCACAGATTTTTCAGTAGCCCCTGCTATTAAAATGAATGTGACTCCATAATTAATGTGTGATGGATGAAATTAAGGTCCTGACTCATTTTGAAGTAGAACAGTAGAACCACTAACCTGATCTTATGTAAGATTGATTGGCATTCAAACAAACAATGAGGACTTTGAAGAACATGAATTGGCCCCCTAATCATGGCCAGTGATGGCATCAGTGTTTCAGGCTTGCGGTCCGCTGCTGTCAGCGTTGGCCTCTGTTTGGGTGTCTGTTTTATTGCTGTCAGTTATCACTGACAATGTGATTGCCTTACGGATATATGATCACCAATCTCTCCTTGATATCCGATGGTCTACTGAAAGACTGGCCTTCCATGAACTGGGTAGAAAGATCCCTCGTTCTCCTCCATTCCTATTGGACATACCTGCATACAAACGACGCGCTCCTGCACTGCCATGCAGCAGGCGCAAACGCTGCCAGGGAAAGCACAGCGGTCTCCTGGTTAAATTTAAGATCTACCTGTTGCGGTCATCAGGAGTACCTCATCAGATTCTGTCTACCTTTGGACTGAATTACCTCCGCTTCCTGGCTTGCCGTTCCTTGGAACCTGTGTGCACCTGGCTGAGGCCTGTTGTTGGACCAGAGGATCACCACCCCCAACGCCTGTGCTCACTTCGACTCCGGAAAGGAGGGATTAATCTCCGTAACCTGGTCGGGCACCCCGGAAGGCATGTGGCTCGACTTCGGCCAAGATTGCCTTGGTTAATGCGAGATTGGTTGTCAATAAGACTTTTATTTTGAATGACTTCTTCAGAACTCATGGACTAGATGTGCTGTGCATAACAGAGATGTGGCTAAATGTGGGTGAGTTTAGCCCTTTCTCTGAATTGTTGCCGCCTGATTGCACATACAGTGCTCAGCATAAATGAGTGCACCCCCTTTGAAAAGTAATATTTTAAACAATATCTCAATGAACACAAACAATTTCCAAAATGTTGAAAAGACAAAGTTTAATATAACATCTGTTTAACTTATAACGTGAAAGTAAGGTTCATAATATAAACTTAGATTACACATTTTTCAGTTTTACTCAAATTAGGGTGGTGCAAAAATGAGTACACCCCACAACAAAAACTACTACATCTAGTACTTTGTATGGCCTCCATGATTTTTAATGACAGCACCAAGTCTTCTAGGCATGGAATGAACAAGTTGGTGACATTTTGCAACATCAATATTTTTCCATTCTACAACAATGACCTCTTTTAGTGACTGGATGCTGGATGGAGAGTGATGCTCAACTTGTCTCTTCAGAATTCCCCATAGGTGTTCGATTGGGTTCAGATCAGGAGACATACTTGGCCACTGAATCACTTTCACCGTGTTCTTCTTCAGAAATCCAACAGTGGCCTTAGATGTGTGTTTAGTCATGTTGGAAAACTGCATAACGATCAAGGGCACAGAGTGATGGTAGCAACTTCTCTTTCAGTATAAAGCAATACATCTGTGAATTCATGATGCCATCAATGAAATGCAGCTCCCCGACACCACCAGCACTCATGCAGCCCCACATAAAGACACTGCCACCACCATGTTTCACTGTAGGCACCAGGCATTTTTCTTTGTATTCCTCACTTTTGCGACACCATACAGTTTTGAAGCCATCAGTTCCAAAAACATTTATCTTGGTCTCATCACTCCAGAGTACAGAGTCCCAGTAGTCTCCATCTTTGTCAGCATGGGCCCTGGCAAACTCTAGGCGGGCTTTTTTGTGCCTGGACTTTAGGAGAAGCTTCTTTTGTGGACGGCATCCATGCATGCCATTCCTCTGCAGTGTACGCCGTATTGTGTCACAGGAAATAGTCACCCCAGTTTGGCTTTCTACTTCTTTAGATAACTACAGTGAACTTGCATACCGATTTTCTTCAACCCTTCTCATCAGAAGACGCTCCTGTCGAGGTGTTAACTTCCGTGGACGACCTGGACGTCTGTGTGAGATGGTTGCAGTTCCATCTTTCTTAAATTTTTGTACCACTTTTGCTACAGTATTCTGACTGATAAGTAAAGCTTTGCTGATCTTCTTGTAGCCTTCACCTTTGTGGTGTAAAGAAACTATTTTCTTTGGGGAATTCTGAAGAGACAAGTTGAGCATCACTCTCCATCCAGCATCCAGTCACTAAAAGATGTCATTGTTGAAGAATGGAAAAAGATTGATGTTGCAAAATGTCACCAACTTGTTCATTCCATGCCTAGAAGACTTGGTGCTGTCATTAAAAATCATGGAGGCCATACAAAGTACTAGATGTAGTAGTTTTTGTTGTGGGGTGTACTCATTTTTGCACCACCCTAATTTGAGTAAAACTGAAAAATGTGTAATCTAAGTTTATATTATGAACCTTACTTTCACGTTATAAGTTGAACAGATGTTATATTAAACTTTGTCTTTTCAACATTTTGGAAATTATTTGTGTTCATTGAGATATTGTTTAAAATGTTACTTTTCAAAGGGGGTGCACTCATTTACACTCAGCACTGTATTTTAACTCTCCGAGGACTACTGGAAGGGGTGGAGGCATAGCCTCTGTGTTTAAAAATTGTTTGAACTGTCAGCAAATTTCCGACTTTAACTTCTCTAGTTTTGAACTAACTGTACTTGAACTCAAGCATTCCCAGCCGGTATTATGCGCTGTGATCTATCGCCCACCGAAATATGTACAATAAAGACTTTATCAGTGACTTTTCTGATTTCCTGTCAGGAATCATGCCAAAGTATGACCGGATCCTAATTGTTGGTGACTTTAACATACATGTCTGCTGCCCATCAAAGCCAATGGCTAAAGACTTTCTGAACATCATTGACTCTTTTGGTCTTGCACAGTCCGTGACTGAATATACTCAAGTGCATGGCCACACATTAGACTTGGTATTATCTTGTGGGTTATCTGTGTGTAACGTTGATATTTGCAACACTGTCTTTTCTGACCATAGGCCTGTTTTATTTGATATCTCTTTCCCTTGCGATGTTCAGTGTTGCGCACCTGTGCGCTACTGCCGTGTTTTAAATTCCACCACTGCTGCTCGGTTCTCAGCGGCTTTCTCTACTGCCGCTGATAATCTTGGAATAGAAGGCCCAAGCCCGGATAACCTGATCGGCTCATTTTACTCCACTTGTCTTAACATTCTCGATACTATTGCCCTGGTCAAAAAAATGCGGCCAAAGAATAAGACAGAGCCATGGTTGAACAATGTCACTCGGGTGTGCAGGCGTGAATGCAGAAGTGGAAGAAAGATAAACTGCAAATTTATTTTGATATCTTAAAAGACTGCTGGGTCAAATATCAAAAAACTGTTAAAAATGAAAATAATTTTCTAACATTGTCCAACAGAACTGCAACAATCTGCGCACATTACTTAACACCATTGATACTACCCTAAATGCACCCCGGTCTACCTGGAGTGATGCTACTCCCTGTGATTTTTTTTTTCTTTTACTGTTTTTTGTGGATAAGATTTCAAGCATTAGACCTCTTATATCTCCCCCCTTGGATGATCCATCCATCTCTGTCATGTGCCCCACAGTCTTTACCAATTTTGAGTCTGTGTCCCTGTCTCTCTTCTTGGAAACCATTGGGCAGCTGAAACCTTCAGCTGGGCCTACAGATACCATCCCTCCCCGTCTCATTAAAGACACTATTGATGCCATTGGAGCCAGTATTTTAGCCATCATAAATAGCAATCTTACATCAGGCATTGTGCCCAGGCATTTTAAGCATGCTATTGTCCAGACTTTCATTAAGAAGCCTAACCTGGACACTTCAGTTTACTCTAATTATAGGCGTATATCCAAGCTCCCATTTTTGTCTAAAATGTTGGAGAAAATTGTATTTAAACAGCTTCAGTCTTATTTAGATGCAAATAATCTCCTAGAGCCATTTCAATCTGGTTTTAAAGCTCGTCATAGTACAGAGTCGGCACTCCTTAAAGTTTTTAATGACATGCTTCAAATCACTGATAGTGGTGACTGTGTGATCCTGGTTCTTCTTGACCTTACAGCAGCATTTGACACAGTAGATCATAACATCCTTATATATCGCCTAGAACAGTGGGTTGGTATCAAGGGAACGGCTCTTGAGTGTCTCAAGTCTTATCTTGCTGACAGAAGTTTTTTTTTTTTCTGTCAGCATTGGAGAATGCACCTCCTTCTCAGCACCCCTCCACTATGGGGTCCCCCAGGGGTCGATTCTTGGCCCTATCCTGTTTTCCCTTTACCTTCTGCCATTGGGTTCCATTTTAAGAAAATATAACATCTCCTTCCACTGTTATGCAGAAGATACCCAGATCTACATGCCACTGAAGTTCACAGACTCCTAGTCAGTTATAAAACTCTCAGACTGTCTTGAGGACATTAAAGATTGGATGTCTTTAATTTTTTTTTTAAATCTAAATGAAAATAAAACAGAGGTTTTACTCTGCAAACCTAGTAAGGCCTGTAAAAAGTCTGGACCTGGGCCCTCGGAGGCCTTTTGTTAAAGACTCTGTAAGAAATCTAGATGTGATTTTTGACTCAGATTCCAAAATGGAGAAACAAATAAATAATGTAGTCAAATCTATTTTTTTTTTCATTTAAGACTCTTATCAAGAGTCAAATGTTTTTTTATCACCTGGTAATCTAGAGACTGCCGTACATGCTTTTATTACATCCCACCTTGATTATTGCAATGCACTCTACGCTGGTCTTAGCTGCTCCTCTTTGTCAAGGCTTCAACTAGTTCACAACACTGCGGCATGGTTCCTGACCAGAACACGCGAGCGAGAGCACATCACTCCTGTTCTTAAGTCTCTTCATTGGCTCCCTGTGCACTTTAGGATAAATTTTAAAATTCTGTGATTCATCTCATCTCATTATCTGTAGCCGCTTTATCCTGTTCTACAGGGTCGCAGGCGAGCTGGAGCCTATCCCAGCTGACTACGGGCGAAAGGCGGGGTACACCCTGGACAAGTCGCCAGGTCATCACAGGGCTGACACATAGACACAGACAACCATTCACACTCACATTCACACCTACGGTCAATTTAGAGTCACCAGTTAACCTAACCTGCATGTCTTTGGACTGTGGGGGAAACTGGGGCACCCGGAGGAAACCCACGTGGACACGGGGAGAACATGCAAACTCCGCACAGAAAGGCCCTCACTGGCCACGGGGCTCGAACCCGGACCTTCTTGCTGTGAGGCGACAGCGCTAACCACTACACCACCGTGCCGCCCAAATTCTGTGATTTGTTTATAAATTTCTGAAAAGACTGGCTCCACCCTACATATCAGACCTCTTACATCCGCACACATCCATGAGATCACTGAGGTCTTCTGATCAACTACTGTTAATCATCCCTCCTTCAAGATTAAAGAGTAGGGGGGATCGTGCCTTTGCAGTCGTTAGTCCTAAACTGTGGAATGAACTCCCTTTACATGTAAGGCTTGCCCCTTCAGTGCCTATTTTCAAATCCCTCCTGAAAACACTTTTTTTTTCCCCCCTGGCTTTTGACTCTGTATGAGTGTTGTTGTGTTGTGTTGTTCTGTGTAGTGTATATCCCTTTCTGTGTCCTTGATCTGCTTTTAGGCCATATGTTTGACTCTTTACTTAGTTGGACTGTTCCGCACTTTGGTCAACTGTTGTTGTTTTTAAAGGGCTTTATAATAAACCTGAACCTGAACATCATACTAATGTGTGAAGCTGCATGCAAAATTACAGCTACTACCAACCAAGATGGCAGCGCGTGCGGACGCAGCGGCCCCTCTCTGTCCTGATAATGTGGTGTTTACATGTTTGTCTTCGTCGGTGTGCTCGAGTGATTGTACGTTTTTGTCGCGTTTGTCCATCCAGAGGCGCACATACAGCTGTGGGACTCTTTTTGACATTGGCAACACTTTTTTCTGTAAGTTAAACCTGCACACGCTAAGGAGCTACATGGCCTCGGCCTACTCCGGCAGCCCGCTTTGACATCAACCCCCACTACTGCTGCACACCTGCAGAGGAAGTGCCGTAGGCGGTGCTAGAGGAGGCAGAAGCGGGGAAATCGCGGGGGTATCCGGGCCAGGCTAATGGCTAATCCACACAAGCCGGCTATACCTTCCATTGTACTCTCCAATGTATGCTCCTTGGATAACAAACGGGACTATATTCACCTTTTGAGAGCGACCCAGCAGGCTGTGAGAGAGTGCTGTGTTTTTGTGTTCATGGAAACATGGCTCAATGACAGCATACCGGACTCCGCCATCCAGCTCGACTGGCTAACATGCTATCGAGCAGACAGAGCCCTCATCGAAGGAGGTAAGACCCGCGGCGGTGGGGTCTGTGTTTACATCAGGGATGCTTGGTGTCAGGATGCTGTGGTAGTTTGCAGACACTGTCCACCCCTTGTGGAGTTTATGATCATCAACTGAGGGAGTTTCCTGCCCATCCTGCTTGTTGCAGTTTACATTCCTCCCAGCTGCAACAACAACGATAGAGACAAGGCACTGAGTGAACTGTACTGCGCCATCAGCGACCAACAGACAGCCCATCCAGAGGGACTTCTCATCGTAGCTGGGGATTTCAACCACACAAATCTCAAAACAGTGTTTCCTCAGTTATGTCAACACATTGACTTTGCAACATGGGGAAACAACACACTGGACCTTGTTTACACAACACTGAGAAGAGCATACAAGGCCTCACCCCTCCCCCATCACGGTGATTCAGACCACATCACTGTTATGCTAATGCCAGCATACAGGCCAAAGGTCAAAGTCACCAGGCCGGTTCAGAAGCAGGTACGGGTGTGGCCAGAGGGTGCTTCCTCAGCACTTCAGGACTGCTTTAACATCACAGACTGGGACATGTTTAAGCAGACAGCCACTTACAACCACCAGATCAACATCCAGGAGTATTCAGACACTGTTACAGCCTACATTAGTAAATGCACTGGTGATGTCACGGACATTAAGACCATCACAGTACGGGCCAACTAGAAACCATGGCTGATGGGGAAAATCTATCGGTTACTGAAAGCCTGGAATGCTGCTATCAGAGCAGGTGATGAGGCTGGTCTGAGATCAGCAAGAGCCAACTTGTCCTGTGGCATCAGACTAGCAAAGAAGCAGTACAGCAGCAGAATGGCCCATCATTTCACTGACAGCAGAGACACAAGGAGCCTGTGGCAGGGGATACAGACCATCATGGACTATAAACCTCAACCACAGACCTGTGACAAGGACATCACTCTGCTGAACAGTCTAAACAACTTCTTTGGGTGGTTTGAAGCCGACAACAGCATGCCTGCACAGAAGACACCACCCCTTCTGCATGACCAGGTGCTGTCCCTGTCTCCAGCTGGTGTGAGGAGATCCCTCTCCAGGATCAACACCCGCAAAGCTGTAGGACCTGACAACATTCCAGGTCGTGTGCTAAAGGACTGTGGAGAGGAGCTCACAGAAGTGCTCACAGACATCTTCAACACCTCCCTGAGCCAAGCTGTTGTTGTCCCCACCTGCTTCAAGAGCACCACCATCATCCCTGTTCCAAAGAAGGCCTCTCCATCCTGCTTCAATGACTACCACCCTGTGGCACTGACCCCCATCATTATGAAGTGCTTCGAGCAGTTAGTCATGCAGCACATCAAATCCATCCTCCCTCCCTCCATGGACCCATACCAATTTGCATATCAGGCCAATCGGCCCACTGATGATGCAATCTCCACCGCTCTCCACTCAGCTCTCACTCACCTGGACAGTAAGGACTCTTACATGCGGATGCTGTTCTTAGACTTTAGTTCAGCATTTAACACAATCATCCCCCAGCAGCTGATACAGAAACTGGACTGTCTAGGACTAAACACCTCCCTCTGCAACTGGTTGCTGGACTTCCTGACCGGAAGACCACAGGCAGTCCGGGTCAGCAGCAACACATTCAGCACCATCATACTGAACACAGGGGCCCCCCAAGGATGTGTGCTCAGCCCTCTTCTCTTCACCCTGCTGACCCACGACTGCACACCAATGCACAACAGCAACCTCTTCATCAAGTTTGTGGATGGCATGACTGTGGTGGGACTCATTAACAACAATGATGAGTCATACTACAGGGACAAGGTGAGCCAACTGGCCGCGTGGTGCAGAGACAACAATCTCTCTCTTAATGTGGAGAAGATGAAGGAGATGGTTGTCGACTTCCAGAAAGCCTCCACCCAGCATCCTCCACTGACCATCAACGGTACTGCTGTGGAGAGAGTGAGCAGCACCAAGTTCCTGGGTGTGTACCTCACCAAGGATCTCTCCTGGAGCAGCAACACCACATCGCTGGCCAGGAAAGCTCAGCAGCACCTCTACTTCCTCTGCAGAGTGAAAAGAGCTAGAGCACCAGTCCCTATCATGCAGACCTTCTACCATCGACCATCGAGAGCATCCTGACCAGCTGCATCACTGTGTGGTACAGCGGCTGTACTGCATCCTGCCAGAAGACCCTGCAGCGCATAGTGAGAGCAGCTGAGAACATCATCGGTGTCCCCCTACCCTTCCTTCAGGATATTTACAACACATGCCTGGCCCGCAGAGCACTCAGCATTGTGGGCAACTCCACCCATCCCAACCACCACTTCTTCAGCCTCCTGCCTTCGGGGAGGAGAATGCGAAGCCTCCGGGTGAGAACCAGCAGACTGAGAGACAGCTTCATCCACCAAGCCATCAGGATGCTGAACTCCCTCCCAGGCCAGTACCGCCTTCCCTTAATACACAAACCAAATGTCACCAGCCACTTTAACAAACTGTAACGAAATTCAATTGCACTATGTAAAAACTGTTTACAATACTGTCTACATGGGTTTTTTAGTTAATTGCACTATATAAAAACTGTTTACAACACTGTTTACACTTTTTACATATCTGCCATATTTATACTTACATTGAAAATTCTGCTCATACTGCCATATTTATTTATTTATGTTTTTTTTAATTAATTGCACTATATAAAAACTGTTTACAACACTGTTTACACTTTATACATATTTTATCTTTGATAGACTTTACTGCTATACTGTCATATCTGCCATATTTATACTTACACTGAAAATTCTGCTTATACTGCCATATTTATTTATTTATATTTATACTGATAATTCTGTTTATATCGTGCTATATTGCCCTACTATACTGTCAGACTGCTGTTCCCGTTTACATTGTTCATTTTGTTTATATTGCCATTTGTCACACTTAAATTTATACCGTTAATTCTGTTCACACTGCCACATTTTTCTTAGATAGCTTTAGCTTGTGTGTGTAAATAAACCCCCTCCCCCACTGCACCCCACCCCACCTTTTTTTTTTAGTTTATATCTTGTACCTATATTTTATATTTCATGTTTATTACTGTTTGCACCGCGGATAAGAGGGAAACGCAATTTCAATTCTCTGTATGTCCTGCACATATGGCATTATTGACAATAAAGTTGACTTGAACTTACTAACTGTAGAGTCATGCGTTGAGTGCAAATGGGAGCCAATGGAGGTTATACAGATTTCTAGCTCACTACAACATCTATGGAGTTCTAGATTGCTGGAACTTTTATAGGCTTCTAATTCACTGGGAACTCAGTGGGGTTCTGGATTATTGGAGCTTCTTTGGAGTCCTAGTTTCTTAAAGCTTCTCTGGGGTTCTAGTTCATATGGCATTCAAGATAATTGGCACAAATAGTGATTCTACTTGATTGGAGCGCCTATGGAGTCCTTGTTCATTTGAGCTTGTGGGGGTTTCTAGTTCACTCAAGGTTCTGTGGGGTTCTAGTTCATATGGCATTCTTGATAATTGGTGCAACTATGTAGTTCTAGTTCAGTGGAGTTTCTATGTTATTCTTGTTTATTGGAGTGTCTGTGGAGACCTTGTTCATTTGAGCTTCTGGGGGATTCAAATTTATTAGAGCTTCTGTGAGGTTCAAGTTCATATGGCATCCTTGATAATTGATGCAAATATGTGGTTCTAGTTCAAAGGAGCTTCTATAGAGTCCTTGTTCATTTGAGCTTCTGGGGGATTCTAGTTTATTAGAGGTTCTGTGGGGTTCTAGTTCATATGGCATTCTTGATAACTGGCACAAATGTGGTTCTAGTTCATTAGAGCTTCTAGGGAGTCTTTGTTCATTTGAGCTTGTGGAGGATTTTAGGTTTTTTTGAGCTTCTGTGGGGTTCTAGTTCATATGGCATTCTAGATAACTGGTGCAAATATGTGGTTCTAGTTCATTGGATCTTCTATGGAGTCCTTGTTCATTTGAATTTCTGAGGGATTCTAGATTATTAGAGCTTCTGTGGGGTTCTAGTTCATATGGCATTCTTGATAACTGGTGCAAATACGCAGTTCTAGTTCCTGTGGAGCTTTTATGGAGTCCTTGCTCATTTGAGCTTCTGGGGGGTTCTATTTCATTAGTGCTTCTGAGGGCTTCTAGTTCATATGGCATTATGCATCATATAGAGTCGCAAAGGCATTCTAATTAATTCCCATTACTTTGTGGTCGTAGTTCATTGGCGCTTCTATAGGAATTATCATTTACTGGAGCCGCAATGTGGTTCTAATTCACTGGCACTTGTGTGGAGTTCTAGTTCATTGGAGCACCTATGTGATTCTAGTTTATCAGAGCTTCTATAGAGTCCTTGTTCATTTGAGCTTCTGTGGAGTTCGTTTATTCAACCTTCTGTGGGGTTATAATTCATCGGTGCTTCTCTGGGGTTCTTAATCACAAGAGCCACGAAGGCATTCTAGTTCATTCCCATGACTATGTGGTTGTAGTTCATTGGAGTTTCTCGAGGGTTTTTGGTTCAATGGAGCTTCAATGGGATTGTAGTCTATTAGACCATCTGTGGGGTTCTGGTTTATTAGTGCGTTTCTGCAGTTCCAGTTTATAAGAGCCTCTATGGCATTCTCATTAACTGGAGCAACAATGTGGTTCTAATTCACTGGAATTGTGTGGAGTTCTAGTTCATTGGAGTGACTCTGTGGTTGTAGTTCATTGGAGCTTCTCTGGAGTTCTAGATCATAAGAGCCTCTATGGGATTCTAGTTCATTAGTGAGGCTGTGATTCCAGTTCATTGGAACATCGACGGAGTCCTCGTTTATTATAATGTCTGTGGGATTCTAGGTCATTTGGGGCCTCTTTGGGTTTTAGCTCATTAGTTTAAGCACAACATTTTCTAAATGTTATGGTTCTAGGAACTCGTGTCACCGAAAAATCTGTGTGATTTTCTGACGTCTCTGAGAAGTCTACAAAAAACACCCTTTTGGGAGTAGGGGGAAAAAAAAAACCCACCACACACAGTTCTCCTTTCCTGGTACTGTAGTTTGGCAATTTCTCTCCAAACTCCTCCACATGACTGTTTTGCATAACTCCTTAATATTTATAATTTCTTTACTCACTCCTAAAACGTGACAGACGTCTGATGTTCCAGCATCGTCACTGTGACTGGTGCTGACTCCAGACTCCAGTTAACAAAACATGTCCTTGTTGAAGCTTTGATAAGGCCTCAAGAGAATCAATATTTAAGCAAGTAGCACTTTCAGCCAAGAGGAGGAAGTATGGTATGTGTGAGGTTGATCTGTAGAGGTTTTAGCGACATTACTCAGAACATTGCAACATATTAGTTGTGGGTGGAGCTAAGAATGATGTGATGTTGCACCATTCATTGCTTGAATCCTTTTTTAATGACTTCAGAATGTTATGTTCAAACATTTTGACTGAACACACACCTATATGGAAGGACATACTTGCAGATTCACATATAAACCATGACATTTTGTCTCAAGTATAAGGTCAAATTGTGGTTTTTTTTCAGGGAGAATTAAGATGGGGTAATAAATTATGTCCTTGTAAACTTCTACCCATGTTGTAAAACGAGTCTCACGATATTTAACAGTTATTCCACAAAATCAAGTTGTACATGAACTGATAGCTGAAATCCACATTCACTAGATTTTAAGAAACAGAACATTTTTATTGTTATTTTTTCCAAATTCAATAAATAAAAACTTGATACAAAACATCCGACAAACTCATTTCAGGTTGGATTGTAAACAAACCGGCAAAGTGACAGTATGAATTTGTGAAAAATGTGATTTTATATATATATATATATATATATATATATATATATATATATATATATATATATATAATTAACACAAAGGCTGTACAATATAACAAAATAAAAAGACAATAGTTCATAGACAGTGAATATAAGGTGTGTAATGAATGAAGGGAAGACATAGATTTTTAAAGTGCAAATTAAATCCTTAAGTGATTTATACAGTATCAGTGATCTGTAGTATATATGCCATACCAGTCAAAAGTTTATACACCCCTACTCATTCATAGTTTTTTTTCTGGATCACCATTTTCTCCACTACAGAATAAAACTGAAGACACCAAAACTCTGAAAAAAACACATGGAACACACATGGAATTATGTGACAAACAATAAGTGTTTAATAATAATAATAATAATAATAATAATTTATAGTGGGCGGCACGGTGGTGTAGTGGTTAGCGCTGTCGCCTCACAGCAAGAAGGCCCGGGTTCGAGCCCCGTGGCCGGCGAGGGCCTTTCTGTGCGGAGTTTGCATGTTCTCCCCGTGTCCGCGTGGGTTTCCTCCGGGTGCTCCGGTTTCCCCCACAGTCCAAAGACATGCAGGTTAGGTTAACTGGTGACTCTAAATTGAGCGTAGGTGTTAATGTGAGTGTGAATGGTTGTCTGTGTCTATGTGTCAGCCCTGTGATGACCTGGCGACTTGTCCAGGGTGTACCCCGCCTTTCGCCCGTCGTCAGCTGGGATAGGATCCAGCTCGCCTGCGACCCTGTAGAACAGGATAAAGCGGCTAGAGATAATGAGATGAGATAAGATAATTTATAGTCTTCAAAGTAGCCACCAAATGTTGGCTATTATAATAATTCTTGAAAAAAAAAATTTCTTACCATCAAATGTTTTTATTCCAAATTTTGTTGTTGTTGCTTTTTTTTTGGGGGGGGGGGGGGGGGGATTTTGTTTCCAAGTAGAGTTTTTATTTCATCCTCATTTGGTTCAGCAACACGATCTGCCATTTTGTTTTTCTCTAACAGTAAAAATAAAATGTACATCTATTAAAGGAGTAAACTTATGGAACAGATTAGATGATGAACTAAAAAAGTGTAGCTCAATTAATCAATAAATTAAAAAAATGTACAAAGCCAACATAATAGATAAATACAGAGCATTAGTATGAAATAATAATAAAAGTAATAATAGTAACATAATGAGATTACAGTTGGTACAAATAAGTAAAACAGCAATGTAATTATAAATGAATAATACAGTGACACTATGGTACTATACTGTGTATTATTTCTAAGTACTATGCTAATATGTATTATTTAATATATACATAACCAAGGTACTATTATATTACTCTTAAATATATGATTAATAATTGAAACACAGACTATAAGATAATATGTATTTTTTTTTTTTCACGGTCCTGTTTCCATCAAATCCTGCACCCTGATTGGCTGGCGAGCGGGTCCATATCCTACGGTACGGACCCCAGTTACGGACCCGGATACAGACCTCTGGCGACTCGCTGATTCACAACAACAACAAAAATAGCAGCAAATTTTGTCAACATTTATTTTCACATCAGGAGAATAGCATTAATTTTACAGCATGGATAGCGATAACAACAGTCTTCACAGCGAAAGTGAGTTTTAATACCCTGAGCAAGAAGAAATAAAAGAAAATATTGCAGGAGAAAGCCAAAAACCTGTAACTGCTGCTAACGCCGAGCAAAAGCATGGCTGAATCCTGAATGACTCAATTGTGTATAAATAGGGGACTACATAGGCGGCAAAATGTAGTTTTTTCCTGCCATGGAAGTGCACTTGTATACTGAGGAGGAAGCCATTTGCATTACAGCCGTGAATGAGGATTCAAAATGGCGGCTCGGCTCGGTTTTCCCTTTTGGGCGCTCTTGTTTTCGGTTAGAATTTGGTAAAGAAAAAATAAATATATTATTTACCAATTTTAATATGTTATTTAACCACTAGGTCGGTCCATATGGTGAAATACCGTGACCTCAGCCTTGAATACTGACCTCGGCCTCGGTCACAGTATTTCACGATATGGATCTCCCAGCTGGTAAATAACATATATATATATATTAAACATTTTAAAAATTGTGATATGAAATTGAAACAGTAGGCTATCTCATCTCATCTCATTATCTGTAGCCGCTTTATCCTTCTACAGGGTCGCAGGCAAGCTGGAGCCTATCCCAGCTGACTACGGGTGAAAGGCGGGGTACACCCTGGACAAGTCGCCAGGTCATCACAGGGCTGACACATAGACACAGACAACCATTCACACTCACATTCACACCTACGCTCAATTTAGAGTCACCAGTTAACCTAACCTGCATGTCTTTGGACTGTGGGGGAAACCGGAGCACCCGGAGGAAACCCACACGGACACGGGGAGAACATGCAAACTCCACACAGAAAGGCCCTCGCCGGGCCCGGGGCTCGAACCCGGACCTTCTTGCTGTGAGGCGACAGCGCTAACCACTACACCACCGTGCCTTCCACAGTAGGCTATAATGTTTGGTATTTAAATTTTAGTATAAAAATAATAGCCTACAGTGGAAGATGATACCTCCTGAGGTCTTGTTAAGTTCTTTTGGTTTTGCTTTCCTTTCTCTTTTTCTGTAAATGTAAATTATTATAACTGTATCTGTCGTTTTGTTTTTGCTTACTCATTTTTTTCTTTTTTTTGTCTTCATTACTTACTTTTGATATATACGGTAAATGAAATGTAAAAAAGGATAGGCGCAATAAGCCAAGGCTTCAGCCTATACCTTTTCGGTCAGAATTCCATTGATCAAATGAAAGTATTGTACCTTATGATGTGCTTAAAATGACCGAAATAAAACTATACTATACTATACTATACTATACTATACTATACTATACTATACTATACTATACTATACTATACTATGTAACAATTGAAGGAGTCTCCAGTGTCAGTGTTTTGTAACTTGTAGTTATACCCAAATGTTATGAATTATTTATGAATTATTTATAAATGTGGGTTTAAAAAAAATGCTGTGACAAGTCATACTAAATCAGTTATTTGCGACAAACAGGTTGTTTCTGGAAAGAAAAAAAAGGGAAAGGATTTCACCCTCAGGCCTCAACTCAAATGAACAGCTTTGTAATCTGGGCATGTCTGTTGTGAGCAGTGAGTTGGAGACAGAGTGAGAGGGTAGAAAGAAATAAAGACAGAACCAGAGCAAGGGGAAAGAAAGGGATGGAACGGGTTTTTTTTTTCAGCTGCCTGACGTCAGGTGGTTTTGCTGTTGCATCATGACTCAGATGATTTTTCTGCTCCACGTGGCCTTCAGCCCTTCCCCTTTCACAGCCCTCACTGATGCTAGTTGAAAGGAAGAGTAAAAAAGGGGGGAGTATTATGACCATAAAAAAGGGGGCGGGGTCAGGGTGGCTTGTTAACTATTCAGGAGGGAATTACTTTGACCTGACGGCAGCGTATCAGGAGTTTGCTTTGCACTATGACAATACCACCTAGTTCCTGTCCCAGCTGTGATGAGTATAAAAAAGCTCGCCGGCTTTATTTCCACTGACTCTGAGTGTGTGTGTGGGTGTGTGAGTGTGTGTGTGTGTGTGTGAGAGAGAGAGAGAGAGAGAGAGAGATCTTATATTAATCTTATGAAAATCTTAATCTGATATTAACATGGCCAAAATGAAGGCGCAGGATCTCAGGGGTGCACAAGAAAGCAGTTCCAGAATGCTAAAGGACCAGAATGAAGGAAAGGTTCAGTTGAGGAAGAAGGTGACACTGCTGCGTGGGATCTCCATCATTATAGGAACCATCATTGGTGCTGGAATCTTCATCTCACCCAAGGGCATCCTAGAGAACGCAGGCAGCGTCGGAATGTCCCTGGTGATATGGGTGGCTTGTGGGATTCTGTCATTATTTGGTGAGTGGAGTGCGATCACACACACACGCGTGAGAAGGTTGCTGATTCAAAAGTCTGCACACATCTTGACTGAGAACCTTTGTTTCAAGAGCACGTTATTGCTCAAGCAGGAAAAGCTCTTGGCAACATGTTGCTTCCTGTGTGTGTGTGTGTGTGGTTCATTGCATAAGTAGTCAGGTTGCCCCAGCCATTCATTAGCCCAATGGCACATGCTTTTCAACATGCTGGGGGAAAACCAGGTGATCTTAAAGGGACAGGCCCCCATTTTCTCCTTCTCTGTAGTTGGACCCTTTCTTTGTTTGTTTGAAACACTCTTGATAATAAGGCCTTGAGCTTGGAACAAACAGTGAGCAGATATGCTTATCCTTATGTCTTGTGGTTCAGATCTGCACATCTCATTACGTTTGCTCGTGATATGAACAGTTATTCCATGAAATCAAGTCACACATGAGCTGATGGCAGCTATAAGCTATGCATGACAAGATTGAGTGGAATAACTGTTTTATTCTGTCTACATTCACTGGAGTTTGAGAAGCAGAGCATTCTTTTTTTTTTTTTGCAAATTCGATAAATAAAATCTTTAAACAAAATGTCCGACAAAACCATTTCCGCTTAGGATGTAAACGAACCGGCGAAATGACAGGAACAATTTGTGAAAAATGCAACAATAATAATAATTCTTGAAAAATAAAAAAAAATAGATACGTGTCAGAAAACAGAATCCAGGGACACATGTCGGCCCGGGGGCGTTTTGAGTTATTGACAGATTCAGAAAGTACAGTTTCTAAGCTTTCCAATGATGCCTTCCATGTGGAGATCTGACAATATTTGAAGAATGTGTGGCCTTTTGAAAGTGTATACTTCTTAAAACAGAAAAGGGAGAAAATCGCCCTCAAAGTTTTCCATCTCAGCTACTCTGGGTGCAGGGCGGGCACATAATGCTGCTCATTTGCATGACATTAAGGAAAGCCCTACCCCCTACGAGCTAGCACGATACTACTTTCATGTAAACAAAGATCACCACGTCAATTTTCCTTCCATGCAAAGTATGCCCAAAACAATTATGAAGTATAAAAATAAGTCCTAAAGTATACTTTAACGTTTTGTGGTTGAAAAATTACTCACACCGTTAGAAAGAAAGATAGCACGATGATGACACAACTAACACAATGCTAGTTTCATATAAAGCCTCGGTCACAACCGGCCGTACAGTACGCGCTCCTACAGCCGGTCTACGTGCAAAAAACGCAAGAAATGCATGAGAGCGTGCGTGAAACGCACGAGAGCGCACGTGTGATGTGCTGATTTTCGAGCCGCAGACTGGCCACAGAGGTTCTTTGTCATGTCAAACAAACTCTACAGGCGCTTACGTTTTTTCAGGTTGCAAGACAAACTTACGGCCAACGCGCATCTTTCTCCATGAACAAAAAAAAAAAACGCAGCGATTTGGGAAACGCCAAAAATCGCACGGCCAAAAAATCGTACGTCCGGTTGTGACCTAGGCTTAACCAAACCACAACACTCTCCGTTACATGCAAAAATAACCACACAGCCTTAGATTAATAAACTTACCCCA
Source organism: Neoarius graeffei (assembly GCF_027579695.1). Classification (NCBI taxonomy): domain Eukaryota; kingdom Metazoa; phylum Chordata; class Actinopteri; order Siluriformes; family Ariidae; genus Neoarius; species Neoarius graeffei. The sequence continues at coordinate 6,893,092 of NC_083576.1, read as the reverse complement.
TCAGAAAGAGAAACGGCACCTTGCACACACCAATGCCTCCGATGGAATGTAGTCCTAGAACGGTCCGTGTTGCAGTTTTTTTTGCTAGAAATGTTTATCTCCGATGTAAATACCGTGTATCTGTTTGCTTTGCGGTGTTTCAGCTCCTCTGCGCTCTGTTTAACTTCCTCATTCCATAGTGAAATTACATGCCTGTATGCAGGTTAAGTAGCCATGCGCTCAGCTCGTATCATACAGCTGATTCGCGAAAAAAAAAAAAAAAAGACTTAAATCATCATGTGAATGGCCCATATCCCACACCCCCCAGCAGACTACAGTCCTGACAAAAACGAGACAATTTGCAACAAAAAATGTATGCTTTTCCAACAAAACAATCTATTATCTGAAATACTGATTGCATTCTTCAAGATCTCAACTTGCACATGATGGAAAAAAAACAAAAATCACAAATTTCGAAAAAAAAATGCTTCTTTTGCGATTATCTCGGATTCGTTTCGGCTGACATGTGTCCCTGGATTCGGTGAGGGGTCACATATGTTCTCACCATCAAATACTTTCCATATTTTCTTGCTTTTCTTTTGTTGTTTTTTTTTGCAGTTTTGTTTTCGAGTAGAGTTTTTATTTCATCCTCGGTTGATTCAGCAACACGCTCCGCCATTTTGTTTTTCTCTGCTCACGGTATTGCTGGGTTTCATGTGATGTCACATCCACCTCATTAGTTATTCAAATCTTTAGCTGGTGGTCCTCCAAAGCTCAGTTGACAAAGTGTTTGTACGGAGAAGGTGCATTGCTTGCATGAAAAATGCCTTATGCTTGCATTGTTTTCGGTTGTTCGAATCGATCAAACCGTGAAACTGATAAAAGTTTCTTCAGGGTTCCCCGTGAACTAATAAAAAAAGGTGAACGAACACAGGATTTCACAAAAAGACGTGGAGAAAGGTGGCTTTTGAACCTCTCAGTGAAATGGAAGGGAGCCGAGTCGAAGCCTGCTCGAGTTTGCAGTGATCACTTGGTGAAAGGTTTGTATATCAAGTCAAGTCAAGTCAAGTTTATTTGTATAGCACTTTTAACAATAAACATTGTCGCAAAGCAGCTTTACAGAATTTAAACAACTTAAAACACAAGCTAATTTTATCCCTAATCTATCCCCAATGAGCAAACCTGTGGCGACGGTGGCAAGGAAAAACTCCCTCAGACGACATGAGGAAGAAACCTCGAGAGGAACCAGACTCAAAAGGGAACCCATCCTCATTTGGGCAACAACAGACAACATGACTATAACATTAACAGTTTTAACTGTTCTCGTTGATGTTATAAACTCTTCATTGATGGAAACTGGAGTGCAAAACTGTTCATGACAACTGCAGTCCTAAAGTTAGCAAGTCAACTGTAGTCCTCAGCCATAAAAGCGTTACTGTAAGAGTCCAGATTGTCTTCCAAGTGTGACTTTCAACTGTCCATATGGGGCCCTCCTCTACAGGAATGACATGATGAGACTCCAGCCAGAAGTAGGGCATCAGGATGGATCAGGCAGGTCCGAGGAGCAGAAGAGGTCAGAGTCTCGATCTCAGGATTGACATGTAACTCAGAGGGACAGATGGGGGGGGACACAGGTTGTTAGATACCGGTATGCCCCATGTCACCTGAATAAGTGGGAACAGTATACATATTGCACTGAGTACAAGCGGGGACTCCAGAAAAAACTAACTATGACAGCATAACTAAAAGGGGAGAGCCAGAAGGTAACACAGGCATGAGGGGCCCCGGGACATAAAGCAGCATCCACTACACCATCAACAAGCTCGAGTGAGCAAACAAGTGGGGACTGACAGCATCCGTACATCCCAGTTTACCAAAACACTCTGTCTGAGGACCCTCCAGATCTCCACCTTTACCTCATAAACACCATTAACACAAGGCTTGACTAAACAGATATGTTTTCAGCCGAGACTTAAACGCTGAGACTGTGTCTGAGTCCCGAACACTATTTGGAAGGCTGTTCCATAACTGTGGGGCTTTGTAAGAAAAGGCTCCGCCCCCTGATGTAGCCTTCACTATACGAGGTACCAGCAGATAGCCTGCACCTTTTGATCTAAGTAGGCGTGGCGGGTCATAGAGGACCAGAAGTTCACTCAGTGCTTTAAAGGTCAATAGTAGTATTTTATAATCAATATGAAATTTGATTGGGAGCCAATGCAGTGTGGATAAGACAGGCGTGATGTGGTCATATTTTCTAGTTCTAGTAAGGACTCTCGCTGCTGCATTTTGAACTAACTGGAGCTTGTTTATGCTCTTATTGGAACATCCAGACAGTAAGGCATTACAATAATCCAACCTGGAGGGAACGAAAGCATGAACTAGTTTTTCTGTCATGTAGTGACATTAAATTTCGTATCTTAGCAATATTTCTGAGATGAAAGAAAGCTATCCGGGTAATGTTATCAATGTGAGTTTCGAATGAAAGACTTAAATTAGTGGTTTGAATTTTTTGTCGGATATTCTCAATTTTGTCATTTAAAAAATTCATGAAGTCGTTGCTACTACATACTGCAGGTGTGCATGTGTCTATAGTGGACTTATTCCTGGTTAATTTTGCTACAGTATTAAATAGGAATCTCGGGTTATTTTTGTTATCTTCTATTAGGGAGGAGAGATATGTTGATCTCGCAGCACTAAGAGCTTCTCTATACTTCAGGAAGCTCGCCTTCCATGCTAATTTGAACGTTACCAATTTTGTTTGATGCCATTTATGTTCCAATTTTTGAGGAGTCTGTTTTAAAGTGCGAGTGTCATCATTATACCAGGGTGCTAATTTTTTTCTCTCTGATCATGTTCCTTTTAAGAGGAGCTACATTATCTGAATTATGGCGGAACGTTGACTCTAAGCATTCAGATGCCTGATCAAGTTCTGCAGGGGCTGACAGTGACCCAATCAAAGTTGATAACTCTGGGAGATCATTTATAAAGCCCTGTGCAGGAGTTGACGTGAATGTACATATAGGCCCAATCCCAATTCTAATTTCTACCCCTACCCCTCCGCCTTCCCCTTGGCCCTTCCCCTTGAAACTGAGCTACAAGGGATAGGGCTTGAAATTCAACCCTTACGTATTGGGATAGCCCTTCAACGATCGCATACGTCATCGCGTACCTCCGTCAGCGTTTACGTTAGCAAAACGCAACCAAATGCGTCATTGGCTGCGACCAGCTGCTACAGTCAGAGCCAGAAATCTCTGCTGGCAGGGTGTGATTTGTTAACTAACGCCACTGAATGGGATATCTTTGGCGCTTCGTGCACCACATCCGACAGAATGAGGTGTCAGAACACTCATGTAAACAATAAAAGCGAGAATAACAGAACAAAACGTACGCAGTAAAGCAACCGAAAACAATACTCACTCCCAAAGCTTTTTAGCAGCAGCTTGGATTTCAGAAATCGCTGCTCATTCTCAGCTCGAAAGCGAATCAAGCGGCGTGTTTCCTCTGGATAACAACTTAAAACACGTAAATAATGGAGAAAATACATTTATGACAATCTTTCGCCGCGGGAACCGCCATCTTTATGAAATCCGCATGAAATCTCGCTGAAATCCGCATGGCATTGTGGGAAATCACTCAAACCCCTTCGTTCGGAGTCAGCTCCAGGAAAATCTCCGTTTGGAGGGGTACAGAAGCCCTACCCCTTCCCCTACCCCTCCGCGTTAACTGGGATTGGGATACCCCTACCCCTTCACGTGAACACGCAAAATGGAGGGGAAGGGCCAAGGGGTTGGTCCAAGGGGTGAAATGGGATTCGGCCTTAATACAGTAGCGTGGTGAGGTGCATATTACTCAGACATACTTTGAATAAGATGAGATAATGATCTGAGATAACTTCAGACTGTGGAAGTGTGACTATATTTTCTACAGTTAACCCGGATGTTAGTATTAGATCAAGGGTGTGACCACCATTATGGGTCGATCCTACAGTATGACATTCTGATTAATCCCTACTGAATCTCAAATGGACACAAACACTGTTTTCAAAGGGTCTTCTGGGTTATCGAAGTGAATATTAAAATCTCCGACAACTAAAGCTTTGTCGAAGGAAATAACCAGATCTGAGATAAAATCTGCAAATTCAGAAAGAAACTCAGAATATGGCCCCGGGGGCCTGTAAATAATAAGTAATGGAATTAACTGGGTAGACCTATTTTTCGAGGCTACATACATGATATTAGTATGAAGAACTTCAAATGTATTACATTTATAACGAGGTTTTTGTGTTACACCTAGATAATCATTATAAATAACCGCGACGCCTCCTCCTCTGCCGGTGAGACGAGGCTGGTGTATATAACTGTATCCAGGACGACTAGCTTCATTTAATGCTATTCATTTGGCTTAATCCATGTTTCAGTTAAACAAAGTACACTGTGTGCACAATTATTAGGCAAGTGAGTACTCTGACCCTACCATTATTTCTATGCATGTTTTCCAACCGCAAGCTAGATACACTTGAATGCTAATTGGATTTAAGCATTCTCAGGTGGTATTTATTTGTGTAATGAGGGAGGGTGTGACCTAAAGTCATTAATACCCTATATTAAGGTGTGCATAATTATTAGGCAGCTTCTTTATCTCAGGCAAAATGGGCCAAAAAAGAGATTTAACAGACACTGAAAAGACAAAAATTGTAAAATGCCTATCAGAGGGATGCAGCACTCTTGAAATAGCTAAGCTATAGAAATGTGAGCACAGAACAATCAAACGTTTTGTTGCAAATAGTCAACAGGGTCGCAAAAAATGTGTGGAGAAGAAAAGACACAAATTAACCGCAAAAGACTTGAGAAGGATTAAACATGAAGCTACCAGGAACCCATTATCCTCCAGTGCCACAATATTCTAGAACTGCAACCGACCTGGAGTGTCCAGAAGGACAAGGTGTTCGGTGCTCAGAGACATGGCCAAGGTAAGGAAGGCTGAAACATGACCACCACTAAACAAGACTCACAAGTTGAAATGTCAAGATTGGGCCAAGAAATATCTGAAGACAGATTTTCCAAAGGTTTTATGGACGGATGAAATGAGAGTGGCTCTGGATAGACCAGATGGATGGGCCCATAGCTGGATAACTAATGGACACAGGGCACTTTGACTCAGACACCAGCAAGGTGGTGGAGGGGTAATGGCATGGGCTGCTATTATTAAGGATGAGCTAGTTTGACCATTTCAGGTTGAAGATGGACTTAACATCAACTCCCAAACCTACTGCCAGTTTCTAAAAGATGCATTCTTCAAGCAGTGGTATGGGAAGAAGTCTGCATCATTCAAGAAGGCCATGATTGTTATGCAGAACAATGCACCATCACATGCACCCTAGTACTCCACTGCTTGGCGAGCCCGCAAAGGCCTTAAAGATGACAAAGTAATGACATGGCCCCCTTCCTCACCTGACTTAAACCCTATTGAGTACTTGTGGCCCCTTCTTAAGCATGAGATTTACAGCGAGGGAAGACAATACACCACTCTGAATAGCATTTGGGAGGCCGTGGTTGCTCCTGCACAAAAAGTTGATCGTCAACAAATCAAAAAACTAACAGACTGGATGGAAGGCTCATGGCAGTTATTGAAAAGAAGGGTGGCTATATTGGTCACTGAATATTTTTGAAATGCTAGAAGTGTTTATTTGTTAATTCTGAGTTGTTTATTTGTTACACTAAAAATTAAAATAAACAAGTGAGATGGTTTAAGCTTTTCATTTAGTTGCATAATAATTCTGCACACTAAATGTTGCCTAATAATTCTGCACACTTATATATTCCCCTGAGAAGGCCTAAACTCCCCTTTCCTTTGTTAATCATTCTGGTTTTAGGTTTATTAACAATTTGGATTGACTGAGAGCACTGTATTTGTTCAACGATAAAATTAATCATCAGGAATACAACTTGCCTAATAATTGTGCACACAGTGTACCGTACATTAAACTCCTGATCAGTTATGAGTTCATTAACCATTAGCGCTTTAGATGTAAGAGATCTAATATTTAATAGCCCCACCATTCGATCAAAGGTGCTGGCAGCGGCTGTACAGTTAGTGTTCCACTTTTTTGTTGAGCTCGGTGAACAGACACAGTCTTGATGTAGTGGACCCTGAGTGACAACTCTGTGCAGCGAGCAGACAGTCGGTTTAGCCTGTTTGTCTGCTCCCTGGCCTTGGCTCTGGATTGTCAGAAGTTAGCTAGACCTGTTCTGAGACTATGACCTATGCTGCAAGAAATGAGAGCAGCACCTTCCCAAGTGGGATGGATACCGTCCCGCCCTAACAGGCCAGCAGTGCTCTCAAAATTAGCCCAATTATCTATAAAGCCCACACTGTTTGTATCTCCCTCTCAGCTATGTCCTTAGTATTTTCCAAGTACTTTTCTTGCTACAGTATGTGTCGTTATTTTACGGTACTTTTTTCAGTCACGAAGCGCTAAAGTCCCCAGCTGTTTCTTTGTTTACTCCTCACGAAGTCCATATGCATGAAGGTCGCGACAAAATTCTTCCCCAGCCGTACAGTTACAATGCGCCGTGATCACTTCTCCGTCTTGTTTAACTAAGATCCAGGTCTTTAAAGGGGTTTCTGATGATCTTTGTGAATGATTTAGCTGAGAGATAAGAGCCAACACAAGTGAGAATCCAGCAAACTGTTGTTTGTTTACACTTCAACTTGCAGCGCTTCGTTGTAAAGACGCGAACAAAAAGCTTTAAAAAAAGCATACTTGCATGGGCAAAAACAATACAGGATTCATTGGGCAGCGACTTGATCCTGAGGTCCTTTACCCAGCCACATACAAAACAGTTGTAAGCCTCCATACTCTTCCACGCTTTCATCTGTTTTGCGGTGTAGAAGGACGTCTGCAACACCAGATAGTTCGAGATGTCGGGGAACTCGACTGAAGGGTAGTTTTCGAGATCATATGACAAATCCTTCTTTCCCAGACTGTAGGGGTCGATTCTATTGCACATAGAATCGACCCTTCTGAATATATCTAAAGCCAGCAGTGGCTTCTAGATTACGAGCGTACTCTGATAAGTTGTCGCTAGTTGTTTGCACTACAGCAGTTGTTTCCCAGAACTATTTCACTTCTGGTAAAACCGCTAAAAATTGTCATGTGACTGAAACCCAGCAATATGAGCCGATAGCCTAGGAGTAGAGTAGCCAATCAGAGCACATGATTGCTCATTTCCAGTGAATGTGGTTGGAATAAACACACAGATATACATTGAGTTGCCACACAACCTGTATAGAGTTTGACATGTTCTCATACACGAGGTCCTTCAGGTTCTCCGGTTTCCTCCAACTTTCTAAAATCATCCCTTGTGTGAGTGAGTGAGTGAGTGAGTGAGTGAGCAAAATGGCATCCCATCCAGGATGAATTCCCACCTCATGCACAGTGTTCCTGGGATACACTCCGGAAGTAGTGCAACCTGATGACAAATGAATGGATTATACTCAGGATCAGTATCTATTCCACACCTCCCCTCACGCTAATCATCACCTAGACCTAAACTATTTTAATGCACAATATATACAGAACCAGTCAAGAGTTTGGACACACCTTTTAATTTAATGTATGTTTTTTATTTTTATTAATTAAAAGTCACTTCAGGGCGGCACGGTGGTGTAGTGGTTAGCGCTGTCGCCTCACAGCAAGAAGGTCCTGGGTTCGAGCCCCGGGGCCGGCGAGGGCCTTTCTGTGTGGAGTTTGCATGTTCTCCCCGTGTCCGCGTGGGTTTCCTCCGGGTGCTCCGGTTTCCCCCACAGTCCAAAGACATGCAGGTTAGGTTAACTGGTGACTCTAAATTGAGCGTAGGTGTGAATGTGAGTGTGAATGGTTGTCTGTGTCTATGTGTCAGCCCTGTGATGACCTGGCGACTTGTCCAGGGTGTACCCCGCCTTTCGCCCGTAGTCAGCTGGGATAGGCTCCAGCTTGCCTGCGACCCTGTAGAAGGATAAAGCGGCTAGAGATAATGAGATGAGATGAAAAGTCACTTCATGTCTTAAAGTAAAGATGGATGTCGTTTCTCTTTACTAATAGGGTGTTCACACGGCACATATTTGCATCGATGCTGCACCGATGTATTTTGTTGCGATATATCTTACACCGGTGTAAATTCTGTGCAGCGTTCACACGTCACAACCCTGCTTACTAGAGAGAAGCGTGTTAGCACCGGTGCAGCCCCACTTGCGGTCACACGGCAGTTTCTGCGACCGTGTTATAGTAGCAAAAACTTTATTACTATCATTTCCTTTGATAGTAATAAAGTTTTGATATTTCCTTTTATTACTATCATTTCCTATCATTATTACTATCATTTCCGATAGTAATAATGCGGAAATGAAATATGCGCATGCGTGAAAATGTACTTCTTTTTCCCGGTTGTCATGGCATCACCAAGCGCCGGGAAAACAACGTGGATGAAGACACGCAGTTCTGTTGTTGTTGATATTCACCATTTTGGAAGCGCAAAATACCAGGATGCAAATTATGCAATGCCCGTATGTAATCAACTCTCCTCACGTGTAGCGAGTCTACCCCTGTAGCGTTCAGACGTCCCATTTTATATCGGTGCTGCCCCGCAAACTAGCATTTACTCCGGAGTAAATTTCTTAAACCACCTCCCGAGCAGGGTTAGATTTGCACCGGTTTAAGCAGCTTTCAGGGGCCACACCGGTATAACTTTGTACCGTGTGAACGCTCTACCGGGGCAGCCCCGGTGATACACCGGAGTAAACGTTGCCGTGTGAACACCCCTTTAGTTGTTCGGTTCTTGACATAATACTGTACAGATTATGACAATTGACGAATAGGACTATTGATTTATTTAGGAGGGGCGGCACGGTGGTGTAGTGGTTAGCGCTGTCGCCTCACAGCAAGAAGGCCTGGGTTCGAGCCCCGTGGCCGGCGAGGGCCTTTCTGTGCGGAGTTTGCATGTTCTCCCCGTGTCCGCGTGGGTTTCCTCCGGGTGCTCCGGTTTCCCCCACAGTCCAAAGACATGCAGGTTAGGTTAACTGGTGACTCTAAATCCCCCATACTCAAATAGTGGCCCCCGGGGGGTCTATTTCTGGCCCGCGAGCTGTTCTGTGTGGTTTTTTTTTTATTCGTTTTTTTTTTAATCGCGCTGTCCGCTCTTATTTTGAAAGCGCGCCCCTCGCGCTGCGACGAGATGTGAGGACTGCCTCCATGGCAACGATAAACAAATAGCAAGGCTAATCTAAGCCCTCGCAAAACTCCAGACAGTCAGTTTACCGGCCGTAGCCACAATGGCATGCTCGAAGTTTGCACCAAAAAGAAAACTGGACAGCGAGAACCGCCAATTCCAGCCAGAATGGACAGAAAGGTTTGCGTTCTTTCTTCCACCGTCCAGCACTCGACCTTTGTGTTTAACCCACAAGGCCATTTCTCCCTTTAAGCAAGATTGAGAATGTGAGTTAGTTCTTGAGTTTATTAACCAAAGCACAGAAAATGGGCAGCTTGAAGGGTATCTGTTTTGGATTATTAACAGGGTAATGTTTTATTCAGTTATTTATTTGTTTTATTTATTTTATTCAGTTATTTATGCCCAAATGAAAAATATATTTTTATTTTAGGTAGGCCCTAATACTGTTGTGTTCAATGACAAGGAAATGTTAAAATAAATGCGTTCTAAGCTGCTTTTGACAGTTCTTGCATCAAATCTGCATTTGAATGAAGTCTTTGTTGGTTAATTTTAGCTCTAATACATTTTTCTGAAATAAATGGCATAAAAAAACTCACCAGAAAAAACGTTTTCTAGCAAAAAAACAAACTTCTAAAGCCTTGCTCAAAATACATGTGGGAAATTCCGCGTCACGTGTTCTCGAGCTATATGACGTCAGCTGAAATGGGCACGGAATTCCGTATCCCATGCAGAACATGCCAAAAAAAACCCCAACGGTATTGTCAACGGTATTCTGGCAGCTTTATAAACGCTGATGCCATCTTCTTTTACTCTTTGGTAAGCTCGGACCATGTCATCATGGTGCCAAGATCTTAACTGGGCACGACGACTCGAGTTCAAGAGCTATGGAGATAGAAAAACCTCTAGTAAGGAAACATGTCACACCTTTATACACTGCAATTTTTCATGAAAATATCAATAAACGGCGGCACGGTGGTGTAGTGGTTAGCGCTGTCGCCTCACAGCAAGAAGGTCCGGGTTCGAGCCCCGTGGCCGGCGAGGGCCTTTCTGTGCGGAGTTTGCATGTTCTCCCCGTGTCCACGTGGGTTTCCTCCGGGTGCTCCGGTTTCCCCCACAGTCCAAAGACATGCAGGTTAGGTTAACTGGTGACTCTAAATTGAGCGTAGGTGTGAATGTGAGTGTGAATGGATGTCTGTGTCTATGTGTCAGCCCTGTGATGACCTGGCGACTTGTCCAGGGTGTACCCCGCCTTTCGCCCGTAGTCAGCTGGGATAGGCTCCAGCTCGCCTGCGACCCTGTAGAAGGATAAAGCGGCTCGAGATAATGAGATGAGATGAGATTTATTTAGGATTTTCATTCTTTACTCTTTATCGTTGGATGATCTCAAACGGATTAAGACGGTAAGAAACTCATCCACTAATTCACTTTGACGAGGCCACACCTGTTAACTGAAAAGCATTCCAGGTAATAACCTCATGAAACTGGTAACGCCAATAATGTGCAAAGTGTCATCAAGGTCAACGCTGGATACTTTGGAAAATCTAAAATATCAAATATATTTTGTTTTTGGTGGGTTTTTTTTACACTTTTTTGTTTACCATAAAATTACATATCTGTTCCAGATGTTATTTCATAGTTTTGACATCTTCATTCAGTCCTGTTCTACACTTTAGAAATTACAAAATATAGAAAATAAAAAACTGGGAATGAGTTGTGTAGGAGTGTACAAACTTTTGACTGGTAGAATTTAAACAAACAAAAAAACATCCCAAAAAAATCATCACATCTGTTTATTTTTCCTCATGACGAAGACTCATGTTATTTCACTTTTAGCAAATCCACAATTTGGATCAAATACGATTATTTAAGATCCAAGAATGACTGCACATTGCATTTCGCAGTGGTGTTTGTTTCATGAAGTACAGCTGAGTTCAAACATGTCCAGACACAAACCTGTCCGGGGTGGCAGCTGCACCCTGTGGTGCTTTTGAATAAATATATATAATATAAAGATTTCAGCAGTGTAAAAAAAGCCATGAGTCATCATTACAGTATTGTGAAAGCAAAAATCTGATCATCGCAGATGAACCAGTCAGCGTTCGCAGCGATGACCTGCGTAAATGCTTGCCTTTTTATTTTCTAGTAATTTAGTTTTGTGTCAGTAATTCATTATTTTCTTTCCGCAATCAGCTTAATCGTCTGTTTGACCCATTAGCACACCAAGAATAGGAACAAATGTTAATTATTAGTTATTATTTTGAGTCGGTTTGTAACACAGGGGGAAGTGAAAGGCAGCACAAATACACAGCAGTGTGCGATTATGTGAAAGAACACAAAAGAAAGAAAAAAGATCAATGCAAGCTTTAAATCTGCTGCAGTCTGGGAACGGAGGGAGCAGGACTGTGTAAGAGAGAGAGAGAGAGAGAGAAAGATGGACAGAGAAAGGGAGAGAGAGATAGACAGAGAGAGATGGACAGAGAGAGACACAGAAGTAGAGAGAGAGAGATTGACAGAGAGAGGGAGAGAGATGGACACAGAGAGACAGAAGTAGAGAGAGAGATGGACAGACAGAGAGAGAGAGAATTATATTTTCTCTGCCCTTATTTTCATAGCAGAAATGAACCACTCGAGCTTGATGGCGGCGTGTATGGGGTCTGAACTCGTGTGTGTCAGAGCAGCATTGTTTAACGGTGTGTGTACTCGTGTGTGTGTGTGTGTGTGTGTGTGTGTGTGTGTCAGGAGTCATTACACACTTGTCAGCACTCTTTTGTGTGTCGCTACTACAGGCTTTAAGGAGCTGAAGAATTTAAAGCTGCCAGTCTGGCGGAAGCTCTTGTCCGAATTTAATACCAACACACTGCAGAAACAACACCATGGTTCACACACACACAGTCTACATTGCTCTTTCTCACCCTCTATCCCTCTGTTTGTGTGTGTGTGTGTGTGTGTGTGTATCAGGTGCTCTGTCCTACGCTGAGTTGGGGACCTGCATTAAGAAGTCCGGTGGTCATTACACCTACGTTCTGGAGGCATTCGGTCCAGCCGTGGCTTTCATACGTTTATGGGTGGACATCATCGCTATACGGTCAGCAAAGTGTCTTTCACTGTCCATTCTGATGCCACACACACACACACACACACACACACACACACACACACACACACACACACACACTTGCCATGTGGCTGAGCTGCTGAAATGAACAGGCTTATGTTAGAAGCTCTGGAGCAAATATAATAAATTCGTCTCAGGATCCGAGTGGTAAAGCGGATTTCCTGCTGATCTTCCTACATGAAGCTCTCACATTCAGGATCACCACCATCAGCTAACACACACACACACACACACACCAGCCTCCTTTGATACCACTTATACCATTTTAATGAACAAACGCCGTGTGAACCTGTCTGAGCTGTACCGGTACATATGTATGGGATACCAGTCTTACTGACTCTCCAGGGGATCTGGACAGTACAGAGGACGTGCAACGTAATCATATATATATATATATATACATACATAAGTATAGCAAGTATACTACAGACCATGTACTTCTAGTGTACTAGCAAGTATACAAATTTAATACTTTTTCAGACTAAATTGGAACATTTCAAGTTTATAAAAGTATACTTTAAAGTTCATTTTAAGTTTGCAAAAGTACACTTTAAAGTATACAACAAGTACACTCATCTATATACTATCAATGTACTTGGTATATCCCTCTCGTATGCTTAAAGTACACCACAAGTACACTTATCGATATACTGCCATTGTACTAGTTATATACTTCTTTAAAGAATTTTTTTGGGCTTTTTTCACCTTTACTGGATAGTACAGTGTAGAGACAGGAAATGAGCTGGAGAGAGATTGGGAAATGATTTCAGGTCGGAATTGAACCGGGTCCCCGGATTTATGGCATGGCGCCTTAGTAGACTACCGACTAGTGGCCTAGTAGTAGCGTGTCCGCCTCTCGATCGGGAGATCGGGAGTTCTATTCAGGGTCGGGTCATACCAAAGACCATCATAAAAATGGTACCCACTACCATCTGGCAAGGCACGCTGCAATACAGATGTGCATGGGGAGTTAAACTCTCGTGGTTACCAGAGGACTAGCCCCCCACTGTAACCCTAGCTATGTAATAGGCGAGAGGCCGAGGGCTACGGAAACGGAGATCGGCGCCGCCCGATGCGCCACCATCAGAGTTGGGCCTGGTTAGTACTTGAGTGGGAGACTGCCTAGGAATACCAGGTATTGGGCGTGGGAAGGACTTTAACTTAACTTTAAGCCTTAGTAGACTGAGCCATGACACCCCTTAGTTATATACTTCGAGTCCCTATTTTTAGTTTATTATTGTATACTTTAAGTATACTGTTATAAATGTTGGTTATTTCACTAGTTTACTTGTTATACTTTAAGTTTGCTTGGCATATTACTTGTAGCTTACTATTTATATACTGGAAATATACTCCTTAAAGTATTCTTAAAGTTTACTCATACTGTATGAACACAAGAGTGTGATGCATTTACAAAATCACAAGACAGAATGTTGAAAACAAGTTTGATATATTTTCAAACATTTCAAAAACAAAGACCTATGAAATCAAGTCCTTCCTTACTGGAGAAATTGATCAATAAAGTCAAGTCAAAAGTTTTTCTGTTTTTGTGTATGATTTTAAGGTACATAAAGATAATGCAGTTGAGCACACATACTATATACTGTAAAGTTTTAAACTCCAGCATTATATTATATTAATATATAAACTGAATGTTAAGCATGAGTCAATGACTTGACCTTATTATGCACTTGGAGCAAGATATACTAAGTATTAGTACTTTGTGGCAGAAAAACGTGAAAAGTATACTAAAGTATAAGTTTTAGTATTAAAGTATAAGTCTTAGTATTAATGTACTTAGTCTTAGACTTTTGTTTATACTCTTCAGTATAAGCCAAGTATACATCACTATACTATTCTTAAGTATATAAAATATAGTTTATAAAAAGTCAACTTCAAGTATACTTCCTCAGTTTTAGTAAAAAATAAGTATACTCATAGTACACTTGAATAAACTTCCTTTTGCTAAGGGTATATATATATATATATATATATATATATATATATATATATATATATATATATATATATATATATATATATATATAGCGATTTCTTTAGTCTAGTCCATTTATTTCGAATGGTGAACCGAATTGTATACACTCACCGGCCATTTTAAGAGGGACACCTGTATGTGCATGCGCAGTGCACGACTGTTACACTCATTCTTACAACCCCGATTCCAAAAAAAGTTGGGACAAAGTACAAATTGTAAATAAAAACGGAATGCAATAATTTACAAATCTCAAAAACTGATATTTTATTCACAATAGAACATAGACAACATATGAAATGTCGAAAGTGAGACATTTTGAAATTTCATGCCAAATATTGGCTCATTTGAAATTTCATGACAGCAACACATCTCAAAAAAGTTGGGACAGGGGCAATAAGAGGCTGGAAAAGTTAAAGGTACAAAAAAAAGGAACAGCTGGAGGACCAAACTGCAACTCATTAGGTCGATTGGCAATAGGTCATTAACATGACTGGGTATAAAAAGAGCATCTTGGAGTGGCAGCGGCTCTCAGAAGTAAAGATGGGAAGAGGATCACCAATCCCCCTAATTCTGCACTGACAAATAGTGGAGCAATATCAGAAAGGAGTTCGACAGTGTAAAATTGCAAAGAGTTTGAACATATCATCATCTACAGTGCATAATATCATCAAAAGATTCAGAGAATCTGGAAGAATCTCTGTGCGTAAGGGTCAAGGCCGGAAAACCATACTGGGTGCCCGTGATCTTCGGGCCCTTAGACGGCACTGCATCACATACAGGCATGCTTCTGTATTGGAAATCACAAAATGGGCTCAGGAATATTTCCAGAAAACATTATCCGTGAACACAATTCACCGTGCCATCCGCCGTTGCCAGCTAAAACTCTATAGTTCAAAGAAGAAGCCGTATCTAAACACGATCCAGAAGCGCAGACGTCTTCTCTGGGCCAAGGCTCATTTAAAATGGACTGTGGCAAAGTGGAAAACTGTTCTGTGGTCAGACGAATCAAAATTTGAAGTTCTTTATGGAAATCAGGGACGCCGTGTCATTCGGACTAAAGAGGAGAAGGACGACCCAAGTTGTTATCAGCGCTCGGTTCAGAAGCCTGCATCTCTGATGGTATGGGGTTGCATTAGTGCGTGTGGCATGGGCAGCTTACACATCTGGAAAGACACCATCAATGCTGAAAGGTATATCCAGGTTCTAGAGCAACATATGCTCCCATCCAGACGACGTCTCTTTCAGGGAAGACCTTGCATTTTCCAACATGACAATGCCAAACCACATACTGCATCAATTACAGCATCATGGCTGCGTAGAAGAAGGGTCCGGGTACTGAACTGGCCAGCCTGCAGTCCAGATCTTTCACCCATAGAAAACATTTGGCGCATCATAAAACGGAAGATACGACAAAAAAGACCTAAGACAGTTGAGCAACTAGA
The DNA here is from genome assembly GCF_027579695.1 of Neoarius graeffei. Lineage (NCBI taxonomy): Eukaryota > Metazoa > Chordata > Actinopteri > Siluriformes > Ariidae > Neoarius > Neoarius graeffei. The sequence goes on along the minus strand of NC_083576.1, from coordinate 6,877,354 downwards.
ATCCTCCATTAGACAAGAATGGGTTAACATTCCTATCCCTAAACTTGAGCAACTTGTCTCCTCAGTCCCCAGACGTTTACAGACTGTTGTAAAGAGAAAAGGGGATGTCTCACAGTGGGAAACATGGCCTTGTCCCAACTTTTTTGAGATGTGTTGTTGTCATGAAATTTAAAATCGCCTAATTTTTCTCTTTAAAAGATACATTTTCTCAGTTTAAACATTTGATATGTCATCTATGTTCTATTCTGAATAAAATATGAAATTTTGAAACTTCCACGTCATTGCATTCCGTTTTTATTTACAATTTGTACTTTGTCCCAACTTTTTTGGAATCAGGGTTGTACATTCTTACATCATGATGACATAGTGCCGACAGCCTCTATGAGACAGTAGCCACAAAAAGTCATTCAGTTTTTTTTTTTTTTTTTAAGAATGTCCCTTTTGATCAGCTTCTCCAGCTTTTCTTCCAAGCATCATTTGTGTGTCGTTTGGTCAAACCATATTATAAAGAGCAGAACCATAAAAAATAACCAACCAGCAGAAAGAGTGTTTTTATGCTTTTACAAACAAAATCACTCTGTGTTTATTGAAACACCTGAGCCCAATTATGGTCTTTTCACAAATCCGACATGCTTCTGCGGATTTGCTGCCGTCTCACAATTGTTAAACCGCATCATTCCCAGTCCATGCTTTTTTATTTCGTCTGTAATTGCGACAATTGAAGCTTCTATAAGGCTTTTTTTTGTGCGTTTGTGTGAGAATTGTGCACGATGTAAAAGTTGGAGATACAGATAATTGGAGCTTTTCACGCCACTTTGCTTGTTGCTATGTTCCATCCTTAGGAGCTGAAATTGTGAACCGTGCCAATTATCACCTTTTATTCTCCTTAATTATGTCTTATTCGACTCCATAGTTAACGCACAGTGTAGAATTCCAGGATCACACCGTAAACAGATCCGGGACATTTTTCAAACATCTCTTAAATGCTTTTTTTTAATCAAATTCGTGGTTGGATGGCACATCCTGAGAAAGCTTACAGTACATTCTAGACTCTGCAAATCAATCAGCATGATATCAAATGCTTTGATTTGTGCGTATTGTGTTTTCACAGTGGCTGTGCACTAAAGTTGCTTGAATTGCCTGTAGCAGAACAGTAATGGTCTTGCATTCGAACTGGAGTGTATTAAAACCTTGTAAACAGTTTTATGAAATAATTTGTGCTTGCTGCCGGGTCTGGAAGCGTGGCTCGGAAAATAAAATGAAGTTCCTTTTGCAGATATATTCTTAACGCATCCACGGAGCAGAAGCCCACAACGCTGCAAAATACGTAGCGTGATAACAAAAAAGGGACGCGTTTTATAAACGCCTCACCTTAAGAAAGAATTAGAAGTGCTAAGTCATGGAAATGCAGTCACTTTATAAATATGCTGTTTCCAGATTATAAATTATATCAGTACACATGTTAAAATTTCCTTATCTTTAGGGAGTGTCCGGTTTATTCATTGCAACTCATAAAAGTATCAGTGACAAAGGAAATAATGAGGTCTAGATCTACTTCCTGCTCTTGTCTAGCCGGAATGCACCAAAAACACCAGAGGCAGCTGTTCCTCATTTAGGAATAGACCAGTTTAAACAAACAGCACAGAGTTCTGCTTCAAACCAGCAACCTTCTGGTCCCATGGCTGCTTTTCAACCATTAGGCCATGACATACATTTATTTATATATAAAAATAACAAACAGTTAACACTGTTATCAAAGTCATGACTTTTTAATCTTACACACGGCTAGGAGATCATCCAAAGCGCTGATAAAGCTTCCTGTTAATGAGTGTTTATGTGTAATTTCTTAACAGATGAAAGATTAAGATGAAATTGTTCACTTCAGGGTTGTGGGTTTGCCATGAAACTCAGTATACAACCCCGATTCCAAAAAAGTTGGGGCAAAGTACAAATTGTAAATAAAAACGGAATGCAATGATGTGGAAGTTTCAAAATTCCATATTTTATTCAGAATAGAACATAGATGACATATCAAATGTTTAAACTGAGAAAATGTATCATTTAAAGAGAAAAATTAGGTGATTTTAAATTTCATGACAACAACACATCTCAAAAAAGTTGGGACAAGGCCATGTTTACCACTGTGAGACATCCCCTTTTCTCTTTACAACAGTCTGTAAACGTCTGGGGACTGAGGAGACAAGTTGCTCAAGTTTAGGGATAGGAATGTTAACCCATTCTTGTCTAATGTAGGATTCTAGTTGCTCAACTGTCTTAGGTCTTTTTTGTCGTATCTTCCGTTTTATGATGCGCCAAATGTTTTCTATGGGTGAAAGATCTGGACTGCAGGCTGGCCAGTTCAGTACCCGGACCCTTCTTCTACGCAGCCATGATGCTGTAATTGATGCAGTATGTGGTTTGGCGTTGTCATGTTGGAAAATGCAAGGTCTTCCCTGAAAGAGACGTCGTCTGGATGGGAGCATATGTTGCTCTAGAACCTGGATATACCTTTCAGCATTGATGGTGTCTTTCCAGATGTGTAAGCTGCCCATGCCACACACACTAATGCAACCCCATACCATCAGAGATGCAGGCTTCTGAACTGAGCGCTGATAACAACTTGGGTCGTCCTTCTCCTCTTTAGTCCGAATGACACGGCGTCCCTGATTTCCATAAAGAACTTCAAATTTTGATTCGTCTGACCACAGAACAGTTTTCCACTTTGCCACAGTCCATTTTAAATGAGCCTTGGCCCAGAGAAGACGTCTGCACTTCTGGATCATGTTTAGATACGGCTTCTTCTTTGAACTATAGAGTTTTAGCTGGCAACGGCGGATGGCACAGTGAATTGTGTTCACAGATAATGTTCTCTGGAAATATTCCTGAGCCCATTTTGTGATTTCCAATACAGAAGCATGCCTGTATGTGATGCAGTGCCGTCTAAGGGCCCGAAGATCACGGGCACCCAGTATGGTTTTCCGGCCTTGACCCTTACGCACAGAGATTCTTCCAGATTCTCTGAATCTTTTGATGATATTATGCACTGTAGATGATGATATGTTCAAACTCTTTGCAATTTTACACTGTCGAACTCCTTTCTGATATTGCTCCACTATTTGTCGGCGCAGAATTAGGGGGATTGGTGATCCTCTTCCCATCTTTACTTCTGAGAGCCGCTGCCACTCCAAGATGCTCTTTTTATACCCAGTCATGTTAATGACCTATTGCCAGTTGACCTAATGAGTTGCAATTTGGTCCTCCAGCTGTTCCTTTTTTGTATCTTTAACTTTTCCAGCCTCTTATTGCCCCTGTCCCAACTTTTTTGAGATGTGTTGCTGTCATGAAATTTGAAATGAGCCAATATTTGGCATGAAATTTCAAAATGTCTCACTTTCGACATTTGATATGTTGTCTATGTTCTATTGTGAATACAATATCAGTTTTTGAGATTTGTAAATTATTGCATTCCGTTTTTATTTACAATGTCCCAACTTTTTTTGGAATTGGGGTTGTACTTGAGAATGAGCTGTTCTTTAAAAAATAATAATAACAGTTCAGGGTTAAACCCAGTTAGACACAACAATGCAGTGTTCAACAAAGGCGAAAGTAAACGGTACATGCTGTCCTGACTCCAGGGATCACCTATAAATAAAACTTTTTTTATTTACTTTGTCCCAACTTTTTTTGGAATCGGGGTTGTCCTTGAGAATGAGCTGTTCTTAAAAAAATAATGATAACAGTTCAGGGTTAAACCCAGTTAGACACAACAATGCAGTGTTCAACAAAGGCGAAAGTAAAGAGTACATGCTGTCCTGACTCCAGGGATCACCTATAACGCATGAACACACGATGACATAGTTACGGGTTCGGGTAAAAAAGTGAATTGCTGTGTGCCTTACTGTGTCGTCACAAGAAAAAGAACACCTAGTTTGAGCTTTTATCAGCTGCCAGTTAAGAAGAAAGAAATGGATTAGTTTAATCTGCAATGAAAACCTTCAAACTGAATCGAAATGGACGAGTGTTTGTAGCTTGCATTTCTCTGGTGGGAAAAAAACAGACTTAAACTGTGACCCAGCAATATTTCCATGGTCTGAGGAACGGCCTTCGGTTATAGATGATTATAACAATCAACACTGTTCATCGTCTGAAACTAGCGATATTCCAAAACCTGTAAAACAAAGAAAGATTCTTCGGCCTTTGCCTCTCAACGTGCCGAAGCACTCGGCAGCCGAACAAGCCTGTCGGACCGATAAAACTCCCAAACCACGAAGGGTTCTCTTTCGGGTATGGATAATGTTCAGTGTACCTCACTGAAGAAAATGCATTTATACTGAACATGAGACAGCAGATCAGTGGGCTTCCAAAGTTTTTTATTTATTTATTCTTTTTTTTTTTTGTAATGTTTCCTAATATCAAGTTTTATTTAACTCTTCTTCTTTTTCTTCTTTTGGCTGCTCCCGATTAGGGGTCGCCACAGAGGATCTTTCGTCTCCATTGCTCCCTGTCTTCTGCATCCTTCTCTACCACACCTGCCACTTTCATGTCCTCTCTCGTCACATCCGTGTATCTCCTCTTTGGCCTTCCTCGTTTTCGTGTGCCTGGCAGCTCCATCCTCAACATTCTCCTTCCAACATGCTCTGCATCTCTTCTCAGGATGTGCCCATACCATCTCAGTCTCATCTCTCTTAGCTTAATTCCCAAGCTCTCCACATGTGCTGTCCCTCTGATGTGCTCGTTCCTTATCCTGTCCAACCTCCCATCGCAAACCTTAACATCCTCAACTCCGCCACCTCCAACTTTGCCTCCTGTCTCTTCGTTAAGGGTACGGTCTCCAATCCGTACATCACAGCTGGTCTCACTACTGTCTTATCCATCTTACCTTTCACTTTTGCTGGGACTTTCCGATCACAAATGACTCCCGAAATCCTTCTCCAACTGCTCCACCCTGCCTGCACTCTCTTTCTCACCTCACTATCGCAGCCCCCATTTTCCTGCACAGTTGACCCCGGGTACTTGAATTCACATCAGGTTTTATTTCACTAATCGCTCATTTATAAATGTTTTTGATAAGACATTCTGAGATTTGATGATGTTGTTGTTGTACAGTGTTGTAGACTTGGTCTAGACTCTGAGCTTCTCATCAAGCTTGATTTGGATTCCGATATTCCTACTGTAAACCCTCAACATGTTCTCCACCTCTTTAAATCACCAATTTCATTGTCTTTCATGACAGAGCATGGCAAAATCGCTCCTCTCACAATCTGTGGTTGGTTGAAGAGAGCAACTGGACTTGCTTGAAAAGTCTTGAAGACGTTTCGCCTCTCATTCGAAAGGCATCCTCAGTTCTGTCTGTCTAATAGGGAGTATCAAGTATTTATCCTCTCATGGATCATCATAGAATCCGAATCAGAATGCTGATGGCTGCATTGTAGGTGGCTGATAGATGTCATAGACACCCACCTCTGTTCAGTGATGGTCGTTCCAGGTTGACAAAAATGAACGATCCTCTCTGGCTAAGATGTCCGCCAGTTTTCTGGAAGTCCTCTCATACTCCCGCACCAGTCGAAGGGAACTCATCCCAAAGTGCGTAGAAACATATCTGTGAAGATACTCAGTCATTCAGGTACATAGTAATCTGTGGTTGGTAGAAGAGAGCAACTGGACTTGCTTGAAAAGTCTTGAAGACGTTTCGCCTCTCGTCCGAAAGGCATCCTCAGTTCTGTCTGTCTAATAGGGAGTATCAAGTATTTATCCTCTCATGGATCATCATAGAATCCGAATCAGAATGCTGATGGCTGCATTGTAGGTGGCTGATAGATGTCTCACATCTCTCTCATGTAAAATTAATCTAACATCCGCTATATCGCACAATTCCCGATCCCGGCTATCCCCCATAATGCATTGTGGTAAACAAGTAATGGTGTAGTTTGGCTTGGGGGCTATTGACAGTTGTGCCTCGTCAGAAGTTAATTAGTGGATGAATTTCTTGCATTCTTGCAAACAGTAAATAATAACAATACTCTCTGAAAAAAAATAGCCCTTTTCCATACCACAGCTGAAGTAATCTGTACAGTATGGGAGGTCCAGACCAAGGTCACGACCAGTTCTGATCAAGGGAGTCGAGGTGGAGGCTGTGGATTCCTATAAGTACCTCGGGCTGTGGCTGGACAGCAAGCTGGACTGGACTTGCAACACCAACCACTTGTACAGGAAGGGACAGAGCAGGCTATACTTCCTTAGGAGGCTGCGGTCCTTTAACATCTGCAGGAAACTCCTGTGGATGTTCTATCAGTGTGTGGTCTCCAGTGTCGTGTCCTGTTTTACACCATGGTGTGCTGGGGGGCAGCACATCCAAGAAGGACACATCCAGGCTGGACAAACTGATCAGGCTGGCCGGCTCTGTGGTCGGCATGAAGTTGGACTCTCTGGTCATGGTGGCGAAGAGGACTATGGACAAAATACTGAGCATCATGGACGATGCCAGTCACCCTCTGCACACCGTCATCAGCAACCAGAGGAGCCTGTTCAGTGACAGAATGCTCCTTCCCAAGTGCAGGACGAACAGACTCAAAAACTCCTTTGTCCCTCACGCCATCAGACTGTACAACTCCTCTCTGGGGGGGAGGAGGGGTAACAGGAGGACAGAGGACGGGAAGGAGCAGTAGCCTAGCCTAGCCTGACAATAAGCAACACTGGACAATGTGCAATATAAATGTGCAGTATAATGTGCAATACCTCTCTTGCTGGCTTTTTTTTTTTCTTTCTTCCCCCGTATCTTATTCTTTTTTATATTTGTATATGTAAATACTTAATTTAACTGAATTTATCTCGAAGTTTTTCTCTATTTTCTATTCTCTGTTTATCCTGTAATGATGCTGCTGGAATTTTAATTTCCCTGAGGGAACCCGCGCAAAGGGATCAATAAAGTTCTATCTAATCTTATCTAATCTAATCTAATGAATTATGTCAAGAACCGAACAATGAAGTAACGAAAAAACGACATCCATCATTACTTTAAGACATGAAGAACTGTCTTTTAACAAACACATTTATTTATATATAAAAATAAACAGATAACGGTGTTATCAATGTCATGACTTTTTAATCTTACACACGGCTAGGAGATCATCCAAAGCGCTGATAGAGCTTCCTGTTAATGAGTGTTTATGTGTAATTTATTAACAGATGAAAGCTTAAGATGAAATTGTTCACTTCAGGGTTGTGGGTTTGCCATGAAACTCAATATACCTGAGAATGAGCTGTTATTAAGGAGTAATTCTATCCAACCTTCTAAAAAATAAATAAATTAATAAAAAAAAATCATAATAACAGTTCAGGATTAAATGTTTAGCCACTAAGATAATGCAACACTCAGGATCCTTTGGAAGAATGTTCGGATCCATTTGCTTCCTGGTAGCGAGGAACAGTAACAACCATATTTTTTTGTCGCATTTTTGCTTCAGAGATTTACATATGCAAATGTGGTCACTGTAATGACATCACAACCATAAACCGTTTCCAAAGATGGTCTGTAGGTCTTGAAGAGACAGCAGTATTTAAAATGCTGTTGTTAATTTCCTTCACATTCGATTGTATCCGAGTATTTTATTTCGGAAGCAAGCCATATCTATGATACACAGCCTCTAATTGTTCCTGTTGGGAATAAAGATAAAGATGATGAAGAGAACATGTTCCGTTCTGATTAAACTTCAAAACCCAGATAAGCCTGTGCGTCTGCGCTTAATACATTGTTTCCGTTTCTTCTTCCAGGCCTGCAGGAATGGCTGTGATTTCCCTGGCATTCGGCCGGTACGTGTTGGAGCCGATTTTTATGCCGTGTGGCGTACCTGAGCTCGCAATCAAGCTCGCTACAGCAATTGGACTCAGTAAGTTGACACTTTATACTTTATTATTATTATTGGGCGGCACGGTGGTGTAGTGGTTAGCGCTATTGCCTCACAGCAAGAAGGTCTGGGTTCGAGCCCCGTGGCCGGCGAGGGCCTTTCTGTGTGGAGTTTGCATGTTTTCCCCGTGTCCGCGTGGGTTTGCTCTGGTTTCCCCCACAGTCCAAAGACATGCAGGTTAGGTTAACTGGTAAGGCAAGTTTATTTATATAGCACATTTCATACACAATGGCAGTTCAATGTGCTTTACAGAAGCAAAAACAGAAACAGTAAACAATAGAGAAATAAAATTACATAAAATAATTTTATTTTTAATCTAAAACAATTAATTAAAAGAATTAAAAGAATTAAAAGAAAATAAGAATTAAACAATAGTAGAAATAAAATAATAAAATGCCAAAAAGAAAAAAGGAGAAAAAGAAACCAGCGGAATAAAATAGAATAAAATTAAAGTAAATTTAAAACATACAGAGAAAGTAAAGATTATAAAAAATGTAAAAAATATTAATTATTTAACAGAAAGCATCTGAAAACAGCTTGGTCTTTAACCTAGATTTGAAGCTGCCAACAGCAGGAGCATTTTTAATGTCCTCTGGGAGTTGGTTCCATAGCTGTACTGCATAGTAGCTAAAAGCTGCTTCACCACACTTTGTTTTAACAACTGGTTTTAATAGTAAATTTTTCTGTTTTGATCTGGTAGATCTGATTGGGTTAGGCCGCTGCAACATATCAGAGAGGTAATTGGGCCCTGTACCATTTAGAGATTTGTACACCAGCAGCAATACTTTAAAGTCAATTCTGTAGCTTACTGGAAGCCAGTGAAGGGACCTTAGAATTGGGGTAATGTGCTCTGTTCTTTTTGTTCGTGTGAGAACCCTCGCCGCTGCATTTTGAACCAGCTGAAGTCGTTTGATGGTCTTTTTTGGCAAGCCTGTGAAAAGGCCATTGCAGTAATCAACCCTACTAGAGATGAAGGCATGTATTAGTTTTTCCAAATCATTTTTTGACATAAGTCCTCTTAGTTTGGAAATGTTGGTGACTCTAAATTGAGCGTAGGTGTGAATGTGAGTGTGAATGGTTGTCTGTGTCTATGTGTCAGCCCTGTGATGACCTGGCGACTTGTCCAGGGTGTACCCCGCCTTTCGCCCATAGTCAGCTGGGATAGGCTCCAGCTTGCCTGCGACCCTGTAGAAGGATAAAGCGGCTAGAGATAATGAGATGAGATGAGATGAAGTCCTCTTAGTTTGGAAATGTTGGTGACTCTAAATTGACCGTAGGTGTGAATGTGAGTGTGAATGGTTGTCTGTGTCTATGTGTCAGCCCTGTGATGACCTGGCGACTTGTCCAGGGTGTACCCCGCCTTTCGCCCGTAGTCAGCTGGGATAGGCTCCAACTTGCCTGCGACCCTGTACAACAGGATAAAGCGGCTAGAGATAATGAGATTATTATTATTATTATTATTATTATTATTATTATTATTATATACAGGACACTTTTTCAATGGAATAAAAACATGTGTTCTATTCCCTTCCAATGGGTTTCATTCATTCATTTGGTTTGACAGCATGCAATATTGTTAGTGTATCGCTTATCTTACATGTATTACACATGGTCGATATCATCGCCGATGCTACGATGCTCTTACACCAACTAGAAACCGCCGCCCAAGATGTTGGTCTACATGTCAATGCCTCAAAAACGAAATACATGTGTTTCAACCAACAAGGCTCAATGTAAACCCTAGCAGGTGAAGCCACTGAACACATTAAATCTTTCTGTTTCCTTGGTATTGAAATAGCGTCCAGTAAAAAAGACCTCAGCATTCGTATTGCTGAAGCCTGGACTGCCCTCAACAAAATGAATACTGTGTGGAACTCTAATCATATAGCATCATCAGAGAAGGTCGTGGAAATATCAACGTTTGCGATTTGTTTCAGAAAGAGATTGTTTCGTTGGTTTATTGATGGCATGCAATATTATCATATCACTTATTGTATTGTTACAATATTGCATGTTGTCAAGACAACGTGACATCACACATCGGAGCTCATGCGAAGATCCAATGACAACTTTTCTGTGCGAGACAAGGCTGAAAACTGACATTGGATGCCTGTGATCTTCAGGCCCTCAGGAGACACTGCATTAAAAGCAGACGCTTGTGAAGACGAGCTTCACTGACAAGATGGCGGAACGCTTACGTCGCAAGGCAGGTGCCGAAAACGCCACTACAGACGGGTTTGTGTTTCATAATTAAACATAAACAGCGCAAGTTGATAAGTGATTTGATACAGTCGGCCATAATTGTAAGCTACATCGTTACAGTGCTAGTTTTGTCTATCCGTTGTTGTTGGATAACAACAAACCAGCAACAACTTGTTACCTTTGATCCGCGGAGTCAATACGTCTCGTACTCCGTGATTTTAAATCATGGAAATGCGGCTCCCCCGACAAGGCAGATCCGAACCAGGGAGAAAGAAAGATCATCCCTACAACTGAGAAGATCTCTCGGTTACCTCGTCATGACGCTACTACTTGCAGGGGATATCCACCAAAACCCTGGGCCCATCAGCTGTAGTGGTGACACGGAGTCTGCTGCTGCTACAACCATCAGACAAGGTACTGTTGACACCTCTGGTAATTTGATGAACGTGCAACAAAATTATAAACTTCTGCCACCTCTTCCTTTGAACGTTACACCGGCAAATGGAAATGGAATAGTCCCCCCATTCAACAAAGTGTGTGATAAACTGTCCATTCATAAACGGTGCAATTTCCTGTTTTTCCAAACAATGAACCATGCAAAAGTTCTGTGGGACCTGCGCGCAAAGCCCAAGGGGCTGCTAGGAGGACATTTAAACATCCGAAGCGTCGCATCAAAAACTGATCAATTGGAAAAATTATTAATGGACTCAAATCTTGATTTTCTTTGTCTGACCGAATCATGGCTGGCAGACTCGTCATCTGACGTTGCATACCGAGTGCCTGGTTTTAACATTTTTAGAAAAGACCGAATATCTGGTAGAGGAGGTGGTCTGTTGATGTATGTTAAAGATTCCAGAAATTGTAATGAAATTGAAATTAAGTGCACGGACCTGGAATGCATGGCAATAAGAATGGCTTTATCCACCAACATGTCATTCACCGTAATGTGCATATATAGACCACCTTCATCAAACACTATGTTTTATGAACATTTAAGAAACATTTTGAAGGAAATGAACACAAATAAAGAAATAATTTTACTTGGTGATTTTAACATAAACTGGGCTAGTAAGTCAGTTCGAAAGAAACTTAAAGACTTAACAAATCAGTTTTACTTCACTCAACTAATTCAAGGGCCCACCAGAATTACATTATCATCTCAAACACAAATTGACTCGATATTTAGTAATAAGCCTGAGAGAATAACAAAAACATTTCATTTTCTAACTGGAATATCAGACCATAACTTAACATTGTTATCAAGGAAATTAATGAAACAAAGGTTTATGTATCGACAGGAAAGGAGAATATTTAACATTATACCTAAGAGGCTTATTAGTGAATTTGAATGTCAGTTTAAGCAACAAAATTGGAACACGATTCTGTCAATCAGGGACCTTGAAAATGCCTCTGAGAACCTAATGGCTATTATTAATAGGATTAAAGGTGAGTTTAGTAAAAATATGTTACATTCTCAAGAAAAAAAACAAAATCTACCTTGGGTTGATGAGCAAGTTTGGGCCTTAATGCGTCAAAGGGATCATGCATTGAAAATTGCACTTAACTCTGGATTAGCATGTGACAGGAGAACATTTCAACAGCTACGGCCCACTTTACACGGGGACGGTATAAAACAAAAACGCGAAAGTCCGTTTTCGTTCTCACTTTTTTCCGCGTCTACACGACCGTTTTCAAGGAAGAAATCTGCGTCTATACGGTGATGCATAAATGTCTCCGCTATGTCTGCACGCATGTGCAACATCTTCCGTCTTGTCTGATCTGCACATCTGCGCCGCTGTTCTGTCAAGTTATCCTACCAAGCCTACTACACATGCGCGAAATCCAGGAGGGTAGGAAAATTTAACAGTAGTTTTGTCCCACCGATCAGCTGGGCTGATAGAAAATCGGTGAGAATTTCACGCATTTGCCGATTTTTATGTTTTGTGCGTATTGGTCGAGTCTTTGGCCGAGTCAAATAATTTGTAATGACTTGTTTTAAATAATAAAACGGTCTGTATGAGAACTTGCTAGGATAACTTTACAGAACACCGGTCCGGCTGAGGTACTGTAGTGCTCGAGGGAGGAGCAGGAGCAAACCGAAACTCTTTTAATCTGCCTTTATTAAGTAACACTCACTCTTGTTTCGGTGAAGAAGAGAAAAGGCAGTGTCCATCTCAGCAAAATAAACCTGTTCGGCTGCAAGTTTTGTTTTCAGTCTCGGGTTTATGGTTTCACGAGCGGCTTGAATAGGTGGCGCGCGCGTGCGTGTGTGTGTAACTTGGTGACACCAAACTGAGGAGCTCCAGCCGGGCGGGTGAGCATTAAAACACATCTACTGCATTAAAACACGGAGCAGCTTGAAGGTCCGTTGGATCGATGTAATCAGACATGCTCTTACTTTTTTACTTACTTTCTTACTTCCCGGGCTGGCATGTGCAGTATATGACATATGTATGACGTAAACGCGTACCCGACATGAGCAGATCCGAGCAGAGTTTCGCATATTGGGTAGTTTAGATGGATATGCAACGGGGGCCGTTTTTAACTTATCCACTTTGGAAGGCGTTTTCAATTTTATCCGTTTTTCAGCCTCGGAAACGCCGTCCCCGTGTAAACGAAAGGCACTTCTGATAAAATATTTAGTCGTTTTTACCCGACAGCGTCCTCGTGTAAACGGGCCCTACGTAACAAAGTTGTTAATGACTTGAGGAAGGCTAAAGCTAATTTCTTTATTAATATTATAAATGAATCAAAAGGGAACACAAGGAAAACATGGAAAAATATTAATAGAGTACTTAAGAAAGACAATAATAAACAATATACTGAGTATGAATTGCTAGTGCAGGGGACCCTTATAAGGGATAAAGTCCAAATTTCCTCTATGTTCAATGATTATTTTATTAACTCAGTCTATGATCTTGCATTAGGTTTTGGTGCAAGAGAGAAAACCATTACACTAGTGAAAGATGATATGTCATCCTTTCGCATGTCAGAAGTGTCAGAAACCTCTGTAACTAAAATCCTAAGGCAGTTAAAAAATTCTAAGGCAAAATATATTTTTATGTAGTGAAAATTCATTACGTCTGATAATTATAACTATTCTTTTAAGTTCGTTTCTTAAGACACGTATTTTTAAGTATGTTACCTCGCTTGTTGACAGTTTCGGCGAACACTTCCGCCTTCTTCAAAACAGTCACCAGATGTCGAGTGGTGACGTGCCTTATCAGCTGATGTTACTCTATGGAGGCGTGAACGTCCCGCCCAATTTGACAGGTAGTCCACGCCTCCTGCTAGTTCACAGCTGCTAGTTCACCCCAAAGATAAAATACAACTGGACAATAAATGCAATATCATCTATGAAATCCCTTGCCGTTCATGCAATAAAGTCTATATTGGTGAAACGGGCAGATGCTTCCACACTCGCAGGAAAGAACACCAATTAGAATGTGAAAAAGAAAAAACAAAAAGACTCACAAGATCCGAAAAAGAAAAAGCAAGCCAAGAAAACTTAAAATCAGCCATTTCAGAACACTGCAAACGACAAAATCATATTATGAATTGGGAAGAGGCCAGAGTCATTCACGCTGAAGAGAATAGATATCAGCGTTGGATTTTGGAGGCAGTGGAGATACGTAAGCGGGCGCAGAGGACCATGAACCGGGATGAGGGAGCGTGCGCGCTGTCACACACCTGGAGCGCAGTCCTGGGCCAGCGACCTGACAGCAGGAGGCGTGGACTACCTGTCAAATTGGGCGGGACGTTCACGCCTCCATAGAGTAACATCAGCTGATAAGGCACGTCACCACTCGCCATCTGGTGACTGTTTTGAAGAAGGCGGAAGTGTTCGCCGAAACTGTCAACAAGCGAGGTAACATACTTAAAAATACGTGTCTTAAGAAACGAACTTAAAAGAATAAGAATAAAATATATTTTTGACTGTGATTGTGCATTTGTCAAAAAATACGCAAATATACTCTGTACCCCTATCACCCACTTGGTCAATTTATCCATTACAGAAAGTTATTTTCCTGTTGCCTGGAAGACAACAGTAATAACCCCCATTTTTAAATCTGGGGATGTTACCAACGTTACCAACTATAGGCCTATTTGCATTCTTCCCACCATCTCTAAAGTAACTGAAAGAGTTGTGTGTAACCAGTTGATGGCCTACTTAGAAGACCGTTTCCTGCTGCATCCTATGCAGTTTGGATTTAGGAAAAACCATTCAACAGAAACGGCCCTCTGTTACTTTATAGAACAAATAAAATCTAAGCTTGATGGAGGTGGTGTAGTCGGTGCTGTCTTCCTGGATTTCAGGAAAGCATTTGACACAGTTAATCACAATGTTTTGTGATCTAAACTCTCACAGCTTGATTTTTCTACTACCGCTTTGACATGGATGGAATCATATCTAGACTCTAGAAAGCAGTGCACAAGAATTAATGGCACATGCTCCACCCTGTCCAATAGCACAACTGGAGTGCCACAGGGATCAATTTTAGGACCAATTTTATTTAGCTTATATATTAATGCTTTACCTTTGGTTTGCCCAGATGTTCAAATGCAAATGTATGCAGATGATACAGTTATTTTTGTTCATGCCAAAACCAGAGAACAAGTTGCACTAAAACTTACCTCAGCCTTAAACAAGGTGTCAGATTGGCTGACACACAACTGTCTTACTCTCAATGTGGGCAAGACAGTGACCATGTACTTTTCCATCAAGAGGTGTGATGTAAGCCAGCAACCTGACATCTTTGTTAAGGGAGAGGCCATAAAAACTGTTGATAACTTCAAGTATCTGGGTGTTATCATTGATTCTAATTTGTCTTTTAAAACGCATATCAAGAAGATATCCAAATGTGTTAGAGCTAGTTTAGTAAATTTTAGGCATATCAGACACCAGTTGCCACTGTCTGCTGCAAAATTGTTCCTACACTCAATGATCTTTTCACATCTGTCATACTGTTGTACAAGTTGGTCACAGGCAGGTGTGACCACCATAAAACCATTAGCCTCTCTTTACAAAATGGCTTTAAAGATTTTGGACAAAAAGCCAAGATATTACCATCATTGTGCTATTATATCAAAATACAACATGCTGTCCTTTGAGAGTTTTATTTGTTTTGCTAATATGTGTTTATTGTATAAACTTTTCCATGATCTTGCACCATCACCTCTTAGGCAGTGTATATCACTGTGCAGAGACAATTTAAGAGTTTCAAGGTCCTCTGTGAGAGGTGATTGCTATGTGGGTTATAGGAAAACCTCCTTTGGTCAATCAGCTTTTTCTGTTAGTGCAGCTGAAAAATGGAATGCAATTCCAGTTCACATTAGAAACAGTGCAAGCTTTAGCCAGTTTAAATTATCATTAAAGGTATGGCTTAAGGCTAATCAAATATGTGATCATTAATCAGTGTGCTGTTTTATAGTAAGTATTGTGAAATGGTATGTGTATTGTTTTATATGACGATGTCTATTGTTGTATGTGTATTGTCTTTATGTGATGATGTGATAGTATATGTTTTTTTTATATGTTTTAGTATGATGCATGTTTTAGAATGCTGTTGCTATTTAGTGTGTACTTCATATTGGCAACAGTAAGTCATGTGTGTATGCCTGCCCAGGGACCACAGACGCAAATTAGCTTTCTAGCTAATTCTGGTACTAGCGATGTCTTGTACATGGTCCCTGTCAAATAAGCTACTAAACTAATCTTCCCAATCACTGAAAATTTAGCTTCTTTGGAGCAACCGTTGAATCCGTATTGACGTACAGTGCCACAACCTTGACTCGATGGGACATACGTGCGCATGCTGTGAGCCATCATGGTATAACCACCCCATCAACGTGCAGCTAGATGGAAATCCAACCCCTATGTCAGAGTCTCTGAGAGAGCACAGATTGTGATTCACCCGACATTGCTTCAGAGCTAAACAAGAACTTGCTAGTGAATTACTTCTTTGGACCTCCAACATGGCTATCTTCATGTGGGTTGTCCTGTGACAACGTATGTTGATCAACTCTGTTCAGACCCTGGGTGCGAACCAATCAATCTCCCAGCAATGATGATGGACTCTGATGGATAGCGTTGAACGGGTCAAGTTTATCCGAGTTTGCTCAAACAATGATGATGATTATGTCACTCTACCCAATGGAGAATTAGCGTTGAATGTGGTTTACGATGTTGCATGGTTGTCAAGACAACATGACATCACACGTCGGAGATGTAAAACTTCAGCGCTGGCGAACGACTGGGACAATTTGTAAACAAACTTGGCCACCAGGTTTGCGTCATTAAATATGGAAGATTTTGAGAGAATTTTGAAAGAGAAAGACGTGTTGAACACCAGAAAGGAAAGTGTATGTACAGTGGGGCAAAAAAGTATTTAGTCAGTCACCAATTGTGCAAGTTCTCCCACTTAAAAAGATGAGAGAGGCCTGTAATTTTCATCATAGGTACACTTCAACTATGAGAGACAGAATGGGGGGAAAGAATCCAGGAAATCACATTGTCTGTCTGATTTTTAAAGAATTTATTTGCAAATTATGGTGGAAAATAAGTATTTGGTCAATAACAAAAGTTCATCTCAATACTTTGTTATATACCCTTTGTTGGCAATGACAGAGGTCAAACGTTTTCTGTAAGTCTTCACAAGGTTTTCACACACTGTTGCTGGTATTTTGGCCCATTCCTCCATGCAGATCTCCTCTAGAGCAGTGATGTTTTGGGGCTGTCGCTGGGCAACACGGACTTTCAACTCCCTCCAAAGATTTTCTCTGGGGTTGAGATCTGGAGACTGGCTAGGCCACTCCAGGACCTTGAAATGCTTCTTACGAAGCCACTCCTTCGTTGCCCAGGTGGTGTGTTTGGGATCATTGTCATGCTGAAAGACCCAGCCACGTTTCATCTTCAATGCCCTTGCTGATGGAAGGAGGTTTTCACTCAAAATCTCACGATACATGGCCCCATTCATTCTTTCCTTTACACGGATCAGTCGTCCTGGTCCCTTTGCAGAAAAACAGCCCCAAAGCATGATGTTTCCACCCCCATGCTTCACAGTAGGTATGGTGTTCTTTGGATGCAACTCAGCATTCTTTCTCCTCCAAACACGACAAGTTGAGTTTTTACCAAAAAGTTCTATTTTGGTTTCATCTGACCATATGACATTCTCCCAATCCTCTTCTGGATCATCCAAATGCTCTCTAGCAAACTTCAGACGGGCCTGGACATGTACTGGCTTAAGCAGGGGGACACGTCTGGCACTGCAGGATTTGAGTCCCTGGTGGCGTAGTGTGTTACTGATGGTAGCCTTTGTTACTTTGGTCCCAGCTCTCTGCAGGTCATTCACTAGGTCCCCCCATGTGGTTCTGGGATTTTTGCTCACTGTTCTTGTGATCATTTTGACCCCACGGGGTGAGATCTTGCGTGGAGCCCCAGCTCGAGGGAGATTATCAGTGGTCTTGTATGTCTTTCATTTTCTAATAATTGCTCCCACAGTTGATTTCTTCACACCAAGCTGCTTACCTATTGCAGATTCAGTCTTCCCAGCCTGGTGCAGGTCTACAATTTTGTTTCTGGTGTCCTTTGACAGCTCTTTGGTCTTGGCCATAGTGGAGTTTGGAGTGTGACTGTTTGAGGTTGTGGACAGGTGTCTTTTATACTGATAACGAGTTCAAACAGGTGCCATTAATACAGGTAATGAGTGGAGGACAGAGGAGCCTCTTAAAGAAGTTGTTACAGGTCTGTGAGAGCCAGAAATCTTGCTTGTTTGTAGGTGACCAAATACTTATTTTACCGAGGAATTTACCAATTAATTCTTTAAAAATCAGACAATGTGATTTCCTGGATTCTTTCCCCCCATTCTGTCTCTCATAGTTGAAGTGTACCTATGATGAAAATTACAGGCCTCTCTCATCTTTTTAAGTGGGAGAACTTGCACAATTGGTGGCTGACTAAATACTTTTTTGCCCCACTGTATAATAATAATAATAATAATAATAATAATAATAATAATATTGGCTGGCTTTTTTCCACGTTATATCAGATACATTCCATTCATCTAGCACTTGTTTTCGACTTGTTCAATCTCATGCTAGCTGAATGGGATATATCTGATATACCACTCAAGGCCAGCCAGTATTATTTAATTATTACCGAGCTATCATGTTTAAGTCTTCTAATCGTATAGTAGATTTCACTCATGTCATACATACATATTTATTTCTAGGGAATAAAACAAAACCTGTTAAGGTGCTGAGGTATGTAGTTGTACACAGGGCAGTTTTCAAGTATCTAAAAATCAGACAAAAGAGGAAGTTAGAAATGATTCATTTCTTGTGAAACCTGTGTCAGAGATCAGCGGTTTAATCTGATTTTGTGTCTTTCAGCTGCCGTCATGTACATTAACAGTATGAGTGTGAGCTGGACAGCCAGGCTGCAGATCTTCCTCACATTCAGTAAACTTCTCGCCATGGCCATCGTCATCTTACCCGGACTCTATCAGCTGTTCAGAGGTAAACGTTATAACACCTGAACACCGAGCGTGACGGGTTTGTTTAGCCCCCAAAACTAAACTATCACAGGAAACATTTTTTTAATGACTTTTGAACAAATTTTAAACAATCTTGTGTCGTTATGTGTCTTTCAAATCATTGCTTTGACATTTACTGCAAGGTTTCGTTACACAGTCCTAATTATGAAAAGGTACGGTGGCCTGGAAGTGCAAAACACATGAACAAACCATGCTGAAAAATAATGCATAGATTAATGTATTCTGCATGATGTATAAAGGCTGAATTTCCACTTAATTCATATATATATATGCACTACCGTTCAAAAGTTTGGGGTCACCCAGACAATTTTGTGTTTTCCATGAAAAGTCACACTTTTATTTACCACCATAAGTTGTAAAATGAATAGAAAATATAGTCAAGACATTTTTCTGGCCATTTTGAGCATTTAATCGACCCCACAAATGTGATGCTCCAGAAACTTAGGCCCTGTCCACACGGCAACGGATTCAGGTGAATCTGTTAAAATTGTTTATCGTTTCGGCCTGGTGGCGTCCACACGGCACCGGCGTTTTGGGTGCCCCAAAATGATATTTTTTGAGAACGGGTTCCAGAGTGGAAAAATCTGGCAACGGCGCCGTTGCGAAGTCGTCTGGATGAGTAGAACGGATTTGTTTACGATGACGTCACAACCACATGACTAGAACAAGCAGCACTCTCGCTGTTTTGTATGCATTGCACTGCATTGCATTCAGTTTTGTATACAGCTTTTCTTTTAAATAAACAAGCAACTGAACCATTTCTTGAATTTCTTTTTTTTTTATTGGATAAGACTGCTTTTCAAAATGTTCACACAATAAGAAAATTAAGTTATATAAAACTAAACTATGCACACTAATAAAACTAATTTGTACACACAGAAGGCACGATTTCCTCGCGTAGTCGCAGCCATCTTCTTGTTGTTGTTGTATGTTTGTTCCTGTGAGTGCTTCACGCCGGGTAGAAGAAGGGGTTTATGCGCATGCGTCCTACTTCTTCTATTGTTCTGGTGTCTCCGATGGGACCGTCTTACAGCGCACGTAGAGGTGTGGCATGTGTATTGCATCGTTTTCAGCAAGCGTTGCGTTGCCATATGTACCTGATATTTTACTGATCCCTTGCCCATGTGGACGCGATATTTAAAAAAAAAAAATCTCGTTGCTGTTGTCGTGTGGATGTAGCCTCAATCTGCTCAAAGGAAGGTCAGTTTTATAGCTTCTCTAAAGAGCTCAACTGTTTTCAGCTGTGCTAACATGATTGTACAAGGGTTTTCTAATCATCCATTAGCCTTCTGAGGCAATGAGCAAACACATTGTACCATTAGAACACTGGAGTGAGAGTTGCTGGAAATGGGCCTCTATACACCTATGGAGATATTGCACCAAAAACCAGACATTTGCAGCTAGAATAGTCATTTACCACATTAGCAATGTATAGAGTGGATTTCTGATTAGTTTAAAGTGATCTTCATTGAAAAGAGCAGTGCTTTTCTTTCAAAAATAAGGACATTTCAAAGTGACCCCAAACTTTTGAACGGTAGTTTGTATATAAACTCGACAAAAAGAAATATGCACTGCAAAAACCAGGCTTACAAAAACAAGAAAAAGTAATAAAATTAGGAATATTTTAGTTAAAATAAGCAAAATTATCTGCCAACAGAACAAGAAAATTTGACTTGGCAAGAGTTTTAAAAACAATTAAATATATCTAGCTTTAGAAACCCCACAGATGTCTTAAAACCAGTGTATTTATACTAATAACAAGTAAAGTTGTACTACTCATTTTAACATGCTAGATACTTTGTCCCCCAACCAACAGTTTGACTATTTCATCTGGGCGTATTGGTGTGCTCTGTTTAAGTAAGTGTTTATACCAACTGAGACCGCCTGTTACAACCAGCTAACCAGCGTAACACACGAATGACCAAAAAAACCCAACAGGCTCAAGTCTAGGGGGTTTATTACAAATAAGGGGTTTACAATATAAGAAAATAGTAAACAAAAATAAAGACAATCACTAAATACGATAAGGGTAAATAACAGCATCAGCTGCTGGCGTGAAGACAACCCCTCTCTTGCTCCTGGTCACAGCTCCCAGTTATAATGCACAACATGCCAGGTAGCCCAATTGGAGACGTCCCACCAACAGGGAACACCTGGAAGACAATCAACAAGCAAAACACAAGGAAATACGGGAGAACCTACAGCCACCTAGAGGTAGAAGAGGGACATAACACCGCCAAATAAATCTAAATCAAAACAACAAGCCAATCCATTTTGTAGCCTATTTTTGTTGCCAGATTGACAATACAACAATTCATTTAATTTAGTTATCTGTTTTGTGTTAAGAGATTAAAAGAAAGGATAAGATGCTTGAAATAAGAAATTCTGACTTTGACAAACTTGTCATGGTTAATATAACGCCGATGAAATTATGGTAATTCTCATTTTAAGACAGAACTTACTCATAACCAGTAATAAAATCTCAATAACAAGTTATAATACCTTATTAAGATAAGTGAGGGAAAAAATGCTTAAAGTACCGTATTTTCCGGACTATACGTCGCTCCGGAGTTTAAGTCACATCAGCCAAAAAATGCATTATGAAGACGAAAAAAACATATATACGTCGCACCGGACTATAAGTCGCACTTTTTTGAAGGGTTATTCTATCCATAGAATCTGCAATTCTATCTGATAAGCGGCGCGTGGTTACTGCGCGACTGCATTGTTTATTTAATAAACGAACAGCTGAGCAGTGATAACGCGCCCTTTGCCCTGTAAGTAGCCTAGTCTGATTATTTTAAATATCTACTACTATCTTTAATACTATCACTATCGTTATTACTAATAGCCTATATTATTATTATAACTAATATTATTAGCCTATTACTGATGCATTAATCAGTTTGCTTTTAGAATATTTTTACCGGTAGGGCTTATTATCGCCCCATGGCTCTTTCATCTTTGTTATTAAAGCTGTAGTCATCATCGAGGAGTGTCATTCTTCATTTTTGTCGAATTTTATTTCATTAAATCAGAGGTCAAGTAGGCTATAGGTATATCATCTCCAAAGACAGGTACGGTCGTAAAAACAACCGTCTAGTGAAAAAAAAAAAACAACAACCGCTTTTAAATCCCCTACTTAAATCCTTAAAATGAGTCATTTAACTCATGTCTTGTGTGATCTGATCTCCAATGGTGAAATAAACCGGTTGTGATGAGTACAGTCTGTTATTTTAGAAGATAAATGTAATATATAATTTAATATATAGACTAATAAAAAATAATATTTTATAATATAATATCACGACATATTACTGTCTGTAACTGTTTGTCACTAAAGCGTTTTCTAAGATCATAATGTCTGATATTATTATTATTATTATTATTATTATTATTATTTTACACACACAATAAGCGCGTGTGCGTAAAGTTATAGTAAACCACCCCCCGCCTTTTTTTTTTTTTGAGTCGCCGGACCCACCCACCTCCTGCGTTCCGGGACCTCCCACTTCACAAATTAAGCACTGCCTAAAATCACTACATAACTTATTTAAATAACTATAGCCCTATCATTAATAATAAAACACAGGTCAATCAAGTTTATCAAGCTGACGATTTCACTCCAAATCAGCAAATCCATTGAATTCCTCATCCTCGGTGTCGCTTCTGAACAACTCTGCCAACTCCAGCGGCAGACGAAGCGCCGTTTCCTCTTCTTCTGCGTGGCTGTCGTCAGACTCGGCATCAGCTCCAGTTATTCCGCGGTGAAAAAAAAAACAAAACATATATACGTCGCACCGGAGTATAAGTCGCATGGCCAGCCGAACCATGAAAAAAAGTGCGACTTATAGTCCGAAAAATACGGTAAGTGAAATACTCTTACACAAAACCTGCCTGGAAAGGAGAATTATCTTGGCAGACAAATAACAAGCATATTTTGTCTTGATTTAAGATATTTAATCTTGGTTAGATTTTACTTTTTGCAGTGACATTTACGAGCTTAATTTTTGGTAATAACATGATTATTATATCAACATATGCAACAGCTATAGTACATAAAATGCTCATTTTTGATCACTTTTAGAGTGTGGCAGCACTAACTCAGAAAACACAACTGCAAATACAACAACACGTCAATTTTCACTCAAAACAGAAAGGCAAGTCTTTATCGAACACTCCGTCCTCATTACTGATTGGACCGAGTGTACGATTATCGACAAGGAAAAGAGGAAAAAAAGTCACTTTCTCAGTTTGTCATCAGGCTGAACTATTCAAATAAAAACCTGTTAGTCTTAACCTAAAAAAGTCGTTCTTGTGATTAACCCGGCTGCCTTTAGGCAAATTTTCCGTCTGCACGCATTGATTGGGATGCAGGGCAACGTTTGAGGCGTATCTGAAACCGCATCAGATGAACCTCGGATAAGAAGTAAACATGGATTAAAGCACACAGGGATCCGTTTAGAGCTGCATTTCCTTTTTCCTTTTCCTGTATACATCAGCCAAATCTCCATATCTCTCTCTCTCTCTCTCTCTCTCTCTCTCTCTCTGTGTTTCTCTCTCTCCATCTATCTCACTCCATTTCTCTCTTGCTCTGTCTCTCTTTCTCACGCTGTCTTTCTCTTTCTTTCTCTCTCTCTCCATCACTCTGTATCTCTTTCTATCTCACTCCGTCTCTCTCTCTTGCTGTGTCTCTCTCTCACTCCATCTCTCTCTCTCTTGCTCTCTCTCTCTCTCTCTCACGCTCTGTCTCTCTCTTTCTTTCTCTATCTTGTTCTCTCTGTCCATTGCTCTCTGTCTCTCTTTCTGCCTCTCTCTCTCCTGCTCTCTCTCTCGCGCTCTGTGTGTTTCTCTCTCTCACTCCATATATCTCCCTCACTCCATCTCTCTCTCTCTCTCGCTGTGTCTCTCTCACGCTCTGTCTCTTTCTTTCTCTAGCTTGTTCTCTCTCTCCATTGCTCTGTCCCTCTCCTGCTCTCTCTCTCTCGCACTCTGTGTTTCTCTCTCTCACTCCATATATCTCCCTCACTCCATCTCTCTCTCTCTCGCTGTGTCTCTCTCACGCTGTCTCTCTCTTTCTTTCTCTATCTTGTTCTCTCTCTCCATTGCTCTGTCCCTCTCCTGCTCTCTCTCGCGCTGTGTGTGTTTCTCTCTCTCTCACTCCATATATCTCCCTCACTCCATCTCTCTCTCTCTCTCTGTGTCTCTCTCTCTCTCACACTGTCTCTCTCTTTCTTTCTCTCTCTCTATCTTGCTCTCTCTCTCCATTGCTCTGTCTCTCTTTCTGCTTCTCTCTCTCACTCCATTTCTCTCTCTTGCTCTGTCTCTCTCTCATGCTGTCTTTTTCTTTCTCTCTCTCCATTGCTCTCTGTCTCTCTTTCTGTCTCTGTCTCTCTCTCCTGCTCTGTATCTCTTTCTATCTCACTCCATCTCTCTCTCTCTCTCTCTCTTGCTCTGTCTCTCTCTCACACACTCTTTCTCTCTCTCTCTCTCTCTCTCTCTCTCTCTCTCTCTCTCTATCTATCTTGTTCTCTCTCTCCATTGCTCTTTGTCTCTCTTTCTGCCTCTCTCCTGCTTGCTCTCTCTCTTGCTCTGTCTCTCACACTCTGTCTCTCTCTTTCTTTCTCTCTCTCTCAGACACACACACACACACACACACCTGAAACAACAATAAGCACGTGTTATGCAGGAAGTACCCTTTCTGTTTTTGAGGTCTACTTTTTAGTTTCCTTTTGTGTTTTTGGTTTTCCTGCGCGTTTAGTTTTGCTTTTCTTTTGCTGTTTTGTTGCTAATGTAGCGATTTTGTCACTAGATAGAGAGAATTCTTGACCTTTCTTGGTATTACAGATCTGATCTAGCTGCTCGCAACAAATTCGGAGATTTCTCACAACTTTCGGAACCTTCATTCTCATCATTGAACAACAGCAAAAATCAATACAGTACATGACGCATGCAAATTAGACATGGCTTCATACTGTGTGATGTCGTCACACAATCTAGTGACTTTTAGCGAGCTGGGAATGGCTTCTGGTAGGATTTTTTTTTAGCACTGGTTTTTACTTTTGCTATCAGTTTTTCTTCGATTGTAGTTCTATTTAGGTTTGTTGTGGCATTTTTTAAAATTTTAAATTAGTTTGTTCTGTCATTTTGCACAAATACAAAATGGTTAGTTCTTGAATTAAAAAAAAAAAAAACCTGAAAGAGATATTTAAGTTACACCCAGGCAAACGTAACTGCAGTCTTAGCTGTGCACCAGTGGCGGCTGCTGGTTTTTAAAACAGGGGAAGCCCGTTTTACGCATTCATCGTAAAACCTGTAGGCCGGATATCAAAGCATAGAAAGGTGTGCCCCATTAGCATAGTGAACTAGACAACCCCACCTAGTGGCAGAAAGTATTTTTGCTTGTACATTTCATGTTATAGTCTGGCTTGCCAGGCTAGTGCCTCATATCCTTAATCAAAAATATCAAACATCCAAAAATCACTGGCTATTCAACGAAGAGCCTTGAACATCATACCCTGATATGCAACACAGAGTCTTTAACACAACACCCAGCTGTGCAACACATCCTTGAACATCTTCTGCAACACAGTCTGGAAATTCATAACCAGGTAGGCTATGCAACACACAGAACCTTGAATATTATACCCAGGTATAACCTATAACACAGAGCCCACCATTCTCTTAACATTACTGAACAATATACACACTTCAGATTCATGAACATGAACACTATTTATACACAAATTCTGCCCTCCGCTCCTTTTCCAGAAAATGGTCTGTGACCCTGTCATACCAGCTGGTTGTGCTTTCCAGAGACTTCACCAATTTCTGTTAGCAGCTAGCACTGCAGATCCCAATAAGGCTCAAGCTAGCCTACAACCAGATTGAACTACAAATGAAATAAACGAGTGAATTCACGAATGATCAAACTGATAGAATGGATGAAAGTTAACAGAGCACAACGAGTAATATTTACATTTATTTACAGAGTAATGTACAGAGACATCAATGAGAAGAAACGTTTATATGAAAAGAAATTCGGACAGCACTTTGGCACATGACTACACTTTCTCGACATCCGCTAGGGACTGACTGATCATACTTCCGTGTTCCTCGCCGAAGTACCGCCCTCCTCATGTCTTTCAAACACTACCTCCAATAATCCTTTATCAGCCCGGCTTCTTGTCCCTCCCACTGTCTCGTTTAGTCCCAGAGAAGCCCGGCTTCCCTGGAAGTGACGATTTTGTTGATTTTAACCAATAACAACTAGCCGAAATTGGCTGTTCAGAGCCGTCTCGTAGACTGCAACGGATACCCGGCTGCCAGTCAGTGTTGCCAGATACTGCTGACGTTTTCCATCCCAAAATATGTTCAAAACCCGCCAAAATGCACTTAAAACAGCCCAATCTGGCAACACTGCTGCCAGTCCATAGAGCCCATTGAAATAAGAAAGGTTACAGCCTGGCAGCAAAGGTGATTCTCGTAGCGAACTGCAAGTTCATCAGACATCACTCAAATAAGTTACAGGATAGTTATGAACATAAATACACTCTTGGGCATATGTTATGCAAGTTATTGTTTTAATGAGAATTCAACGTCGTAGATGCCGCAGTTTGGGGAGAGAATTTTAGGGGAAGCTCGGCTTCCCTTGTTGTCTCTGAGAAATCGCCTCTGCTGTGCACCTACTGTACACGTGAGAACAAAGCATTAGCAATATTCCTCACTTCCTAATAAGAATCTGCCGAATGGATGTCATGATTTTCCATTGATATGAAATTCAGCATGCGAGCAGACAGCCAGAAGATCCATAACATTACAGTTACAAAGGTCACAGAAGATCATTAGGTCTACTGAATCACCATAAAACCACAGCATATTACTCCAAAGTCCATAAGAAACCATCAGACTTCTGAAGGCCATCATTGGCTCCCATTAGAAAACTATCAAACACACCTAAAATTAATCACCTAGTCACTGCTCACCTGGTAAACCATGAAGAGTCTGTACGCTGCGATAACAAACCATATGGAAAATACTAAATACCATTTCAACCATTACTAACCAACCATCAGGAATGAATCATAACCTCGAATAGTTTACACCATTACAAGTTTTCCATAAACAGAAACAAAATATAGAGTTGAAGATGGAAGGGAAAAAAAATTGCTCAAGAACCAAAGAATGTTTCAGGACCAAACATGTGTCCAACACCAGGAGTCCTCTTCCTACTGGGGGATGGGATGGTGGAACTACAGGTAGCGCTGTTGGCTTATGACCCCAGCATTCTTGGTTCAATCCAGAGCTCGGGTTACTGTATGAGTGGAGTTTTGCATGTTCTCCATGTGTCTTATGAGTTCTCCGGTTTCTTCCCACCTCCCAAAAACATGTCATTTGGTCAATTGGCAGCAATAATTAGCCAGCGCTGTGTGGATGGTGCCCTGCAATGGAGTAATGGACTGGTGAACTCCGAACTTGCACCAGGATGGGCTCCTGGGTAAAAGTTTCAATGAACTATGGATGCTTTTAGCATGCACATAGTCTCAAATTACTGGAGAATTCTTGTCTGGAATGTTCTTGAGTGTGGTTTCTGGTTCGGTGATGCAGCAAAGCTGATGACACAACTTTGAGGGCTGGCAACTTATTACATGTGACTGCTTTGAGTCATTTATAAGCGAAGCTATGACGACAGTACATCACTAAAAATAGGAGTTGAAGTGGTACAGGATTGATGACTGAGGGATTCCCAATGGGTCTTAGCCATTTTAGCAAAGACGAGTTCAAATTTGTACAGCCTCTTACGTTTATTGTGTATTGGTATTTATTCTATCCACATTCACTGGATATGAGCAATCGTACGCTCTAATTGGCTACTCTACTTGTAGGATATCAGCTCATATACTATAAGTAGAAAAAAACAACATGGCGGAGCGTCTTGCTGAACCAACCGAGAATTAAATAAAAACATCACCCCCCCCCCCCCCCCCCAAAAAAAAAAAAAAAACTACAAAGAAGCAACAAAATATGGAAAGTATTTGATGTTGATGTTAAGAACATATCTTATTATTATTATTATTATTATTATTATTATTATTATAGCATTTTTTCACAAATTGCTCCTGTCATTTCGCCGGTTTGTTTACATTCTAAGTGGAAATTATTTAATCAGATGTTTTGTATAAAGATTTTATTCATCAAATTTGCAAAAAATAAAATAAAAATGGGGGCGGCACAGTGGTGTAGTGGTTAGCGCTGTCACCTCACAGCAAGAAGGTCCGGGTTCGAGCCCCGTGGCCGGCGAGGGCCTTTCTGTGCGGAGTTTGCATGTTCTCCCCGTGTCCGCGTGGGTTTCCTCCGGGTGCTCCGGTTTCCCCCACAGTCCAAAGACATGCAGGTTAGGTTAACTGGTGACTCTAAATTGACCGTAGGTGTGAATGTGAGTGTGAATGGTTGTCTGTGTCTATGGCCAAGTTTAAATTAGACCATATCTGTCTCGTTTTCTTCGCGGATGCACTGTCCGTTTACATTAAAACGCCTGGAAACGCCGGGAAAAGGGAATCCGTCAGGGTCCACGTATTCAATCCAGATCGTGTCAGCTCCGGTGCTGTGTAAACATTGAGAATACGCGGATACGCTGTGCTGAGCTCTAGCTGGTGTCGTCATTGGACAACGTCACTGTGACATCCACCTTCCTGATTCGCTGGCGTTGGTCATGTGACGCGACTGCTGAAAAACGGCACGGACTTCCGCCTTGTATCACCTTTCATTAAAGAGTATAAAAGTATGAAAATACTGCAAATACTGATGCAAATACTGCCCATTGTGTAGTTATGATTGTCTTTAGGCTTGCCATCCTTCCACTTGCAAGTGGTAAGTGACGCGCATGCCCGACATGCACTGAGAGCACACACACAGCGGCTCAGTCCCGAATTACTGCTCGTGCGCTTCACTCGCGCGCTCTGTGAGCTGCGCAGGGCCGGAGTGCACACCCTCCAGAGGGCACTCGCTGTTCAGGGCGGAGTGATTTGGAGCGCAGGATGCCTGCGGAGCCGAGCGTATCCGTGTATTGGCGTTGCTGTGTGCACGCTAATCGTTTTAAAAACGTTAATCTGATGATCCGCTGATACGGTCTAATGTAAACCCCACCTATGTGTCAGCCCTGTGATGACCTGGCGACTTGTCCAGGGTGTACCCCGCCTTTCGCCCGTAGTCAGTTGGGATAGGCTCCAGCTCGCCTGCGACCCTGTAGAACAGGATAAAGCGGCTAGAGATAATGAGATGAGATGAGATTTCCCTACCTTTTGGACACTTATTGGAACTGTGGCACTGCCTTGTATTGTTTTGGAACAATCAACCATAATATAATGTATTTGTATAATGCATGACGTCTAACAGTAATTTTGCACATTGTGGTATAATGTGGTGTAAAATGCTAGATTCATACCAGCATTCATTATCTACAAATTCTTCTTCTTCTTCTTTTTCTATAGGTGAGACCAAAAACTTCCAGAACGCATTCGAGGTGGATGCGGTGAAGCTGTCTGGCCTTCCCCTGGCCTTCTACTCCGGGATGTACGCCTACGCCGGCTGGTGAGACTAACTCCGATGTATGAGACTGTTCTGAATCTATGGATTACAAAAAAAAAAAAAAAAGTTTATTTTAACTTTTTTTTTTTTTTTTCACAGGTTTTACTTGAATTTTGTCACAGAAGAAGTGGCTCAGCCAGAAAGGTGAGGGCAGTCTAGCATTCAGAAATAAGACACGCCTGTATCGAACTGTCCGACCCAATCCATCAGGATGAACTTGAGAAGGAATCCGATGCTCATTGCTTTAAGAGCTTAGCTTAGTAGCTGTAAAGCAGATAATGTATAGATTCATATTTTCTAATGAAAATATTCCATTAAAAGTCCATACTCGTGTACTTACTCAAAGGGTTGGCTTACATCGTGTCCTAACTGTCGAACAATAATAGACCGACTTGCTACACACACTATATTGCGTGTTTATATATATAGAGAGAGGATATTAGACAGTTGCGTGAAGACATGAAGTTTATCTTTGCATGGTGAACATATTTCACGAGTGAATGAAGTGAACAAGTGAAAATATTTTCAAGACGAGATGCCACTGGAGTGAAATATCGGGAAATATTATCCATACAGGACACTTTGTCGATGGAATAAAAACACGTGTTCTATTCCCTTCTAGCAGGTTTCATTCATTTGGTTGGATAGCATGCAATATTGTTAGCATATCGCTTATCCTACATGTATTACGTCACTCTACCCAATGGAGAATGAGTGTTGAATATGGTTTACGATATTGCATGGTTGTCAAGACAACATGACGTCATACATCAGAAATGCAAAACTTCCGCGCTAGCGAGCGACTGGGACAATTTGTAAACAAACATGGCGGCCAGGTACGGAAGATTTTGAGAGAATTTTGAAAGAGAAAGACGCGTTGAACACCCAAAAGGAAAGTGTATGAATAATAATAATAATAATAATAATAATGCCTGGCTTTCTTTTTTTGTGGTCTATCAGATATATTCCATTCAGCTACTCATCTTCGATTCGTTCATTCAATATCATGCTAGCTGAATGGAACATATCCAATATACCACTCAACACCAGCCAATATTGTTGAAATACAACCCCGATTCCAAAAAAGTTGGGACAAAGTACAAATTGTAAATAAAAACAGAATGCAATGATGTGGAAGTTTCAAAATTCCATATTTTATTCAGAATAGAACATAGATGACATATCAAATGTTTAAACTGAGAAAATGTATCATTTAAAGAGAAAAATTAGGCGATTTTAAATTTCATGACAACAACACATCTCAAAAAAGTTGGGACAAGGCCATGTTTCCCACTGTGAGACATCCCCTTTTCTCTTTACAACAGTCTGTAAACGTCTGGGGACTGAGGAGACAAGTTGCTCAAGTTTAGGGATAGGAATGTTAACCCATTCTTGTCTAATGGAGGATTCTAGTTGCTCAACTGTCTTAGGTCTTTTTTGTCGTATCTTCCGTTTTATGATGCGCCAAATGTTTTCTATGGGTGAAAGATCTGGACTGCAGGCTGGCCAGTTCAGTACCCGGACCCTTCTTCTACGCAGCCATGATGCTGTAATTGATGCAGTATGTGGTTTGGCATTGTCATGTTGGAAAATGCAAGGTCTTCCCTGAAAGAGACGTCGTCTGGATGGGAGCATATGTTGCTCTAGAACCTGGATATACCTTTCAGCATTGATGGTGTCTTTCCAGATGTGTAAGCTGCCCATGCCACACACACTAATGCAACCCCATATCATCAGAGATGCAGGCTTCTGAGCTGAGCGCTGGTAACAACTCGGGTCGTCCTTCTCCTCTTTAGTCCGAATGACACGGCGTCCCTGATTTCCATAAAGAACTTCAAATTTTGATTCGTCTGACCACAGAACAGTTTTCCACTTTGCCACAGTCCATTTTAAATGAGCCTTGGCCCAGAGAAGACGTCTGCGCTTCTGGATCGTGTTTAGATACGGCTTCTTCTTTGAACTATAATTTTAGCTGGCAACGGCGGATGGCACGGTGAATTGTGTTCACAGATAATGTTCTCTGGAAATATTCCTGAGCCCATTTTGTGATTTCCAATACAGAAGCATGCCTGCATGTGATGCAGTGCCGTCTAAGGGCCCGAAGATCACGGGCACCCAGTATGGTTTTCCGGCCTTGACCCTTACGCACAGAGATTCTTCCAGATTCTCTGAATCTTTTGATGATATTATGCACTGTAGATAATGATATGTTCAAACTCTTTGCAATTTTACACTGTCGAACTCCTTTCTGATATTGCTCCACTATTTGTCGGCGCAGAATTAGGGGGATTGGTGATCCTCTTCCCATCTTTACTTCTGAGAGCCGCTGCCACTCCGAGATGCTCTTTTTATACCCAGTCATGTTAATGACCTATTGCCAATTGACCTAATGAGTTGCAATTTGGTCCTCCAGCTGTTCCTTTTTTGTACCTTTAACTTTTCCAGCCTCTTATTGCCCCTGTCCCAACTTTTTTGAGATGTGTTGCTGTCATGAAATTTCAAATGAGCCAATATTTGGCATGAAATTTCAAAATGTCTCACTTCCGACATTTGCTATGTTGTCTATGTTCTATTGTGAATACAATATCAGTTTTTGAGATTTGTAAATTATTGCATTCCGTTTTTATTTACAATTTGTACTTGTCCCAACTTTTTTGGAATTGGGGTTGTATGTCACTCAGGTCCGCGATGTGTTTCATATGAAAAATGCAAGTTTTTCAACAGGAGAAGATAAACTTCATATCTTCAAACCAACGTGTGATTTTCTTTTTATTATATCGACACATTCACAAACAAAAAGTACCCAAATTTATCAAAATAACTCATCGATTTCCTCACAAGTGACATGTCGAGATTTAGGTCATGGTTTTGGTTCTCCATGTACCGGCTGGAGCTTGTATGAAAAATTTGAGTGGTATATTTCCCAGTAAAACACTCGTGTCATATACCGTATATGTATAATTTACAACCCTTAGAATTTCTGTATTTTATTCACTGGAAGAATCCTTTAAGGTTCTACAAGGAACCCTGACAGCACAATGTTTCTTGGTCAGAAGACATTCCAAGCAAACACCTTTGAGGAACAAAAGAATACTTAATGATTCAAAGAATCCTTAAAGGAACCCTGAAGAACCTTTTTGTATGAGGATTTATACCTGTAGTAGCTCCTTGGTTGTCCATCTGAAGGAACTGTTAAAGGTTTATATTTATTTATTTTATTATTATTATTTTTTTTTCCCCCAGAACTGTCCCATTGGCCATTTGCATCTCCATGGTGATTGTAACCGTATGCTACACGTTGACCAACGTTGCATATTACACTGTAATGTCAGCAGAGGAGTTGCTCGCCTCAAGTGCCGTTGCCGTGGTGAGTACCAAATCATCATCACTGCCCCTGGGTTGCTAGCTCATCTCTGAGAATGTCATCCGGCAGAGTTTCATAATGCAATTTTCTTTCTGATGTTTATCATTTTGCTTTTCGGCTTCAGCGCACATTTTTGCTAGTAAACACCTTAGTTGATTTCGCCTGAACAAAAAGTGTGATCACTGTAATCACGCTACGATCTACCTGCCTGAATCTCACACACCATTATCCTTCTCCCAGTGTGTGTGTGTGTGTGTAGAGACAGACGAGATCTATAATAGAGGACGCCAGCACTTTAAAATCACACTGTACACCACCATTAATGACTGTAATAGCCGACACCATCCTTCTCTGGAAAATAAATGTAATTTCATCGAGACGCTCAGGTCTGTGTGTTGCTTTCCTGCTGTAATCATATAGCTCTCGCTGAAACTGACAATGGCAGAGCATGTGCGTCAGTGTGTGTGTGTGCGCCTCAGTGTGTGTTTGGAGATCTCCAGCTCAGCTCAGGGATGCTCTAAAAGCTTTTTCATCCCATTACACCCACGTAATGCACTCATTTATGGCTGCTTTTGCTCCACACGCTCACTCACACAGCGAATATGAAGCCTTTTTTTTTTTTTTTAACCACACCTGTTATTCCTAAACGCAAACTGCATTGAAAATGAAAGAAAATGGAAAATCAATGTTGTGTTCTTATTTGTTTAAACTAAGTATGTTTTCATATCCTCTCTCTCTCTCTCTCTCTCTCTCTCTCTCTCGCACACTCGCTTCTCTCAGACCTTTGCTGAGAAAATTTACGGGAATTTATCTGTCGCAGTGCCCATTTTTGTGGCTCTTTCCTGCTTTGGTTCTATGAATGGAGGCATTTTTGCCATCTCCAGGTGAGAGTCATCATCATCACCGCCATCATCATCATTATCATCTACAGTACCATAATAGATGCATACACCTGAACTAATTTCATTCTAATTCATTTTAATGAGATTGTTCACTTCTGAGTGGAATTGATATCCCTAGATTCCATCCATCCATCCATTATCTGTAGCCGCTTTATCCTGTTCTATAAGATCGCAGGCAAGCTGGAGCCTATCCCAGCTGACTACGGGCGAAAGGCGGGGTACACCCTGGACAAGTCGCCAGGTCATCACAGGGCTGACACATAGACACAGACAACCATTCACACTCACATTCACACCTACGCTCAATTTAGAGTCACCAGTTAACCTAACCTGCATGTCTTTGGACTGTGGGGGAAACCGGAGCACCCGGAGGAAACCCACACGGACACGGGGAGAACATGCAAACTCCACACAGAAAGGCCCTCGCCGGCCACGGGGCTCGAACCCGGACCTTCTTGCTGTGAGGCTACAGTGCTAACCACTACACCACCGTGCCACGTGCAACAATATTCTGATTGGCTCTCCAGCTTTACGAATTGGAGAACTAATGCTAAGGTCATACATGTAGCCAGTTGATCCGTGAGAACCATGGCTGGAACTACTGTGGCCATTCCGGCAGATTTTGGAGGTGATCCGTCGCATAAATGTGGGCGGAGTAAATATATAAATGAAGCCATGGTAGCTGTGATGGTAGCGACGGAAGTTGCCGATAAAACCAATAGCAGCAGCGATGTATAGCCATGTATGGCCTTACAGCAATGGTGGCAGTATGTACGTTTTTCACAGCACAGCCATGGCAAAATGAAATAAGCCATGCCCCTGAGGCAAACTTTTCACTTTCTGCAGAATGTTGTTCCGTGAGCATTTTGAGCTCAGTGGTTGCAATGGAATACTACGGTAACCTCTGGTAGCCCACGTAAGCCTCATGCATACCTCAAGGATGCTCAGATATGCCTTCACAGTTGTGATGGATGAATTCATCTGATGCTTGACCCACAGCAATTCTCAACACGATGAAACTTTCCAGGGATGGAAGCCACGCCCTGCTGGTTGTCAAGGTAGCTCTCTGGATTTCATCTTTTCTGATGGAACGGCCCAGAACGTGTGCCGGTTGACCCCTGGAAGGCCCAAAATCGTCTACTGCAAAGTGATTCTGGCTATATGAGACCTTAGCTTTAGTGTTCTGTTCCACCAATCTCAATTCCTTGAAAACTATTCTGAGGATATAATTCAAGGCTTTGGAATGTCGCCCTCTCTAGTAGAAAATTGCTATTGCAAGCAACTTGCTGAATTTTCTAACATGCTCCCTTGTGCTGCTTCTTTCTCAACACTGTCAGAAACAAGGGTTCAGGAGGAGTCCATTCCTGTCCCCCAAAGTACAATCTACATTAATGTACCCCCTAGGGTTCATTATTGCACCTCAAGGTGTCCTTTTCAGGGCCATAAATGTACATACGGTATGTGTTTCCAAACTGTATATCTTCTTCTTTCATCTGCTCCCGTTAGGTGTTGCCACAGTGGATCTCATCTCATCTCATTATCTCTAGCCGCTTTATCCTGTTCTACAGGGTCACAGGCAAGCTGGAGCCTATCCCAGCTGACTACGGGCGAAAGGCAGGGTACACCCTGGACAAGTCGCCAGGTCATCACAGGGCTGACACATAGACACAGACAACCATTCACACTCACATTCACACCTACGCTCAATTTAGAGTCACCAGTTAACCTAACCTGCATGTCTTTGGACTGTGGGGGAAACCGGAGCACCCAGAGGAAACCCACGCGGACATGGGGAGAACATCCAAACTCCACACAGAAAGGCCCTCACTGGCCACGGGGCTCGAACCCGGACCTTCTTGCTGTGAGGCGACAGCGCTAACCACTACACCACCGTGCCGCCCCCACAGTGGATCTGTTTCGTATATTTAGTTTGGCATAGGTTTTACACCAAATGCCCTTCCTTATGTCACCCTCTCCAGTCTATCCAGGCTTGGGACCAGCACTAAGTATGAAATGACTTGTGCAACCCCAGTGGCTGGGTATTTTACCTAATCTGCATGTCTTTGGACTGTGGGGGGAAATTGGAGCACTCGGAGGAAACCCAACCAAACACGGAGAGAACATGCAAACTCCACACAGAAAGACACCCCCCCCCCCCCCCCATCAGCTATGAGGCTTGAACCCAGAACCTTCTTTCTGTGAGCCAACAGTGCTAACTATTGCACTACCATGCCACCCCAAGCCATATATACAGGGTACAAATAAGTACCTTAGCAGGTACTGCCCCATTGACAAGACATTATACCCCTAAAGATACAACAATGCAGTTTATTTTCCAAGAGTGAACTGTGAGGACAAATCTAATGGATTCAAGTAGCAAGTAATAAATATTAAGAGAGAATTCAGTTCTGGGTTGTACCCAAACTCACAATCTCTGCAGTAAATCATTCATTCATCTTCAGGAAGGGTTTTATCCTGGTCAGGATTGTGCTGGATACCGAGTCCATCCCGAGAACCCTGGGCAAGGGGAATTTGTCGGGAAGTCCTTGAGATAGGACATATCTAATTTCTAGTACTTCAAGTACATTGACAAAGGACATCTATGAGATAGCATATAACTTTTGTTGCTGTTTGTTTGTTTGTTTGAAGATCCAGCAAACCAAATCTGAAAGCTCTGACTCTGAATTACTATTTTCCTGATGAAGCGTATTTGAGTTTTTTTTTTTTTCCTGACTCTGTAATGATTAATTTCTAATTTCAACCCAAACAAAACAGTTCCAAACAAATAGGGGAGGAAAAATCCTCAGTCTCATTTTTATGTTCCATCCCAAACTATGTTCTACTACACTAACCCTCGGTAGTCTACATCATTGTACCTTTCGGGGTGTAATGGCTTGTCACTGATGCAGTACCCTCTAAGGCACTTATTTGTACCCTTGATATACTGCTTGGGAACATGTACTTTTCTGGCCCTTTAAAGATACACATACCGTAGTTCCCTTGAGATCAAATAATGAGCCCTAGGGGGTACGGTACCTTAGTGTAGAATGTACCTTGGGGGACAAAAATGGACTCCGACTGTCCCCCTATTTCTGACACTGTAGTCTACATGGTTCAGCACGTTATTGGTTCTTTTGCCCTGTCCTGATGTGAAAATTGATTATCTTTCACACCGGCTCAGAATTTGTGTTACGGTAGCTGCTGTACAATATTTGCAGTGTGTTCCAAGTGCAACCTTTCACAGATGGCATGGCACGACAGAAGGGGACGAGTTCTTGACGGCAGCTTGGTGTGTCAGAGCTTTTAAACAGATGATGCCTTATGGGATCATTAAGAAACAGAAACAGTGATCATTATTACTGTATCTGGTGTACAAAAAGCACAACATTTCATCTGAAAGCTATAATTTCATCTCATCTCATCTCATTATCTGTAGCCGCTTTATCCTTCTACAGGGTCGCAGGCAAGCTGGAGCCTATCCCAGCTGACTACGGGCGAAAGGCGGGGTACACCCTGGACAAGTCGCCAGGTCATCACAGGGCTGACACATAGACACAGACAACCATTCACACTCACATTCACACCTACGCTCAATTTAGAGTCACCAGTTAACCTAACC
This sequence comes from Neoarius graeffei, assembly GCF_027579695.1. Lineage (NCBI taxonomy): Eukaryota > Metazoa > Chordata > Actinopteri > Siluriformes > Ariidae > Neoarius > Neoarius graeffei. The sequence continues at coordinate 6,840,221 of NC_083576.1, read as the reverse complement.
TGCATGTCTTTGGACTGTGGGGGAAACCGGAGCACCCGGAGGAAACCCACGCGGACACGGGGAGAACATGCAAACTCCGCACAGAAAGGCCCTCGCTGGCCCCGGGGCTCGAACCCAGGACCTTCTTGCTGTGAGGCGACAGCGCTAACCACTACACCACCGTGCCGCCAAGCTATAATTTAGTGTTTTAAATTATACAAGTTGCCCTGTGATGGACTGGCTTCCTGTCCAGGGTGGACTCCTGTCTTATGCCTGGTGTTCCTGAGCTAGTATAAAGCAGTTAGAAAAGATGAATGAACGTACAGATTATTAGCAAAGGCTAGCAAAAACTATCTGGACGTTTCAATTTGTATATCTCTACTTTTAATTGCTGTGATGTAACTCAATCCCTGTGTCAAATCAACAGCTCGACTGGAAAACCCTAATCATATACAGTAGGAAATAGTGAGTGAGAAACATAAGACATGGATGATGTATTATACTTTTGGGAATTATTAATATCTCATGGGTTCTGTCTGAGTCTATTTGGTAATACAGTATGACGTTCAGGGATTATGACATGTAGACTTGCTCTTACATCAGACTCATTGTGTTTCTTCTCCTTCTTTCTCAGAATGTTTTATGTGGCTTCTCGAGAAGGCCAACTTCCTGAAGTTCTGTCTATGGTTCATGTCCACCGTCACACTCCAGTAGCTGCTGTAATTGTCCTGGTGAGTCACGCAGACACTCTGAATCACTTCCTGTACCTCACCAAACAAGTTCTTCATAGTTTTTGTGTGTTTAGTGATTCTGGTGCTAACTTCCTGGTCGAGTCTGCATTTGTATTGGCTGTAGCATGTCAGTTTGACGTCACAGATTACGTTATGACTCACAGGTATAAAGTCAAACTTGGAAAAAAAAAATCAAATATTATGAATTTTGTTGTTAGCACCTAACAATTAAAAAACAAAGGCTTGTTTCTCATTCACCATTTTCCAACAAGGTACAAAGTCACATTAATGGGAAATCTAGAGTACAGTGGTGCTTGAAAGTTTGTGAACCCTTTAGAATTTTCTATATTTCTGCATAAATATGACCTAAAACATCATCAGATTTTCACACAAGTCCTAAAAGTAGATAAAGAGAACCCAGTTAAACAAATGAGACAAAAATATTATACTTGGTAATTTATTTATTGAGGAAAATGATCCAATATTACATATCTGTGAGTGGCAAAAGTATGTGAACCTTTGCTTTCAGTATCTGGTGTGACCCCCTTGTGCAGCAATAACTGCAACTAAATGTTTCCGGTAACTGTTGATCAGTCCTGCACACCGGCTTGGAGGAATTTTAGCCCGTTCCTCCATACAGAACAGCTTCAACTCTGGGATGTTGGCGGGTTTCCTCACATGAACTGCTCACTTCAGGTCCTTCCATAACATTTCCATTGGATTAAGGTCAGGACTTTGACTTGTCCATTCCAAAACATTAACTTTATTCTTCTTTAACCATTCTTTGGTAGAACGACTTGTGTGCTTAGGTTCATTATCTTGCTACATGGCCCACCTTCTCTTGAGATTCAGTTCATGGACAGATGTCCTGACATTTTCCTTTAGAATTCTCTGGTATAATTCAGAATTCATGGTTCCATCAATGATGGCAAGCCGTCCTGGCCCAGATGCAGCAAAACAAGCCCAAACAACGATACTACCACCACCATGTTTCACAGATGGGATAAGGTTCTTATGCTGGAATGCAGTGTTTTCCTTTCTACAAACATAATGCTTCTCATTTAAACCAAAAAGTTCTATTTTGGTCTCATCCATCCACAAAATATTTTTCCAATAGCCTTCTGGCTTGTCCATGTGATCTTTAGCAAACTACAGACGAGCAGCAATGTTCTTTTTGGAGAGCAGTGGCTTTCTCCTTGCAACCCTGCCATGCACACCATTGTTGTTCAGTGTTCTCCTGATGGTGGACTCATGAACATTAACATTAGCCAATGTGAGAGAGGCCTTCAGTTGCTTAGAAGTTACCCTGGGGTCCTTTGTGACCTTGCCGACTATTAGACGCCTTGCTCTTGGAGTGATCTTTGTTGGTCGACCACTCCTGGAGAGGGTAACAATGGTCTTGAAATCCCTCCATTTGTACACAATCTGTCTGACTGTGGATTGGTGGAGTCCAAACTCTTTAGAGATGGATTTGTAACCTTTTCCAGCCTGATGAGCATCAACAACGCTTTTTCTGAGGTCCTCAGAAATCTCCTTTGTTCGTGCCATGATACACTTCCACAAACATGTGTTGTGAAGATCAGACTTTGATAGATCCCTGTTCTTTAAATAAAACAGGGTGCCCACTCACACCTGATTGTCATCCCATTGATTGAAAACACCTGACTCTCATTTCACCTTCTAAATTTAACTGCTAATCCTAGAGGTTCACATACTTTTGCCACTCACAAATATGTAATATTGGATCATTTTCCTCAATAAATAAATGACCAAGTATAATATTTTTGTCTCATTTGTTTAACTGGGTTCTCTTTATCTACTTTTAGGACTTGTGTGAAAATCTGATGATGTTTTAGGTCATATTTATGCAGAAATATAGAAAATTCTAAAGGGTTCACAAACTTTCAAGCACCACTGTAGAACAGGTTGGAGAAACCATTGGACTCAGAATGCAGTGTAGCGATACAACAACTCTGAGTTACGGCCAAGATTCACGTCAGGTTGCGAGTGATTTATGACAGTGTTTCTTAACCACCAGACCATGAGGCGCCATCCATCCATCCATCCATCCATCCATCCATCCATCCATCCATCCATCCATCCATCCATCCATTATCTGTAGCCGCTTCTCCTGTTCTACAGGCTCGCAGGCAAGCTGGAGCCTATCCTAACTGACTGGGCAAGAGGCGGGGTACACCCTGGATAAGTCTCCATGACATCACAGGGCTGACACGAAGCGCCATCTCGTGGGCCGTGAATTTTCTTTCAAGTTGAAGTTAATTTTTTACTCGTAGTAAGGTACAATTGCTGGGCTGCATCCGACATCACATCTGCCTCATTAAACTACGGTCACACTACAGCTTGCGATGGGTTATCGATAAAAACAAGGCATTTTGGTGGCAATATACACATGAGGTAAAAGTTGTATTCACACAGGAGGTGAACACTTGACTGTCACACCTTTGCGTGCTTGAGCCTGGCGCAGCTTGAGCGGCCGTGCTCACTCACAGACCGCATTGTGCGTGCACTTGGGACCCAGTCATTATGGGAAACACCTGAAACTGATTTGAGCGCAATCAGCACTCGCAGATATAGACGCTGTTTTCACAGAGGCTTTGCGAAGCATTATCATTATCACTGTCACAGTTGTTTCTAGCCATGTTTATCATGCTGTTTCAATATTCTGCTTTCTGTTTTGCTTTTGTAAATAGTGGTTTCTATATCCACTTCTTTTGAGTGTACTTTTTGGTTTTAATAACTTGCTTGTTTGCTGAACACAAACATGGCAATAAGTTCTTGCGTTAATGGACCAGACTCCACTTTTGGATCATTAATCCCTTTTGACTGAGAATGCTCTGCATGCATGGTTTGGCTTCTGGCACCTCCATACAGTTTTAAATACAATACCTACAATTAAAAACAGTTTGTTTTTATTGCATTTATTTAATTCCTGGGCTCCCATCTGTTACAGGGAGTGATGTCGCATATCATTAATACGCTTTACAATAGATTATTAGATTCTAATAGAATCGATGAGCCAAAATAATCAGGGATCTTTTTTAATGGGCCCCAACTCGTTACAGGTATGAACAGATGGGCCCCAAAGCAGAAAAGCTTGAGAACCCCTAATTTATGTGATGAAAGTTAACACTCTGGCAGTTTATGTTTGAACAAATTGCATTGTGTGTCATGTCAGAAACTGTTACCCAAAGTAAAATAGACTGGCATGTCGACAAAAGATGTTTTAAACAACGAATTAGAATTTAATCTTAAAATAAATATTGAAAATTACATATCAGTTTTACAACGATCCAGTCTACCTCAGAATCTTTTAATTTGCAGTACTGTGCAAAAGTCTTGGCACCCTATTTTTTTCATATGAACTTTGTTATAGATTTCTATTTTATGACTTGTACATGATCGAGTCACATTTTCAAATTACAAACATTGCACAAAATTAAATGTTACAGGAAAAAAAAAAAGTTTGTATGTGAGCAGCATATTCCATAAAGGCCCAGTCACACAGCCAAAACTTACGATTTACGCATGAATTGCGCATAAATTTCGAGTCGTGCGCGATTCATCAGTGCTGTGCGTAATTCATAAGTTTTTTTTGACGTGGAGCATCAGTAGTTGTCAGTGGATGTTCGACGAATCGGGTTTGTGCGCAATTCCAGGTTTTGAGCTGCTCAAAAATATTGATCACACACAAGTATGCGCGATTGTGCGCCGTTTAACGTAATTCGTGCGTCCTTTGCCGTAGTTCTGACGCGGACAATTCGCGACATATGCGTGGACCGTTAGTGGTTGATCGCAAGAAATTTACCGCTACCGCGCACGTCGATGACTTTTCACTGACGAATAACGCACATATCACGCATGTCTCGCTGTAGTAACACGTACATTTCACTGATATCCACTGACAATCACTGACAAAAAAGTATTAACGCATAAAACACTTGATCCATGCGCGCTCTATGCGTCGTTCATCAGTGCTAGTGTGCGGTTCATGCGTGCTTATACGTGGTTCATACGCAGTTTATTCGTGGAGTGTTCGTCAATAAAAACCAGAAATTGTCCCTCTTTTGACCCTATGCGCTGATGTGCGTGATTTGTAAGTGATTGTAAGTGATTTGTACGTAGTTCATGCACAATTAATCGGTGATTTTCGACCACTCACACCCCCAAAAAATGGTCAATTTCTCCACTGACAATCACGCACAAGCCAACTTTATACGTGATTTATGCGTGATCGGCTGTGTGACTGGGCCTTAAGAGAGCACTTTTCAGAATAAAAAAAGAAAACATAATGAAGGCTACCGGGTTTTGGTGCAAAATTAAGAAGCAAGTTTGAAAGTCAAAGTGTCCAGAAGAACTGTGTCTGGTTCTGTAAGATGCTCAGTAAAACCTCCAGCTCATTTCCTTATAAAACTGCACTCATGGGACCTCAGACTACTTTTTTTTTTTTTAAAAGCAAAGGAAATTTCATCTCACACAAAATATTGACGTTTTTATTTATTATGGCTTACTGATTACTGTTGACCGTGAGCTGGCCTAGTGGTTAGCATGTCCGCCTCTCGACCAGGCGATCATGAGTTCTACTCGCAGTCGGTTCATACCAGAGACCGTCATAAAAATGGTACCTAGTACTGTCTGGCAAGGCGCACTGCAATACAGATGCGAGTGGGGAAGTCAAACTCTCATGGTTACCAGAGGACCCGCGCCCCACTATAATCCTAGCTGTAAAGGCAAGAGGTTGAGGGCTATCAAAACGGAGATCGGTGCCGCACCCATATGCCTTAAAGAGTTGGTTAATACTGGAACAGGAGATTGCCTGGGAAGGCCAGATTCTGGTGTGAGAGGGACTTGGACTTTTTTGACTGCTTACTGTTTATAGTATTTTTTTAATACTGAAACATTTCATTTCATCTTTTTTGGTCTATACTGATCCAGAAAGGAAAACCTGAACATCACTCAATCTCAGATGTACCGGTAATATGATATAAATCTAACTGGTCTTTTCTTCCTCCTGCCCCATCTAGTACCCCCTCACCATGCTCTTCCTGTTCGTCGGAGACCTCTACAGCCTGCTGAACTTTATGAGCTTCCTGCGCTGGCTCTTCATCGGCCTGGTTGTGGTCGGCCTCATCTACATGCGCCACACACGACCCGAAATGCCACGCCCCTTCAAGGTAGAACAGCCAGACACTACAAGAACATATACGACAGCTTCAGCAGTTGTGTTGAATTCTTGATTCTGATTGGTCAGATGACAGAAGCTTTTCAATATGTTAACATTTTTAAAGCAAAAGATTGCACAGGGGGCGGCACAGTGGTGTAGTGGTTAGCGCTGTCGCCTCACAGCAAGAAGGTCCGGGTTCGAGCCCCGTGGCCGGCGAGGGCCTTTCTGTGTGGAGTTTGCATGTTCTCCCCGTGTCCGCGTGGGTTTCCTCCGGGTGCTCCGGTTTCCCCCACAGTCCAAAGACATGCAGGTTAGGTTAACTGGTGACTCTAAATTGAGCGTAGGTGTGAATGTGAGTGTGAATGGTTGTCTGTGTCTATGTGTCAGCCCTGTGATGACCTGGCGACTTGTCCAGGGTGTACCCCGCCTTTCACCCGCAGTCAGCTGGGATAGGCTCCAGCTTGCCTGCGACCCTGTAGAACAGGATAAAGCGGCTACAGATAATGAGATGAGATGAGATGAGATCACACAGGACTTCTTTGGTGGGATGTTCTATAGTATAAACAATTGAAAAAATACAATTGTTGATCTGTGAGGACATGTTTATGGAAGGAGTCTCCAGTATTGGCACTAAATAACAGTCCAATGTCTGGGAACATAGCCGATAGTTGGGCATTCCACATTAAATGTAACTACAAATGGATAAAAATTATATGTGTCATTTGCAAATTGCTGTAGGATAAGAGGAATAATATGTTTTTGGATGTGCTGATATTTAAAAAGTAATCAACTTTCTGGTGGGAACAGTATCTACAGTATGTTTTGTGTCGGCCCACATCACACCACCCAGTCATCAATGATTACTTTCCTATAAAAGCACACCCTGAAATTATTTATCACCTCCCCTGCGATGGAGTAAGCAGAGTGAGGTATTGTAATCAGTGCAGTGTTGTTGTTTTTTAGATTCTGTTATTTTGTTTGTTTGTTTGTCTGTCTGTCTGTCTGCCTTTTAACAATCTAGCGTCTAGACGGTTGCACCGATTGACTTAAAAAATTCAGGGTAGGTGGGCAATGGTCCATAGATGACATGACTAAATTTTGGGGGTGATTGGGTCAAGGTCATATGTTGCATGATGAGGTAGTTTGGACAGTCTCCATCGCGATTGGGGGTGAAAAATCAGGGGGGTCAAGGTCATTGGTCAAAATAACATTTTCCATTATAACTCAAAAATGGTTGTCGATAGACAGATGTTGACTATTATGAGCATATAGGAACTCCCATATAGCCTTTCATTTGACCCCATGATCTTTGACCTTGAGTGACCCTGAAAAGTCAAACTCAAGGTCACGGATTTTCAGAGGGCTTGAAAACGGTTGATGGTAGACAGATATTTACCTTTATCAACTTATAGGAAGTGCCATATGGGCTTTCATTTGGCACCATGATCTTTGACCTTGAGTGACCTGGAAAGGTCAAACTCAAGGTCATGGGTTTTCAAAGGGCTATAACTTTAAAATGGTTCATGATAGCTAGATGTTTACCATTATCAGCATATTGAGGTATTTCACCTGACGTCACAGGGTCACGTGACGCCCCGGTGTCCACCGTTTTGGACGGCAAGCTAGCTAATGTCAACAACAGTAGCTAGTATGTTACTGTAGCAATGTTTACGTTCAGTCATTTGGATGACTGTTAAAACCTTTCAGTCTCAAGTTTTTCCTTTACTGGATTTACTAGTTTACTGAGCCAGCGAGCCCTGGAGCGCTAGCCAGCCAGCCCCGGAGCGCTAGCCAGCCGGCCAGCGAGCCCCGGAGCGCTAGCCAGCCGGCCAGCGAGCCCCGGAGCGCTAGCCAGCCGGCCAGCGAGCCCCGGAGCGCTAGCCAGCCGGCCAGCGAGCCCCGGAGCGCTAGCCAGCCGGCCAGCGAGCCCCGGAGCGCTAGCCAGCCGGCCAGCGAGCCCCGGAGCGCTAGCCAGCCGGCCAGCGAGCCCCGGAGCGCTAGCTAGCTAGCGCCAGCCAGCCCCGGAGCGCGCTCAGTAAACTAGTAAATACAGTAAAGGAAAAACTTATAACGGGCCATGTCTCAACAGACTAAGAAGTTATTTCAATGACATTTAATAACATTTTGTTTATCCTGAGGACCGACAGTAAATGAAAATGTGAACAAATCTTAGCTGTCAGTGAACAATCCTGGTGGAAGCAGGTAAATGTCATTCTCTAAGCCTGCTAACCTCAATTTTTGCAAATGCCTCTCCCTCTGCTCGCCCTGTAAATGCCCTACGTCGCTGGATAGTGAAGGTGTTTTCTGCATCTCGCTCCTTTTTCTTTTATGTTTTTCATTTGTCGCCTTCCTCGCATTCAAACTGATTCGAGCCGTGCCGTCCAAAATGGCAGCATCACATGACTTGGTCACGTGAGTGAAATACCTCAATAGGACGTCCCATAGGGGCTTTCAGTTGCTGCCATGACTTTTAACCTTGACTGACTTTGAAATGTCAAACTCAAGGTCATGGATTTTCATAGGACTATTGCCTGACAGCTGATGATTGAGAAATATTACCATTATCAACATATAGGTATAAAATAAGTGCTGCTGGGTGAGGTTTGTTTGTTTTGCCTGGCAACACTTTTTCCTTACTTTAATGCAGTGAGTGTCATATAATGAAAATTCCTGGAGGTGGTGAGGAAGAGACATGACCATTAAACCAAGTGCCCCATAACCGTATAGGTTTGTGATGAAAAGAAGTTAGATTAACGTGGACTTGCATTAGCATGCTAATCCTGCTCACTTAACAATTGAACCCATAAATGTTATTTTCTTCCTCTGCTTTCTTGATGAAATGTAAATCAGTCGTGGGTTTTGCAGTACAAAATGGTGAGGAACTAGTCATTATAAACTCAATCAACAATCTAATACACAAATATACCCCATGCCCAGAACATCGTGATGATCTTAATGATATTAAAATGCAAATGAGTGATCCTGGTGAAAAGAAATTCAAGCCCAACGCTAGCTATTATCATTAATGTTAATGTCTTGAGCTGTGCCTAATCTTTTCCTGCTTCTCTCTTTTCTCCCTCAGGTCCCAATCTTCATCCCAGCAGTTTTCTCCTTCACCTGCTTCTTCATGGTCTTCCTCTCGTTCTACTCCGATCCGGTCAACACAGGGATCGGCTTTGCCATCACGCTCACGGGAATACCGGCCTACTACATCTTCATCGTTTTTGACAGAAAGCCCAAGTGGTTCCAAAAACTCTCAGGTTTGGGATTTTTTTTTTCTTTTTTCTAACTTGCAACGAAAGTATTCTAGCCTTGACAACAAAAACGTCTTTTAATATTTAGTAGGCTATCTAATATTATCTTCTGTTTCTGTGTCCTTTTGCAGAATCCATGAACAAATCCTTACAAATCCTCTTGGAGGTGGTCCCTGCCGAGAACTGACCTTTCCAGACACCACTCTTGCATCACTCGGTCTTTCATTTCGTCTCTCTTATAGAACACACTGTCTTCATCCTGCTCTCATTTTCATTCCTCTTTTATGTTTTATAGAAAACCCTCCCCCGAGTGACCGCTTCTCAATCCATTACTCCACAAGGGAGGAACGAGCGAGACCTTTCAGTGCTCATACAAGAAAAACAACTTTCACTCTCTCAGTTTTCACTACTCAGTCTGATATCATACGCTTTGCTTTTTAGCCGTGCCTTGTATTATTCGGTGCCTATTTCTTTGAAATATCAGATCTTTGTAGAGTAATCTCAGAACAGAAAACATTCAGTAAGTGAATGTTCAATAAATATTCATCAGGTTGTAGGAAACACTGCTATTATAATGTTTCTCACAGAGCATTCTCAGACAAAAAAAAAAAAAAATACAGTACTATTATGCAAAAATCTGTGATAACATTGAAACTTCAAACTAGCATCAGTGTTAAATTTCCTCCTTAAAACATCCAATGATGTTCTCGGTAGGTACTCACAGAAATATATATATATATATATATATATATATATATATATATATATATATATATATATATATATATATGAGTGATTCCACGCTTATGGGTACTGAAATGGGGACATGAATTTATTTTTAAAAATTCACCTAAAACCATTTCTTTTTTTTACCATCAGGTCACAAAACATGTAATCTTTAATGAATGATATGTTAAAAGATAACTTTAATTTTCTGAGATGTAATAAAAACATATTTATATGCCAAAGTCAGAACGTAACAGAAGTGTTGTGGACATATATATTCTCAATTTTAACAATGCAGAATTACTTTTTGAAACATAGGAAGGTGATGTTTTAGCAAATATAATTAATAAACGTGTGTAGTAGAATAAACATACACATCCTTTCAATAAGATTAACATGGTATATAGCTAGATTGTAATTAATTTGTAACAGACGCGAGATGGACAGTCGTAACAGAAGTAATGGAACAGACATCATTTTGGAACTCATAGGCTTGACTTTGGCATATAAATATGTTTTTATTACATCTCAGAAAATTAAAGTTATCTTTTAACATATCATTCATTAAAGATTACATGTTTTGTGACCTGATGGTAAAAAAAGAAATGGTTTTACGTGAATAAGTTCATGTCCCCATTTCAGTACCCATAAGCGTTGAATCACTCATATATAATTTTTTAAGCACAATATTCAGGAAAATATTTTGCTAACCTGAATCTGTGAGCTAGACTGAAGATAATATGTGTGGCATGTGCATTTAATTTGGATCAGTATGTTCTTCCAAACAAAATGTGTTCCTCAGGGGTTCTTTGGATATACAGAGTATATCTTGAGGTGCGTTGGGGAAAGTGGTCATCAAAAATTTGTACTTGGAACCTTCCCTGAAAGATAAACTAACCCCCTCTCAACCACCCATAACCCTCCCCAACCCAAGCCAACCCCACCACTCCCACCCCAGAATAACCCTAAAACTGTTCGCCGAGACACCAGGTGCAGTATGCTTGACCTGGATTGGTACATTCTTAGAAATGTGTTCCTCAAGGGTTCTTTAGATGTTTCAGACTTTCTCAAGAGCTTCTATGTAGAACCTTTACTGAAACAGAGTTGGGCTCTATGTACAGTAGACCTATTAAGGGTTCCCCCAGAAATACAATTTGAAGAACTCTTGAAGAATCAAATGAACTTTTATTTGACTCGAGTGTACCTTAAGCCGTCTTGGTACACTCTTAAAAACAGTTTAAGAAGTTAACTTGGAACAACTGGACTAACTGAAGAACCTTAAAAGTTATCATATGCTTCTCAAGACCCACCTGTTCTGGAATGGCGGATACCATATGAACAATGTTTTCAAAATCCCCAGACAGGTTGAGCATTTTATTTATTTATATAAATATTTTACATTTATTTTATTTTATTTATTTATTTTTTTAACCAGGAACCTTTTATGGAAGGGAAAACCTCTGTTGTACGATTCTACAAAGAACTTTTAAGGGCTCCTCTAGAAGGACAAACTGAAAATGCTTTAGGGAGCAAGAGTGACCTTTCCCCTCATATTATTAAAAAAAAAAGAGTATTCTCATTAATAGTTCCTCCAATGGGGACAAACAGAAGAACATTTAGAGGTGCTACATCTTCTAGGAGTGTACCAAAATCTCCATGAGCATGGCTGGTTTTCAAAATCCACATGCCTCTGATCACCTTTCCCAGAGTTAATCTCAGAATTGAGAAAAATCCATTTCTATAGAGAAGATGTGAAGTGTCTCCAGTACACCATTCATAGATAGTGCCAATTCATCCATGCGTCCATTATATATACTGTTATTAGCACTGTAGTCAGGACCAGCCGTTGACAGGAAGGACAATTTCGAATTCACAATGAGTCACATTATTGGTTGCATTTGAAGCAGGAAGTTTTATATCCAATCACAGTCACGATGTTAACAAATAAATCAGACAATGCACTGGTGATTTAGTGAAATCCCTACAGTTGTGGTCTTGAAATAAAAGCCCAAGTCTTGATCTCCAAGACAAGTTTTGTTTTTTCTTTAAGCTTTGGCCAAACTCCCACCCAAACTAATAAACACATCAACAGTTTTCCTTTGGCTAATCAGACACAAAGTATGCCACCACTCGTGCCAAAGAATTTGGGGGGTTACCGGTAAGTTCCTTGCTCAAGGGCACTTCAACCAGTCTTGCTGCTCCAGGGAATCGACTCAGCAACCTTTTGATCCCAAAGCTGGCTTGCTAACCATTAGGCCATGGCATGACTGAGACAAGACCAAGTAAAAATGCAGCCGATTCTGAGATGAGACCAAGACCTTCAAAAAGTGGTCTTGAGATTGGTCTTGAACCCAAGACCATTCTCAAGTACTACAACACTACTGCTTCTCTGTAAGAGTCATTCGGGAAGCTAGAGCCAGTCCCAGGTAATTTCAGGTGCTCCTGAGCCAAGCTCAGCTCGACATACTGTACACTAATTGTGGAGAAAATAATCAATACCAGATGTCCTGAACGGTACTCCTTTCGAACATGGGAATGATAAATTGATAGTTAGTCCAAAGGGGGGAAAAAATTGCGGTTTACTAACTTCATTCATGTGTACGCTAATTTGAAACGAGAGATGCTATGTCTCATTTTCCTTCTCTTCAGCTGTACTCGCAGTCTGATTGGATCATAACTATCCATCTTTGACCTCCCAGCAGTTATCCTGCCTCTCCAGTGCTATTCAAGTGTTTTATATCTCATAAAGAAATTTCACACGGCCATTATAAGATCTACTGCAGTTCAGACTGAAATTTTGATGCATTTCAGTTTGTAGTGCTTTTCAAGGATGGGGAATGTGGGGTGCTGTGCATTTCAGGAAGTCATCAGAACTTATAGACAGAACAGTATTTGTAGCCAAGAGTCCATATATATTTATTTTCTTCTTCTTCTTTTTTTGTTGTTGTTTGTTTATTTCAAGTTACATATAGGCACATAAACAAGAAGAGCACATTTTTAACTGAATTTGTTATCCTTTTGTTGATGTGCACTAACCCAGGAACTCGTGAGTTTAGTTTTATTTGAAATTAAAAATAAAACAGTTATTATAACCTGTTTCACAGAATAACGTATAAAAATCAAATATTATTTCCAAATCCGAACATTCTTGTGTATTATACACTCACTGGCCACTTTAATAGGAACTCGTTCTTGATTCTAAGATCCCCGTTCTTGGCTGCAGGAGTGGAACCCAGTGTGTTCTGCTGTTGCATGCTGAGATGCTTTTCTGCTCACCACGGTGATTATATGAGTTACTATGAGTTCCATCCTGGCAAAAAAAATTCAAACCACCTCAAATCTATCCATTTTCCTTTGACCTCTCTAATGAACAAGGCATTTATTTCCACCCGCCCGCCCACCCACCCACAGAACTCATTAAATGTTTTTTGTTTGTTTGTTTTTCGCACCATTCTGTGTATGGAGACTCTGTTACCCCTTTTCCACCAAATCAGTTCCAGGGCTGGTTCGGGGCCAGTGCTGGTGCTGGTTCACAACACGTTCAACTTGCGAGCCAGCTGAGAACCAGTTTGCTTTTCCATAGCTCAGGGTGCTAAGGGAAGCCACGTCATTATGTCGCTGTATACGTCAGTTATGTCGTTGTATACGTCAGTTATGTCGCTGTATACGTCAGTTATGTCGCTACGTTTGCATAAACCTTGGCGCGAATATCGAAGCAAAAACAACACGGAAGAAGCAGCAGCAACAACAACAACAATAATAAATAATGGATGACTTCGCGTTTGTACAGCTGCTGCTTCTCGTCACTTAAAAATGGCGATCTTTCGCGGTCTTGTTATTGTTGTTGGTCTTAACAACTCCGCCCGCCCCCCCTGCTGACGTCTGACGTAAGCGGTTCTTTCCTCTGGCCCAGCAGAGAGTTGGTGCTAGCCTGGAACCGGTTTTTCTGGCCCCAGAGCCAGTTCTTTGTCAGTGGAAACAGAAAACCCGGTTCCAAACTAAGCGCTGACCCCGAACCAGCCCTGGAACTGCTTTGGTGGAAAAGGGGCATATGTGTGTGTGAGAGAGAACCCCAGGAGATCAGCAGTTTCTGAAATACTCAAACCTGCTCAATCCATCTGGCCCAAACCAACACCCATGCCACAGTGAAAGAAAGTCACACTTCACTGTGAGATCACAATTTTTCCCGTTCTGATGTTTAACGTTAACATTGTGAACGTTAACTGAAGCTCTTGGTTTGTATCTGCGTGACTGATGCATTGCGCTGCTGTCAAGTGTTCTGATGAGAGAACTGCATCAAACAGCAGGTGGATGTCTAGGTGTCCCTAATAAAGTGGCCAGTGAGTGTATATTACTTTAAAGTGCCATTCCACCATTGGATGTATTCTTTGGCATAAAATACAATATATTTTATGACAACATGACTAGACAGAGAAATCTTTTAGCTTCAAAATGATATATCAAACATAATTTTTTGACAACGACAAGTATATTAATTTTGCGACCAAAGTCACCTACCCTTTTAATTTCCGCGCGGTAGTGAAACGTGATGTCATCGGCAGGTTCCCCTTCTTGTGTACCACGTGTCGGTCTATTTTTAGACCAGGAAACCCCCAAAGTGAGAGAGTCATTTCTCCTCGTATATGGGGGCCAAAAAAATTGCGAAAAATTTTGAGTTAATCTTTCAGTTAGCTAGATTTATTGGTATTAGCTAGATTTATTGGTATTATTTTTATCGCGTTCTATCCGCCATTGCTGATATGTCACACGTCACGTGGTACACAAGAAGGGGAACCTGCCGATGACATCACGCGTGGAAATTAAAAGGGTAGGTGACTTTGGTCGCAAAATTAATATACTTGTCGTCAAAAAATTATGTTTGATATATCATTTTGAAGCTAAAAGATTTCTCTGTCTAGTGATACCATTTATATATGTTGTCAAAATACACTGTATTTTATGCCAAAGAATACATCCAATGGTGGAATGGCACTTTAAGTAGAAAAGCTGATTTGCGCATCATGTTTGCGTGCATCGTATTTGTATTTTTTGACATTCCAAACGAACAAACACAACTACACGGACTTCTCAGCGACTCAAGTGACACGAGCTGAATTATATCTGTGACTGTAGCGAAGTTTTGTGAATGAATGCTGTTTTAAATGCACAACTATTGAGTGAAGTGAATGGAAAGCTGGATTGAAAGTATTTAAATCTCCAGAACTTTCTAAACAAAGTGTAAAATGAACGTTGCACGAGTTACTCCTGTATGAAGTAACGCACTGCTGTTTCGAATCTTTTGTGGAAATGATACTACTTTAACACTATTGCTTTAAATTATTTATAAGGTATATATGAATTTGGAAGATCTCGACTTACTTACTTATTATTTCTATTAATAATACTATTTGTATGTTTGTATTCTCACACACTTGTGCTGCATTTCTTTGTATTTTTTAAATCTTTTTTTTTTCCCCACTGTCACATATTTAGTGACAGCAAATATGTGATATATCACATATTCATTTTACACTTTACAGACTCATAGATTTGTATCCAAGCACTTTTTTTTGTAATATTTTACTGAAACTTGGACAGGACATCAATATCTCCGAGATGCAACACAGGGATCTGGATTAAACCACTGAACGGATTCTCCAGCGGACTTTGATAAAAACAGATGATGCAAGGTTCATGAAACTGTTGCATCCAGTAAATGGACAAAACATAAACAGTTTCATCTGCTGAAATTGATTTATTTTAAGATAGCAGTTTATTTTTTTATAATCTTACTTTATTCTTAATATACATATGCATATGATGTAAAGTTTATAACATGACTAAATAAAAGTATTGACAGATCATTGTGTACAGTATGAGTGTATAATGTTCAAACACGGCATGTGATCTTCCTGCTGTTTCTAATCATGTTCTGGTAACTCATCAGCAGTGGACATTTAACAATGAACAGACACATTTGATTATTACAGTGGTGCTTGAAAGTTTGTGAACCCTTTCAATTTTTCTATCTGCATAAATATGACCTAAAACATCATCAGATTTTCACACAAGTCCTAAAAGTAGATAAAGAGAACCCAGTTAAACAAATGAGACAAAAATATTACACTTGGTCATTTATTTATTGAGGAAAATGATCCAATATTACATATCTGGGAGTGGCAAAAGTATGTGAACCTTTGCTTTCAGTATCTGGTGTGACCCCCTTGTGCAGCAATAACTGCAACTAAATGTTTCCGGTAACTGTTGATCAGTCCTGCACACCGGCTTGGAGGAGTTTTAGCCCGTTCCTCCGTACAGAACAGCTTCAACTCTGGGATGTTGGTGGGTTTCCTCACATGAACTGCTCGCTTCAGGTCCTTCCACAACATTTCGATTGGATTAAGGTCAGGACTTTGACTTGGCCATTCCAAAACGTTAACTTTATTCTTCTTTAACCATTCTTTGGTAGAACGACTTGTGTGCTTAGGGTCGTTGTCTTGCTGCATGACCCGCCTTCTCTTGAGATTCAGTTCATGGACAGATGTCCTGACATTTTCCTTTAGAATTCGATGGTACAATTCAGAATTCATTGTTCCATCAATGATGGCAAGCCGTCCTGGCCCAGATGCAGCAAAACAGGCCCAAACCATGATACTACCACCACCATGTTTCACAGATGGGATAAGGTTCTTATGCTGGAATGCAGTGTTTTCCTTTCTCCAAACATAACACTTCTCATTTAAACCAAAAAGTTCTATTTTGGTCTCATCCATCCACAAAACATTTTTCCAATAGCCTTCTGGCTTGTCCACATGATCTTTGGCAAACCGCAGATTAGCAGCAATGTTCTTTTTGGAGAGCAGTGGCTTTCTCCTTGCAACCCTGCCATGCACACCATCATTGTTCAGTATTATCCTGATGGTGGACTCATGAACATTAACATTAGCCAATATGGGAGAGGCCTTCAGTTGCTTAGAAGTTACCCTGGGGTCCTTTGTGACCTCGCCAACTATTACATGCCTTGCTCTTGGAGTGATCTTTGCTGGCCGACCACTCCTGGGGAGGGTAACAATGGTCTTCAATTTCCCCCATTTGTACACAATCTGTCTGACTGTGGATTGGTGGAGTCCAAACTCTTTAGAGATGTTTTGTAACCTTTTCCAGCCTGATGAGCATCAACAACGCTTTTTCTGAGGTCCTCAGAAATCTCCTTTGTTTGTGCCATGATACACTTCCACAAACGTGTTGTGAAGATCAGACTTTGATAGATCCCTGTTCTTTAAATAAAACAGGGTGCCCACTCACACCTGATTGTCATCCCATTGACTGAAGACACCGGACTCTAATTTCGCCTTCTAATTAACTGCTAATCCTAGAGATTCACATACTTTTGCCACTCACAGATATGTAACATTGGATCATTTTCCTCAATAAATAAATGACCAAGTATAATATTTTTGTCTCGTGTTTAACTGGGTTCTCTTTATCTACTTTTAGGACTTGTGTGAAAATCTAATGATGTTTTAGGTCATATGTATGCAGAAATATAGAAAATTCTAAAGGGTTCACAAACTTTCAAGCACCACTATAAATAATGTTGGCTGGCGTTGAGTGGTATATCAGATATATTCCATTCAGCTAGCATAATATTGGACAAGTCAAAAATGAGTAGCTGAGTGGAATATATCTGAGATACCATGAAAAAATTCAGTCAATATTCTTCCTCTTATTATTATTATTATTATTATACTACACACTTTTGATATCAGCATTCTAGAAGGCCAATGCTAGCTTACCCGCGACTTGGTGCTGTTAGCGCGGCAGTCCAGTTACCTTCTAGCTGGTGTATTGTTAGCGAAGGCCAATGCTAGTGCAGTCAAGTCAAATATTATTATTATTATTATTATTATTATTATTTCCCCTGTGTAATTTACTTAGTTACTTTTAAACTCAACATCAACAACTACACACAACAGAGCGACCTGGCAGCCAAAATTCTCTCAAAATATTCCGCTTTTAACAAAGCAAACCTCACGGCCATGTTTCTTTACAAACTGTCACAGTCACTCGCTAATGTGAAAATTTTACATCACCAATGTGTCTCTTTTCCAGTTTTTCAATGTCTGTTGGTATGTTTTTCTCTTGTAAGTATGCGTGAAAATATATAATGAAGTTTTGGTAGCCTTTCGGGTGTTCAACGCGTCTTCAGTTTCAGTTTATTTATTTAGTGCTTAAACCAAACATTGGATTAGCCTCATCTTCTCTCTTTCCCAGCCAATAAAGAAATTATTGTGCGCATGCGCAGCAGAAAAGTTTCATCATTGGATCTTCGCATGAACTCCGAAATGTGACGTTGTGTTGTCTTGACAATGTGCAATATTATAGCAATGTCCCACACTCATTCTCCATTGGAGATAGTGGTGTAATACCTAGAGGATAAGCGATATGATAACAATATTGCATGCTATCAATAAACCCACTAGAAGGGAATAGAACACATTTTTATTCCATGGAAAAAGTGGCCCGTATGTATAATAATATTTAATAGTATATTTGAAAATATAAAAAGTATATATTCTTTTAAGAAATAATGCTGTATCAAATGTCATCTGAAAACCTCCAGAGAACTCATTTTATTTTCAATATATAATTATATTTACCCTGAGCAAAAAACCTTGATCATGTAATTCCCAACTATCCTTCTTTCCTTAATGTGTTAACTAATATTCAGTCAGTTTATTTCAACAATAAAAAAAACAGCAAAATGATTTCAACAGTTAATTCATTCCATTTCACCAAGTGTTAATACTCAGTAGATGAGAAAAACATTTGCAAACCGGAACAATTAAGTTGAGACACGGTGATGTGGTCTTATCCCAATATAATTCATATCAACTCTGACTAAATCACTTGTAATACTTCTTAAAAATAATTCTTTTGCAAATAATATTGCTAAAAATCAACATTATTGTTTCTATAGCAATAGCTCATTGACGTCTATTTATAATAGACGAGACACAAAATGCACGTTCTGTACTGTCAAGACCTCGATGTGATATTTTCCTGTAAAGACTGAGCAAAAGACGTTAATAAGGAGTTTATTATCTGGCTTTTTTAATTTCTAAGATTAAAACAGACTGTCATTATCATGAGGCATGATGCTGCTTTCATTCACGTCATATTTGCAACGTAGTCGAGTCACACATGCAGAATAAACAGCTAGCGGTTTCAAAGCTGAATTTCTGTGAACAGTTAGCGGTTTCTGAACGCTCTATGTTGCTCATTTCTTGAATAACTCGCTGACTCTTGTTTGTCTTTTGTTTTTCGGCTATTCTTTTTTATTCCATTTTGATTTCCAGGTAATCTTTTTTTGTTGTTTTGTTTTTGCTTGTTTTTTGCAACACTGAAAGTGAGTGCCTTGGAAAGAAAGTCCATAATTGCCGTCAGGCATTATGGGAAAATTCTGCTGCCAATGAACCAATCAGAGTGCACGATTTTACCCGAAGTAGCTCGTGCCATATCATAATAGGAAAATAATCAGCTTTGGTGTGACTCATGATTGATTACTTTCCTGTAACAACGTCCCACTGAGTGTTTTATTCCTTACTTATTGATTTTGTTACATTTTATTATTATTACTATTATTGGGTGGCACGGTGGCGTAGTGGTTAGCGCTATTGCCTCACAGCAAGAAGGTCCGGGTTCGAGCCCTGTGGCCGGCGAGGGCCTTTCTGTGCGGAGTTTGCATGTTCTCCCCGTGTCCGTGTGGGTTTCCTCCGGGTGCTCCGGTTTCCCCCACAGTCCAAAGACATGCAGGTTAGGTTAACTGGTGACTCTAAATTGAGCGTAGGTGTGAATGTGAGTGTGAATGGTTGTCTGTGTCTATGTGTCAGCCCTGTGATGACCTGGCGACTTGTCCAGGGTGTACCCCGCCTTTCACCCGTAGTCAGCTGGGATAGGCTCCAGCTCGCCTGCGACCCTGTAGAACAGGATAAAGCGGCTAGAGATAATGAGATGAGATGAGATAATAATAAACCCTCAAGTCAGGCCATGATAAATATAATTTTTATCTTCAAGCATGAGACCATGTGAACCAACGAAAACTCAGAGAAATCACAGCCTCAGTGGCTCAGTGTGTGTTTATGAACCTGTGCTGGTTCAGGTCTAACACCTCAGCAGGAGGAGGCTGAAAAAGCTTTGACCACAGCCTGACCTTGTGTGTGTTGAATGGTGCTGGATAAAGAACAGGCAGATAAATAGCGAGTTGTGTATTGGACATGAAGGGCGATAAGGCAGTAAGTGAAAGCATTAAGTGTGCACTGGTTGTCATGCTGCGGTGTCACTGTACGCCCCCGAGGTGTCGATCGATACATCGGGCTCGATTGTGTAGAGCTGAAGAGGAAAGCAGCAGTCGATGAAATAACAGGCACGAAAATGAGAAAATTCTGTGTGTATGTGTGTGTGTGTGTGTTTGGAGGGACGGCTTTGGAGTATGAAGGGAACTTGTGGGCAGAATGATTGATCCAGTGCAGTAGGATGATTGCGTTACGCCTTTAATGCCCCAGATCCTGAGATGGATCCTGAGAGAGAGAGAGAGAGAGAGAACTAGAGAGAGAGAACGAGAGCGAGAGCAAGAGAGAGAAAGAAGAAGAGAGAGAGAGAGAGAGAGAATGAGAGAAAGACAGAGAGAGAGAACAAGAGCAAGAGAATAAGAGAGAATGAGAGAAAGATAGAAAGAGTGAATGAGAGAGAGCAAGAGAGAGAGAGAACGACAGAGAGAGAGAGAGAAAACAAGCAAGAGAGAGAGAATGAGAGAGAGAGGTGGAGAGGATAAAAAAAAACATGTCGAGACTTTGGAAAGGAGGGAAGTGTTTCTTCACCCACACAGTCATGTCATCCATCTTCATGTCTCTGAGTAATGTTTATGTCTTGCAATCAACAATGCCAACACACACACACACACACACACACAATCGTGATACAGTGTCTTCTGTATCACTTCATGCACAGCTCAGGTGACTAGTGTGTGTGAGAGAGAGAGTTGTGTTGTTGCTGCATTGTGCTATGTTGGCTTTGAACCAACTATCTCACACACACACACACACACACACACACACACACACACACACGCGCACTATTTAGTATGCACTCCTGCCCTCCTGCTCTTGGATAAGTGCTGATGTGACTGCATTTCACAGCACCAGCTAGAGAGCAGGTACATGAATCAGGTGTCACTTCCCAAGGGGTGTGTGTGTGTGTGTGTGTGTGTGTGTGTGTGTGTGTGTGTGTGTGTGTGTGTGAGATAGTGTGTGTAAAAACCTTTCAGAATTCCTGTCAGGTTAGCTTATCTTAACTAGCAAGCACGCATATGCAGTATTTTACATATAACATGAATCCTCTCAATGCATATATGGACTAAAGGCCACACCCACATGTCCATATATGGACTAAAATGAATGTCCATATCCATATTTGGTGTAAATAGACATATTTTCATATATGAACTAAAAGACAATTCCAAATATATATATATATATATATATATATATATATATATATATATATATATATATATATATATATATTTTAATATAGTAACTCAGAGACACACCCATAAAAGACACACCCATTTTCCTTATATGGAAAATATACAAAGATAGGTCCATATATGGACCAAAAGACAAACCCATTATTCTAGATAAAAAATAAAAGATATCCATATAAGATCTTGCAGTCACGTGACCGGAAAGTACACAGACGCCATCTTGTCGGGCAACAACACCGCTGAATACTGCTGCACTCGTGTACAGAATGGATCATTATTTCAACCGACGGACTACACGGCTCATTTTTCTAATGAACAGATAACTAGATATATGTCTAAAATAAACGATCTACATATTAGTGACGCTTATGGCTTACCGGACTGAGTTTTCACGACCGTGTCAGTGGATGTTGAACTGCCAGCGGAATACCCGGACGTGTATAATTACCTCATTAACTTTCCCTCACTGTTCAGTGGTGAAGCACTGCGTGCTTATAAATCTCTGCACAGTTATCTTTACAGAAATTCAGGATTTGTCAGCGACTCAGATGAGGCATCTTGTAAACAAGAAAATAATCCTCACTGGATGGGTAAGTCACTTAAGTATTACTAGTACTGCACTGACCAGCTGATTATAGAATAGAATAAGGTAATTCCAGCTGTAATTCCAAATCGTCCATTTTGTTTACATGGTTCGGCGTTCGAGAGAGAGAGAGGCTTAGCAGTGGAGGTTTGAGTGGCTGTTTTCTGAGCTTAGTCAACAGGCCGGCTCTGCAGCCTCGCTTTCGCTTCCGCTCCCGGCGCTGCCTCCTTCGCTTTGCTTCCGATAACAATCCACGGAGACCCCGCTGGTCTCGCTATCTCGTCCGGAATGTTTTTTTTTTTCTCATCCGGAATGTTGTGCATGCGATGGAAATCGCTACAAACCGTCATTTTCTGCTGGAAACCAATGTCCAGTAAGTCCATACGGTTGTAGTGGATATTGAAGTCCGGTACAGACGAACAACACGCAAAAATACACACAAAAAACATAAAAAACGTGCACAGGTAGGGAGAGCTTGTAGCCGCAGCTGTTGTAGTAGAATTGTATATAGTAGGGTTTTCCAGAAGAAAAGGTAGAAGTAGAAGGCGGAAATATGGCGTTTGACCGACAAGATGGCGTCTGTCACAATCTGGATCGGCTGTGACGTCACATGCAAGTGCTCCATATCCACGATGACATGTTCATGTTTCAATACATGGACAAAAATACACACCCATATTTCCATTTAAGGACTAAAAGACACCACCGTGTCCTTATATGGACAAAATGAAATGTCCATATTTCCATACACAGATGAAAAAATGAAAAGAACCATTTTTATATACAGTAACTAAAATACATGCCCCATGTCCATATATTGAATAAAGGGCATGCCATCTGTCCATGTATGGGCAAAAAAATATACAAAGAAATGAATAGCTTTTCATTTCTTTTCATTTTTTCATCTGTGTATGGAAATATGGACATTTAATTTTGTCCATATAAGGACACGGTGGTGTCTTTTAGTCCTTAAATGGAAATATGGGTGTGTATTTTTGTCCATGTATTTTTGATATACGGAATGATGAATGATGAATGATGATGGATGAAAGGACACATCTTTTTTCCATATATGGACTATTTCCCATATAGGTATGAAAAGACTTCCGTATATGGACCAAAAGGTACACTGATATTTCCATAAATGTACAAAGGTTCCTGTTCTGTATGTTAACCAAAATACATACCGTATAGTCCCTATCTGGTCAAAAAAAAAAAAAAACCACCACAAATCTCAAAAGCACTTTTGTAGTGTGTGATCTGAAGAGAAACTCTTTTGGACTTGTTCCAAAATCATGTTTACCTCCAAATTATGATTTATATCCAGAGTGAGAAACACTGCTCATTTACGGCAAATAAACAACTCAATATAAGCTGAAAAAAAAGTGTTTTGTTAAGCTAATTGGTGCATCTGTGTAGCTTCATACCCTGCTTTTTCTCACACCTACATGTACCTTCAGCTTTAGAGAAAATAAAGTGGGAAGAACTAAATTGCTAATTTGATAACATTTTAGTCATAGCAAGCATCCAGCTATTTTGTCATGCAAACTAAAGCATGAAGCTCAGTATTGCTGGGTTTCACGTGACGTCATATCCGCATACATGTCAACCTTTGGTCAATCAAACCTGTATAACCAACCTCCAAAATCCGTATTTCCCTTATAAAATCCGTATAAGATGCAAATTAAAATAATTTACCTAAAATTTGAATGATAATTAACAATGATATATCCCAGTTACTTTTTATTCAATATTAATAACAATAAACCTTCAGAATGAATACAAAGCTCCAATGTTGGACAAAACCACAAAGTGTTATCAGCGTAGTTCCGAAGGAAATACTTCGTTGTTTGGAGACAGGTTTCACCGAGCGGCTATTATGCGCGAGACTTCATATTAGCCACAAAGTCAGGAAAATCTATTCGTAAAATTACGTTATAATGACCAAATACAATGAAAAGTATTTTTCCAGTCTCAGCTGTGAAAGGTAATCCCATGTGATCTCGTTTGGACGGTAAACCTGTTGGTACAGTTAAACGCAGCACATGAATGAGGCATCTTTATTCTCGGCTACTGTCTAGACGCTATACCAGAGACGGTTGAAGAATCTCCACTTTGCCACATCCAATATGGCGGCGAGGATGACGTATGATTCTACGCAGAAGGCGGCGTCTATGTTTATATGTCTATGACTTCACGGTTGGCGGGATTCTCGCAATGCGGTGTGCGCATGATCAAAAGTGGAACGAAGTCTTGCTACCACAAGATAACGCGCGATTTCATAAGACTCTTTACTGGCTGTCTGTGGTGTACAGTACGTTTGTAAATGTTATGCGCTCTTTTATCATCGTGGGAATTGATTATAGCTCTAAATAAATATTGAAGTTTTTTTTAAAGAATCCGTATAACTTTATTTATACACCCGTATACTACGTTTATTGAATCAAATCCGTATAAAATACGGACATTCCGTATAGGTTGACATGTAAGTATCTGCCCCATTACTTATTCAAAACTTTAGCTGGTGGTCCACCAAAGCTCAGTTGACAAAGCGTTTGTACGGAGAAGGTGCATTGCTTGCATGAAAAATGCCTCATGCTTGCATTGTTTTAGGTTGTTTGAATCGATCAAACCGTGAAATTGATAAAAGTTTCTTCAGGGTTCCCCGTGAACTAATAAAAAGGGTGAACGAACACAGGATTTCACAAAAAGACGTGGAGAAAGGTGGCTTTCGAACCTCTCAGTGAAATCGAAGGGATTCGTGTCGAAGCCTGCTCGAGTTTGCAGTGATCACTTGGTGAAGGGTTTGTATTTCCCTCACAGCTCTGTCCTTAGTGTTTTCCAAGTCCTTTTCTTGCTATGTGTCATTATTTTATGGTACTTTTCTTTTAGTTTCAAAGCGCTAAAGTCCCCAGCTGGTTCTTTGTTTATTCCTCACTCTTCACAAAGTCCATATGCATGAAAGCCATGATAAAATTCTTCCCCAGCCGTACAGTTACAATGCACCGTGATCACTTCTCCGTCTTGTTTAACTAAGCTCCAGGTCTTTAAAGGGGTTTCTGATGATCTTTGTGAATGATTTAGCTGAGAGATAAGAGCCAACGCAAGTGAAAATCAAGTGAACTGTTGTTTGTTTACACTTCAACTTGCAGCGCTTCGTTGTAAAGACGTGAACGAAAAGCTTAAAAAAACACTTAGACATGCAACAACAATACAGGATTCATTGGGCAGTGACTTGATAGCAAGGTCTTTTACCCAGCCACATACAAAACAGCTGTAAGCCTCCATACTCTTCCACGCTTTCATCTGTTTTGCGGTGTAGAAGGACGTCTGCAACACCAGATAGTTCGAGATGTCGGGGAACTCGACTGAAGGGTAGTTTTCGAGATCGTATGACAAATCCTTCTTTCCCAGACTGTAGGGGTCGATTCCATTGTACATAGCGATCTTCTGAATATATCTAAAGCCAGCAGTGACTTCTAGATTACGAGCGTACTCTGATAAGTTATCGCTAGTTGTTTGCACTACGGCAGCCGTTTAGACCACCAGCTATTTCACTTCTGGTAAAACCGCTAAGAAAAGTCACATGACTGAAACCCAGCAATACTTTGAAACATTTTACTAATTGTTGAGTTTATACTGGCATAAGAGGTCAGTCGTTTTTATCCTGTTCAAATCCCTCAGGACTATTTTATTGATGAATTTTGGAAAAGTTAAAGAGCTGGCAATAGATTTGAAGCTAAGTTAGCTAGCTAGCTTAGTTTCTAGTGTGTTTCACAACTCGCTTTTTATGTCCAGCACCACACAGGATTTTCTTCTTGTTATTTTCTTCATGATCATGAAGCAAAAACAAGGTCATCCTGGTGTGTTTATAGAAACAGACGAACATATTTTTTGTGTTTCCAATCATTCAGCTCAGCTCATTTATAAGAGTCGACTCTTTTATGACTCATTTCAATTTTTTGTCTTATTTTGACCACTGATCATTCTTCTTTGCTGAACTATGGCTGAACTTTTTTTTTTCTTGAAATCTTACTCTTGTTCCTAATTAACAGATAATTGTTTAAGAAAAAAAACCTTTGCTTTGCATTTTATAGTTTTTATTAATTGTTGCAAGACACAATAAATACACTGAGATTCTAATATATGACTCACTGTTCATGCAAAACGAATCCCAGACATTGTAAAGAAGTTTCAATGGAAGCTTTTCTATGGTTCCTGAAGATGTGGTCACAACTCAATAGCAAGAGACCCGGACCAAACATCGACAGCAATGGAGACGGATCTTGACTGTAGTGGCGACAACGTTCGAGGCCTCAATACGGAAGTACACCAAGGAGAGAAGATGACGTCAGAAAAAGAAGTTAGGTTCCACCCAGGAAGAACCGTCCCTCCTGTAGCTGTACTGTAAAAGACTCTTCCATTCTAGCCTGGGTCTTCAAAGTCATGTTCAAGCTCATCAACATTGAGCTCAACAACAACGTCAAGCTTATCAAGCTCAACAATGAAGGAGAAGAAGTGGAGGATGGAGATGACCCCTACTCGAAATCAAGTGGACTGACAAATCACTTGAGGCTCACATTTTCAAGGTTGGTAATGTTTAAAGTCCACCCAGATGTTGGTGATGCTTCACGGAAAAAGGGGTGAGTTAGACTGAAGTGGTAGCTTATCACCAAAAGTTCTTTCAAAGTTCTCCATGGAATCAACCCAGCTACAATTTCATTTTAATGGAAAATGACAGCATATTTTTAGTTCATCTCTCCTTAAAAAAAAAAAAAGGTTTTAATGTCTGCACAATATTATAGAACACCATCTCTACCTGTGGCAGAACATGCACTCACATGACTTAGTTCTCTCCAAAATTCCTGGTTCTGAGTGGCTTGGTTTAGAGGGTCATGGTTGAGTTCTGACCAGTTGTAGATGTTATCATGCCACCTTTTTCACTGCCCCTACCCTGCTTCTTTTACCAGCTATCATTCCTTTTAAACATCTCATCTCATTATCTCTAGCCGCTTTATCCTGTTCTACAGGGTCGCAGGCAAGCTGGAGCCTATCCCAGCTGACTACGGGCGAAAGGTGGGGTACACCCTGGACAAGTCGCCAGGTCATCACAGGGCTGACACATAGACACAGACAACCATTCACACTCACATTCACACCTACGGTCAATTTAGTCACCGGTTAACCTAACCTGCATGTCTTTGGACTGTGGGGGAAACCGGAGCACCCGGAGGAAACCCACGCGCACACGGGGAGAACATGCAAACTCCACACAGAAAGGCCCTCGCCGGCCACGGGGCTCGAACCTGGACCTTCTTGCTGTGAGGCAACAGCGCTAACCACTACACTACCGTGCCAAGCCCAAGTCATTAAACAAAATTTCAAGTCTGGTCCGAGTCGAGTCCGACACAAGCCCTACTATCAACAGGGCAAATAACATGAGGAAGGGTTAACACTAGCTAGTTCATCAGTCAGCAAACCTCGCTATCAACAGAGCAATGAACACAGTGTGTCACTTCCTTCTCTGGGTGGAGTCTTGCTAAATGACGATCGAAGTTCGAGGTTGTCCCCGTCGTCTCCTCGATAGTTCTTCAACATATGGAACACATACAGTAGCAGTGCGTTTTTTTTCCCACTGCACAAGAAGTCTGAAAAGCAAAGCAGACAATTAGTATAAAAATTAATGCAGATATAAATATCTTATGCCTAATTATTTTGGCATGTTACAAAAAAATAAAGAAAAAATCCGAGTCCTCGTCTCCAGTTTACGAATCTGAATGCAGTCAGTGCAGGAGTCCGAGTCATCAGTGCTCAAGTCCAAGTCAAGTCACAAGTCCTTAAAATTAGGGCACGAGTCCTGGACTTGAGTATTACAAGCCTGGTTTGATGTGACCATAAAGTTTGAGTGTTTTGCTTTTGATGAAAGGGACAATTGGGCAGCAGGGTGGTGTAGTGGTTAGCACTGTCACCTCACAGCAAGACAGTTCTGGGTTTGAGCCCAATGGCCAGTGGGGGCCTTTCTGTGTGGAGTTTGCATGTTCTCCTTCTGGGTGCTCTGGTTTCCCCCATGTGGTCAGGTTAACATGGGGCAGCCAGGGCCTGAGGTTGGGCTGAAGTGCCCTTGAGCAAGGCACCGAAACCCCAACTGCTTCCCGGCTGCTGTAGCATAGTTGCCCACTGCTCTGGGTATGTGCATGTGCTCATTGCTCACTTGTGTGTGCATGTGTGTGTTCACTGCTTCAGATGGGTTAAATGCAGAGGACGAATTTCAGTGTGTGCTTGAATGTATGGTATGTGTGACAAAGGCTTCTTGGAAACCAGTTGTTTCAAGAAGAGTTTGGCTCCATAGTGAGTACTGTCTGTACTGAAGGAGGTTGAATCGACAAAGTATGATCCAAGAATGTAGACCTCTGCTCCGTAAGAGATTCTGCCTTGCGGATCGATTCAGGAGCAAACCGTCACTGACACAGACACAGCTGTTCAGAGACATTTCTCAGTTTATTGGTGGAGAAATACAAATTCACGTTCAAGAGTGTGTTGTAGCTCTGTGATTGGATGATGATTTAATTGATGAAGCTAAGTTATTGATGTATGGCAGGGTAACGTAAATGGGTGATGAAGCATTACATCACTGGTTTAGACTACATTACTGTATGAAAGAAGAGAGACACCATGTACCATTACATCACCCATCAGGATCATCGTCTTAAGAAAAGAAGAAAGGCATTACTGGTCAACATCACCTTTGTTAAGCAGAGAGCAGAATGTGCGAGCGAAGATAAATCTCAAGGATTTAACAAACCAAAACAAGTCGCAATCAGGACAGCCTGTCTGTTCCAGTTTCAAGCATGCCAGACATTATATCACAAACAAACACAAAGGCTAGGAAATTGTATACCCACCTAATGTGACCTAATGTGAAGATACATAGGGTACTTGTTGTTTGTACTTCATGAGCTTTATTAAAATACCGGTAAGTCTTAACTTGAAGGGCACTCAGAAATCAGAGGCCTCCTCCAAAGCCCAATGTTGTATCCACTCCAAAATTGAAAGGGCTCTTCCTTGGCCCATGGTACACCTTTCCACCAAGTTTCATCAAAATCGGTTTGGAAGGTTTTGCACAATCCTAAAACAAAACAAAGAAAAAAAAAGTTCATCTCATCTCATCTCATTATCTCTAGCCGCTTTATCCTGTTCTACAGGGTCGCAGGCAAGCTGGAGCCTATCCCAGCTGACTACGGGCGAAAGGCGGGGTACACCCTGGACAAGTCGCCAGGTCATCACAGGGCTGACACATAGACACAGACAACCATTCACACTCACATTCACACCTACGGTCAATTTAGAGTCGCCAGTTAACCTAACCTGCATGTCTTTGGACTGTGGGGGAAACCGGAGCACCCGGAGGAAACCCACGCGGACACGGGGAGAACATGCAAACTCCACACAGAAAGGCCCTCATCGGCCACGGGGCTCGAACCTGGTTCTTCTTGCTGTGAGGCAACAGCGCTAACCACTACACCACCGTGCCGCCCCCATTCAAAATATGAACTCAAAAAAAAAACTCTGACAGGAAGCATTTTAAATTCCTGTTCATTCAGTTTTGTTTTTTTGTTTTTTTTTATTTTAAAATCACAAGAAAATTAAGCGATGGATGTGACCTTGAGATAATCGGACAGATGGTTGGTTCTCTCTCGACTGTTGTTCCCTTGACGCTGCACTTCCCAGCATCACCACTTGATGGTGATAGAGTGAAGCCAAACAGCTCGGACCTTTTAATGAAAAATGCCAACTTTCAGCTCGGCAAGTTCCTCATCCATCAAAACACACACACACACACACACACACACACACCGAGCACTGAAGTCTTTTCCTAATCTATCTATCCATCTTCTCACTCTTTCATTTCTATCACGGTGTTTCTGGTTTGGTCTCGGCTTCTGATGACATCTCTTTCTCTGTGCGCGCAAAAGCAGTAGTGTGTACTTTAACAGAAAAAACACTCAGACACACATTCAAACACACTTCCAGACATTCAAATACACTTCATATCTCTGTTTCCCCTTTTCCTCTCTCTCTCTCTCTCTCTCTCTCTCACGACAATATCCTCCTGTCCCACCCTTATTTTCATCGATGCTATTTTCGGTTATGTGTCATTACATGCTGTTCTGAACAGAAACTGTAGTTATTTATATCATCCAGTGTACATACAGTACTGCATCACACTGCACTTGTGATGTGTAGCTATTAAAGATATTGTGTTATTTATTTATTTCGATAGAGTTTATGATGTCGCAGTGCCATCCTGGAAACTCCATACAGTATTTTCGATTTAATTTCTCTATACATGGACTCTATGGACATGCAGTGATAGTGGATTCAAGCACCTGGACCAATTTACACACCTTATCGTGTTTGCACAACTTTTTTTTTAGTCATTTGTTTAAAAAAGAAGAGAAACCATCAGAAACGCCAATAAACAAAAGACGATACAAAATGAGATTATTTTTTTTTCCTCAGTAAACATTTTTCCGTTTGTCTGTAATTGAATTATTATATCCTGAAATGGAACATTTTGTATATTTTTCCATCCTAATTCTAATTTCCCACCAGACAGCCTCAAGCAACACAGCATTACTGATACAGATATAGATAGTTTTCACATGATGTCACAGAGTCGGGGATTCCCTGGTGGCGGCCATCTTGTAGGTCAAGCTTACCGTACGGGTCACTGAGCACACATTGTAACACGCGAGTTAAATTAATTTATATATTATTTACATTTATAGTTACATTATTACTATTTAAAGCTAGCAATGGTGCACACCTGTTGTATTCATGGCTGTCGTAATAGGTCAGATTCCCACTGTACGGGAGCACGAAGGCGAGCAAACAAAGAAACTCAGCATACAAAGGAGAACTCTATGGCTTGCGAGAATCAACCGCAAGGATTATCAGCCTTCCAAACACAGCAAAGTCTGCTCCGATCATTTTATAAGTGGTAAGTTGTTTAAATAAACAATCAATTGTGTAACAAGCCTACATACCAGTTAATTATATTACAAAGTTTATACTGACATGGTACTGTAATACCACTAATGGATGTAAAATTTATCTTAAATCAACTCAATATTATACACACACATATATTTATATGCAGTGTTGAGAGCTCTAAAATTCCGATGTTTACATACCTTGGCTGTAATTAGGACACGACTCTCACTTGTTTATGGTGGACTTCACGGACCCAGCCACAGACAAAATAATTGTATGACTCCAGCGACTTGTATGCTTTGAGGTCGTCAAGTGTGTAGGCGCTTTTAGTATTCACCAAATAGTTCACAATAACAGGGTATGATATGGATGGCAGCCCTGCATAGTCACTTGAAAATGCTTCTTTGTCCACTTCGTAGGGGTCAATTCCCCCAATCAAGGCCAGTTTGGCTGCATACCGTTGTCGTGAGATGTCGTCCAATGTATCCATGTACTTCCGTTTGCTTGATTTTGCTGACATTGATCTTTATTTTAGAAAACTGACTATATAACTTAATAAATTCGTCCGAGATAACGTAGCCGGTAGTGGCGATGGTCCGTTTTGTTTGCCCTGCAAGATGGCGGCTGGGGGGCGTTCCCTGGAATGCCGTGATGTCAGTGAAAACTATCTATTGCTGAAGTCCAGTAAATCCATTAAATCACCATTAAACCATAGCCTACTGAGAAAATGTCCAGAAGACATGAGACAACTCATGAAGGTCTACTCATGACACTTCCGAAAACTACTGTCTCGAAGATCCATCACACATCACCATTAAACCATTAGGATGCTTTACATTACAATATACACATTCACCGGCCACTTTAAGAGAAACTTGTTCTTGATTCTAAGGCTACATCCACACAATAACGGCAACGAGATTTTTTTTTTTTTAAATATCGCGTCCACATGGGCAACGGATCAGTAAAATTTCAGGTACATATGGCAATGCAACGCTTGCTGAAAACGATGCAATACACATGCCACACCTCTACGTGCGCTGTAAGACGGTCCCATCGGAGACACCAGAACAATAGAAGAAGTAGACGCATACGCATAAACGCCTTCTTCTGTAGCATTAGCCACAAAAAGTTTTGATTATTATTCAGTAGCGTAAAACGAAAGACGCGGAAAGAGGAATGAATGGGGGTAGATGGAAGCCGGTATGCCAACATTTGGATATCCCCCAGAATTCTTTAATGGTCCGGAATAAATTGAATGCTACACGTTGATGGATTACTTTGTTCTTCTATGCCCTTTTTGAGGAATGTATTGTCGGACTTAAACCAACATCTGAAGAGGTGAGATCGCTCCTTTTTTTTTCCCCCTATTTTTGCTGGCGGGATTGTTTTTGTTTTTGGAAAGCGCACGGGCGGTGCGCGGTTTGGTACTGCTTCCGCAGTGTTTGGACTAAAGACTCTGCCCTAAGGGCTATTCTCTCTCTCTCTCTCTCTCTCTCTCTCTCTCACTTTGCACCATTACACAATAAATATTCACAGTGAAAATATTTTGTAAGCACGTTTCATGAACCAAGTTATAGGATTTGTTGACAACTCGCATCGAGTTCGTTACACTTCTACCCGGCGTGAAGCACTGACAGTCATGTGGTTGTGACATCATCGTAAACAAATCCGTTCTACTCATCCAGACGACTTCGCAATGGGGCCGTTGCCAGATTTTTCCATTCTGGAACCCGTTCTCAAAAGATTTCATTTTGGGGCACCCAAAACGCCGGTGCCGTGTGGACGCCAGGCCGAAACGATAAACAATTTTATCAGATTCACCTGAATCTGTTGCCGTGTGGACAGGGCCTAAGATTCCTGGTTTTGGCTGCAGGAGTGAAACCCAGTGTGGTCTTCTGTTCTCAGCATGAATGCTGAGATGCTTTTCTTCTCACCATGGTTGTAAAGAGTGATTATGAGTTACTATAAACTTCCTGGCAAAAATAACTCAAACCAATCTAGTCATTTTCCTCGAATCTCTCTTATCAACAAGGCGTTTGTTTCCACCCACAGAACAGTTGCTCACTCACTCTATGTTTTTTTTTGTTTGTTTTTTTGCACCATTCTGTGTATAGAAACTGTTGTGTGTGAAAACCCCAGGAGGAGATCAGCAGTTTCTGAAATACTTAAACCTGCTCAAATCCATCTGGCTCAAACCAACACCCATGCCACAATGACAGAAAGTCACACTTCACTGTGAGATCACAATTTTCCCCCTTCCAATGTTTGAACATTGTGAACATTAACTGAAGCTCTTGATTTGTATCTGCATGATTTGATGCATTATGCTCCTGTCAAGGGATTGGCTGATTACAGAACTGCATCAAACAGCAGGTGTACCTCATGGGTGCTTCTAATAATGTGGCTGGTGAGCATAATTACAATATAAACCTTTGTAGATAAATGATCAATTCGGATAACAAGCCTTTACACACCTTCACAAAAACCATCAAACCTTGTAATAGTTTGCACAACTTAGCAATAACCCAAACAAGAACAAGGCGACCTACATAATCTATTAAAAAAGATGAGAGAAGATAAGTTAAGCTAGAAAAGCTTCTCAAACTTCCTATCTAGCCAACAGAAGTATGTACAGGATATATTTTTACTGGTACTGCATAGAAAACCTACATACAAACTAGAAATAGAGGGTTATGGCACAGGTAGTATAAAACGTCCAAGGACAAGTCAGCCAATCAGAATTTGGAGGCGGGAACAAGGCATCTGTGGCTGGAAATAAAAAGACAGCCCACTAACCCCACATACCGATGTATGAAACACACCCACAAACCTTCACAGAAACACGTACACCTACAATTTTCTGTGTGTATTTATAATTTAGAACCCTTAGAATGTCTGTATTTTCTTCATTGAAGGAATCTTTCAAGGTTCTTCGAAGAACCCCAAAACCACAATGTTTTTTGGTCAGAAGGCATTCCAAGCAGACACCTTTTAGGAATACAAGAATGCTTAATTATTCAATGAATCCTTAAAGAACCACTGAAGAACTGTTTTGTCTGAGAATTCACACCTGTATCAGTTAAATCTTAGCAGGTCCTTGGTTGTCCATTTGGGGGAATTGTTAAAGGTTCTACATAGAGCCCTACAACAGTGTTTCCACATCAGAAAGGGTTCCAAGTAGAAGCCTTCAAGAAAGGTAAGAACCCTGAATTATTCAATTAACCCTCTAAGAACCCCCCCCCCCCCCCACACACACACACATCTACTTTCTTTTCTTCAAAAATTGCATGCTTGTGTAGGTTAAATCTGAAACCCTTAGGTGTTCTTTAGTTTTCCTTTCGGAGGAATCTTTAATGGTACCATATAGAACCCGCCAGCAAAGTGTTTCCACATCAGAAAGAATACACAAGCATAATATAATTTAAGAAACCTTTTAGGAAGCTGAGAACTCTTAAGTATCTTATGTACCATTAAAGAAGATACCTTGAAGAGCCTACAAAGAGTGTATGCTAAAAACTTTAGTGGTTCTTTGTCTGCCTGTGGGGCGGATTTTTTTTTTATCAAACCTTCCAGAAGAGTGGTTCTCAATCAGAAAGGATTTCAAAGAAAGAACTTTTTATAGGCAGCTAAGAACCCTTAACTGTCCAAAATACCACTGAAAAACCGATAAAGAACCTTTCCTATGAGAGTATAGCAACATTAGTTATCATTATGTTGAATATCCTGAAGGTGGGCGGCACGGTGGTGTAGTGGTTAGTGCTGTTGCCTCACAGCAAGAAGGTCTGGTGAGGGCCTTTCTGTGCGGAGTTTGCATGTTCTCCCCGTGTCCACATGGGTTTCCTCCGGGTGCTCCAGTTTCCCCCACAGTCCAAAGACATGCAGGTTAGGTTAACTGGTGACTCTAGATTGACCGTAGGTGTGAATGTGAGTGTGAATGGTTGTCTGTGTTTATGTGTCAGCCCTGTGATGACCTGGTGACTTGTCCAGGGTGTACCCCGCCTTTCGCCCGTAGTCAGCTGGGATAGGCTTCAGCTTGCCTGCGACCCTGTAGAACAGGATAAAGCATCTAGAGATAATGAGATGAGATCCTGAAGATGAATAACAATATGACATCATCAAAAGGGTAATTTATTCCTTACAATATGTTACTATTTATCACATTTTCTCTTCATCCATATGCTGACCTTTGCATCACAGCCAAGCATATAACCTGTGTTTGCACGTTTTATTTCAAACAGGTGTTCCTCCACATACTCAAAACACGCCTCTCTTCCACAAGTGACGCAGAACCCAAGCTGTTCCACAAATCTAAAGTGATAAGACATTCTGCAGAACTGAGACTACACCAGAACGAACCAAAAGAAAACTTCCAAGAATATCACATTTGCATGCTCTCAACTGCTTCAAAGAGTGCAATGATTTCACTTTTAATGGGGGAAGCCATGGCCTAATGGTTAGAGAAGCAGCTACGGGAGCAAAAGGTTACCTGTTTGATTCCCGGGACCAGCAAGAATGGCTGAAGTGTCCTTGAGCAAGACAACTGCCCTCCAGGCTGCTCTGGGTATGTTGTATGCTAAGCTAATACAAAGTTGAACATGTAAATAAATTGACCAGTTTTTACACTGATTACTGTCTTCTCATTTTTGTTTCACTAGTTAACCTGAGAAGCTATATGTAGCTACTACAATTTCTCTGAAAAAGTGCAAGACAACGCATGTCCACAAAGAGCAACAGTCACTAGCCACCTCAATAACAGTCACTACATGGCCAAAGAGTGGTCCCTATATGCCCAACAGAGCATCTGATGTTGTGACTAGCAATTAACAACCCGCATAACTTTTTGAATTGAAACAATACTATAAAGTACTGCATATGGTAATAAAATATGAATGCTAAATTGCTACTTGGGTGATAAAATAGTGTAATTTCAAACCAATTTAGCTACTTGGAACTGAACAATTTTAGCACTAGCTAGCTAATGGTACTGACAAACTCCATTTTTTTTTTTTTTTGTTCATGAGTTCATTGGGTAATGAAGAGTTTCCTAGCTTACTAAAAGGGTTTTTTTTCCTCCTGGGAAACAATATTTTGTAGGTATGTCTGTGAAGGTTCTCAGTCATCCAGGTCATCATAATCCGTAGGTGCTGAAGAAAGCAACTGGACTTGCTTGAAATCCTTGAAAACATTTCACTTCTCATCCAAAAGGCTTCTTCAGTTCTGTCTGACTAGTGGGGAGTTTCAGGAACCATCGACCCACAGATCACCCTAACAACCCTCTAGGCTGCTTACACCATTCACACCCGGCCTCCATTGACCCTAACAACCTACAGGATGGCTGAGAGGGTCAATGACCCATGTGACCTCAATGACTCTCCTTAGGGTTGCTTTTAGTCCACGAGAGGATAAATACCTGGAACTCCCCACTAGTTAGACAGAACTGAAGAAGCCTTTTGGATGAAAGGCGAAACGTCTTCAAACTTCCCTCTGCTGCTTCAAACTTCCCTCTCTAGCTTCAAGCTTCCCTCTGCTGCTGATATATCTGACCTCATCCAGAAATCCAAGCCATCTACCTGCCATCTTAATCCTCTCCCTACTTCTCTGGTAAAAGCCTCCATCCATTCTCTGACCCCTCTAATAACTGCTATTGTCCATTCTTCTCTCACCTCTGGTACTGTCCCCTCATCTTTCAAATCAGCCATAGTAACCCCAATTCTTAAGAAACCTGGTGCTGACCCCAATAATTTCAACAACCTTTGTCCCATCTCCAATCTCCCTTTCCTTTCCAAAATCCTGGAAAAAAAAACCTGTTGCATCTCAGGTTCACAATCACCTCTCTTAATAACCTCTCTGAACAGTTCCAGTCTGGCTTTTGCCCACTTCATAGCACAGAAACAGCTCTTGTCAAAATCATGAATGACCTCCTCATGGCTGCTGACACTGGACTCCTTACCATCCTCATCCTCCTTGACTTGAGTGCGGCCTTTGACACAATCTGCCACACCATCCTTATTGACAGACTAGCTGCTATTGGACTATCTTACACGCCCCTGGACTGGTTTAAATCATACCTCTCTGGCCGCACTCAGTTGGTCCAATTGAAAACATTCACATCCCAACTATTCTCCCTCTCTTCTGGTGTACCCCAAGGTTCTGTGCTTGGACCTCTCTTATTCATTATCTACCTCTTCCCTCTTGGCAGTATTTTCTGTAAATTTAACATCCAGTTCCATTGCTACGTGGATGACACCCAGCTCTACCTGTCCAGTCTGAGCTCTCAGGAGTGCCCTCTAGTGGAATCTTCCAGTTACATGCATAGTACGTAGGCAAGTATGTGAACAATTACATTCAAGATGCAGCCGGTTGTCTACGCAAATACATAGTTAGACAGCAACAATATCGTCACCCTGATTCAGCCAAGAAGAAGTCTAAAACAAAATTTCTATCATCATAAAACACAGTTGCAACAACCTCACCTTCAGAATATTAAGACAGAACCATGAAATTGTTAGGACTGGGACTGTTTTGGCCTCTAGAGGCTGCTGTTATTTCCTTTGTTTGGTCATGTTTGTTTTGGCCTCTAGAGGTCGCCACTGTGTTCTGTGTTTTGTGTTTGTCTTATTGCCTGTTTCCTGCCCCGCCCTGTCCTTAATTAGTTTGTGTATTTATACCCCTGAGTTCAGTCCTCTTGTCACGGAGTCTTTGTGCTGTTATGTTTACCTCCAGTTACTGCTGTACTGTGTTCCTTGCCTTTGTCTTTTTGGTTTTGCACTTTGCTTTTCTTTTTGGACTTAGTATTTACTGTTTTTTGGATCTTCTGAGCGTTGGTATTTTTGCCTTTTCTTTTCTGGTTTTTTAGCTTTTGTTTTGACTTTGAACTTTTGGATTTTTTTTATTTTTCCTTTCATCTTCTGAGCTTTTTGGATTATTTCTTTTTGGACTGTATATATTGTAAATAAACTTTTTGATACTACTTCTGCCTCATGCCTCTGCATTTGAGTCATCCCCCTGGTGGCCTAGTGGGGGTTTGCTGGATTATCACACCAGTGAACCAGGTTCGAATCCCAGCAAAACCCTAACAAACAATGGGCAGCCTGGTGGTGTAGTGGTTAGCACTGTCGCTTCACAGCAAGAAGGTTCTGGGTTCGAGCCCAGTGGCCAATGGAGGAGATTGCATGTTCTCCCCGTGTCTACGTGGGTTTCCTTCGGGTGCTCTGGTTTCTTGCACAGTTCAAAGAGATACAGATTAGGTAAAATACCCAGCCACTGGGGTTATACAAGCCAGTACATACTCAGTTCTGGTCCCAAGCCTGGATAGATTGGGGAGGGTTGTGTCCGGAAGGGCATCCAGGCTAAAACCTATGCCAAATCAAATACGTGGAACAGATCTGCTGTGGCGATCCCTAACAGGAGCAGCCAAAAGAAGAAATAGAAGAAGAATACCAGAATATGCATCCTAAGCCTGAAGTCTGGATTGTGAGTTTAGTACAGCATTGAGTTCTCAACGCTGACATTTTTACCTGTGAGAGGTCAATCCTGTGAGAATCTCGCTGCAGCTTTTGACAGCATTGACTATTCTGGGATGACAAGCACCTCTGGCATTGAAAGTTTGAGCTGGAGGTGATGATCCTTCATCCAGGTTGAGATATATCCATAAGGTGAGCTGAGATGTGTGCTGAGACTGAAGCATCCTCTGGAGAGGAGGACAGGCAGAACTGACAGAGTATCATCGGTATTAGCAGTGATAAGGAAAACTATGAGACTGGCTGACAGTTCAGTATGTGGTGGGAAGAGGTAAGGACTAAGCACATTTAGCACCTTTAGACCTTGGATATACAAAAGTTTCAGAAACATCTCACTAGAGAAAGCTAGAGACTGCGCTAAAGTGGAGTCTGTGAGTGGAGTGGAAGCCTGAGAGGATGAACGGACGCCTTGTCACTGGGTAAGTGCATGAGAGCCTCAGTTATCTAATGAGTTGATTCTGAGTCCAATCAGGACACTCTCCACTCCAAGCCAACACGCATCCTCTTAAACTCCTCATACTTCTATTCTCTAAATGTTCAGAATGCAGAATAATACTGATGTTCTCTGTGTTCCACAGAATGTGAGCTTTATAATCTGCACACTTGCATAAATTCTGTTAATGCACAGATCATCAACTGGTGGACTGGAGTCAGAATGCAGACCTAGCAAGCATTCCAATGGACCAAAGTGAATACTTGGAAAAACATTACTCTAGCAGAACTGATAAGCATATGGGACATATTTCAGGTACTACAGTATAGCTTGAAACAAACAGAGCTGTTAAAGTTTAACTAATCATATGTTCATCCATTACCTGTAATCACTTATCCCGTGCAAGGTCCTGGGCAACCTGGAGCCTATTGCAGCTGACTATGGGCAAGCGGCAGGGTAGACCTTGGACAAGTTGCCAGATCATTGCAGGCGGAAACTGGAGCACCAGGAGGAAATCCATGTAGACATAGGGAGAACATGCAAACTCCACACAGAAAGGCCCCTGTTGGCCAATGGGCTTGAACCCAGAACTTTCTTGCTGGAAGGTGACAGTACTAACCACTACTCCACCATGCCGCCTCCAAACCTATGTAGTTATGTAAATTTTGTAGCTGAGGGCAGCTGATCAGACCAGAGACTA
Source organism: Neoarius graeffei (assembly GCF_027579695.1). Classification (NCBI taxonomy): domain Eukaryota; kingdom Metazoa; phylum Chordata; class Actinopteri; order Siluriformes; family Ariidae; genus Neoarius; species Neoarius graeffei. The sequence goes on along the minus strand of NC_083576.1, from coordinate 6,800,571 downwards.
GCTATGTACAGGTCTAGAAGGAGAGTTTTCACTACGAAACAACTAGCATGTAACAACTACACATCATTTATCACCATAAATGAATCATTAGCTATGAAAAGGTTTGTTTTGTTATATATCCAGGTGTTTATGAGCAAGGATCTTCACAAATACTTTTTGAATCCCTATCATGCTAATGGTTAGCCCTGAAATCGCAGCATCATGTACTGTATACTTTAACATGAATAATCGGCATTAAGAGAGCAGCACAGTGACCAGTCCAGAATTCCATCTCCCCAGGACTGTCCCCAGCAGTATATGCAAGACCAGCTCTAAATATTCTGTGTGAGCGACATTTGATTGACAGGCTTGCTGAGTGACATTACTCACACTCCATATCCCACACCGTGATTCATGTCACTGTGACATTTCGTTGGCCTGAAGGTGAGTATGTGCACGCACGAGTCACCTGGTTATCTCAACACACAGGATCATACGTGTGCCCTGTTCGTGTTAATGGCATTTTACATCTACATGCACACATGAATTTCTCTGACAGGAAAACGTTCTGAACTAGTTGGTGACCTATTTTGGGAAAGTGTCCTTTTAAACACACACTTCACCTCCACAGTGCTGTGCAAATACATTTACAAGTGTGTTTGCTGAGTGACAACCCAAGGGGATTCCTTACTACTGCCCCATGCTGTTTGGAAATACAACTTATCATTTGGGATTAAAAGAAGAAAACACAAATTAAAAACACTTTGTCTAGACAGTGTCTCTATCTCTAATCTTTTGAAGTTCACCAAATTATCAGCAGTTCTAGATCAGTGTTTCATGGTTTATCCATCCATCCATCCATCCATTGTCCATAACCGCTTATCCTGTTCAAGGTCAGGGGCAAGCTGGAGCCAATCCCAACGGACTATGGTCAAGAGGCAGGGTACACCCTGGACAAGTTGCCAGGTCATCGCAGGGCTGACACATAGAGACAAACGACCATTCACACTCACATTCACACCTACGCTCAATTTAGTGCCACAAATTAGCCTAACCTGCATGTTTTTGGACTGTGGGGCAAAGCGGAGCACCCAGAGGAAACCCATACAGACACAGGGAGAACATGCAAACTCTACACAGAAAGGCCCCCATTGGCCACTGGGCTCGAACCCAGAACCTTCTTGCTGTGAAGCGACAGTGCTAACCACTACACCACCATGCCGCCCATTGTTTCATGGTTCTGTCTTGATGTTCTGAAGGCGAGGTTGTTGCAGCTGTATTTTATGATGATAGAAATTTTGTTTTAGACTTCTTCTTGGCTGAATTAGGGTGACGATATTGTTGCTGTCTAACTATGTATTTGTGTAGACAACCGGCTGCATCTTGAACGTAATTGTTCACATACATGCCTACGTACTATGCATGTAACTGGAGGATTCCACTAGAGGGCACTCCTGAGAGCTCAGACTGTACAGAATGTCCACATTGGTATGATGTAAACAACAACCAAGGTGACAAGCCATGGTCTAATGATTAGAGAAGCAGCTTTGGAACCAAAAGGTTGCTAGTTTGATTCTCTGGACCAGCAAAGGCTGGTGTGCCCTTTCGCAAGGCACCTAACCCCCAACTGCTCCCCAGGCTGCTCTGGGTATGTTGTACGTTGCTCTGAATAAGAGCATCTGCTAAATACCATCATGTATTGTAATGGGGCAGCACGGTGGTGTAGTGGTTAGTACACAGCAAGAAGGTTCTGGGTTCAAGCCCAGTGGCCAATGGGGACCTTTCAGTGTGGAGTTTGCATTTTCTCCACATGTCTGCATGGGTTTCCTCCGGGTGCTCCGGTTTGCCCCACAGTCCAAAGATAGGCAGGTTAGGCTAATTGGTGGCTCTAAATTGACCGTAGGTGTGAATGTGAGTGTGAATGGTTGTCTCTATGTGTCAGCCCTATGATGATCTGGTGACTTGTCCAGGGTGTACCCTGCCTCTTGCTCATAGTCAGCTGGGATAGGCTCCAGCTTGCCTGCGACCCTGCACAGGATAAGCAGTTACGGATGATGGATGAATGTATTGTAATGTAACACTTGATGAGGTTAGGATAGTATTTCATTATACTGCTCCTACTGCCCATGTGTGTATTGCACTTTGTGGGCACATAGTGTTAATTTTTAGGGCGTTCAAAAACCAACATACCAAATGCAAGGCAGCAATCATGTGCATGCAAATGCATCATTAAAACCAAGCGTCTATGAAGGTCCTCTAATGGTAAACCTGCCTTTAAATATGTTCTATATGTATATGGTAAATATACCATGTTTTGTTTATGTCATCAATTACCGTGATTGTCCACAAAATGGCCTTATGTAAACACAAATGTTTTTCAAAGTGATCTTGAGGTAATAAGGGTACTTTTTCTGTCTGTTAGCATATTTTGCTTATGTTTCCCAACCATCGCTAGCACATTAGTAGCTGTCCAATGAGTTTTGCATAATCCAATGCCGTCCTCCTATCGGTGGCTTTTAGATGATGGTTGTGGGAGTGTTCTCAGTGAAATTTTAATTTAAAAAAAAGTTTCGGATACTTCCAGAACTTTTGCTGTATTTTGTCTTTGGTCGCCATGGCACTAAGAACAGCCAAAGAACTCTTTTATCAAATGTGATCTTTCTCGACAACAAAATTGTGACCTGTAAAGCCGACTTATAAAGCTAAACTGTATCTTTCCTTGTTCTTTGGTGGAACTGCCAAGGATACTTTTTTCTTTTTTTGTATCTTTAACCCAGTAACATGTACTTTTTAAGTGATTTACTGGACATACTGTGTGGGGTAGCAAATATAAATGCAGGGCTTGACATTAACTTTGTAATCCACTCATCCAGTCAGACAAGCAGCAAGATTCTTCACTTGTCCTGACCATAACCTTTTTATTCTGATGTGTTTACTAGTTCACTTAGAAAGGAAAGTGGTTCATAAAGTTTATCAAAATGCAGGTCTCATCTCATCTCATTATCTCTAGCCGCTTTATCCTTCTACAGGGTCGCAAGCAAGCTGGAGCCTATCCCAGCTGACTACAGGCGAAAGGCGGGGTACACCCTGGACAAGTCGCCAGGTCATCACAGGGCTGACACACACAACCATTCATGCCTACAGTCAATTTAGAGTCACCAGTTAACCTAACCTGCATGTCTTTGGACTGTGGGGGAAACCGGAGCACCCGGAGGAAACCCACGCGGACACGGGGAGAACATGCAAACTCCGCACGGGGCTCGAACCTGGACCTTCTTGCTGTGAGGCGACAGCGCTAACCACTACACCACCAATGATGCCTGCTCAAAATGCAGGTATCATTGTAATAATCATTATGATTTATAATTTTTCAACAAAACTCAAATTTTAACTGTAACAATAAACAAATACTATCTAAATCCCCATTATGGTACGTGTGTTGTTATTTTTCTAACCCATGACCTAATCTGCAGTTTTAAGAGTTAGACTCACCCGAATTCAAAGCTTCTGGAGGAAATAAAGTTAAATCTTGATTAGTCCCGTAAAACGTGAAGTATAAATTAATTTAAAGAAAATAAGTTGGACATGGGGCGGCACGGTGGTGTAGTGCTTAGCGTTGTCGCCTCGCAGCAAGAAGGTCCGGGTTTGAGCCCCGTGGCCGGCGAGGGCCTTTCTGTGTGGAGTTTGCATGTTCTCCCCATGTCCGCGTGGGTTTTCTCCGGGTGCTCCGGTTTCCCCCAAAGACATGCAGGTTAGGTTAACTGGTGACTCTAAATTGACCGTGAGTGTGAATAGTTTTTTGCCTCTATGTGTCAGCCCTGCAATGACCTGGCAACTTGTCCAGGGTGTACCCCGCCTCTCGCCCATAGTCAGCTGGGATAGGCTCCAGCTTACCTGCGACCCTGTAGAACAGGATAAGTGGCTACAGATAACGGATGGAAGTTGGACATGATAAGGGTGACAGAATCACGTTGTGAAGGAAAGCAAACCGTGAGTTTGGCACTGTCGTAAAATTCCTCCAAAATATTTTACGACATTTGTCATGGTTAATGTGAACCATACCAAAGAAAAATACAATGAATGACCGATTGAAATGAAGATTCACCACTGATATTTATTATATTGAGGTATTTGATCGCGATATCGACAATTTCAATGAATTCCGAGTCTAATTATCGATAATTAGATATTACGACGTGGTTATTTTTACACACGCACCGGCTGTACTCAGCTTCCCTGGAATTTCGGAAACAATAGCATGACCAGATCACTGATGGAATTGAATTTGTTTTGTTGGAACTTTATTGATATAACTCTAGAATAATTACGATTAAAAATGGTGATTTTCAACAAATATTTGACTTGTCCTGTCGGACGGGCAGATATGGATTTACGTTATCCAAACATTTGGTTGTCTCAGACAGTCGGACTGCCATTAATGTCAAGTCCTGCAACAACAACAACAACAACCAGAACAAAACAGAACCTTCATTGTTCAGTAGCTTCAGGAGGCCTGGACTCTAAAAAACAGCAGTCTGATTTTCTCATTTTCTGAATGTATTTCCTGAGACTAGGTCATGGAATCCCGTTTTAATGACTAAGATCATAATTGTGACATGTTTCACCAGTGAGAAGTGTTTGTTTACCTATTAGAATGAACATTCATTTGATCCCACTGTGTCTCTCTGTGAATTTAATTTATTCATTGCAGTTAAATATTACAGTTAACCTCAAAGCCTTGTGTAATCATGCAGTTGTGTAGCCTGTCTCACCAGTTAGCCCTTGGAGTGTGGCAGCAGTGTTGCGTTCAGAAATTTGCATGTAGAAGTCCTCATTTTCTGTCAGATTCACTGTTAATTAGCACTCAGTCTCATACGACTCTCTTGCGTCGGTGTCTTTGCACTTGTGTTATTCCCAAATTACTGCAAAAGTATCATTTGCCAAGGGCTTTCTCCTAAAATATTTGGTTTAATTGTCACTTGATATTTTTTCTCGCTAAATTAACTTGCACTAGTTGCTAGGTTATATATCTTTTGCTTGCTAGTCACTGGTTATGTTCGGTTAGTTATCACTCACTAGATTTGCTTTCACTTTCGAGATAAGCTGAAACCCATTAGCTTGATTAGCTTTCAGTGAGTAAGCTAGTAATTTAATTTCTACTTACTAATTTAGCTTTTGATGATTCATTTAGCTTGTGCTCCAGGTTAGCAGCCACTCAGTAGATTTGCTTTTGTTCACTAGAAGAACTTATAGCTGTTAGAAAAGCTTTCATGCACTCGATTAAAGTTTTCACTTGCTCGGTTAAATTTCAGTTTTCATTTGCTAGTTCAGCATTTCTCATTATTTTTCTTCAAGAGGATAATTAACAGTTATTCCACAAAATCGAGTCGTTCATTAGCTGATAGCCTATAATCCATGTACGATGAGATTGAGTGGAATAACTGTTTTATTCTATCCACATTCACTGGATTTTGAGAAACAGAGCATTTTTATTTAAATCTTTTGCAAATTTGTTAAATAATAATAATAATAATAAAAAAATAAATATATATATATATATATATATATATATATATATATATATATATATATATACACACACAAAACGTCCGGCAAAATCATTTCCACTTAGAATGAAAACAAACCAGTGAAATGACAGTAGTAATTTGTGAAAAAAAAGCTCTGATGATAATTCTTGAAAAATAAAAATAAGATATGTTCTTACCATCAAATACTTTTATTCCATATTTTGTTGCTTTTTTGTATTTTTGGGGGTTTTGTTTTCGAGTAGAGTTTTTATTCCGTCCTCGGTTGCTTCAGCAACACGATCCGTCATTTTGTTTTTCTCTACTCATGGTATATGAGCTGATATCCTCGTCGTAGAGTAGTCAGAGTGTGTGACTGCTCATATCCAGTGAATGTCTCATCTCATCTCATCTCATTATCTCTAGCCGCTTTATCCTGTTCTACAGGGTCGCAGGCAAGCTGGAGCCTATCCCAGCTGACTACGGGCGAAAGGCGGGGTACACCCTGGACAAGTTGCCAGGTCATCACAGGGCTGACACATAGACACAGACAACCATTCACACTCACATTCACACCTACGCTCAATTTAGAGTCACCAGTTAACCTAACCTGCATGTCTTTGGACTGTGGGGGAAACCGGAGCACCCAGAGGAAACCCACGCGGACACGGGGAGAACATGCAAACTCCGCACAGAAAGGCCCTCGCCGGCCACGGGGCTCGAACCCGGACCTTCTTGCTGTGAGGTAACAGCGCTAAACACTACACCACCGTGCCGGCCCTCCAGTGAATGTGGATAGAATAAACAAAAATAGCCTATAGTCAATCAAACATTTTTAGATTTGGTCAAAACAGCTTTCACCTTACTCTGCTTCACATTATCGCATCTAATGAGGCTGGACATATGAAAAAGATTAAAACACACATACAGATGGATGGATAGATGGATGGATGAATGGATGGATGGATGCAAACCCCAGCCTTCATTACACACAGGAAGTGGTGGGCTGCTGGCAGGAAGCAGAGTACAGAATTGCTGATCATTACTCGAGGAGAGCAGCAGACGTTTATCAATGGTCTCCTGCCGAGTGATGGAGCGTGACCGACACGGTGTGTTTGATTAATACAGACCAGAGCTGGCAGCTTACGCGACACACTCAGGGAGAAAAAACACACACACACACACACTTGAGTGTGTCAGACTTTCCAGATGAGCCGAAGTCAGCAAGAATCTCCACAGTCCAGCCGTTCAACAAAAAGCAGCTGTGGAAATGTGAGAACGTTTTCTACGACTGATGAGTTTACACAGTTTCGGCTTATTTAAAAACTTCTTGATGAGGAATAATGAGCTTTGTGTCCATTGAATGTAATCTCTCCCAACCTCAGTTGTACAGCTGAGTTTGTTTTGCGTGAATCCTCCACCAAATTAGCCGTAAATTTGTGATACGTGTGTTACTCAGATTTGCCAGTTGTGTAATTTCCCCTCAGAATTTAGTTGTGTTTCTGGCCACTTTATTAGGCACACGAATCACGAGCTTCAGTTAATATTCACAAAGTTCAAACATCCGAATGGGAAAAATTGTGATCTCCCAGTGAACTGTGACTTTCTTTCACTGTCGCATGGGTGTTGGTTTGAGCCAGATGGATTGGTTTGAGTATTTCAGAAACTGCTGATTTCCTGGGGTTTTCACACACAACAGTTTCATAACACAATGGTGCAAAAAACAAAAAACAGTGAATGAGTAAATGAGCGACAGTTCTGTGGGTGGGAAATCGCCTTGTTGTTAACAGAGATCAGAGGAAAATGGACAGATTTGAAGTGGTTTGAGGGTTTTTTTTTTTTTACCAGGAAGAATATAGTAACTCATATAATCACTCTTTACAACCACGGTGAGCAGAAAAGCATCTCAGCATTCCTGCAACAGCAGAACAGAAGACCACATTGGGTTCCAGTCCTGCAGCCAAGAACAGGAATCTTAGAATCAACAACAATTTCCTATTAAAGTGCTTTTGATCAACCAACGGCGGCACGGTGGTGTAGTGGTTAGCGCTGTCGCCTCACAGCAAGAAGGTCCTGGGTTCGAGCCCCGGGGCCGGCGAGGGCCTTTCTGTGTGGAGTTTGCATGTTCTCCCCGTGTCCGCGTGGGTTTCCTCCGGGTGCTCCGGTTTCCCCCACAGTCCAAAGACATGCAGGTTAGGTTAACTGGTGACTCTAAATTGAGCGTAGGTGTGAATGTGAGTGTGAATGGTTGTCTGTGTCTATGTGTCAGCCCTGTGATGACCTGGCGACTTGTCCAGGGTGTACCCCGCCTTTCGCCCGTAGTCAGCTGGGATAGGCTCCAGCTTGCCTGCGACCCTGTAGAAGGATAAAGCGGCTACAGATAATGAGATGAGATGATCAACCAACATACAAAAATTCTCTTATTAAATCCAAAACACTGAGTTTTTAGAAGAAAAATTGACATCCCTCCTCATAGTTAGCTAGCTAGTTTGCTGCGAACAAAAGACAAACAGAGAGGTGCGTCTTCTGACGTAAGTCAGATGCAACATTAGTTCTTCTTTCACCAAGGAACCAGGGAATGTAGGAAAGCATTCGCTATGGCTAGCTAAGAACAACTTTACCGATTGCTAATCTCTACAGCTAGCTTGCATGATAAAAACTAGAATACTGATTACTACTACTGGTAGCTAGCTGTTAAAACACAAACTGTGGTAATCAATACAGAGTGTATGGAGCAGCAGACAGATTACAGTAACATGTCCCGGTATTAGCTCGCATTCTTGAGTGAGCGACAGTTTTGTGGGTGGAAACAAACGCCTTGCTGATTAGAGAGGTCGTAGGAAAATGGACAGATTTGAGGTGGTTTGAGCTTTTTTGCCAGGAAGGAACTCATAGTAATTCATACGTATAATCAATCTTTACAATCGTGGTGAGCAGAAAAGCATCTCAGCATGCAACAAAAAGAAAACATCACATCGGGTTCCACTCCTGCAACCAAGAACAGGAATGTTAGGATCAAGAAGAAGTTCCTTTTAAAGTAGCCAGTGAGTGTAATTTCACAATTTTTATCTGAAATAGCGCCGACTTTTCATTAAACGCAATCGGTACCGTAAATGATACAATGTCCTCCAGACCTTTTACTTCCATTTAATTCAGACACGTCTTTATCTAATAAGAGCTCCATTTATTAGCACGTGATCTTCATTACTAAACTCATATTTCTTCTTTACAGCGATGTAGTCAGTCATCATCGTGTACTCATCACACAAAGCGCAGATCGTAGAAATTCCAGGTGCTGCTTACGTAATGAATTACAATTGTGTCTTGCGTACGAACATCTCGTGATGGCCATTATAGAGAATTTATCAAGTCTGGAGAATGTAATGTGTGTAATTAGAGAGTCAGTTGTAATCACACACACACACACACACACACACACACACACACACACACACACACGAGTATGGGGTGGTCCTCTTAGTTTACACCTGTCAGTAATATTTAGTCTCATCTTGACATTATCTATTAATCTTCTTGTGTATGTGTGTGTGTGTGTGTGTGTGACTCTATCTATATTGAGTTTATATTTGACAGCAACGTCAGGAAGTGACATTTAAAGAGCAATTCAATTTGGAGACACACACACACACACACAGACGTTCATCTGTATAATGTCAGAGTCTCTCCATTGAGAGCAAAATGTCCATATTGACAGATGACACACATCCATCTCCCTGAGTGTAGAACAGACAGCTTAGCCCTGTGTGTGTGTGTGTGTGTGTGTGTGTGTGTGTGTGTGTGTGTGTGTGTGTGTGTGTGTATGCTGAGCAATGCAGCTTTCTCCCACAAGCTCAATATGGTGGAGAAGATAATAAACTATGAGGTCAAACGGGTCGTTGTTTTCTCCCCAATCTTCATTTCAGATAGTTGGAGATATTTGGAGCTGCACAGGGCAGAGGCGAGCCACTCAGGTGATTTGTTTGCAAGGATTAAAATGTCAGATTGTGTAATATCCTTCTCACCTCCAGAGAATGTGTGCAGATTCACTTGACAGTGTTCCTTTCATAACTGTATCTTTACATCTGTACATGGAAATGCTCACACAAAACAACTTTCCATCCCAGACCTCGCTCTGTTTGTCTTAAATGAATAAATTATTTGTCGAGGTGTGAAATGGTGGATCCAGACTGATGCAACTGATGTACGTGCATTGATTAGAAATATACTGTATGTGCACCACTTGGGATCGGTCACGGGGCGTTTGTTTACTTTACCGCTAGCCGGCTACATGGGCTATAGCCACACTCAACCAGACCAATGGTCCAGGATCCGACCACCTGTGGTAAACGGTGATGCTTACCTGTATCTTACCTAATTACCTGTATTCGCATGATGCTTTGTATAGCGTGACCTAAGACAAAGAATCAACGTCGAATCAATAAAATGCTCCAGAAAGAGGTCGAAATTCAAAATTCGCGATGAATAGTGGCCGAGCCGTGGTCATAGGACTGTTTTGAAAGGTCTCTGGGAGAAGGAGGTACCTAGGGCATTGGGTGGCCGAGTCATGAATTTTTAAATCCATGCATACGTGCACGGCTGGAGCCAGGGCTCATATTAAAGTTTTCAGCAAGCCGTGCTCGTGCGGAGCTTCGGGGGCGAATAGCAGGCTGTGGCTGCACTCTTTGGAAAGGACTGGGCTTGCTATACGCCCCATGTGAAAATCCATAGCAATCTGGTAAAATTAGTATAAATATTTCTGCAAATGTGGGCGGCACGGTGGTGTAGTGGTTAGCGCTGTCACCTCACAGCAAGAAGGTCCGGGTTCGAGCTCTGTGGCCGGCGAGGGCCTTTCTGTGTGGAGTTTGCATGTTCTCCCCGTGTCCGCGTGGGTTTCCTCCGGGTGCTCCGGTTTCCCCCACAGTCCAAAGACATGCAGGTTAGGTTAACTGGTGACTCTAAATTGAGCGTAGGTGTGAATGTGAGTGTGAATGGTTGTCTGTGTCTATGTGTCAGCCCTGTGATGACCTGGCGACTTGTCCAGGGTGTACCCCGCCTTTCGCCCGTAGTCAGCTGGGATAGGCTCCAGCTCGCCTGCGACCCTGTAGAACAGGATAAAGCGGCTAGAGATAATGAGATGAGATGAGATTTCTGCAAATGCGCATCTGTCAGATGCCTGGGCTGAATCTGTCCCTGTCATTGGCATGAAATGTAGTGTCACGTGTCATTGGGGATTTTTCATAAGTCTTTATACTTTACCGAATACTACACTTTTGACTTTTAACCTTTGACATTCCAAACGAAAAATCTCGCCTTCCTATGCAAGTAAATCAACTCATTAGCGAAGCAAGAATGAGCCAATACACGTTACTGTAATCTATCTGCTGCTCCATACACTCTTTATTGATCACCACAGTTTGTGTTGTGGGGCGGCACGGTGGTGTAGTGGTTAGCACTGTCGCCTCACAGCAAGAAGGTCCGGGTTCGAGCCCCGTGGCCGGCGAGGGCCTTTCTGTGCGGAGTTTGCATGTTCTCCCCGTGTCCGCGTGGGTTTCCTCCGGGTGCTCCGGTTTCCCCCACAGTCCAAAGACATGCAGGTTAGGTTAACTGGTGACTCTAAATTGACCGTAGGTGTGAATGTGAGTGTGAATGGTTGTCTGTGTCTATGTGTCAGCCCTGTGATGACCTGGCGACTTGTCCAGGGTGTACCCCGCCTTTCGCCCGTAGTCAGCTGGGATAGGCTCCAGCTCGCCTGCAACCCTGTAGAAGGATAAAGTGGCTAGAGATAATGAGATGAGATGAGATGAGACAAACTAGCTAGCTAACTGTGAGGAGGGATGTCAATTTTTCTTCTTAAATCTCAGTGTTTTGGATTTAATAAGCAAATTCTTTCTCGTTTATTTGGTCGAAAGCAAACATTAAACCTAATATACACACTCACTGGGCACTTTAATAGGAGCTTGTCCTTGATCCTAAGATTCCTGTTCTTGGCTGCAGGAACCCGTTGTGGCCTTTTGTTTTTGTTGGATGCTGAGATGCTTTTCTGCTCACCACGGATGTAAAGGATGATTATATGAGTTAGCATATCCTTCCTGGCAATAAATAAATAAATCTCAAACTAGCTCAAATCCGGCCATGTTCCTCTGACCTCTTATCAACAAAGCATTTGTTTCCATCCACAGAACTGTCGCTCACTCACTCAATGTTTTTTTGTTTGTTTGTTTGTTTGTTTGTTTGTTGCACCATTCTGTGTATGGAGACTGTTGTGAGTGAAAAACCAAGGAGGAGATCAGCAGTTTCTGAAATACTCAAACCACCAGACCATCTAGCTCAAACCAACACCCATGCCACAGTGAAAGAAAGAAAGTCACACTTCACTGTGAGATCACAATTTTTCCCATTCTGATGTTTGAACTTTGTGAACGTTAACTGAAGCTCTTGATTTGTATCCGCATGGTTTGATGCATCAAGGGATCAAATAGCAAGTGGATGGATGGGTGTTCCTATTAAAGTGGCCAGTGAGTGTATAGGATAACTCATTTAAAAGTACGGAAATGCTACTCCGTTTACTGTTGATGCTCTGAGCGGCCATCTTGATTAGTGGAATTGGTAAGATGGTCTTCTCATCTCATCATCTCTAGCCGCTTTATCCTGTTCTACAGGGTCGCAGGCAAGCTGGATCCTATCCCAGCTGACTACGGGCGAAAGGCGGGGTACACCCTGGACAAGTCGCCAGGTCATCACAGGGCTGACACATAGACACAGACAACCATTCACATTCACATTCACACCTACGCTCAATTTAGAGTCACCAGTTAACCTAACCTGCATGTCTTTGGACTGTGGGGGAAACCGGAGCACCCGGAGGAAACCCACGCGGACACGGGGAGAACATGCAAACTCCACACAGAAAGGCCCTCGCCGGCCACGGGGCTCGAACCCAGACCTTCTTGCTGTGAGACGACAGCGCTAGCCACTACACCACCGTGCCGCCCCCATACAGTACATATTATCATCATATCAAACCATACATCATCCATCTATTCACCCATCCTCACCCATTTCACTTCACCAGAGAAATCATATGGAAATTGAAAATAAAGAAATAGTATACTCATCTCATTATCTGTAGCCGCTTTATCCTTCTACAGGGTCGCAGGCAAGCTGGAGCCTATCCCAGCTGACTACGGGCGAAAGGCGGGGTACACCCTGGACAAGTCGCCAGGTCATCACAGGGCTGACACATAGACACAGACAACCATTCACACTCACATTCACACCTACGGTCAATTTAGAGTCACCAGTTAACCTAACCTGCATGTCTTTGGACTGTGGGGGAAACCGGAGCACCCGGAGGAAACCCACGTGGACACGGGGAGAACATGCAAACTCCGCACGGAAAGGCCCTCGCCGGCCACGGGACTCGAACCCGGACCTTCTTGCTGTGAGGCGGCAGCGCTAACCACTACACCACCGTGCCGCCCTCTTACTTTCCAACTTGAATTTGAGAGAAGAATTTGAAGCGATACTCAAATTCTGAAGTTTTACTCAAGGAATTACATGAGTAACCTGCTTGATTAATAATAATAATAGGGCAGCTGAACTGAAATCACATGAGAGCCTTTCTTAGTTTAAAGTCAAGAAAATGCCTATGACATTTCTACATGCTCCTGCTTTTAAATCATACGCTTTTTTTTTCCCGTAACTGTCTGCTTCACAACTGTTTATTTTTTAAACCCAGCTGGTCGTGTTTCGAGAAAGAGCAGCATATTGCTGTTTGATGATCTGAGTGATCCACTGGGAACGTTCCGAACATCTATCTCGCTACAGTAGAGGGGGCGAGACCATGAAGACATTAAATGGCTAGTAAAAGAGTCTTAAAACCAATTCGAAAAGCTACGAGCAGCCGATGAAGAGATTTAAGAGCTGGCGTAATGTGATCCATCATTCTCATGTGGGAGGCAATGTTCTGAATGTGTTGTAAATTAGTAATCTCGCTCCTGGGTAGGCTGGATAAGAGTTCGGTGCAATCATACAGAGCAGTGAACACAAAAGCATGGATACATTTCTTTCTCTCAGAAGTGAACATAAGGTTCGGGACGAGACATACTGAATTATGGAAGTTATAATGTGTGGGTACAAAGATTTTGATGATTTTTAAAACTTTTTAAAAAGCTGGGCGCATGCATAAATGACTTCTAGATATTCGCCATAATTCTTCTTCTCTTGGATGCCCGAGTAGTCAATGTAATAAAGTATTCACACCCACTTACGTACATCCTAAACCAGTTTAAAACCACTTCCATGTCATATGGTGATTTTTGAAACCATTAACACACAAAAGACATGTTTGGGCTTATTCCAAAATGAATGTTTTAAAGCTAGACTGCCTTTCAGATTTTTCAACTGTAGGTCATAAAAATAATTTTCCCTGACACTTAATTATTTTGGGTGGCACGGTGGTGTAGTGGTTAGCGCTGTCGCCTCACAGCAAGAAGGTCCGGGTTTGAGCCCCATGGCTGGCGAGGGCCTTTCTCTGTGGAGTTTGCATGTTCTCCCCGTGTCCGCGTGGGTTTCCTCCGGGTGCTCCGGTTTCCCCCACAGTCCAAAGACATGCAGGTTAGGTTAACTGGTGACTCTAAGGCTACGTTTACATTACGTCGAATCAGCGGATCATCAGATTAACGTTCTTAAAACGATTCGCGTTTACACTAAAACCGTTAGCCGTGCACACAGCAACGCCAATACGCGGATACGCTAATCACATGACTTTAGACGGCGCGTAACATGATCCCAGTGCATTTCAGACGGCGCGTAACATGATCCCAGTGCATTTAGGGCATGCGCAAGGCTCACCACTTGCAAGTAGAAGGATGGCAAGCCTAATACACGGATACGCTCGGCTCTGCAGGCATCCTGCGCTCCAAATCACTCCGCCCTGAACAGCGAGTGCCCTCTGGAGGGTGTGCACTCCGGCCCTGCGCAGCTCACACAGCGTGCGAGTGAAGTGAACAAGCCACGATTCAGGACTGAGCCGCTGTGTGTGTGATCCCAGCGCACATCACTTACCACTTGCAAGTGGAAGGATGGCAAGCCTAAAGACAATCATAACTACACAATGGGCAGTATTTGCATCAGTATTTGCAGTATTTTCATACTTTTATACTCTTTAATGAAAGGTGATACAAGGCGGAAGTCCGCGCCGTTTTTCAGCAGTCGCGTCACATGACCAACGCCAGCGAATCAGGAAGGTGGATGTCACAGTGACGTTGTCCAATGAGACGCCAGCTAGAGCTCAGCACAGCGTATTCGTGTATTCTGAATGTTTACACAGCACCGGAGCTGACACGATCTGGATTGAATACGTGGACGCTGGCGGATTCCCGTTTCCTGGCGTTTCCAGGGGGTTTAATGTAAACGGACAGTGCATCCGCGAAGAAAACGAGACAGATATGGTCTAATGTAAACGTAGCCTAAATTGACCGTAGGTGTGAATGTGAGTGTGAATGGTTGTCTGTGTCTATGTGTCAGCCCTGTGATGACCTGGCGACTTGTCCAGGGTGTACCCCGCCTTTCGCCCGTAGTCAGCTGGGATAGGCTCCAGCTCGCCTGCGACCCTGTAGAACAGGATAAAGCGGCTAGAGATAATGAGATGAGATGAGTTAACGAATTTAGAGTCACGTGGCCCAAAATTCTGCGCTATTTTTTCCTGCTTCACCATGACCCAATTCAACATACTATGTCATGCATCACGTGGTGGGCTTTCCCTGTTCATGCAAGGCATTGTGGGATACAAATTTGAAACAGGAGAGAAAAATGGAGGACGTGAGTGTGCGAATGAAACGTGAAAAAACGACTACAGTAATGGAAAGAAAGCGAGAAGAAAAGACGTTATGTTATATACGAAGGAAAGGAAACGCAGGACCAAACTAATAAATATCGGCGCTCAGCGAGCACCTCGGTGTGATCAGCTGTTCGTTTAGCAACAGAATGATGGAACTGTCAGTGCACGCTCAAAGGGAAACCTGCGCATGCGCAACACACACGGACTTCCTCTGTCTGCCTGACTGCGCGAAGCGAGCGATTTCATGCACATTGTTTGCTTTAATCCCCTCAAATTAAATAACTTCCCAGCCATAGAATGGCCTGATATTTTTGAGATATTACAGAAATAAACATATATCACAATCACCACATTTCATAGGGAATCAAAAGGCCGTCTAGCTTTAATGAGGTTTTTTAAAATTTATTTATTTATTTTTTGAGAAAGCTGATGCTAAAGTGTGAACCTGTACATGTCCATTACCTCTTGTTATGAATTTCCTTCAGTTCTGTTTCTCATGGCTGCTGACCTGTAGTATGTGGGCTGTAATTTTTATTTGTTAACATTTGCAATTTAATTCTTGTGTATTATTGCTCCTGGTGGGAGGAGCAAGAATACCAGACTGATCCTGAATCTATGACTCCAGTGCTAAAACTTTTGGATAAGACCCAAGAAAACTAGCAACTGGTGCAAAAATACTTTGCTATCTCTTAACTCTTGGGACGTTTTCTAATCGGTTTTGCGTGTGTGTGTGTGTGTGTGTGTATGGAAATATTTTTAAGAAATGGATGGGTGAAAACCTGTGTTTTCAAAAATATCCATACACATGTGGACAGGACCTAATATGAAGCCAGAATGCCAGATCCAGTTAGTTCAATCAACTCCAAGTTACTCAAGTGGCAAACCATTACTATTAGAGCTGGGACTTGAGCTCAGCCAAACCTTCGCCAGACAGCAAAAAAGCAACAGGGCAAAGGATTTTGTCAGGGATTAGCGGCAGGCTGCCAGGTCACTCCGTTGTGTGTAGCTGCTGATGTTGATTTTAAAAGTAACTCAGTAAATTGCACAGTGAAATGAATACTTAAGTCTGGGTGAAAAATACTATTGCACGCAGCATGGAAGAAGAGTCTGAAGACAGAAATCTTAGTTTCTTGGTTGTTAGCCTGTGCTACTTGCTCTCAATAGCACTGGCTTGTCCGCTTTATTAGCATTCTCTAACGCTACTAATGAACGCTACACTGGCTGGAAGGTGACTTCACTGCTGCTTTGATGGCACCGAGTCGTGGTTAAGCTCCCATTGGTCTTCGAGAAAGTCTAGGGCGATAACATTTTAGTCCCGCCCACTATAAATCAAAATCTCATCTCATTCATTCATCTCATTATCTGTAGCCGCTTTATCCTGTTCTACAGGGTCGCAGGCAAGCTGGAGCCTATCCCAGCTGACTACGGGCGAAAGGCGGGGTACACCCTGGACAAGTCGCCAGTTCATCACAGGGCTGACACATAGACACAGACAACCATTCACACTCACATTCACACCTACGGCCAATTTAGAGTCACCAGTTAACCTAACCTGCATGTCTTTGGACTGTGGGGGAAACCGGAGCACCCGGAGGAAACCCACGTGGACACGGGGAGAACATGCAAACTCCACACAGAAAGGCCCTCGCCGGCCACGGGGCTCGAACCCGGACCTTCTTGCTGTGAGGCGACAGCGCTAACCACTACACCACCGTGCCACCCTAAATCAAAATCTGATTGGTTAATTCATCCGTCACTTCCTACATAAACATACACTGCCATGGCCTTCTGTCCCAGCAATGAAGTCCTCACCAATGATTAAGCAGTTCTAAACTATTCTCAGCCTAGACACAACAAACAAAAAAACTCACTGGATAACTCGATTTTAATGTTTTCAGGACATTAACCCTTTCATTTCTGAAGCAAATTTGATAGAAAATGAGACCGAATTAGAATTATAAGAGAATACTTGTCATGAAATTATGAAAGAATGAAAGCAATTAAATATCACATTTGAAATGCTGAAATCTTTGGACCTTCTCTGGAGGCCTAGAAGGCCCTGATGGTTCCCCTCTGACTGCATCAGAGGGAGCATGGAAATCTTAAAAGTGCTTCTTTATGCATACATAATATTCCAAATGCAAAAACATACAGAAAAAAAACAAACAAAAAAAAAACATGGTTATTTATGTCATCAGTCTGGTTCAACTCCACCTGTTCCCTTAGAGCACAGCATCACTGCAAACCAATACAAAGTTCATCTTTTCCTTTCACCTATTAAGAGACATTTTTATCTTGATGGGTGTGGTCTCCTCCAGGACCCTGCCCCATTCACAACTTACAACGGCTCACGGAATGGTTTAATGTAAATCATTTACTATGGTCTTCACATCCACCAAATATCAACCCAATTGAACATGTCTGGGAGATTTTAGAGCAATGTTCTCCACCACCATCATCAAACTATATTTTAGAAGAACAGTGTTTGTGGCTCTCATCACCTGGGTGTACCTCATCTCATCTCATCTCATTATCTCTAGCCGCTTTATCCTTCTACAGGGTCGCAGGCAAGCTGGAGCCTATCCCAGCTGACTACGGGTGAAAGGCGGGGTACACCCTGGACAAGTCGCCAGGTCATCACAGGGCTGACACATAGACACAGACAACCATTCACACTCACATTCACACCTACGGTCAATTTAGAGTCACCAGTTAACCTAACCTGCATGTCTTTGGACTGTGGGGGAAACCGGAGCACCCGGAGGAAACCCACGCGGACACGGGGAGAACATGCAAACTCCACACAGAAAGGCCCTTGCCGGCCACGGGGCTCGAACCCGGACCTTCTTGCTGTGAGCCGACGGCGCTAACCACTACACCACCGTGCCGCCCACCTGGGTGTACCATCGCAATTATTTTACCTATCCATTGAATGTTTGAGCTTGCTTTGTGATCAATAAAGTGTGAAGAATATTGAAGCGAACATCAGTATTCTTACAAAGAGTCCTTTAAAAATTGGTAGATAGCGCTCCAAGAGACAGCGTGAAGATTTCAAGATTTTTGGAAATAATTTGGTGAAAAATGAACATCACCCTTTTATCAGCAGGAATTGTAAATCTGACGATGCGATTGCTCCATGTTTTCCCTAATGGCAGCCATTTTATAGCAGAAGCATGATGCAAACTCCTTATACCTGTCAACTGAAAAGAATTCAGGCATGATGTCAAGTGGTGTACAAAGGAATTTTGGACTACAGCTATCTGTCAGTCAGTGTTTCAAAGGAAGTTTATTTCATTATTAATTATTTTTGTCTTAAAAATGCAAAAAACAAATACATGTTAGATTGTTCGTTTGTCTTTCAACACTTCTGCAGTCTCTTTGTAGCTTTAAAATGGTGGGCGTTTTAGCTCCACGAGGCATTGACTTTGCCTGAGGCAGTCTTGGATGTAGTAATGCATTCAGTAAGTCTCGTATTAAAGTTCTCAAATAAGGCAACACATGAAGAGGGTGAGAATAGTGGAAAGGTGAGAGATCTCTTAAGGTCACAGCACAGTCAGAAATAAAATGACTAAATTCATTTGACGCAACAAGACACAGCGATGGCCATATATTCAATCAACTAACCCATAGAGATGCTTCAGTACTATTTATTATTATACATACAGACCACTTTTTCCATGGAATAAAAACATGTTCTATTCCCTTCTATATTGTTATCATATCGCTTATCCTCCATGAATTACACCACTCTCCCCAGTGGAGAATGAGCACGCAATATTGTTATAATATTGCATGTTATCAAGACAACACGACATCACACATCAGAGCTTATGTGAAGATCCAATGACAAAACGTTTCTGCTGTGCATGCGCAGAATAATTTCTTTGTCAGACAGGAAAGAAAGAAGACGAGGCTCATCCATACTAGGAATAAGTACGAAATGAATAAACTGAAAACTGAAACTAAAGATGCGCTGAACAGCCAAAAGGCTACCAAAACTTCATTAGATATTCTTCACGCATATTTACAAGAGAAAAACATACCGATGGACATCGAAAAGCTGGAAAAGAGACACATGGGAGATGTAAAAGTTCCGTGCTAGTGAGTGACTGTGACAGTTTAAAAACAAACATGGCTGCGAGGTTTGCTTTGTTAAAAGCTGAAGATTTTGAGAAAATTTTGGCTGCCAGGCCGCTCTGTTGTGTGTAGTTATCGGTAACTAAGTAAATTACTCAGGGAAAATAATAATATTTGACTTGACTGCGCTACCATTGACCTTCCGTAACACTACACCGGCTGGAAGGTAACTGGACTGATGCGCTAACAGCACTGAGTTGCAGGTAATCTAGCATTGGCCTTCGCTAATGCTACTGCCAATTGCTACACTGGCTCGAAGGTAACTGGACTGCCGCGCTAACAGCACCAAGTAATGGGCAAGCTAGCGTTGGCCTTCGAGAATGCTGATATGAAAAAAAGTGTATGTATGTATAATAATAATAATAATAATAATAATAATAGCTGGCTTTTTTCATGGTCTATCAGATATACTGTATTCCATTCAGCTACTTGTCTTTGACATGTTCAGTGTCATGCTAGCTGAATGGAATATTTCTGATATACCATGAAAAAAAAGCCAGCCACTATTATTTAAATATGAGTACAAGTCCTTTTTTTTTTTTTTTTGTATTTGGGTCTGTCTCAGAAACTAGGTACTGTGGGGGTACCCCACAAAATATACTCACAGTCAATAAACTATACGGTTTTGAATGATGTTGGTTTTAATTTGAAATAAAATGATGAAAGAAATAATACAGATCAAACTAAATCTTTGACGTGAATACTCTAATCAGAATTTGGCAAAAATTCTGCAAATTTGTGGAAAAATGGCGGCTTGATCTGGGACACGATAAATGGTTGACTACATTGCATTCCCTTAAAAAGGTTGTAGTCCACTGAAAAGTCTACAGCAGTGGCAGCTGCTGGTTTTTAAAACAGGGGAAGCCCATTTTACGCATTCATCGTAAAACTTGTAGGCCGTATATCAAAGCATAGAAAAGTGTGCCCCATTAGCATAGTGAACTAGACAACCCTACCTAGTGACAGAAAATATTTTTGCTTGTACATTTCATGTTATAGTCTGGCTTGCCAGGCTAGTGCCTCATATCCTTAATCAAAAATATCAAACATCCAAAAATCACTGGCTATTCAACGAAGAGCCTTGAACATCATACCCTGATATGCAACACAGAGTCTTTAACACAACACCCAGCTGTGCAACACATCCTTGAACATCTTCTGTAACACAGTCTGGAAATCCATAACCAGGTACCGTAGGTTATGCAACACACAGAACCTTGAATATTATACCCAGGTATAACCTATAACACAGAGCCCACCATTCTCTTAACATTACTGAACAATATACACACTTCAGATTCATGAACATGAACACTATTTATACACAAATTCTGCCCTCCGCTCCTTTTCCAAAAAATGGTCTGTGACCCTGTCATACCAGCTGGTTGTGCTTTCCAGAGACTTCACCAATTTCTGTTAGCAGCTAGCACTGCAGATCCCAATAAGGCTCAAGCTAGCCTACAACCAGATTGAACTACAAATGAAATAAACGAGTGAATTCACGAATGATCAAACTGATAGAATGGATGAAAGTTAACGGAGCACAACGAGTAATATTTACATTTATTTACAGAGTAATGTACAGAGACATCAATGAGAAGAAACGTTTATATGAAAAGAAATTCGGACAGCACTTTGGCACACGACTGCACTTTCTCGACATCCGCTAGGGACTGACTGATCATACTTCCGTGTTCCTCGCTGAAGTACCGCCCTCCTCATGTCTTTCAAACACTACCTCCAATAATCCTTTATCTGCCTGGCTTCTTGTCCCTCCTACTGTCTTGTTTAGTCCCAGAGAAGCCCGGCTTCCCTGGAAGTGACGATTTTGTTGATTTTAACCAATAACAACTAGCCGAAATTGGCTGTTCAGAGCCGTCTCGTAGACTGCAACGGATACCCGGTTGCCAGTCAGTGTTGCCAGATACTGCTGACGTTTTCCATCCCAAAATATGTTCAAAACCCGCCAAAATGCACTTAAAACAGCCCAATCTGGCAACACTGCTGCCAGTGCATAGAGCTCATTGAAATAAGAAAGGTTACAGCCTGGCAGCAAAGGTGATTCTCGTAGCGAACTGCAAGTTCGTCAGACATCACTCAAATAAGTTACAGGATAGTTATGAACATAAATACAATCTTGGGCATATATTACAGTGGTGTTTGAAAGTTTGTGAACCCTTTAGAATTTTCTATATTTCTGCATAAATATGACCTAAAACATCATCAGATTTTCACACAAGTCATAAAGTAGATAAAGAGAACCCAGTTAAACAAATGAGACAAAAATATTATATTTGGTCATTTATTTATTGAGGAAAATGATCCAATATTACATATCTGTGAGTGGCAAAAGTATGTGAACTTTGCTTTCAGTATCTGGTGTGACCCCCTTGTGCAGCAATAACTGCAACTAAATGTTTCCGGTAACTGTTGATCAGTTCTGCACACCAGCTTGGAGGAATTTTAGCCCGTTCCTCCGTACAGAACAGCTTCAACTCTGGGATGTTGGTGGGTTTCCTCACATGAACTGCTCGCTTCAGGTTCTTCCACAACATTTCCATTGGATTAAGGTCAGGACTTTGACTTGGCCATTCCAAAAGATTAACTTTATTCTTCTTTAACCATTCTTTGGTAGAATGACTTGTGTGCTTAGGGTCGTTGTCTTGCTGCATGACCCACCTTCTCTTGAGATTCAGTTCATGGACAGATGTCCTGACATTTTCCTTTAGAATTCGCTGGTATAATTCAGAATTCATTGTTCCATCAGTGATGGCAAGCTGTCCTGGCCCAGATGCAGTAAAACAGGCTCAAACCATGATACTACCACCACCATGTTTCACAGATGGGATAAGGTTCTTATGCTGGAATGGAATGTTTTTCTTTCTCCAAACATAACGCTTCTCATTTAAACCATAAAGTTCTATTTTGGTCTCATCCATCCACAAAACATTTTTCCAATAGCCTTCTGGCTTGTCCACGTGATCTTTAGCAAACTGCAGACGAGCAGTAATGTTCTTTTTGGAGAGCAGTGGCTTTCTCCTTGCAACCCTGCCATGCACACCATTGTTGTTCAGTGTTTTCCTGATGGTGGACTCATGAACATTAACATTATCCAATGTGAGAGAGGCCTTCAGTCACTTAGAAGTTACCCTGGGGTCCTTTGTGACCTCACCGACTACTACACACCTTGCTCTTGGAGTGATCTTTGTTGGTCGACCACTCCTGGGGAGGGTAACAATGGTCTTGAATTTCCTCCATTTGTACACAATCTGTCTGACTGTGGATTGGTGGAGTCCAAATTCTTTAGAGATGGTTTTATAACCTTTTCCAGCCTGATGAGCATCAACAACACTTTTTCTGAGATCCTCAGAAATCTCCTTTATTCGTGCCATGATACACTTCCACAAACATGTGTTGTGAAGATCAGACTTTGATAGATCCCTGTTCTTTAAATAAAACAGGGTGCCCACTCACACCTGATTGTCATCCCATTGATTGAAAACACCTGACTCTAATTTCACCTTCAAATTAACTGCTAATCCTAGAGGTTCACATACTTTTGCCACTCACAGATATGTAATATTGGATCATTTTCCTCAATAAATAAATGACCAAGTGTAATATTTTTGTCTCATTTGTTTAACTGGGTTCTCTTTATCTACTTTTAGGACTTGTGTGAAAATCTGATGATGTTTTAGGTCATATTAATGCAAAAATATAGAAAATTCTAAAGGGTTCACAAACTTTCAAGCACCACTGTATGTTATGCAAGTTATTGTTTTAATGAGAATTCAACGTCGTAGGCGCCGCAGTTTGGGGAGGGAATTTTAAGGGAAGCTCGGCTTCCCTTGTTGTCTCTGAGAAATTGCCCCTGGTCTACAGTTATCACTAATTGTATTTTAAGTTGTAACTTTATACACCTAAGGATTGGTGCGCTCACAGAATAATCATAACCGTAATAAAACATCATGCAAAATATTTGATCACTGTTGTAACTCCATTTTCCGCAGACCCAAAACCAATACGATCGTGTGTTTTGATCTAAACGGAAAGCCTCAGGGTCAAGGTCATGACCTCACCAAAAGTAGGAACTTAAAATCACTACGCCATATAAAAATTTAGTTATAAATCTGCAATTTTGTTTTTTAAACCGAAAGCTGAAAGTTAGGTATAGAATATGTTTCTTACAGAATATGTTACGATGGTAGCTGGTCTCGTATGAATTTCTGAGCTATAAAATGAGTTGTGGTCTATTTTTTACCGTAGCGTGTTATTTGTGTGCAGGGAAGGACACACATTAACAATTTGCATGTGTAGAATGGAATTTTCCACTCCAACAGTTAGAAGTTGATTGTGCTTCCATTTGCGGTCTTTCTGTTACGCGGGTGATCTGTTCGGACGTTATTGCTGAAAAGGTGAGTTTTGGCAGTTTTATTTTGTTTTAGTCTTGTAGTATAAGGCAATGGAAGGTTTCTTTTTCATCTTACTTTCATATTCTGTAGGGTTTGCGTATTTTTGGCCAATATTTTGCAACCATGGTCAATTTAGATCGAACTTTTGATCAAATCTACGGCCAGCCATTTTGCCCCGCCCCCGCCTCGCGTTCTGTCCGGTGCGGTAGTGATGTCCCGTTGCTCGTGCACCGCAGCAGAGACCCGCGCGACCTTCAGCCGGTACAGTCGCTGTTCTTTTACCACCGCCGTTATTCTCATCTTTCCGGTGTGCTCTTGATTTTTCCATTGTGTCCTATTTCGCCATATCAGATACCCAAAATATTCATATTTAAGTGAATAATCAATTCAGTCATCATAACTTGGCATTTTTAACCCAAGCAACCAAAAAGAGGAAATTTATTCAATATTTTCACTCATCTGTGAAGGAGGGGCTTTAATTCTTCATGATGTAATTATTTTATATGGAAATCAATTTTACAAAAGCATTTGAATTGTAATCAAAAAAAAATTTCCACAGTGGAGGCCAGATAAAGCAAGATACTATCTTTATTCTTATTAAACATGACAAAAGAAACATTGAGTGTTAGGTAAATGCAAAAAAAAAAAAAAGTAAAATTAGACAATGTATTTTTTGACCATAATGTCCCAAATGAGAGACCAGGTTCTGAGACGGACCCGTTTGTCAGTATCAGTACTGATACTGAGACTGAAATGAGTAACTTATTTGATGTCAACCAACCAGTGATATCAAGGATCATTTCATTTCACCCTGTTTGTTTCCTAAGTTCATATAGTGGATGTAAAAATTGCACACGTGTGTATTCATGCACTTAGGCGAACGTTTGCGGGTTTTAAATAAAGCGCACTTGCTCGCTATATTCGTTACCTTGGATCAAGTAAGACTGCAGCAGTGTTCAGTGTTCAGTTTAATGTTCAAGATGTTTTATCTGATTATTTTTATTGTAAGAAGATGCTGTCAGCACATCAAGGCATCTTCTGATGTGTACATCGATGCCTATGTAGAAATGTAATTAAGGCCCACTCCAAATCAGTTAATATGCTAAACCTTTTCTGCAAACCCATCAAGAAAAGTGTAGTAGTGTGTTGAAGGCTGATGGATAATCAGCAACAAAACAGAGCGATCGCTCTTAAAAACGCATTGAAAGGTATGCAATTCAATTTCCTGGGAGAAATTCACTTACAATGCAAAGTGGTCCATTAAAGAGACGCACAACCATCTTTTATATTCACTCTGCAAACCTCGAAGAAGTTTTCATTAAATGTTTAGAGTCTGTCCACAAAAAGAGAGAAAAGCTTTTTTCGCTGAACCGCATGACACAACATTCAGTGAAGCAGATTATACACATGCTGTCAGTGGGTACATTGTGGTGATTGTGCTTTAACAGTGGATATGTTTCTTGCTTTAATGTGCTTGTTTAAAATACCTTAAAATAATCTGTAATGGTACAGAAGAAAAAAACAAAAGTAATTGTCAAGTCAAGTCAATTTTATTTTTATAGTGCTTTTAACAATAGACATTGTCGCAAAGCAGCTTTACAGAATTTTTGTGACTTTAAACATGAGATAATTTTATTCCTAGTCTATCCTTAGTCTAATTAATTGTATGTACTGTATATATGGATGGACAGATGGATGGATGGATGGATGGATGGATGGATGGATGGATGGATAATGGATAAATGAAAGGATGAATGCATAAAAGACAGATGACTGGTTGGATGGACAGATTATTAATATATTAAATATCAAATAAAAGAACAGAAAGGAATGATGGATGGGTGGATGGATGGATTGTTGTGTATATGGATAGATTGCTGGCTTGATGGATGAAAAGGTTCCATTGAGGGCGATGAATTGATGGATGGATTAAAGACCATATAGTGTGGATGGATGGATGGATGGATGGATGGATGGATGGATGGATCCATGGAAAGAGAAATCCATTCATGAATGTCTCAATGGATAGTGGAGAGATTCACAAAGGGTTGAGACTGTAGATGGCTGGGAGGGTGAATGGGTTTCCACAGAGATGGATGAATAGAATAGATTGAAAGGACAATAGGAGGATGGATGAAGAGATGGATGATGCATGGTTTGATGTGATGATAATATGTACTGTATGGACAAATGGACCAATTACTGGCTGGATGGATATTTGGATGGATGGATGGATGGATGGATGGATCAAGCATTCTAATATACATACAGTACATCTGTCTCTATATAGATATACTGTGTGTACTTTATATATGATTGGATGGATGGATGGATGGATGGATGGATGAATGGATGGATGATGGATGGGTGGGGATGGATTGTTGTGTGTATGGATGGATAGATTGCTGGCTTGATGGATGAAAAGGTTCCATGGAAGGTGAGGGTGAATAGATGGATGGATGAATGGATGGACGGATGGATGGATAATGGACCATATAGTGTGTATAAATTGTGGACAGATGGATGGATGGATGGATGGATGGATTCATGGAAGGAGGAATCCAATCAGGAATGTCTCAATGGATAGTGAACAGATTGATGAAGGCTTGACACTGTGGATGGCTGGGAGGGTGAATGGGTGTGGCAGCGGGGGCGTGGTCAAGCGCCGGTCTGTGACAGGAGGGCGGAGTCAGGGAAGGTGAGTGGCAGAATCACTACACCTGAGAGCAATTAACCTGTGTTTGTGTGTCTTCCCAGTGACCGCGCCCTATTTAGGGAGGGAGAGCGAGAGCAGAAGAGATCTCTCCCGAACCAGACACCTGATGCGTGTGTGCGTGTGTCTGTGTCAAACATATTGTGTTCACTGAAAAGTGTAGCAATAAAACCATTTGTTGAACCTGATCTCTGTCCTGCCGTCCTCTGTGCTCCACGCCTCCGTAAGAACTGCTACAATGGGTTTCTACAAAGATGGATGAAAGGAATGGATTGGATGGATAATAAGAGGATGGGTGAATAGATGGATGATGCATGGTTTGAGATGATGATAATATGTACTGTATGGGGGCGGCACGGTGGTGTAGTGGTTAGCGCTGTCGCCTCACAGCAAGAAGGTCTGGGTTTGAGCCCCATGGTCGGCGAGGGCCTTTCTGTGCGGAGTTTGCATGTTCTCCCCGTGTCCGCGTGGGTTTCCTCCGGGTGCTCCGGTTTCCCCCACAGTCCAAAGACATGCAGGTTAGGTTAACTGGTGACTCTAAATTGAGCGTAGGTGTGAATGTGAGTGTGAATGGTTGTCCGTGTCTATGTGTCAGCCCTGTGATGACCTGGCGACTTGTCCAGGGTGTACCCCGCCTTTCGCCCGTAGTCAGCTGGGATAGGCTCCAGCTCGCCTGCGACCCTGTAGAACAGGATAAAGCGGCTACAGATAATGAGATGAGATGAGAGATGCACTGTATGGACAAATGGACCAATTGCTGGATGGATGTTTGGATAGTTGACAGATGGATGGATGGATGGATGGATGGATATACCTTATCACCTTCTCCACACACAGTATGTTTTTGTCTGTATTGGAGTGAGAGAGAAACTCAACTTTTTTTCCCCTTGAGCGCATCTGAGTCTTTATTTTTTGATCCACACTCCAAAGCTTTTCATGTGTGGTGTGAAAAACCCAGAGCATAAACACAGGTATAAAATTAGCCTTCCCATCAGGCTAGCTTCCTAACACACATTTCTAGGAACCTTTTATAAGCTAAGAGAACAAATGAGACTCTCAGGAGTATTGTGTGTGTGTGTGTGTGTGTGTGTGTGTGTGTGTGTGTGTGTGTGTGTGTGAGTGAGAGAGATGAAGGAAGAGAGAAGGAAAGTTGTTTGTGGCGATTTGTAACACATTATTTTAAATGTGCTCATGATTATAAATTCAGCATAAAGCCATGATGATTATCAGTTTCAGTACATTACACACACACACACACACACACACACACACACACACACACACATTTGTATCACCAGAGTCTAAATATCATATCTGTTTCTAAAGAGAGCATGCAGATCCATTAGCATCTGTGAGTAAGTTGTGTCGAGACGCCCCACTGCCCCGATCCCCATCAACACTGATGATGATGTCATGGACTTTGTAGTTGTTTATAAAGTAACTGAGCTTGTTTCAGGCCTTAAACATTTCTAAAGAGCTGGCTGTTTTGTTGACGGCCAAAAACTTATAAAGGATTTATAAAGTTTTATTGGTGTATTCCTCCTAGCTACAGAGTTTATTATATTAGTTTTGGACATGGGCTGAAAAAAGAAAGGCAAGACAAGATGGATGGATGGAGGTGTAATGGATGAATTGACAGGTAATTGATAAATGATAGCTGGATGGCTGATTGGACAGATAGATGGATGAATTAGAAGAGAACAAATGAATGAATGAATGATAAACAAGTGGATGGACACTGAGTGGATGTACAATGGAAGGGTGGATAATGGATGAAAATTGGACGCATATGTATATAATAAATGAATTGGGGTAGAATGAATGAATGAATGAAGTAATTAATTAATTAATGCAAAATATACCAATGGTTGGATGGATGTAGGAGGATTAAAGGTGAATGAATGAATGAATGATAAACAGGTACATGAACACGAAGTGGTACAATGGATGGGTGGATAATGGATGAAAATTGGATGTATGCATATATCATAAATTAACTGGGGTAGAATGGATGGATGGATAAATGGATGGATGGATCGAAGGATAATGAATAAATGCAAAATATAACACTGGTTGGATTGGAGGATAGATGGATGGATTAGAGGACAATGAATGAATGAATGAATGAATGAACAGGTGCATGAATGCTGAGTGGATGTACAATGGATGGGTGGATAATGGATGAAAATTGGATGTATGCATATATCATATCATAAATGAACTGGGGTAGAATTAATGGATGGATGGATTAGAAGAGAATGAATGAATGAATGAATGAATGAATGGTAAACAGGTGCACGAACACTAAGTGGACATACAATGGAGGGGTGGATTATGGATGAAAATTGGATGTATGCATATATCATAAATGAATTGGGGTAGAATGGATGGATGGATATATGCATAGATGATTGGATGAACGAATGATATCTGGATGGATGGATCATTGGATGGATGGATGGATTGAAGGATAATGAATAAATGCAAAATATACCACTGGCTGGATTGAAGGATGGATTAGAGGACAATGAATGAATGAAAACAGGTGCATGAACACTGAGTGGATGTATGATGGATGGGTGGATAATGGATGAAAATTGGATGCATGCATATATCATAAATTAATTGGGGTAAAATTAATGGATGGATGGATGGATGGATGGATGGATTAGAGGAAAATGAATGAATGAATGAATGAATGAATGATAAACATGTGGATGCACACTGACTGGATGTACGATGGATAGGTGGATAATGGATGAAAATTGGATGTATGCATATATCATAAATGAATTGGGTGGAATGGGTGGATGGATATATGCATGATGAGTGAATGAATGAATGATGTCTGGATGGATGGATGGATGGATGGATGGATGGATTGAAGAACAATGAATGAATGAATTAATGAATGAATGATAAACAGATGCATTAACACTGATGTACAATGGCTGGGTGGATGATGGATAAAAATTGGATGTATGTATATATAATAAATGAATTGGGATATAGTTAGTTAGTTAGTTAGTTAGTTAGTTAGTTAGTTAGTTAGTTAGTTAGTTTATTTACAGACATTACACACAGACATTGTCACAAACACATTTTGATCCACAAAAAGGAGAGAAACATGTATACATTTGGGGTGGGGGGGGCATACACATTGACATGGTTATCTCTGGGATGTTTTATTTATCATTTGGATGGCTGAGGGAATTAAGCTTCTGCTGAAACAGGCCTTATTACATCTTATGCTGCAGTACCTTTTGCCTGAGGGGAGAAGTGAGAAGTACCGGTTTAGTGGGTAGGTAAAGTCCAGGGATATTGCATGTGCAATGCGTGTGATGGCCTTGTTGTTTTGGTCTTGCAGATTTGGAGTGGGCAGACCGATTAATTTGGTGGCAATATTGGTTATCTGAAAGAGTCTGTTACGGTTTTTGACAGTAAGCATATTGAAAAAACATGTGGAACAGTACAAAAGAACAGGTTGAACAATGCTGGGATACAGTAGTAGAAGTAGGTGGGGGGCAACATGGAGGCCTTTGAGCTTGCATACTGCTGACAGTCTTTGGTTTCCTTTTTTGTGAATGTCCATTGTATGTTGTTCGAAGGTGAGGTTATTGTCAATAGTGAGTCCTAGGTATTTGAAATGGTCTACTGTCTCTACTGTTTCATTTTTGATGGTGATGGGGTGGAGAGGTTGTGGGGAACCAAATACCATTTCTTTTGTTTTACTGACATTGAGTTTGAGGAAATTGTTTTCACACCATTTGGCGAAGTGTGAAATTGTGTGGTTATATTGTTGTGTTGAATGGGTGTCTGTGATGAGGCCAAGAATAGCTGTATCGTCTGCATATTTGAGATATATGGTGTTGGATGAAGGGCTGACACAGTCATTAGTGTATAGAGTGTATAAAAAGGGGCTTAAGACACAACCCTGCGGAGCTCCTGTGTTGGAGGTAAGTGCAGGTGTGATTTTTGTGCTTACCTGTACGGCCTGTTGTCTGTTGGTGAGGAAGTTGTAAAGAAGATGGATCACTGAGTGGATGTACAATGGCTGGGTGGATGATGGATGAAAACTGGATGTATGTATATATAATAAATTAATTGGGATATAATTAATGGATGGATGGATGGATGGATGGATGGATGGATGGATGGATGGACGGATGGATGGATGAATTGAAGAATAATGAACGAATGCAAAATATACCACTGGTTGGATTGAGGGATGGATGGACAGGTGGATGGGTAAATTAACGGAAGGAATAATTAATAAACACTGGATGATTGAATGGATTAATTTAATGAATAAAGAAATGGATGGAGGGATGGATGGATGATTACAAAACAGTGCATGGATGAATAGATGGATGGACAGATAAACAGGTAGATAACAGAATAATGGGTTGATTGCTGGAAGAAAATCAAGAAATGGATCAGTGGATGCATTCATTGATAGATGCATAATGGACAGAAAGGTTGAAACTCAATGGATGGATGGATTGATGGATGGAGGGATGAAAAACTACTGTAGTTAGTTAGTCAACTAATACAATTCACTGCCGTACAAACAGCTCTGCAGCAGATTGTGATAATAGAGTTGAGTGGAAACGGTATATAAACTTCTGTTACTGTGGTATATAACTGAGGTTAATGGTGAAGGTTGGCGTAAAGAACATTGTTTTATGGCCCCCTGAAGCTTCATCCGGCACTAAAGCAGCCATTTCTAACATACACTGACTCAAGAACATCATTTGTATTCGTTCACACAAACTTAAAAAAAAAGATGTTGAAAAGAACGTAGGAATGTTATTCAATAGTAAGCCCTCAAGACCCTTTTTGCTTTGATTTAGTCATTAATGCAGAGCTGAAAATTTGAATAATAAAGAACTCTTCAAAACTCAAGTGTGTTTGACGAGGGAAGGATAGAGGAGGGGAGGGGGGCTTCGTAATATTTTTCATCCTTATTTGAGGAATAAGCTCGAAAAACAACAGCGTATTTCAGTGAACCGTGTCCTGATGAGAGACAAGGAAGCTGGGGGTGGGATGGTGTGCGGATGAGGGATGGGTAGTCGGTGGCGCAGATGTGTGCAAATCCACACCTCAAATGAGGCAAATCATAAGCCGCAGGATATGGAATAATGCGCGGAGTGAAACGAACATGCGGGGGAGAGAGAAACACAGAGAAACAGAGAGAGAAAGGATAAAAATGAGATGAGAGAGTGACTCGTACTCTTGGGAAGGGCCTTGACACTTTGACAGAAGTAATTAAACTAAGGCTGTCTCTTCAAAACTCTCCGCTAAAAGTCCAACACAATTACAAGTGTTCAGATCAGAGGAAGGAGCCGGTCGGGGCCCGTCCCTCTCCACATCTCTTTCCGTATGCTTCTTTTGATTTTGACACCAATTAAATTTGTGGAGGAGCGAGCGTAAGAGCACACTGCACGCGTCGGGATGAGAGGATGAAAGAAAACACTAAAGAATGAAGGAGAATGACTGAAATTGGAGACTTCTTTTGGTTTCTTCCCCAAAAAACCAAGCACACATTTGATATCTTGTTCCAAACCCAGCCTGATGCTTTATTGTTGTTAGAAATGGTTGAATCAATTCGTCTTGATTTGTCTGAGTCTATGAGCAGGGAGAGCACCAGAAAGCACTTTGCATGTTCTGGGACCTTGAGGCTCCTCAAAGCTAGCCTGAGGCAACAGCAGCCATGACAGAAACCCGAGTTCCTCTGGACCAACCGGAGGCTCAAAGCTAAATAAGGCTTTTCCATGAACAAACTTAAAAGTTGAACTTTTCCACCTTCAGCAGAGTGAGATGAAGTGAAACGCAGTACTGTCTGTAAGGAAGAAAACACTCGGGGCGCATGCTGTTCTCGGAAATAATCAACAATGGAGTGGCGTGATGAAGAGTAACTGTTAGAGTATGACCTTGAAGTACTGTTACAAGTTAGTACTGATGATGCAGACTCTTTCCATAAGCATTAAATAAACATCTCCTTACATCGAACTTCATCTTATCAACAAATATATGTGTACTTTATTAAATAACCATAGTTTTATGATTATAGTCCATTTATTATTATGTACAGTATATAACAGTTTATTCTATCCACATTCACTGGATATGAGCAATCATGCGCTCTGATTGGCTACTCTACTACTAGGCTATCAGCTCATATATTGTGAGTAGAGAAAAACAAAATGGCAGAGCGTGTTGCTGAACCAACTGAGGACGAAATAAAAACTACTTGAAAACAAAACCCCCAAAAACACAAAAAAAGCAACAACATATGGAAGGAAAGTATTTGATGGTAAGAGCATATCTTTTTTTTTTTCCAAGAATTATTCTTATCATATTTTTCACAAAATTTCTGCCATCATTTCACTGGTTTGTTTACATTCTTCATCTTTAAGCATTAAAATTTGTTGAATATTTTTAGACTGGTTCAAAAGGTCAAAGAAGTTGGAAAATGACATCACTGAAATGTCCAAGTAAGAATTAAATAAATGTCTAAAGCTAATCTATACCTCGGCATGACAGCAAGACGGCACTATCTACAAAAAAACAACAATAAAGTCAATTCATGCCGCCATCGATAGGAAGTCCACCAAAGCGGAAATGATTTTGTTGGATGTTTTGGATAAAGTTTGAGCATCAAATTTGAAAAAAAAAAATGCTCTGTTTCTCAAAATCCAGTGAATTTGGATAGAATAAGACATTTATTCCACTCAATCTTGTCATACATGGCTTATAGCCAACTCGGCGCTATGCACCTTGTCAGCCATCAGTTCATGTATGACTCGATTTCATGGAATAATTGTTAAATATCTGCTGTATAAGTCCATATAGATTAGTCATTCCTCTTGCTGGGTTTCAGTCAAGTGACTTTTCTTAGCGGTTTTACCAGAAGTGAAATAGATGATGGTCTAAACAGCTGCCATCAGGGGCGGTCCTGGGGGCGGTCCGACCAGGCAGCCACCCGGGGTGGCATTGCGGGGGGGCGGCATGAGCGCGGGCACGAAAAAAAAACAAAAAACGGCTCCCCCCCAAAAAAAAGGGCCCCCCCCAAAAAAACCCCGAAAAAAAACAAAACAAGACGGGTGGGCGGGTGGGGGGGGGGGGGGGGGGGGGGGTGTGAACATTTTGGATGGGGAAGCCCAATACCAAAGTTGCGCAGGTGACATCATCAGTGTGTGCGTGTGCCTAACTTGTCGTAGCCCCATAATATGCACAATCCCGCCAGCGGAACGTTGTACTAGTCATCAAAAAGACTTTACTACCATAGTACTACATTACTATGACATTACACAGAGTCTTAAGTAATACATTACGACTTGATCATTGACATTCTGGCAGGGGGTTTCGCCCGGGGAGTAAATCGCTCTAGGATCGCCACTGGCTGCCATAGTGCAAACAACTAGCGATAAGTTACCAGAGTATGCTTATCATCTAGAAGCCACTGCTGGCTTTAGATTTATTCAGAAGATCGCTGTGTGCAATGGAATCAACCTCTACAGTCTGGGAAAGAAGGATTTGTCATACGATCTCGAAAACTACCCTTCAGTCGAGTTCCCCGACATCTCGAGCTATCTGGTGTCGCCGACATCCTTCTACGCCTCAAAACAGATGAAAGCGTGGAAGAGTATGGAGGCTTACAACTTTTTTGTACACTACCATTCAAAAGTTTGGGGTCACTTTGAAATGTCCTTATTTTTGAAAGAAAAGCACTGTTCTTTTCAATGAAGATCACTTTAAACTAATCAGAAATCCACTCTATACATTGCTAATGTGGTAAATGACTATTCTAGCTGCAAATGTCTGGTTTTTGGTGCAATATCTCCATAGGTGTATAGAGGCCCATTTCCAGCAACTCTCACTCCAGTGTTCTAATGGTACAATGTGTTTGCTCATTGCCTCAGAAGGCTAATGGATGATTAGAAAACCCTTGTACAATCATGTTAGCACAGCTGAAAACAGTTTAGCTCTTTAGAGAAGCTATAAAACTGACCTTCCTTTGAGCAGATTGAGTTTCTGGAGCATCACATTTGTGGGGTCGATTAAATGCTCAAAATGGCCAGAAAAATGTCTTGACTATATTTTCTTTTCATTTTACAACTTATGGTGGGAAATAAAAGTGTGACTTTTCATGGAAAACACAAAATTGTCTGGGTGACCCCAAACTTTTGAACGGTAGTGTATGTGGCTGGGTAAAGGACCTCGCTATCAAGTCACTGCCGAATGAATCCTGGATTGTTTTTGCCCGTTTAAGTGTTTTTTTAAGCTTTTCGTTCACGTCTTTACAATGAAGTGCTGCAAGTTGAAGTGTAAACAAACAACAGTTTGCTTGATTCACTTGTGTTGGCTCTTATCTCTCAGCTAAATCATTCACAAAGATCATCAGAAACCCCTTTAAAGACCTGGATCTTAGTTAAACAAGACTGAGAAGTGATCACGGCGCATTGTAACTGTACGGCTGGGGAAGAATTTTGTCATGGCCTTCATGCATATAGACTTTGTGAGGAGTAAACAAAGAAACAGCTGGGGACTTTAGCGCTTCGTGACTAAAAAAAGTACCGTAAAATAACGACACATAGCAAGAAAAGTACTTGGAAAACATGAAGGACAGAGCTGTGAGGGAAATACAAACCTTTCACCAAGTGATCACTGCAAACTCGAGCAGGCTTCGACTCGGCTCCCTTCGATTTCACTGAGAGGTTCAAAAGCCACCTTTCTCCACGTCTTTTTGCGAAATCCTGTGTTCGTTCACCCTTTTTTATGAGTTCACAGGGAACCCTGAAGAAACTTTTATCAGTTTCACAGTTTGATTGATGTGAAGAACCTAAAACAATGCAAGCGTAAGGCATTTTTCATGTGAGCAATGCACCTTCTCCGTACAAACGCTTTGTCAACTGAGCTTTGGTGGACCACCAGCTAAAGTTTCGAATAACTACTGAGGCGGACGTGACATCACGTGAAACACAGTAATAGAAACAATAACACATTAGAATGGGTGCATATATACTAGTGTGTGTGTGTGTGTGTGTGTGTGTGTGTGTGAGATAAAGCTCCCATTTGAATTTCAACCATAACTACTGTCAGAGCTGCTGTGGGCAATTTATCAACACCTTCTGAGCAGTCTGATTTGAGAATTCAGCAGTAGTCTGGTGTAAATAAGGAATAAAATACTCGGAGGCATGCTGTTCTCGGAAACAAAAATCAATGATAGGGTGATGTGATGCAGCCTGATGTCATATACGGTTGCTGCTACCACTTGGCAGTTGATTATTTTCCGATAACATCACATCCTGATGTGTTTTATTCCTCTTTGATTGGACAATTTGCTAGTTATTAATTACCTCCTCTGACTTTATTGCAGGAGGTTATGTTTTTGCCTCCATTTCTATTTGTTTGTTCCCAATGTCACTCAATTCTGAGTTATCTCAACTCAGATTCTGGTGAAATTTTGAACAAAGGTGGACCATAGGCCAAGGAACCATTGATTAGACTTTGATGAAAATCTGAGTATGTGGCTTGGCGGAGGTATACAATCTACCGAGTATGCTGCCCTTCTAGTTATCTCTGTCTGAATTAAATATTTGTACTTCATTTTTAAAATTAATTTATTGTTGCATTAATGTTGTGGAACATGTAAGATACAAGTTAGCTTTGACAGCTACAGTGGTGCTTGAAAGTTTGTGAACCCTTAAGAATTTTCTATATTTCTGCATAAATATGACCTAAAACATCATCAGATTTTCACACAAGTCCTAAAAGTAGATAAAGAGAACCCAGTTAAACAAATGAGACAAAAATATTATACTTGGTCATTTATTTATTGAGGAAAATGATCCAATATTACATATCTGTAAGTGGCACAAGTATGTGAACCTCTAGGATTAGCAGTTAATTTGAAGGTGAAATTAGAGTCAGGTGTTTTCAATCAATGGGATGACAATCAGGTGTGAGTGGGCACCCTGTTTTATTTAAAGAACAGGGATCTATCAAAGTCTGATCTTCACAACACATGTTTGTGGAAGTGTATCATGGCACGAACAAAGGAGATTTCTGAGGACCTCAGAAAAAGCGTTGTTGATGCTCATCAGGCTGGAAAAGGTTACAAAACCATCTCTAAAGAGTTTGGACTCCACCAATCCACAGTCAGACAGATTGTGTACAAATGGAGTAAATTCAAAACCATTGTTACCCTCCCCAGGAGTGGTCGACCAAGAAGGATCACTCCAAGAGCAAGGTGTGTAATAGTCGGCAAGGTCACAAAGGACCCCAGGGTAACTTCTAAGCAACTGAAGGCCTCTCTCACATTGGCTAATGTTAATGTTCCTGAGTCCACCATCAGGAGAACACTGAACAACAATGGTGTGCATGGCAGGGTTGGAAGGAGAAAGCCACTGCTCTCCAAAAAGAACATTGCTGCTCATCTGCAGTTTGCTAAAGATCACGTGGACAAGCCAGAAGGCTATTGGAAAAATGTTTTGTGAACGGATGAGACCAAAATAGAACTTTATGGTTTAAATGAGAAGCGTTATGTTTGGAGAAAGGAAAACACTGTATTCCAGCATAAGAACCTTATCCCATCTGTGAAACATGGTGATGGTCGTATCATGGTTTGGGCCTGTTTTGCTGCATCTGGGCCAGGACGGCTTGCCATCATTGATGGAACAATGAATTCTGAATTATACCAGCAAATTTTAAAGGAAAATGTCAGGACATCTGTCCATGAACTGAATCTGAAGAGAAGGTGGGCCATGCAGCAAGACAACGACCCTAAGCACACAAGTCGTTCTACCAAAGAATGGTTAAAGAAGAATAAAGTTAATGTTTTGGAATGGCCAAGTCAAAGTCCTGACCTTAATCCAATTGAAATGTTGTGGAAGGATCTGAAGCGAGCAGTTCATGTGAGGAAACCCAACAACATCCCAGAGTTGAAGCTGTTCTGTATGGAGGAACGGGCTAAAATTCCTCCAAGCCGGTGTGCAGGACTGATCAACAGTTACCGCAAACGTTTAGTTGCAGTTATTGCTGCACAAGGGGGTCACACCAGATACTGAAAGCAAAGGTTCACATACTTTTGCCACTCACAGATATGTAATATTGGATCATTTTCCTCAATAAATAAATTACCAAGTATAATATTTTTGTCTCATTTGTTTAACTGGGTTCTCTTTATCTACTTTTAGGACGTGTGCGAAAATCTGATGATGTTTTAGGTCATATTTATACAGAAATATGGAAAATTCTAAAGGGTTCACAAACTTTCAAGCACCACTGTATAAAGAGTTGTTCTGTCACTTTTCTCTCTCTCATGATAGCGAGCACAAACTAGCAAAATTCATCTTTTAGTCATTATATTTACTGAGCCAAGAACACTGCAAAAACCCGGCTTACAAAAACAAGAAAAAAAGTAATAAAATTAGGAATATTTTACTTAAAATAAGCAAAATTATCTGCCAACAGAACAAGAAAATTTGACTTGGCAAGATTTTTAAAAACAAGTAAATATATCTAGCTTTAGAAACCCCACAGATGTCTTAAAACCAGTGTATTTATACTAAAAACAAGTGAAGTTGTACTACTCATTTTAACATGCTAGATACTTTGTCCCCCAACCAACAGTTTGACTATTTCATCTGGGCGTATTGGTGTGCTCTGTTTAAGTAAGTGTTTATACCAACTGAGACCGCCAAATAAATCAAAATCAAAACAACAAACCAATCCATTTTGTCGCCTATTTTTGTTGCCAGATTGACAATACAACAATTCATTTAATTTAGTTATCTGTTTTGTGTTAAGAGATTAAAAGAAAGGATAAGATCCTTGAAATAAGAAATTCTGACTTTGACAAACTTGTCATGGTTAATATAACACCGATGAAATTATGGTAATTCTCATTTTAAGACAGAACTTACTCATAACCAGTAATAAAATCTCAATAACAAGTTATAATACCTTATTAAGATAATTGAGGGAAAAAATGCTTGAAGTAAGTGAAATACTCTTACACAAAACCTGCCTGGAAAGGAGAATTATCTTGGCAGACAAATAACAAGCATATTTTGTCTTGATTTAAGATATTTAATCTTGGTTAGATTTTACTTTTTGCAGTGAAGCTAAAGATTAGTTGATATAATGTCTCTTAATATAGAACTTCATCTAAAATTGTAATCCTACAATTCATTCATCTCACTAGAAGAAATAAGAGCAAAATCGGAGAATTGTCAGACGAAACTTTTTTTTTTACACATGCAATTTTTTTGTGGCTACTGCCTCATAGAGGCGGAGCCACGATGTCATCGTGTTGTAAGAATGTAAGAATGAGTGTAACAATAGCGAAACTTCGTAACCAATCATCACTTATCCTGATCAAGTTCAATTACCCGTTCTACTTCTTGATAAACTTCGGAACCAATCAGAACCAGAAATGAAATAAGAGGAACAAAATTCACCTTGTGGTTCTCCGAGGCTACTGATTTGATCTCAAGCAAGTGGTGTTTATTTTAGGAAAATGTACCTTTTGATTAGATTAGATTAGATTAGATTAGATTAGATTAGATTAGATTAGATTAGATTAGATAGAACTTTATTGATCCCTTTGGGAGGGTTCCCTCAGGGAAATTAAAATTCCAGTAGCATCATTACAGGATAAACAGAGAATAGAAAATAGAGAAAACTTCTAGATAAATTAAGTATTTACATATACAAAAAAAAGTCCAGCAAGAGATTATTTATATTATATTATATTATATTATATTATATTATATTATATTATATTATATTATATTATATTATGGGCGGCACGGTGGTGTAGTGGTTAGCGCTGTCGCCTCACAGCAAGAAGGTCCTGGGTTCGAGCCCCGGGGCCGGGGGGGCCTTTCTGTGTGGAGTTTGCATGTTCTCCCTGTAACTGTGTGGGTTTCCTCCGGGTGCTCCGGTTTCCCCCACAGTCCAAAGACATGCAGGTTAGGTTAACTGGTGACTCTAAATTGACCGTAGGTGTGAATGCGAGTGTGAATGGTTGTCTGTGTCTGTGTGTCGGCCCTGTGATGACCTGGCGACTTGTCCGGGGTGTGCCCCGCCTTTCGCCCGTAGTCAGCTGGGATGGGCTCCAGCTTGCCTGCGACCCTGTAGAAGGATGGAGCAGCTAGAGATAATGAGATGAGATGAGATATTATATTATCACAGCTTTTGTTTGGCCCTTCTGGAAGGTCAAATGGAAGGTTTTGTATGGTTTTTTTAGCTTTTTGGCAGATATTTATGCCAAGAATTCCAGCCATTCAACAACAACTCGAGAAGGCAGCAGAGACAACGTTGGAATCTTTTGAGCAATCCGCTCAGTTTGCAATTACAAAAGTCCCATATGGGAATAAATCAGCTCCTTCATGAAAACTAAGAGTAAAAGTTACAACCCCGATTCCAAAAAAGTTGGGACAAAGTACAAATTGTAAATAAAAACGGAATGCAATAATTTACAAATCTCAAAAACTGATATTGTATTCACAATAGAACATAGACAACATATCAAATGTCGAAAGTGAGACATTTTGAAATTTCATTCCAAATATTGGCTCATTTGAAATTTCATGACAGCAACACATCTCAAAAAAGTTGGGACAGGGGCAATAAGAGGCTGGAAAAGTTAAAGGTACAAAAAAGGAACAGCTGGAGGACCAAATTGCAACTCATTAGGTCAATTGGCAATAGGTCATTAACATGACTGGGTATGAAAAGAGCATCTTGGAGTGGCAGCGGCTCTCAGAAGTAAAGATGGGAAGAGGATCACCAATCCCCCTAATTCTGCGCCGACAAATAGTGGAGCAATATCAGAAACAGACAGTGTAAAATTGCAAAGAGTTTGAACATATCATCATCTACAGTGCATAATATCATAAAAAGATCAGAGAATCTGGAAGAATCTCTGTGCGTAAGGGTCAAGGCCGGAAAACCATACTGGGTGCCCGTGATCTTCGGGCCCTTAGACGGCACTGCATCACATACAGGCATGCTTCTGTATTGGAAATCACAAAATGGGCTCAGGAATATTTCCAGAGAACATTATCTGTGAACACAATTCACCGTGCCATCCGCCGTTGCCAGCTAAAACTCTATAGTTCAAAGAAGAAGCCGTATCTAAACACGATCCAGAAGTGCAGACGTCTTCTCTGGGCCAAGGCTCATTTAAAATGGACTGTGGCAAAGTGGAAAACTGTTCTGTGTTCAGACGAATCAAAATTTGAAGTTCTTTATGGAAATCAGGGACGCCGTGTCATTCGGACTAAAGAGGAGAAGGACGACCCAAGTTGTTATCAGCGCTCAGTTCAGAAGCCTGCATCTCTGATGGTATGGGGTTGCATTAGTGCATGTGGCATGGGCAGCTTACACATCTGGAAAGACACCGTCAATGCTGAAAGGTATATCCAGGTTCTAGGGCAACATATGCTCCCATCCAGACGACGTCTCTTTCAGAGAAGACCTTGCATTTTCCAACATGACAATGCCAAACCACATACTGCATCAATTACAGCATCATGGCTGCGTAGAAGAAGGGTCCGGGTACTGAACTGGCCAGCCTGCAGTCCAGATCTTTCACCCATAGAAAACATTTGGCGCATCATAAAACGGGAGATACGACAAAAAAGACCTAAGACAGTTGAGCAACTAAGAATGGGTTAACATTCCTATCCCTAAACTTGAGCAACTTGTCTCCTCAGTCCCCAGACGTTTACAGACTGTTGTAAAGAGAAAAGGGGATGTCTCACAGTGGTAAACATGGCCTTGTCCCAACTTTTTTGAGATGTGTTGTTGTCATGAAATTTAAAATCACCTAATTTTTCTCTTTAAATGATACATTTTCTCAGTTTAAACATTTGATATGTCATCTATGTTCTATTCTGAATAAAATATGGAATTTTGAAACTTCCACATCATTGCATTCCGTTTTTATTTACAATTTGTACTTTGTCCCAACTTTTTTGGAATCGGGGTTGTAAATGTATAATTGGTCAAACTTATGCGATTCGCTTTCATTTTTAAATTTTAGAGTCTTTACACTACACTTGTGAAACAAAATGTGCTCATTCGTACGGTACTAAATAATGCTTCTAAAACAATTCGTGAACAAGTGCTTTCTTACTATTTTGATAATAGATATAATTCACAGCACTGTATTTTGAACAAAACACAGGAAACAAAATTGGTAACCAAAAAACTCCAAGCCCTGATGCTGCTCACAGCTTGGTGATGTTTGTAAGAGATGAGGCGAGGATCATTAATAACGTGTATATACAGTATGCGATATTTACAGTACTGTATGGACATGGGATCCGAAGACAATTTTATTTATAAGCAGTAGTGACATGGACCCATAGAGTACTTTTTTTTTTTTTTTGCCAAGCAGACTTTCTTCATGTCTTGTGTGAAGTCATGGAAGAAATCCATTCCTTTCTGTTCAGCTCCAGTGAAAACCTTAAGAAACAAACATCAGATGTCCAGCTTTGCTGTTTGTTTGTTTGGCTGGTTGACTGCTTTTGGCTTGAGAGACAGGTTAGAATAAATTCCATTAATATCCTAATCCATGCGAGTGCCCTGTCCTTGGAGCGTCTCTAGATAAAATGCTAAAGTCGAAGGTTTTCATTGTTGCTGCTGTGCAGAGAGAGAGAGTTACAGCCTGTGCATGACTGTTGTTAGGAAAATATCTCATGAACCCGAGCAACATTTTTCACCGCCGGAACATTCAGATGTCGCTGTGATGTAGTTGAAAGTACACCAGCACATAACAGAAACATAATGGAAAAAATAGACCAAAGCTTTTTTCCATCATTTGAAACACAGTGACTCACTGCACTGGCTGATGGGCGTGGACCTTAGGTCAGTCTATCTGCCTGGGTTCTGCTCTCGCTCTCTCTCTCTCTCTCTCTCTCTCTCTCTCTCTCACACACACACACAAGCGCCGCAAGGCTTGAGTTTTCAATGTTTTCATCTCCTCTTTAATAACCTTATTAAACCCATTTCCATCTCCACCCCCGTCTTGATCCCTCTGAGGAACTGCTGCCCTTAAAACTGACTGGCGTTCTCTGAGGACAGACAGAATGGCTTGTTGTCACATGATTTATCCTGTCATAATCCGTTCCTGTTGGCTACTCCAGACCATACATGGGCATTAACCATGAACACACCCACTTCACTGGACAACTCACTCAAATGGTTCAGTGATTCACTATGCAAAAATCAGTCTCCGAAGTCTGCTAGAACCCACACTACATATTGGGTTTAATATCAGGAGATTGGGTTCATGTATACCTCTTTTCCACCAACAGGGAATGGGTTCTGTTCTTGTTCGCACACCAAATGTTGAACCGTTTGGAATATTTTGACCAAAATAAACGGTTCAGAAACTGAAAAGTTGGTTCCCAGCTGGAACTGAAATATATTTGGCTTTTCCAGAGCGAACCATGATGACATCAGTGGGTGTGTCATGAGTTTGGAGAGGAAGCGGAGTACAGTACAGCAATGGGGAATGCAACGGAAAGGGATGAATCTTCAGAAAAATGGACTTTAAACAAATATTTGCACTAACAGAACAAAAGCTCGGAAGGTACAGTAATCAACATGCACCACTATCTTGCTAGTACTGTTGTTTACTCCCGTTGTGAATTCTACAACACCTTCTGTTCATGATGCATCGTTGAGTTCTGCTCAAAACTGGTGAAACATGGGCCGGATCACTAGCTGGCACAAGGTTCAAAGAATCCTGAACTGAACTGGTTCAAGAACCCATTCAAAAAGGGGTACGATAGGTTCAGATGTTCTTCCTGCGTCTATTGAC
Source organism: Neoarius graeffei (assembly GCF_027579695.1). Taxonomy (NCBI): domain Eukaryota; kingdom Metazoa; phylum Chordata; class Actinopteri; order Siluriformes; family Ariidae; genus Neoarius; species Neoarius graeffei. The sequence continues at coordinate 6,757,121 of NC_083576.1, read as the reverse complement.
TACTTCCATATTACCCATAATGCTTTGCACCTTGGGGGGTAACCAAAATATAAACAAACGAAAACAACATGGCATTGCACACTGACAGTAATCTTTTGAATTTAAATCTCCCTAAAACCTTCAAAGAAATGCCAAAACTAACTAAACCAAAGCTTAAAGAAATCCACAAAGCCTTTTTTTGCAGAATTTGACAAATCAATCGTTAAAAAAAGCGCTTGTAAATATCATATCGAATGCTTTGAACATCTCTACTTCGGGTGACAGTGAGTCAGCAACCTTATTTGTCTGTCAACACGGATGTTCCAACAATTACTAACCTGCAGAAGTTAAAAGATTGGTAGAAGAGCTGAGAAAGACCGACACTGATCGCAGAAGGATCCATGGGGAAATGGTTTTTGTTGGGTGCTGGTTATGACGAGAAAGCTGTAAGAAAATACAAAATGTTTTGTGCATGGGAACACAAGCAAGGAGTTCACTCGGTCAAGTAAGTCCTGTAAACACAGCAGAACTCATCTCATCACATTATCTGTAGCCGCTTTATCCTGTTCTACAGGGTCACAGGCAAGCTGGAGCCTATCCCAGCTGACTACGGGCGAAAGGCGGGGTACACCCTGGACAAGTCGCCAGGTCATCACAGGGCTGACACATAGACACAGACAACCATTCACACTCACATTCACACCTACGCTCAATTTAGAGTCACCAGTTAACCTAACCTGCATGTCTTTGGACTGTGGGGGAAACCGGAGCACCCGGAGGAAACCCACACGGACACAACATGCAAACTCCGCACAGAAAGGCCCTCGCCGGCCACGGGGCTCGAACCCGGACCTTCTTGCTGTGAGGCGACAGCGCTAACCACTACACCACCGTGCCACCCTACAGCAGAACTGTCATTTCTGTCATTTTTTAAGTTGAAGTTGATTTCCTTCTCTCTGATTTGAGCTCATATGCTACCAGATTATGACAATCATTGCGCTGTTAGAGGAAGCTGTTCGGACTACGGGTCAAAAATTCTACATTCGATCTCCCTACAGAAACACTAAAAGGGGACGGACATGTCAGCTTATTGACACTGCATCATTTGCGCTTTGTTTTGGGAGTTGATCCTTCAATAAAGTTGTCCTTTTCAGTTCTTTGACTCGTCCTTGTTTTTCGGTTTTCACACTTTTTATGACTAAACACGAAGACAGACGGGTTGTCGGCTTCGTGACTTGCATCATCAGACTTTACTCCACCACTGAAGTGTGCAGAACACAGTCGCGTGTTGTCTGTCAGTGTAAAATGTTGACGCCGAATTCTGTCTAACCACACTTTTCGACACTGAGCCTCTTAAGGTATTCTTTAAAACTTTAAATCATGAAATGTAATTTTTCCTCATGTGAATTCAAAGAAATAACTGAGATTATCTGACTTAGTAAACAAATATAGTGTCTGGTTACCTTCCAAGACGCAAGGCATTATGGGTAATGTGAAAGTAGTCAGTCAATGTGGGATTCCTCCAGGTTCTCCGGTTTCCTCCCACTTTGCAAAATTACACCTAGCTATAAATGTGTGTGTGTGTGTGTGTGTGTTTCTTTGAAATAGATTGGAATCCAATCCCATGGTGTATCCCAATCTTACACTCAGTATTCCCAGGATAGGCTTTGGATCTGCTGGCACCTTGTCAAGGATAAAACGCTTACTGAAGATGAAAGAATGAATTAATTTCCACACCATTGGGTGTTGCTTCTAATATAATGTACGATGCCTAGGTTTTGACCTAAAACTCAACATCCAGCCAATGCTAAATGCTCACAGATCTTCAAATGCATTCGATTCTGACTCACTAATAAACAGAGGGAGAATTTTTTCTTCTTGTTCTCTCTCTCTCTCTCTGTTGCTGTTTCATTTCTGATGTGAGCATGTGTAGGAGTTTCCCTTGAGTGCATATATATATATATATATATATATATATATATATATATATGTGTGTGTGTGTAGCTCTGTGGGGGCATTAAATTGGGGCACACTCCACCCCTACCCCTTGTCCCCTCATCCCCACGGCAACCAAGCTGTCAGAAGGAGTGGATGCATCACACCCACACACTGCACCCAACCATCACCCTTTCAACCCTTCCAGCTCTGACAATCATTCTAACCTTCCTTTTCTCTCTTTCTCTGTCTCCCTAGGCTGTCGTGTGTGTGTGTGTGTGTGTGTGTGTGTTTGGCTGGGTGCAGATGCTTTGTGCCCACTCAAAGTGCCAGGCTGGTGCATTCTGGGGGATTTGGAGTCTTTGAAATCAGCTGTCAAGCCATTGCAGAGTCGCAAAAAAACAGCGCCAGGAGACTCACCCAACTCTCGGGAGATAAGAGTTCACTCGAGGCAGGGAGCTGAATTTGAGACCGGCAACACTTTGATGGAGATGCATCTGTGTGTGTGTGTGTTTCTCATCAGTCACATAAAGTAACTCTATCCCCTGAAGCATTCGTCTCTGCTGTACAAGTTTTTTTTTTCCCCTCATCCTTTTACACAGATAGCCAAATGCAGAAAAAAAGTTTGTGTGTGGTTGTGTTTGGAGGACTCCAGAGCAGCCACCAACCCAGACTGTGATGTTTCCTGTATTTTTGATATTACCAAATGAACATTCATGCGTCCATTCATTGATTAAATTATTCGTTTATTCATTCATTCATTCATTCATTTTCAGTAACCAGGATTATGGAGCTGTGAGGCATCAAATAAGTTTGGTGGTAAAGTAGGATGATGGACTTTTACAATGTTTTCACGCATCTGTTGAGCCTGAATCAGAGCAAAATATATCATTCTGGTTTGTTTCTATTTGGTTGAATTAAAAAAGAAAAAAAAAACACGAAGTTGGCTAATAGGCATGTAAGGCTAATCTTCAGGTAAGTATCTGATCAATGGATATAAATGCAGTAGAGAGTTTAATGAAAGCAAACTGGCAGACAAATCCAAATCATGAAGCAAAGGCAGCATCAGTAAACAGGAAATGGTCAGGCGAGACACAAACAGAGACTATAGTCAGTCATCAAAATACACACTGGGTCAATAAATAAGCAATTAGCACAAACAATAACAGCTTGGTAAGCCAGACAAAGGAACACTGAGCATGACTTTGCAGCGTGTTTCTTCTTTTTCTTCTTGGTGTTTTATGATGGGTGGCAAAGAATGTTATGGTGCATTACCACCACCAACTCGTATAAGATAAGATAAAACTTTATTAAGGGTGGCACGGTGGTGTAGTGGTTAGCACTATCGCCTCACAGCAAGAAGGTTCTGGGTTCAAGCCCAGTGGCCGGTGAGGGCCTTTCTGTGTGGAGTTTGCATGTTCTCCCCGTGTCCGCGTGGGTTTCCTCCGGGTGCTCCGGTTTCTCCCACAGTCCAAAGACATGCAGGTTAGGTTAACTGGTGACTCTAAATTGACCGTAGGTGTGAATGTGAGTGTGAATGGATGTGTGTCTCAGGCCTGAGATGATCTGGCGACTTGTCCAGGGTGTACCCCGCCTTTCGCCCATAGTCAGCTGGGATAGGCTCCAGCTTGCCTGTGACCCTGTAGAACAGAATAAGCAATTATGGATAATGGATGGATGGAAAACTCTTTTAATCCTGAGGGAAATGCTTGTGCCAGAAGTCGTAATATAATAAAACAATATTAGTTTAAATACATCAGTACAAGCTGGAGGGGGAAGAAGAAAAAAAACAATAAGAACTGTGCAAATAATAAATGCTAAAAAAAGTGTCCACTAGAACTACAGTAGAAATACTGTAAGTTACAAAAATGGGAATAGAAAATACAAATACATGTACCTTGACAGTTAGCATTCTAATAGTAGAAATAAGTTATGTAAGAGACTAACCTAATCGTGAAAGTAAATACTGCACACATGTTGGGGAACATACACTACCGTTCAAAAGTTTGGGGTCACCCAGACAATTTTGTGTTTTCCATAAAAAGTCACACTTTTATTTCCCACCATAAGTTGTAAAATGAATAGCAAATATAGTCAAGACATTTTTCTGGCCATTTTGAGCATTTAATCGACCCCACAAATGTGATGCTCCAGAAACTCAATCTGCTCAAAGGAAGGTCAGTTTTATAGCTTCTCTAAAGAGCTCAACTGTTTTCAGCTGTGCTAACATGATTGTACAAGGGTTTTCTAATCATCCATTAGCCTTCTGAGGCAATGAGCAAACACATTGTACCATTAGAACACTGGAGTGAGAGTTGCTGGAAATGGGCCTCTATACACCTATGGAGATATTGCACCAAAAACCAGACATTTGCAGCTAGAATAGTCATTTACCACATTAGCAATGTATAGAGTGGATTTCTGATTAGTTTAAAGTGATCTTCATTGAAAAGAACAGTGCTTTTCTTTCAGAAATAAGGAAATTTCAAAGTGACCCCAAACTTTTGAACAGTAGTATATATATATATATATATATATATATACAAAGTTGTATATGGTGTTGTGAAAAAACATTATTATACATGACCACTCAAAATATTGCACGATATCAATATTATTGTCATGATTGCTCAGCTGTCCATCTTGTAGAAAGGGAGGAGTTATACGGTTTGAGGGCCACTGGTTGGAAAGACCTCCTGTGGCGTTTTGTGGTGCTCCTCAGTCTCCCACTGAAGGCGCTCTGTTGTGACACCACTGTCATGCATGGGGTGGGAGGGATTGTCCATACTACTGAGAAATTTCCTCAGCATTCTCCTCTCTGACACCTCCATGGAGCGTGGATCAGGATATCGAACTATACCTTGTCTTGATTGATTGATTGATAAATAAATGAATAAATCAATACAATTCCCTCCATCGATTTCTTCTGAGATACTGAACAAACAAAAATACACAGCATTTCTATCCAGAACTTCTTTGTAAAAGATCCCACAACTCCAAATTTAACTTCAGCTCTTCAAGATTCAGTCTCAGTTCCCTTCTCACCGTTTCATATTTTGGACCGTAAATCATGACATGTTCTGTAGTTTCTTCTTCACCACAAAATTCGCAACTTCCTGTGTTACGTTTTCTTATTGTAAATAAAGTGCTGCACGATTAAACGCAAAACGCAGCCGAGATACGACAGGTTCTTCTCTCCGTGTTCTCCTTGTGCTTCTCATCACACCTACTTTTCTTTGAATTCCATAAAACCATCGTTCTGTTCTCTCTTTTTCACACTGTTTTTGCCACCTTTCTGTTGCTTAATTGCAGTCTTCAGTTCTGTTTTACTGAAGTGTACTGTCATGTCAAGATGACTTGTTTTTGTTGCTCCCTTTGCACATTTATCAGCTATTATATTTCCTTTGACGCCTCTACAGACCGGCACACAAACAAGTGTCACATTCAACCCCTTGCAGTGTCTTTGCGAACTGAGAGTGCTTCAATACACAGTGCTAATGAGGCTGTGATCATGAACAGGTGTGCATGATTAAAATTCTGGAGATTGACAGCGGTGTAGTGCAGGATGGTTGTTGTAGTCCGTGGCGGCCATATTTGGAGGCTGCTGTGAGCTTTGAGCAGGTGCAGACATGGCATGGTGCAGACTGATCCAAAATCCAAATTTTAACACGATGGCAGAAGCCAAAAAAAGAAAAGAAAAGAAACAAACCACAACCACACACACACACAGAAGGTCAGGTGATCATCAGAGAGACTGGAGAGGGGTGTTTTAGAAGAAAATGTGTGGAATAACAGAATAAAACACCGCAAAGTCTGTGTGTGTGTGTGTGTGTGTCATGCAGAGTCTTTCCCTTCATTAAAGGTCACTCATGGGAAAAAAAAAGCACATAAAAGATTCTCCCAGCATGCCTTCTTCACAATAGGGTGAGTCCAGATCACATGACTCTACAGACCACAAAATAGAAGTGCTTTTCCTGTAAATGGAACATCAATGCATTAAATCGTTTCCTTATTAAGGTTAATAAACATGTAAAGGATTAAAAAAAACAGCTTGAAAATCGAGAAGAAAATGCTTGATGATGGACAGCACTGGTCCTCATTACAAGTGCTTGGGATAGAATCTGTTTCGAAATCTCATCTCATCTCATTATCTCTAGCCGCTTTATCCTGTTCTACAGGGTCGCAGGCAAGCTGGAGCCTATCCCAGCAGACTACGGGCGAAAGGCGGGGTACACCCTGGACAAGTCGCCAGGTCATCACAGGGCTGACACATAGACACAGACAACCATTCACACTCACACCTACGGTCAATTTAGAGTCACCAGTTAACCTAACCTGCATGTCTTTGGACTGTGGGGGAAACCGGAGCACCCGGAGGAAACCCACGCGGACAACATGCAAACCCCATACAGAAAGGCCCTCGCCGGCCACGGGGCTCGAACCCGGACCTTCTTGCTGTGAGGCGACAGCGCTAACCACTACACCACCGTGTCGCCCCTGTTTCAAAATGTTTTTATTTATTTTTACTCTTGATAAGGCTTCCTATAACGATCATATTGTTAAAGAAGCAGTTTCACAAATGTAACTGTAAAACCACTACGTACACAAGATGGCTGCTTCATGTATCCTGAGATCATTTGGAGTGTTGCTTGTGCAAGTCCTCAGAAATTAGCCATCGAACTACCCTACTGAACCCTTTATGGTTCGGTACCAACATAAATCTAGCACCATGAGACACTGTGTCTGCAACTGATGCCGCTTTTCCACTACCAACGCGGCTGAGTTGGACTGAGCCGTGCGGTGCTGAGTTGGGCTGAATTGAGCTGAGTGGGGTTGTTGGAGTTGCATTTCGACTACAACCGCGCTGAACCGTGCTGGCTGGAAGTGGGTGGACACATTGGGTGGAGTTAGCGAAAGTGGGTGGACGTCACGTGATGTCGTTAGGCGGCGCAAACAGTGACATCAGTGACCTTTTAAGCAGTAGTCTCACGACCCGGATAGTAAACAATAAACATGGAGGACATGGAGTCGTTAGTGTTGCTGGTCTTGGTGCTGTGGCTTGTTGTCACCGACAACGCCAACAGATACTGGCAAGAGCGTATAGATGAGGCAAGGCGCATAAGGCTTCAGAAATTCTCGTAATTCGTAATTCTTCTTCTTCCGGGTTTACGGTGTTTACAGATACCAGCGTGCTCGCGGGGCGTGTGTGGGCATGTGAGGACACTCCTCCTCACCAATCAGTGAACAGGGGAGTGTCTCCTCACGCCCCTAGCCCCACTTGGCTCGGTTTGGCTCACTTCAGCCCCACTCCAAAACCGTGCGAGTTTTGGGTGCTGAGTAAGGCTGAAGCGAGCCCAGTCGTGCCGCTCTGAGGTAGTCGAAACGTGAGCCGTGTTGGGCTGAAGTGAGCTGAAAAAGGGTAGTGGGAAAGGGCCATAACTAAGCAAACAAACAAACTAGTGTCTCAAATTGCGTAAATACTATTCTGGACTATTCTATCATTGAATACTACTAACACTGACTGGTTTTGCGTACCAATCTTCTAGAATGCTCTAGATCAGGAAATGTAAGGCTGGTTTTCAATTTGAGACATAGATCATGATGACAGTGGAAGGTTTTAACCCTCTGGGGTTGAGAGCTTCGCCAGCAAAGCTCATCAGGTTTAGAATGAGTAGGTCATGTCTCATCTCATCTCATCTCATTATCTCTAGCCGCTTTATCCTGTTCTACAGGGTCGCAGGCAAGCTGGAGCCTATCCCAGCTGACTATGGGCGAAAGGCGGGGTACACCCTGGACAAGTCGCCAGGTCATCACAGGGCCGACACATAGACACAGACAACCATTCACACTCACATTCACACTCATGGTCAATTTAGAGTCACCAGTTAACCTAACCTGCATGTCTTTGGACTGTGGGGGAAACCGGAGCACCCGGAGGAAACCCACGCGGACACGGGGAGAACATGCAAACTCCACACAGAAAGGCCCTTGCCAGCCACGGGGCTCGAACCCGGACCTTCTTGCTGTGAGGCGACAGCGCTAACCACTACACCACCGTGCCGCCAGTAGGTCATGTATTTAGATAAATATCTTCGCGAGTTTTTCACCATACAAGCACGATAAACATATTGACAGAAACTTTATACTTTACACTTCCCCATGTGCCCACTGAAAAATAATATTATAGTTTTTAAATTACCTAAATTAGATGAAACATAAAACTTGTCACCTCATTCAATCATACCAGAGTCGGAGCGCTTACGCATTCATAAAAGACTATTCACATGGTAACAGCATGATAATCACTTTCACTCTTTTGGTTTTGATTGTTTTTTTCTTTCGTGGTGGGAACGCCCACTGTAAACAGGATAAAATCTTTCAGCCATAGTTTAGGCTATTTGGAGGTAAAACTTATTTCGAGATGGTGCGCAGATTTTATGTGCTTTGGATGATTCAGGACAGCGATTCTATTTCAGGAAAGCAAATCAATTCATGATTCAATTTATGATTTAATTAATGATTCATGACAGCGATTCAGTTCAATCTTGAGAACTGCAACACTGATGATGAGCATTTTTTTTACTTCTACTCGATCCAGCTGAAGACCAACTCGAGTAAGTGTAAATATTTCTTCTATTTCTTATGAGCAGATTGGTTGATATGTGTGCGCTGTAGTGCATACACAGGAAAAAAAAATGACTGAGCAATTTTTCCAGAGGTACAGTGACTTGAAAAAGTATTCATACCCCTTGAACTTTTTCACATTTTTCCACCTTACAACCACGAACTTAAATTTTTTTAATTGAGATTTTATGTGATAGACCAACACAGAGTAGCACATAATTGTGAAGTGAAATGAAAATGATAAATGGTCTTCAAAATTTTAAACAAATAAAAATCTGAAAAATGTGGTGTGCATTAATATTCAGCCGCCCTGCGTCAATACTTTGTAGAGCCACCTTTTGCTGCAATTACAGCTGCAAGTCTTTTGTGGTATGTCTCTACCAGCTTTGCACATCTAGACACTGACATTTTTGCCCATTCTTCTTTGCAAAATAGCTCAAGCTCAGCCAGATTGGATGGAGAGCGTCTGTGAACAGCAATTTTCAAGTCTTGCCACAGATGCTCAATGGGATTTAGGTCTGGACTTTGACTGGGCCATTCTAACACATGAATATTCTTTGATCTAAACCATTCCATTGTAGCTCTGGCTGTATGTTTAGGGTCATTGTCTTGCTGGAAGGTGAATCTCCTTCCCAGTCTCAAGTCTTTTGCAGCCTCCAATAGGTTTTCTTCCAGGATTGCCCTGTATTTAGCTCCATCCATCTTCCCATCAACTCTGACCAGCTTCCCTGTCCCTGCTGAAGAAAAGCATCCCCATAGCATGATGCTGCCACCACCATGTTTCACAGTGGGGATGGTGTGTGCAGGGTGATGAGCAGTGTTAGTTTTCCGACACACATAGCGCTTTGCATTTAGGCCAAAAAGTTCACCTTTGGTCTCATCTGACCAAAGCACCTTCTTCCACATGTTTGCTGTGTCCCCTACATGGCTTCTTATGCCTGTCTTTCAACAATGGCTTTCTTCTTGCCACTCTTCCAAAAAGGCCAGATTTGTGGAGTGTACGACTTATAGTTGTCCTGTGCACAGATTCTCCCACCTGAGCTGTGGATTTCTGCAGCTCCTCCAGAGTGATCATGGGCCTCTTGGCTGCTTCTCTGACCAGTGCTCTCCTTGCTCGCTCTGTCAGTTTAGGTGGACGGCCATGTCTTGGTAGGTTTGCAGCTGTGCCATACTTTTTCCATTTTTGAATGATGGATTGAACAGTGCTTCTTGAGATGTTCAGAGCTTGGGATATTTTTTTTATAACCTAACCCTGCTTTAAACTTCTCCAGAACTTTATCCCTGACCTGTCTGGTGAGTTCTTTGGTCTTCATGATGCTGTTTGTTCTTCAGTGTTCTCTAACAAACCACTGAGGCCTTCACAGAACAAGTGTATTTATGCTGAGAGTAAATTACACACAGTAGGACTCTATTAACTAATTAGATGACTTCTGAAGGCAATTGATTGCACTGGATTGTATTTAGAGGTATCAGAGGACAGGGGGCTGAATACTAATGCACACCACATTTTTCAGATTTTTATTTGTTTAAAATTTTGAAGACCATTTATCATTTTCGTTTCACTTCACAATTATGTGCTACTCTGTGTTGGTCTATCACATAAAATCTCAATAAAAAATTTTTAAGTTCGTGGTTGTAAGGTGGAAAAATGTGAAAAAGTTCAAGGGGTATGAATACTTTTTCAAGGCACTGTAAATGTATTTTCCTCAAAAACCATTAATTTTGCTTGATTTTGAGTTTAGAGATTAAAATTTGGAGTTGTAGTGGGAGCAAAATTATCGAGTAATTGTGTAACAGAGTTGGTTGTGGCTCTGAACTGAGTAAAATAGTACAAGAGTTAATTTCAAGACACAGTGAATAGAGTCAAATAGCAAAATAAAGTCAAATAACAGATAAATTAAGCTGTTTAAAAAAAAAAAAAGTTTTAGAACTGTGTGAAAAAACATGACCTTACCCATTGGGATGAACTGTTTTGATCACATGACCTGATGGGATTAAGAGTTGGTAGTAGGAGGGGTTTTCACTCTTCTCATTGAATGGAATAGAATTTTTACCCTTCTCATCAAATACCCCTTCCACTGCCAACCCTTTATCCCAAAACAAAAGGACATTTTTTTTTGATGGCCAGTTACAGTAATTGTCCAAATCAATGGAGCAAATTTAAGTTTTTGTGCTTGATCCATTCCTAAGAGTGAACATAATCACCTCAAGGAACCAAAGTGGTTTGACACAATGGATAAGGTCATGTTTTTTCATACATTCTAACACAGTTCTAAAACTGCTTTTTACAACATCTTCATTTATCTGTTATTTTTAAAAGTACAATCAAGACATACATACTCCAGAGATATTATTGTAGCTGAACTTGTGCTGAATACAAAAAAAGTCATATGACTTTGAAAATACTGTGTAGATTTGTAGAAACTGACAACAAAATGAGAGCATGCCAAAATTATTAGCGTGCCAGAAAATACCCTCAGACCCCAGAGGGTTAAAGAAAGACAGTGCTTGGAAATGTATTTAGCATGAAATTACAAAACATTACAGTTTGACTTCTGGGATGTTTCGGCTCTGATGTGCCTCCTAGTAGACGTCACTTTCCATCCTGCAGATGTATGTGAACAACGCTGCTTGGGCAGGTGTGTGTATGAGCTAACAGGAAGGCGAGAGTAACTCGACTAACCACTCTTTACAGCCTTGATGAGCAGAAAAGCTTCCTGGAAAGGACAATATGTCACACTTTGCAGATGAGTGCCAAAAGCAGAAGACCAGATCGGGTTCCACTTGTGTCAGACCAGAAGAGGAATCTGAATTGCAGGAATGAGCAGGTGTACAGGTTTTCCTTTTAAAGTAGCCAGTGAGTGTATGTATATTCAAGCAAAATCAAAACCTGTGCACTTTTATCCCCATGGCATTATCAGCTTTCGCTTCTTCCTAAGAGGAGTGAGAATAAAACCGAAATCAAAAGAAAGTCACACAAACAGAGTATACAGATAATAAGAGCAGGTTCTTCTCGCTTCTTGCATCATTACAAATTTAGCTGTGCTTTGAAAAGTAGGCCAGCAAGGTGCTGGAATCCCAGCATGAAAGCTCAGGGGTGTCGAGTGTTTCCACCCAGGGAGGAGAACGACACCGACACGTTTACGCCTTCAAAACGTTGCGAGGAAATCTCCATACTTCAGAAGACGTAGCTCAAAAGGAAAGCCAGCACCAGTGCCCCTGGGGGTGCACAGAGATAGTCTTAAAAGCCAAGTCTTGCAGCTGTCACACACACACACACACACACACACACACACACACACACACACACACACAACAGTGTTTACCTTTTTCTCCATATAGGCCTTTATTTTAATAAAGACAGCCTGATGCATTTCAAACATGAAGTTTCATTTTAAATCCTAAACTCGTGAACATTTCGGGATGTATTTTCTACATGGGAGGAAAACAAAACAAAACAACAGAGAGTAGATTAATTTTACAATTTAGAGTGTCCTCCAGAACTATTGGCACCTTCGTGAAAATGTGCAAAAATTACGATATACTACATAGATGAACACGTTCAACAATAGATACACTATAACAACGTTGCATAGTTTTTATTTAAACGTTTTTCCCTGGTGCCTGGTGGTGCCATGGTGAGCACTGTTACTTCACAGCAAGAAGGTTCTGGGTTCAAACCTCGTGGCCAACTGGTGCCTTTCTGTGTGGAGTTTGCAAGTTCTAATCATGAGTGCATGGGTTTCCTCAGGGTGCTCTGGTTTCCTCCAACAGTCCAAAAACATGTGGATTAGGTCAACTATTCTAGCTTGCCCATGAGTGTGATGGTTGTTTGTCTCTGTGTTAGCCCCACAACAGATCAGCGACCTGCCCAGGGTGAACCCCACCAGCTGGGATTGGGCCCACCCTCTCCCACAACCCTAATGGACAAATGGTACATCCAGTATGCATGGATGGATGTTTTACCTTCTATCTATCTATCTATCTATCTATCTATCTATCTATCTATCTATCTATCTATCTATCTATCTATCTATCTATCTATCTATCTATCTATCTATCAGGTATAACAAGGTGATTTCACATGTGTGCAACCTCATATTTATACCCCCAGAGAACTAGGACATGGTTGAAAGCAACAGCAGTGTTTCTGGAGATGAAGAGCAAACGAAGAACAAAATATTCCTTGGCGATACCAAGAACTTTGGGACATTTTTTTAGAGAGAAAATAGCATTAATGTTAAAAAACAAAATAGTTTGAATCAGAAAGAGGAGTTGCTTGGCAGGCCATCACTGTTACAGCAGGACGTCATATTGCGTATCTCAAAAATTCATATTTTTCTATTTTTTATATTGTTAATTAAACATTTTCATGTTACAAATCCATGTATATTGGCTTATTAATCTGATAAAAATTATTTACCTGCTACATGGTTCTCCATGTTTGTTTTTCTCACTTGCCTCCTACCGTAAGACCTGATAGGTTAAAAAAAAAAAACAGTTGAGGTCACTTTGCACTTTTTTGAAAAGTTGAACTTTTTTTTCAAATTCAGGAAGTGTCACGCTTATTGCAACATTTTTATGAGTATTTAGTCCAACATTGCTTTTATATAACAGTTCTATAAACAAGACCATCAATGATGGCGTAGCTCACTCCAGCCCTGCCTAGTCCAGAAGGAACGATCTAAAGTGGGCCACCTTGCACAATAAATGTTGCAAGCTATACACACTATATACAAGCTATATACAGAAGCTATTTACACCCTAGGAATAATGACCTATTTGTCGGCAAGAATCCAAAACAGTGAGGAATTGACCGAGAAGAAGCGATTTGTGTTGAACTGCAAGACGTTAAGGCTTAACTGGTCCAAAACTTCATTAATAATTGTAATTTAGCAAATCTGAGTAGAAGTTATATGCACCCTAGGTACCCCACCTTCATGCCAGAAAGAATCATATTCGGTGAAGAATTAAGGGAGAAGAAGCGATTTGTGTGGAAACTACTCATTATGGATTGATTAATTACTTGATATCTTCATTATTAATTGCAATTATGCAAATTTGGGTAGAAGCTATAGTACATGCATCCCAGGCAGACCTACCTTCCTGCCAAAAAGAATAAAAATCAGTGAAGAATTGAGAGAAAAGAAGCAATTTTCATGAAATGTGGATGACACCGAATGGATGATGGACAATACATTAGATTAGATTAGATTAGATTAGATTAGATTAGATTAGATAAAACTTTATTGATCCCTTTGGGCGGGTTCCCTCAGGGAAATTAAGATTCCAGCAGCATCATTACAGATAAACAGAGAAAATAAATAGAGAAAACTTCTAGATAAATTAAAATAAATTAAGTATTTACATATACAAATATAAAAAGAATAATATATGGGGAAGAGAGGAAGGGGGAGAGGGGGGAAGGAGGGGGAAAAAGGTGGGAGAAGGGGTGGTGGCGGCAGGAGAGATATTGCACTTTATATTGCAGATTGTCCGGTATTGCTTATTGTTAGGCTAGGCTACTGCTCCTTCCCATCCTCTGTCCTCCTGTTACCCCTCCTCCCCCCAGAGAGGAGTTGTACAGTCTGATGGCGTGACGGACAAAGGAGTTTTTGAGTCTGTTAGTCCTGCACTTTGGAAGGAGCATTCTGTCACTGAACAGGCTCCTCTGGTTGCTGATGAAGGTCTACAAAGGGTGACTGTCATCATCCATAGTTTGTCCATAGACCTCTTCTCTGCCACCGTCACCAGAGAGTCCAGCTTCATGCTGACCACAGAGCCAGCCCACCTGATCAGTTTGTCCAGCCTGGATGTGTCCTCCTTGGATGTGCTGCCCCCCCAGCACACCACGGTGTAAAACAGACACTGGAGACCACGGACTGATAGAACATCCACAGGAGTTTCCTGCAGATGTTAAAGGACCGCAGCCTCCTAAGGAAGTACAGCCTGCTCTGTCCCTTCCTGTATAAGTGTTTGGTGTTGCAAGTCCAGTCCAGCTTGCTGTCCAGCCACAGCCCGAGGTACTTATAGGAATCCACAGCCTCCACCTCGACTCCCTCGATCAGAACTGGCCGTGACCTTGGTCTGGACCTCCCAAAGTCAATGACCAGCTCATATGCACCATGATGGCATAAACTCATCACCTGTTGGCCAGATGAGCTAACAAGAAATTAATATCGATTAAGTGACATTTTGGACACTTTTTATTTTATTTATTTATTTTATTATTATTATTTTTATTTGATGGCCATCCCAGTCTCTCGTCTCCTGTGAAGGGAAATGGATAAAGATTATAACCAACCCCGTGTTCAGCCGCGTCAAACAGAAGCAATTCTTTCACCTCACATCGCCAAAATTGCTGTTGGACACTCGTGGGCGTTCCTGATGTCAGCTTACTGCTGGTTGCCATGGTTTCCATGATTTTAGACCGGTATTAGTGGCATGCAATATATATATATATATATATATATATATATATATATATATATATATATATATATATATATATATAATACCATGTACTGATTAATAAAATAAGCTAATTACATTAAAAGGTGATGAGTATCTCTTTCTGTGTCCTCTTATTTTGTCTACTTTCAACTAAGATCTGCCTTAAAAATGTATGGAGTTCCCTGGGATTCTCTTCTCCCCTCACATCCCATGTTATGATGGATTGCACCATTACTGGGCAGATCATCTATCTCTTTAATATATAGTTCATTGATACAGCACAAGGCTAAGGCTTTACCAATTGAATCCATATGGAACAGGGAGCTTGGGAGTTTGAATGTAGATTTAGATTGGAAGAGAATATGGTGCAATTTAAGTATGACTTCTAAGAATCTAGCTCACCAACTAATTCACTTCAAAACCATACACAGAGCCTACATCACACCCGATAAGAGATTCCAGATGAAATTGCAAGTTACTTACTCCTATAACTGTCATACAGTATATATAACACTGCTTCACCAAGAACATTCTTACACATGTTTTCGGATTGTCCAGTTATCTCTAAGTTCTGGTTTCATGTAAACTCAGGGCCTGTTTACACGAGGACGCTGTTGGGTAAAAACGACTAGATATTTTATCGGAAGTGCCTTTCGTCTACACGGGGACGGCGTTTCCGAGGCTGAAAAACGGAAAAAATTGAAAACGCCTTCCAGAGTGGATAAGTTAAAAACAGCCCCTTTGCATATCCGTCTAAACTACCCAATACGCGAAACTCTGCTCGGATCTGCTCACGTTGGGTACGCGTTTACGTCATACATATGTCATATACTGTACATGCCAGCCCGGGAAGTAAGAAAGTAAGTAAAAAAGTAAGAGCATGTCTGATTACATCGATCCAACGGACCTTCAAGCTGCTCTGGCAGCTTTAATAAACATCCAGGAGTCCTTCGAACATCTATACCGAATCTGCACATATACCGTTAATGAACAGAGGCGGGTATACTGTAGTATGCTCTTACTTTTTTTACTTACTTTCTTACTTACCATAGCCAGAGTAGTCAAAGTTTTCACGGCGCAGATGTGCAGATCAGACAAGACGGAAGACGTTGCGCATGCGAGCAGACATAGCGGAGGTCTTTCACAACACCACCTAGCCGCCTGGCATGCACATCCAATTGAATTCCACACATTTATGCGTCACCGTATAGACGCAGATTTCCTCCTTGAAAACGGTCGTGTAGACGCGGAAAAAAGTGAGAACGAAAACGGACTTTTGCGTTTTTGTTTCAGACCGTCCCCGTGTAAAGTGGGCCTCAGTGTTAGCGGATATACTTGACATTTTGTATGTTCCTAATCCTGTTTTTTTGTCTCTTTAATGACAATTCTGATATCAATCTAAAACAAATTCAGTTCAAAATGGTATTCGCAGGGTTTACCTCTGCAAAGAAAACAATTCTGAAAAACTGGTTTATTCCGGATTTGTGTATGAAATCATTCTGGATTCATAGCCTTGTCAACATTGAACGTACAACTGCACGACTTAATAAGGCGCGGCCAGTGACTGTTCAAGCTTGGAACTCTTTCTCATCCAAGATAATCTCTTGGGCTAAGGACAACAACAACTAGACAATCTTTCTTGCGATCTAGCTGCTGAAAATGTCTGTAATGTATATACTGTCTTACCAACCTGATATTCTTTCTTTCTTTCTTTCTTTCTTTCTTTCTTTCTTTCTTTCTTTCTTTTTTCTCATTTAACATGTGCCTTTTGATATGTCTGTAACCCCCCACTGTATCCACACTTGGGCAGTTTTGTTAGCTTCCAGAAGGTCTTGGTCGGAGCAGCTTGGGCCCAGTGGGCATCCTCGGAGTAGATGATCTGAGGTTTGGACAGGTTCACCACAGGGGCACGCTTCACTTGCAATGAGTCCTCACTTCAGAAGCTTGTGTCCTATTTTGCCAACCTTGGCTCTCACATGATTTAACATGACCCAGTCTTTCCTGCAGAAGGAAGTTCCATTGGGAAGATCCTCACTGCGTTTGGGGACAGCCTCGTTATGGTAGGATTGGTCGTTCGCCATCCATTCCTTGAGTCTCCATTCTCCGATGACCTCACGTTCTCTAAACCAGTTACTGTTGCAAAGCTCTTCCGTGATTGGAGTCTTCTTGTTACTCCGTGATAATTGTAAAGTGCGTGTCTATTGTCAGTCATTTGCGTGTCTCTTTTGGTCTTGATGATAGTGTTGCGCCTGACTGAAGGTGCTGAGATGCTTGCTAGCTTGTAGAGAACTGGCAAAGGTGTTGGTGTAAGGCTGCCAGTGATAGTGCGGCACGCTTTGTGTAGTTCTGGGTCAATCT
Source organism: Neoarius graeffei (assembly GCF_027579695.1). Taxonomy (NCBI): domain Eukaryota; kingdom Metazoa; phylum Chordata; class Actinopteri; order Siluriformes; family Ariidae; genus Neoarius; species Neoarius graeffei. The sequence goes on along the minus strand of NC_083576.1, from coordinate 6,739,772 downwards.
TCTTTGCGTGGCATGACCTTGCCCACACAGGCACACAGTATTTGGCTGTTAAGTAACACCGCACTAAAGCAGTCTGCTTAAGTGTGGTAAGGTCCGCTCCCCAGCTAGTGTTAGCAAGCTTGCTAAGTAGGTAGTTGCAACTTGACAGCTTGTTCTTCAGCTGGTCTACTGAAATCAACACATGATCATGATTATGTGCTTTCAGTGATAAGTTGTAACTATTATTCTTTTCTCCTCTGTCTAATGGACACTAATTCCAGTCGTCGTCTTCACATTTCTTTGCTTTTCATTTTCCTGAAGTTTTATTGCATCTATTGTATTCCTCTGCCCCGCCCACTTCTCGTTGCATCCTGTCAGCAGAAGACAAGGTTTCCCTCAGAGAATAAAAGAGTTACAAAATATCATATGAGGATCAAAACACTCAGGGGTGTTCTGTTGTACGGAAGGCGTGTTGTGATGAAGAAGAGTGACTCTGATTTACTTTTTAGCCATTTATGAATAAGTACATGTACACTCACCGGCCACTTTAATAGGAACTTGTTCTTGATTCTAAGATTCCTGTTCTTGGCTGCAGGACTGGAACCCAGTGTGGTGTTCTGTTCTGCTGTTGCATGAATGCCGAGATGCTTTTCTGCTCACCACGGTTGTAAAGAGTGATTATATGAGTTACTACAGCGCCCTCCACAAGTATTGGCACCCGTCGTTAAGATATGTTCTTAGGCTTCTAATAAATTCATTTCTTTTTTTAATAATACAGGACAACAATGCAAAGAAAGAGAAAAATCCAACCTTTAAATCAAGTGCATTTATTCAGTGGGGAAAAAAAATCCCACATTAAGAAATAATTATTTTACATGAAATCATGTGTGCCACAATTATTGGCACCCCTGATGTTAATACTTTGTACAAATCCCTTTTGCCAACAAGACAGCACTTAATATTCTCCTATAACATTTCACAAGATGGGAGAATACAGAGTAGGGATGGCGAAAACTAAAAAAAATCTTGACCGACCACCAAGCCTCATTAGCTGGTTAAAGTCGATTAACCTATGAGTTTAAACAGGGATGCAAATGGTGCGCCTTTTGGCGGATGCCGCCTTTTTCACGGCTGAATCGTGCAGAGCCAATTTTTTTTTTTTGGGGGGGGGCATTGGAGTGTCTGAATAATTTCATCAGAGTAAATTCTGTATTAAAATTACTAAATAAGCAAATGGCGTTACAGTCCATGAAACATAGGAAGTATGAGAAGAAAACAGTAAATCAGAAAGCTGCACACGTTTGCGCGGAAGCTGCGAAAATGTGCACAGCTTTCTGATTTACTGTTTTCTTCTCATACATGACTGAATGGGTGTTTCTGATTTGTCAGCTGTCATCCTTACACCGCATGGCATGCCCCAAGCGTTTACAACACAGAATTCCAGGTTCTCCGCTCCAAAATCGGCAGCTTCAAAATGATTGATTTTTTTTTTACCCGACAACCAAAAAAAAAATTAACCGGTTGATGTTGATTCGGTCAACCACCGGTCAAACAGTCCTCGGTTAACATCCCTAATACAGAGAGAGGGATCTTCGACCATTCCTCTTTGCACAATCTCTCTAAATCATCCAGAGTCCTGGGTCCTCTCCTATGCATGCTCCTCTTCAGCTCACCCCACAGGTTTTCAATTGGGTTGAGGTCTGCGGACTGAGATGGCCATGGGAGGAGCTTGATTTTGTGTCTGGTGAACCATTTTTGTGTAGATTTGGCCACATGTTTAGGGTCATTATCTTGCTGAAAGACCCAGTGACGACCCATCTTCAGCTTTCGGGCAGAGGCCACCAGGTTTTGATTTAAAATGTCCTGGTATTTCAAAGAGCTCATGATGCCATGCACCCTAACAAGGTTCCAGGAGCCTTTGGAAGAGAAACAGGCCCACAGCATCACCGATCCTCCCCCATACTTCACAGTGGGCATGAGGTGCTTTTCCGCATACTCATCTTTTGTGATGTATTAGAGTGTTTGTTGCCAAAAAGCTCTATCTAGGTCTCATCTGACCAAAGCACACGGTTCCAGTTGAAGTCCCAGTACCACTTAGCGAACTCCAGACGTTTACGTTTATGCTCGTAAGTGAGAAAAGGCTTTTTCAGTGCATGCCTCTCAAACAGCTTGGCATGTAGATACCGCCTGATGGTTGTTATGGAGACTTTGTGACCTGAAGATGCTACTCTTTGATGCAGTTCTCTAACAGTGAGCTTTGGATAACTTTTTACTTCTCTTACCATCCTCCTCACTGTGCGTGGTGGCAAGATAAACTTGCATGCTCATCCAGGCTTGTTTGCCACTGTTCCAGTTGTTTTAAACTTCTTGATGATTCCTCTGACTGTAGATACGGGCAGGTGTAGGCGAGTGGCTATTTTCTTGTAGCCGTTGCCTGACTTATGAAGGTCGACACACATCTGCCTTACTTGAACGGTGTGTTCTCTTGTCTTTCCCGTGTTGAAGAGTGGATAAGAGACATAGGCCTCTGTGTCACATCATATTTATACCCCAGGGAAACAGGATGTGATGAATTACTAATTAAAGGTTCCTAGATACTCTGATCAACTTTATAAACTAATGCTTCAATTACATTTATTTTCTAGGAATTGTTATGGGTGCCAATAATTGTGGAACAGGTGATTTTATTTTAAGGCTTTTAACACATCTTAGGGGTCACGGTGGCGTAGTGGTTAGCGCTGTCGCCTCACAGCAAGAAGGTCCGGGTTCGAGCCCCATGGCCGGCGAGGGCCTTTCTGTGCGGAGTTTGCATGTTCTCCCTGTGTCCGCGTGGGTTTCCTCCGGGTGCTCCGGTTTCCCCCACAGTCCAAAGACATGCAGGTTAGGTTAACTGGTGACTCTAAATTGAGCGTAGGTGTGAATGTGAGTGTGAATGGTTGTCTGTGTCTATGTGTCAGCCCTGTGATGACCTGGCGACTTGTCCAGGGTGTACCCCGCCTTTCGCCCGTAGTCAGCTGGGATAGGCTCCAGCTTGCCTGCGACCCTGTAGAACAGGATAAAGCGGCTAGAGATAATGAGATGAGATGAGATGAAACTCGAACCACCTCAAATCTGTCCATTTTCCTCTGACCTCTATTATCAACAAGGCGTTTGTTTTTTTCCACCCACAGAACTGTCGCTCACTCACTCACTCGATTTTCTTTTTCTTTTTCACACCATTCTGTGTATGTAGACTGTGTGTGTGAAAACCCCAGGAGATCAACAGTTTCTGAAATATTCAAACCAGTCCATCTGGCTCAAACCAACACCCATGCCACAGTGAAAGAAAGTCACACTTCAATGTGAGATCACAATTTTTCTCATTCCGATGTTTGAACTTTGTGAACATTAACGGAATCTCTTGATTTGTATCCACATGATTTGATGCATCGTGCTGCTCTCGAGGGATCGGCTGATGAAAAAAACGGCATAAAACAGCAGGTGGATGGGTGGGTGTTCCTCATAAGGTGCTCACTAGAATCTAATTTTTTTCTCTCTCTCTTGAAATTAATAAAACAAACAAAGACCCTCACAGCCGGTCATGTTACATTAATATAATTACTAAAGAAAACTTGAAGTTGCACTTTTACTTTTCTTGTGTGTTTGTGTAGTTTGGTGTTTGTTTGAGTGTTTTGTCCACCGGTTGTGGTGTAGCTTCGGACCCAGTTTGGGGCGTCGGTTCCCTCCAGGCCTTGGTTCGCTGTGGGTGATGCCTGCAGTGAGCCTGTTGCTCAATTTACATCGTGGTTGTCCAGCGCTCTGTGCTTTAAGGCTTGGCGTGATGTTCCAAGTGATGTTGCTCGGTGGCGTCGCGGCGGCTGTGCGGGCGGTTTGGGACACACCAGCGCTCTGCGTGGCGGAGCTTCTCTGCTCGCTGTGTGGATCCACGGCGTGGTGTTCGAGCGATGTTGCTGATGGCATCACGGCGGCGGTGCTGGAGATGTGGGACTTGTTTTCGTGCGCCTTTTGGTGGGACTGTGGCTGCTACACCACGGGAATTACATCCTGACCCCTACTTGGTGGACTTTTTACTTTTTATTATATTTTTATTTATTTTTTTCTTTCATTGTCTATAATTGTAAAGCGTCCTTGGGTTTTTTGAAAGGCGCTATATAAATTTAACTTATTATTATTATTATTACTTCTGGCTGTTGCGTTATACAAAGCACTGACACTGAAGGCTCCTGACACATAAACAACCAGGGCCGCTGACAGCTTTGGCTGGGCCCAGGACAAAATGCTCTGAATGGGCTTCAATCAGATATATGAAACACAATGTTATTAAGCCGTTGTGGTTATGAAATGATTCAATGCCCTGTGCGTTTGATATGGTGTTCAATGTGACTTGCTCTCCCCTCGTTTGTAACATGAATTGCGTGCTGCGCGTGCCTTGGTTGGGGTTACTTTACGGGGCTGGAAAAAGTTGGCTGTGTCTTACCTGGCTCATCATCCGAATCTTTTTAAAAATATTTATGCAGTGAGCCCCTGAGTCTCTTGGTTTCTTGCTCTCTTTTTCTCTTTTCTTTTCTGTGCTCCTGACTTGTGCATGTTGGCAAATGGCAAGCACGCTGATTGTCGAAGCGCTATGATCGAACAATGTCGTTTTTTTCCCCTTAATCAAGGAGTCAGACCAAACCATTTTTGCATTAGGGGTGGTAGGGGGTTCTTGACGCCTTTTTCAAAGACAATAAAGGCAAAAGATCTAGAAATCATTTATTGAATGCAAATATAGCACATTTCTCCCCCAAATCAACACATTTTGAAATGAAATAAAATAATCGCAACTTCATGAGAGCCCAGTTCTGGGCCCTCCCCATTCCTGGGCCCGGGACAACATACCCGTTTGTCCCCCCCCCCCCCCCCGTCGGCGGGCCTGTAAACAACTACATATAGGATTTAATCTCTTTATTAACTACACGAGTCCCTGTAAATACAACCCCGATTCCAAAAAAGTTGGGACAAAGTACAAATTGTAAATAAAAATGGAATGCAATGATGTGGAAATTTCAAAATTCCACATTTTATTCAGAATAGAACATAGATGACATATCAAATGTTTAAACTGAGAAAATGTATCATTTAAAGAGAAAAATTAGGTGATTTTAAATTTCATGACAACAACACATCTCAAAAAAGTTGGGACAAGGCCATGTTTCCCACTGTGAGACATCCCCTTTTCTCTTTACAACAGTCTGTAAACGTCTGGGGACTGAGGAGACAAGTTGCTCAAGTTTAGGGATAGGAATGTTAACCCATTCTTGTCTAATGTAGGATTCTAGTTGCTCAACTGTCTTAGGTCTTTTTTGCCTTATCTTCAATTTTATGATGCGCCAAATGTTTTCTATGGGTGAAAGATCTGGACTGCAGGCTGCCCAGTTCAGTACCCGGACCCTTCTTCTACGCAGCCATGATGCTGTAATTGATGCAGTATGTGGTTTGGCATTGTCATGTTGGAAAAAGCAAGGTCTTCCCTGAAAGAGACGTCGTCTGGATGGGAGCATATGTTGCTCTAGAACCTGGATATACCTTTCAGCATTGATGGTGTCTTTCCAGATGTGTAAGCTGCCCATGCCACACGTACTAATGCAACCCCATACCATCAGAGATGCAGGCTTCTGAACTGAGCGCTGATAACAACTTGGGTCGTCCTTCTCCTCTTTAGTCCGAATGACACGGCGTCCCTGATTTCCATAAAGAACTTCAAATTTTGATTCGTCTGACCACAGAACAGTTTTCCACTTTGCCACAGTCCATTTTAAATGAGCCTTGGCCCAGAGAAGACGTCTGCGCTTCTGGATCACGTTTTGATACGGCTTCTTCTTTGAACTATAGAGTTTAAGCTGGCAACGGCGGATGGCACGGTGAATTGTGTTCACAGATAATGTTCTCTGGAAATATTCCTGAGCCCATTTTGTGATTTCCAATACAGAAGCATGCCTGTATGTGATGCAGTGCTGTCTAAGGACCCGAAGATCACGGGCACCCAGTATGGTTTTCCGGCCTTGACCCTTACGCACAGAGATTCTTCCAGATTCTCTGAATCTTTTGATGATATTATGCACTGTAGATGATATGTTCAAACTCTTTGCAATTTTACACTGTTGAACTCCTTTCTGATATTGCTCCACTATTTGTCGGTGCAGAATTAGGGGGATTGGTGATCCTCTTTCCATCTTTACTTCTGAGAGCCGCTGCCACTCCAAGATGCTCTTTTTATACCCAGTCATGTTAATGACCTATTGCCAATTGACCTAATGAGTTGCAATTTGGTCCTCCAGCTGTTCCTTTTTTGTACCTTTAACTTTTCCAGCTTCTTATTGCCCCCGTCCCAACTTTTTTGAGATGTGTTGCTGTCATGAAATTTCAAATGAGCCAATATTTGGAATGAAATTTCAAAATGTCTCACTTTCGACATTTGATATGTTGTCTATGTTCTATTGTGAATACAATATCAGTTTTTGAGATTTGTAAATTATTGCATTCCATTTTTATTTACAATTTGTACTTTGTCCCAACTCTTTTGGAATCGGGGTTGTAAGCTGTTACTATGGAAACGATACTGTATTCAAACAAACAGTAATAGAAACTTTTGTGATTTGTGGCTGCACTGTTGTCAGAGCTGCTTTTATCGGGACTTAATCAACACCTTCTCAAAAAGGCTTCAAAAGTGCTGAATGGATAAAGTGCTCAAAGAATATAAATTATATTCAGACAAAAATGCTCTGGATGTACTGAGAGCATATCAGCTAATGTTTATAGATGTTCCTACAACATTTCTGTAACATTTTTAGTTGTAAGAACGCTCAATGTTAAAGAGATTACGGCAGGAAACATGACAGTCTAGCCTTTACACAAACTGATAAATACTTAATAAACCTATGAACTAATCACGTTCTTTGTTGCCTGGGAAGAGGCTATTTGGTGATTTTTTTGTTGTTGTTGTTAATTGTGGTAATAAAGGATGATCTGTATCAGCGAACTCATACCCAGTGTTTTGTTTCATTCACGTTCCCACAAGAATGACAGAAAAATGAACAAAAGCTTGAGGATGTTTACTGGTTTGTACAGTTAGGTCCATAAATATTTGCACAGAGACAACACTTTTCTAATTTTGGTTCTGTACATTACCACAATGAATTGTGAACAAAACAATTCAGATGCAGTTGAAGTTCAGACTTTCAGCTTTAATTCAGTGAGTTGAACAAAATGATTGCATAAAAATGTGAGGAACTAAAGCATTTTTTAAACACAATCCCTTCATTTCAGGGGCTCAAAAGTAATTGGACAAATTAAATAATTGTAAATAAAATGTTCATTTCTAATACTTGGTTGAAAACCCTTTGTTGGCAATGACTGCCTGAAGTCTTGAACTCATGGACATCACCAGACGCTGTGTTTCCTCCTTTTTAATGCTCTGCCAGGCCTTTACTGCAGCGGTTTTCAGTTGCTGTTTGTTTGTGGGCCTTTCTGTCTGAAGTTTAGTCTTTAACAAGTGAAATGCTGCTCAATTGGGTTGAGATCAGGTGACTGACTTGGCCATTCAAGAATATTCCACTTCTTTGCTTTAATAAACTCCTGGGTTGCTTTGGCTTTATGTTTTGGGTCATTGTCCATCTGTATTATGAAACACCAACCAATCAGTTTGGCTGGATTTGAGCACACAGTATGTCTCTGAATACCTCAGAATTCATCCGGCTGCTTCTGTCCTGTGTCACATCATCAATAAACACTAGTGACCCAGTGCCACTGGCAGCCATGCATGCCCAAGCCATCACACTGCCTCCGCCATGTTTTACAGATGATGTGGTATGCTTTGGATCATGAGCTGTACCACGCCTTCGCCATACTTTTTTCTTTCCATCATTCTGGTAGAGGTTGATCTTGGTTTCATCCATCCAAAGAATGTTCTTCCAGAACTGTGCTGGCTTTTTTAGATTTTTTTTAGCAAAGTCCAATCTCGCCTTCTTATTCTTGAGGCTTATGAGTGGCTTGCACCGTGCAGTGAACCCTCTGTATTTACTTTCATGCAGTCTTCTCTTTATGGTAGATTTGGATATTGATACGCCTACCTCCTGGAGAGTGTTGTTCACTTGGTTGGCTGTTGTGAAGGGGTTTCTCTTCACCATGGAAATTATTCTGCGATCATCCACCACTGTTGTCTTCTGTGGGCGTCCAGGTCTTTTTGCATTGATGAGTTCACCAGTGATTTCTTTCTTTCTCAGGATGTACCAAACTGTAGATTTTGCCACTCCTAATATTGTAGCAATTTCTCGGATGGTTTTTTTTCTGTTTTGGCAGCTTAAGGATGGCTTGTTTCACCTGCATGGAGAGCTCCTTTGACCACATGTTTCCTTCACAGCAAAATCTTCCAAATGCAAGCACCACACCTCAAATCAACTCCAGACCTTTTATCTGCTTAATTGAGAATGACATAACGAAGGAATTTCCCACACCTGCCCATGAAATAGCCTTTGAGTCAATTGTCCAATTACTTTTGGTCCCTTTAAAAACAGGGTGGCACATGTTAAGGAGCTGAAACTCCTAAACCCTTCATCCAATTTTAATGTGGATACCCTCAAATGAAAGCTGAAAGTCTGGACTTTATGTCCATGTCCATTATATAACTATAACTTGAATATGTTTCAGTAAACAGGTAAAAAAAAACAAAATTTGTGTCAGTGTCCAAATAGATATGGACCTAACTGTAGGTCAGTTTTAGATATTTGAATCCAGCTGTGTGTGTGTGTTTGTGTGTGTGTTTGTGTGTGTGCCCGTAATGTGTTTGTCAGTCCATGTATCAAAACACGACAGCTGCTGTGTGACAGAACAATCTGTAAAAAAGTGAGGCAACATGAGATGAAAAATGGAAAGGAAGTGTGTGTGTGTGTGTGTGTGTGTGTGTGTGTGTGTGCACGCGTGTGCGTTCACACAGGAAATCTAGTCTGTATGGCCCTTTCATGCATCAAAACTAGCCGTAATTTGAAATGATTATTTGTATCATTTGTTACTGGTTTATGACGTGTGTGTGTTTGTGTGTGTGTGTGTGTGTGTGTGTGTGTGTGTGTGAGTGTGTGTGAGATTGATTGCTTCACTAGCAGTGCATCATTTCATAATAAATGCTGCACAGCTTTAGTTTTCTACACATCCTGCTTTTCAAATGAAACTCATTCATTGCAGGAAACGACGTTGAGGCAAATTTATGTAATTTTATTCCAAAAAAAAAACCCAACAACAACATATGAATGCAAAAAAAAAAAAAAGATGTTAAGTCAATTGAAACGAGCAAACAGTTGAACTGAGAGCTTTATTTACTTATTTTAGACTAGCAGGTCCCAAACTTTGCTTTCTTTAAGTTTGCCATATCTTTAATATTATTGATATCCACTATTTACGAAGTAGAGATACGACTCCTGAGATTTTCCTGCAGCCTTGTTTTTGAAAATTGACTTAAATCAAATGGTTTTAGCTCAATTTTAATTCAACTAGGTTCTGTCACATCAACACGCATTTGTGCTCGTGTGCGCATCGGACTGTGACGCGCGTACGGCATTGCACTCAAGCTCATTCGGACTAATTGCCATGCACCTGTTCCTGATCAGAGCGCAATTACAGCACGTGCATATAAGGACTCTGCTATACACACAGACTTTGTGATGTGTACACTAAGTACCTTGTGTCTTACATTTTATAATTAATGGTTCTTACCGTCTTTGAGATTGAGATGGTTTGGACACGTACGGTACAGAGGGGAGATCCAGGGTTTATCGGGCAAAGAATGCTGGAGATAGAGTTGCCAGGTAGAAGGAAAAGAGAAAGACCAAAGATGAGATTTATGGATGTGGTGAAGAAGGACATGAGGTCGGTTGGTGTGACAGAAAAAGATACAGAGGACAGGAGGAGATGGAGGGATATTATCCACTGTGGTGACCCTAAACAGGAACAGTCGAAAGAAGGAGAAGGAGAAGACCTTCTAGAAAGGATTCCAGATTAAAAACCTTATCATAGAGATACCTACAAGAACTTTTAAGCCTTCTTCCAAAACTTTGAATCTCAAAATGAAAGTGAATGGATTTCTCACACAGAAAAGCATCTGTCTCATCTTCGACATTTTATTTCATTGGAATTTCAGTATCCTCCCTTTCCTTCTTTATAAAACATGATTGGAAGTGAATTGGTCTTCGGTATGAACACAAATCTGTCTGCTTCCATTTCTCTCACAGAATGTAACAAGTAAACAGGTACATTTCTGTCTTGATTCCAGCATTTTCTCATTTTCTTTCTTCTCTCCCTCCCTTACTCGGCTGCCTTCATCTCTAGGGAGAGAGCGAGAGCTGACGCCAAGATCTTAACCATTTTCTTGCATTTTGGATGTGATAATAAATCAGACAGCTTTGACTCAGATCCAAAGCTACGATAAGGGACGTGGAATGTGCATGACATCTCTGAGAATTTACTACACAAAAAGAAAATGTTACATAAATAAAGACATTAAGAATAAAAAAGGCTTAGCAAACGCATGTGCGCGCGCGCGTGTGTGTGTGTGTGTGTGTGTGTGTGTGTTACTAAATCAGATGAGCATAGGACTGTGGATTCTCTTTATTTGAAGTAGATTTCATTAGAGATTACATTTTCCCCCATTTTCTAAAGACATGAAAGTTCAGCTTGTGTTACAAATAGAAGCTAAAAACCTTGACATGCTGAAATCATTTTAAAATGAAATAACCACACACCCTCAGTACAATGCTGGAAATATTTTTGTTCTCTCTTTCATATAATTTCAAAGCTTTTTGTGACATGGCATTTGCTTTCTATCCAGTCTATGGGAGATGGGGAGTGGGGTGCACAAACTTTTGCAATTGCATGTGCCTAACATGATCGTAAAAGTTCTATTCAAGATTTTTTTTTCAAGATATACTTTGATTAACTTGTATCTACAAACCTAAACTGATTATGAAGGGAGGTTGGACAGCATTCCAAAATTTTCATCCAATACAGGAAACTCGAAACTGCTTTCCTCCTGTAGCTCTATCGTGTGCCAGGGCCTTGAAAATAGGCGAATTTCAATATCCAAGCAGCTTGAAATCAAACTTTAAAGGGGTTTCATCATTATGAGTGGGCTTCCCATGGTGCCTCTTCAAAAGGAACGTCAAACCACTCCAAAACTGAGCACTTCAGATGCATCCAGAATGATGGATCCCCCCTTCCAAAGAAAATGTTGCAGCGAACTCAAACCACGTGCCTTATAATTCATTTGATGTCCTTTTTAAAATTCTGTAAAAGTCTGAAGATGCTTTTGCATGAGATGAACACCAGTCTAACTTCAGCAAGCTAACTTACAGTGCAGATTTGATTTTCTACAATGAGGATACTGTCAGGTGGTTTAGTGGTTAGCGCTGTCGCCTCACAGCAAGAAGGTCCGGGTTCGAGCCCCGTGGCCGGCGAGGGCCTTTCTGTGTGGAGTTTGCATGTTCTCCCCGTGTCCACGTGGGTTTCCTCCGGGTGCTCCGGTTTCCCCTACAGTCCAAAGACAGGGACTTTCCCTTAAAGTCCGCCTTTCGCCCGTAGTCAGCTGGGATAGGCTCCAGCTTTATCCTGTAGAACAGGATAAAGCGGCTACAGATAATGAGATGAGATGAGATGAGGATACTGTCATGAGAATACAATCACATGGTTTTGGACATGTTTTCCAGGATGTTCTTTTATTCATATGCACTTCTTTTGAAAATATTTATTCATTTGTTTGATGCTTTTATCCAGAGACCTGAGAATTCTGATGAATGACATCACAGACTAATATTCACATGTATCAGAATTCTTCGACATGACCAAAAAATGCTTTAGATTTTTTAATACGGATGGATTGCTCAAGAATGTGGGAGGGATGAAGTCTGTAATTATCACTGAGTAACGTCACTCAAATCCACTTCACACACACACAGTATATAGTATATCTCCAAGTACACTGCAGTTCCTTGCAGTTCCATCACTGACCACTAGGTGGCTGATACTCTCAATGAAGGAAAAAATAAATAAATAAAACCACTTTTTTAGAACCAGAGACGAATGGTAAAACAGAAATTTAGTAACAGAGGTATAGGCTGTATCGAGACACAACAGGCAGAATCAGTACATCGTCACTGCTAGGAGAGTCATTTCTCTCTCTAATTTTAAACTTGTCCCTGATCTGTTTCCAGTTTTGTTCTGAGAGGTTAACAGCCGACATGTTGAAGATCTTTTAGTAAGCCCAGATGGAGTGGAAAAATGGAAGAATGTCTGCTAGTATCAGGGCAGGGACAAGAGAAGGTCTCAGGAAATCTATTTATAACTCTGTCTGTAAAACAAATGTAAGGAGGCAGAACCTTCCTAGCGCCAACTGTTTAAAAAAAAAGGAGGTGAAACATTAGCCTTTTTCAGAAACTAGGCCAAAAGAAAATGGGCTAGACGGGAAGCTGGAGAGCAGCGAGGACAGGAGTGAGGACAGGAGTGAGGACAGGAGTGAGGACAGGATGGCAGTGGTATATATTACAAATAGCTGAATAACGGCAAGATGAGCTAATTGCTAAAAGAAAGCAAAACAAGATTAAACAAGATATTAACATCCATGACATAAGTCCTACTATGCATCTGCTTTCATACCTTGTCAACATTCAGAAGAATGAATGAATCCAGTATTCATAATTCATGATGTGTGTTCATAATTTATTAGAAGTGTCTTATAAGGCTGAACAGAAGCCTCTATAATTGCTTGTAAGATAGCTAGTTATAATAGCATGCATAAAACATGAGGATATGATGTAAATGCAGTGTTATATAATGCAATATGATCTGTTCAGAGTTCACGTTTTCATTCCAGCCAATCATCAGCCACACCTGAGTAATCAGTCTTGGTTTTAAGCAACTATTAGTTGTGGTTCTCACTGGACTGGAAAGAAAACCTGCTGCCACACAGTCTCTTTCTGGATAAGATTGAAGACCCCTGCTGTTAAGTAATGGACACATGGGATAGAGAAACTGAAGATGGTCTACCAGTTTGACCACCTTGGCCTGTGGTTTGGCAGCGAGTAGCTTGCCAGGCCAAGCTTGATTTTTCAGCAGGGTTTTCCTAACATGAGTGCAATCTGCATTCCAGTTCATCCCAAAGGTGTTCAGTGTGGTTGAGGTCAGGGTGCTGTGGACACTCAGGACACTCAGGTTCTTCCACTTCAGACTTGGCAAACCATGTCTTCATGGAGCTCACTTTGTACACAGTTGCACTGTCATGCTGAAACACGTTTGGGCTTCTTAGTTCCACTGAAGGGAAATTGTAATGCTCCAGTGGACAAAGACATTCGATATAATTGTGTGCTTCTAATTTGGTGGTAACAGTTTGAGAAAGCATGTCATATGGGGAAGCCATGGCCTAATGGTTAGAGAAGCAGCTTTGGGACCAAAAAGTTGCTTGTTCAATTCCCTAGACCAGCAGGAATGGCTGAAGTGCCCTTGAGCAAGGCACCTAACCTCCAACTGCTCCCCAGGCTCCCCAAGTTCTGGGTATGTTGTCTGTCAATCTGGATAAGAATGCCTGTAATGTAATGTAGGTGTGATGGTTGGGTGTCCACAAACCTTTGGCAATATAGTGTACCTCAAACAGGAAAAAAGATATTGAATTAGAACTATGTCAGATATCTTGTTATTGTTATAATCATAATTCTAGATAAATCCAACAAATACCCAGCCACTTGTTCTTCAGATATCACACTAACAAGAACCTCAGATGGACAGAGTACATATGGACAAATCAAAAACCAAAATATCTACACAACCTACTGGTGGCGGTGTAAAAATGCTTCCAGTTTCGGCCATGCCCACCAAGTTTACCGTCTATTCAAATATAGATACAGATAGTGGTATTGCATTACACCCATACAGTAATTGGTGTAGTAACTCTAGGAGGCAATGGAGTCATACAAATCAGGAAGTTGTTCATCAAATCTACTAATTACTTGTGGTTTACATCAACCATATCTGTCATCCTGCCTCAAGCCGTGATCCTAACTGCTCATACCTAACACAAGCTGACTCCTGAGGTCATGTGGAGTATGGGAATGTGAAGTGATCTGTAAAAGTTGTCTCAGTGAGGCCATTTAGAGAGAGCTCCATCTGTTGAGCTGAGCTCTTCAGAGACCCCAAACTGCACCCTGACATCAGGTGTATCGTCCTCTCTATGGGTGGACAGATTGGCTGGAAGAGGAAGAACTGTGATGAATGTGGTGAATTTGAAACAAAATGCATCAGGCTCGTTAGAGTTCCTGCAAGTTTTATGTGACAGCAGGGTGACATTACAAGCACAAACCTTCTTGATGTTTTCCAATCTGCAAGGCCATGAAATAAGTTCACACTTTGTCTCACCTTTCACCTCAGCCCACCGTCCTCTCCTTCTTAAGAAGAGCTTCCTGCGGGACTCTGGGCCAATAAGCACTCTGACCTTGCAGTGCCTTCTATCAGGAACTACTAATTAGTCCAGAGGGGGATACAGCAGAGAGTCAGGGTTCTGTCTGAGCTATTGATTATGCTAAGTATAGATGGAAGAGAGAATCTCTCTTGGTAATGGGAACAAATCAACTATTCCATGATTGATTTTTAATGAGGTTAATGTTGATCTTGTGGCCATGGTATCCAGTACAACGATTGAATAATTTCAGAGACTTTCTCTCTGTTCTTCGTAGAGTGTGTGAGGTGAGTATTGGGTAAAGTGTGCATGACCTCTAACCTCACCGAACAAGGCTGATTTTGCACTCTGGTAACTATAAATAATCTTGATGGCTCGTCTCGTCTACTCTAACCGAAGCAGCTTGGCGAATAAAAACTCACCAACCAAGGGAAAGCTAACCTGGCTAACACAGCTAATTGTGCTAATTAGGTTGGGCGATACATAGCCTGGGAAATCCCATGCTGCTTTGCACAATTGTTCCGATCTGAAAAGACAGCATGGAAACTATGGTCTAAAGGCTCGCCTGAGTTAGGGAGCCAATCAGAGAGTGGGGAGGGGTGGAAAGACGGTGACGCATACTACTCGACAAATGGAAGCTTGTAGTTTATTTGGGACTGTTTACGGATCACATTTAACATGGCGGCGAGCGATACGAACCAAACTTTCGATCAAGCTTTAGACACTGTTCTGAATAGTTTAGAGCGAAAGTTTGTTTTTAAAAAAAACAGCGTTTGGCGTTTCAGTCTTTCTTCGCCTCTTCGTCTTCTTCGTCGCTCTAACTACGTCACCGGGTACAACTGCCATGATTGGCCATGGGCTACATATACGCCAAATGATAGACATTCGCAACGTCCAATAAACGGCCGTTGACAATCGTAAACCACACCTCCCCTACAAGAAATTCAATAGGCGGATTCCAGACCATATTTCACTTGTGATATGGTCTGGTGTTAACCAGACTAGGCGATACATGCAGGGTTGAACAAAACTAATTTGCAACGTGAAGTTTGAACTAAATAAAGCAAACTGGGAGTCCCAAACATATGACTGTGAATTAAGCAAAACTCATTTGAACAATTTTCAAACCAGTCTGATCAGGACATTTGACATGCGTTTGAGATTTATTTCCAGTTATGATATATTTTCATTTACACTTTGTTAAATGTTTAATAGAACATAGGGTTGGTTTCAAACATTTTGAAACAATATTTTAAAAACCCAGATATTATATTGTATATATGCTAGCTCTAGCTAACATCGAGTAGCTAAGAGAGTATAGATACTGTATCCTCTCACTAACATTAGCTAAACATGTCCATATTATGTCTTTACAACACTGTTAAGTAATTTGGAAAGCATCTTTTGGAGTCTTCATTCATTTATTCATTTTCTATACTGCTTATCCACTTTCTTAAACTTTCGCGAACATTTTTTTCTGCCTCCATTTGCATCTCTTTTCTTTATCTTTCATCAGTCTGTAAAAAGAGAGCTCTGGTTTCTTGCTGAATCTACTTGTACAGTCAATCTTGCAACAGCTCTTTCCCATTCTAGAGCTGTTCTTTTTGTGTGTGTGTGTTATTGCAGCATTAGAGCTGTGCTACTTCTGCCTACGGTGAAGTCATGTGCATTCCCGCTATTCCCTCTGCTGTCAAAACAGCACAATTACAGCTCAGAAGAACGAAGAAACTACACAGCCGGGTTATAATAATCATGATTCATTTTTCATTTCATTTCATCAATTCAAACAGTCATAAATTTGTATGGTGATTTATTGTCAAATGATATTTCGTTACATGCCTAGTCAGTGAGGAAAAAAACAGTGAAACCTAACTGTTGTGTCTTACGTTTGAGATCAGTGCTTTTTGTCCTATTAAAAGCTCATAAACAATCAAACAAACAAACAAACAAACAAACAAACGAATGAACCAATAAATAAATAAATACATTTTAAAAATATGTGTGCATAATAGAAAAACAAATTGCATGAACTGTGCACTAAGATAAGATTCAGGGGAAAGTAGTGAGTAGTAAGATATTCAAGCATGACTTAAAAAAAAAAAGTGCAAACATTTTTCCCACTTAGCCAACAAGGACATTGTGTCAAAGTATGTGTTTTTTGTGGGAAGTGTCTTCAGGGGTCTGTGGGATTCAACCACGGTCTGAAATAAGTCTCACTGAGTCATGGCATGTTCATTTCAGTGACATGAGCAACAATGTGCTGTTAAGCTGACACAGTGTCCTGGAGATGATAATCATAATAAGTGAGCACAAAACATTCAAATTGACCATTTATGGAGGTTTAATGCGGCCACAGAAATGAAGTGAATTCTCCGAAGGCCGGAGGTCAGGGGTTATCTGACTTTCTCACTATCTTGACTTGGCTGAATGGTGCTTTGGGAATCTTTCCTGACTGACTGCTAACCACAAGCAATAAATACTCTGATAAATAACACTATCAACACATCTACTACATACTGCTGAGTCCAAGAGTTCAGGCCGACAAGAAATGCCTTTCGTTTATCACTTATTAAAAATGAATTGTGTATTTTGTCACAGGGCGGCACGGTGGTGTAGTGGTTAGCGCTGTCGCCTCACAGCAAGAAGGTCCGGGTTCGAGCCCCGGGGCCGGCGAGGGCCTTTCTGTGCGGAGTTTGCATGTTGTCCGCGTGGGTTTCCTCCGGGTGCTCCGGTTTCCCCCACAGTCCAAAGACATGCAGGTTAGGTTAACTGGTGACTCTAACGCTACGTTCACACTGCAAGGCTGAATGCTCAATTCCGATTTTTTTGTGAAATCCGATTTTTTTGTGAGGTCGTTCACATTAACAAATATATGCGACTTGTATGTGATCCTCAGTATGAACGAAAAGCGACCTAAAAGTGTTCGGCATGCGCACTGCAGGATACGACGACGTCACACGCAGTGAGCATGGCCAGTGTTTACGGAAGTAAAACCGCCCGGTTGCGGTATGACTCATCCAATCTAGCTTGAATAGCTGCATCCCCCCAAATGGAAATCAGCTCCCTAACCTCTGCGTCCTTCCATTGAGAAGATTCAGAACCTTCACAGCCCGAAGCGTCCCTCGCATTGATGTCATGCGCAGGGGCGCAGATACGTTTTTTGAACTGGGGGGGACAAAAACTGGGGGGGGACAAAAAACTGGGGGGGACAAAGCTGCCAGCAAACCAACCCCAAACCCCGATATGCCTGTCAAACTTGTTGTTAGTAACCATAGCAACCAAGCTCGAGCTCGCAACCTGTGCAGTCTGCGCAGCTCAACCAACCGAATATCAGTCTTTGTTTTGTTTTATGTGAGTTGTTGCAGCTATGTATGTACTGCCGTGCACCTCAATAAACCGAATGGTAATTAGTCTTTTGATTTTTCCGTGAGGTTTGCCTTATGCAAAGAAAGACAGCATAGACGTTTTTTCCTCCCTATAAGTGGGGGGGACCGAACGAGGTGAATTTAAATCTGGGTGGGACGAGTCCCACCCTCTATCTGCGCCCGTGATTATGCGCCATGTTGTTGTAACTTTTTTGAGAGACCCGCTGCCTACTTCAGCGCAGAATAGTGACGTTTGTGGCTTGTTGATGACGTGTAAGTCGGATGAATGCGACCTGGCGGTTCAGACTGAAATCGCATATGAAAAGAGCGGATAGGAATCGGAATTAGGACCACATATCCAAACGGCCTGGGTCGGATTTGAAAAAATCGGATCTGTGTCGTTCATACTGTCAATAAAAGATCGGATACAGGTCACATATGGGCGAAAAGATCGGATTTGAGTCACTTCAGCCTGCAGTGTGAACGTAGCCTAAATTGAGCGTAGGTGTGAATGTGAGTGTGAATGGTTGTCTGTGTCTATGTGTCAGCCCTGTGATGACCTGGCGACTTGTCCAGGGTGTACCCCGCCTTTCGCCCGTAGTCAGCTGGGATAGGCTCCAGCTTGCCTGCGACCCTGTAGAACGGGGGTGGCCAACCCGCGGCTCGCGAGCCGCATGCGGCTCTTTGCCCGGTGTCATGCGGCTCTTACGTTCATATCAAAGTTTGTGTTTTTTTTTTTATGTGCGTGTGCGCTTTGCTTGGTTTCAGTATGATATTTTCGTCAAATGCATCTTCGCTTTGCTTGGGTATGTTACGGTATTTTCAGGTCATGTCAAATGCGCATGTGCGTGAGATACGCTACGTTCACACTGCAAGGCTTAATGCTCAATTCCGATTTTTTTGTGAGGTCGTTCACATTAACAAATATATGCGACTTGTATGTGATCCTCAGTATGAACGAAAAGCGACCTAAAAGTGTTCCGCATGCGCACTGCAGGATACGACGACGTCACACGCAGTGAGCATGGCCAGTGTTTACGGAAGTAAAACCGCCCGGTTGCGGTATGACCCATCCAATCTAGCTTGAATAGCTGCATCCCCCCAAATGGAAATCAGCTCCCTAACCTCTGCGTCCTTCCATTGAGAAGATTCAGAACCTTCACAGCCCGAAGCGTCCCTCGCATTGATGTCATGCGCAGGGGCGCAGATACGTTTTTTGAACTGGGGGGGACAAAAAACTGAGGGGGACAAAGCTGCCAGCAAACCAACCCCAACCCCGATATGCCTGTCAAACTTGTTGTTAGTAACCATAGCAACCAAGCTCGAGCTCGCAACCTGTGCAGTCTGCGCAGCTCAACCAACCGAATATCAGTCTTTGTTTTGTTTTATGTGAGTTGTTGCAACTATGTATACACTGCTGTGCACCTCAATAAACCGAATGGTAATTAGTCTTTTGATTTTTCCGTGAGGTTTGCCTTATGCAAAGAAAGACAGCATAGACGTTTTTTCCTCCCTATAAGTGGGGGGGACCGAACGAGGTGAATTTAAATATGACTCGTCCCACCCTCTATCTGCGCCCGTGATTATGCGCCATGTTGTTGTAACTTTTTTGAGAGACCCGCCGCCTACTTCAGCGCAGAATAGTGACGTTTGTGACTTGCTGATGACGTGTAAGTCGGATGAATGCGACCTGGCGGTTCAGACTGAAGTCGCATATGAAAAGAGCGGATAGGAATCGGAATTAGGACCACATATCCAAACGGCCTGGGTCGGATTTGAAAAAATCGGATCTGTGTCGTTCATATTGTCAATAAAAGATCGGATACAGGTCACATATGGGCGAAAAGATCGGATTTGAGTCACTTCAGCCTGCAGTGTGAACGTAGCCTTTATCGCTAAGTTTTTGGGCAAGGTGTATCTTGTGTCAAGTAGCCTCTCAAAATGGCAATGAAAAAATGCACAGCAAAACTAAAATATGAAGACGAACATAGGACATTTTTAACAGAGTAGGAGAGTTTATACTTTTTTGTTGAACGTAATGGCAAGCCATTCTGCCTTATATGTCAGTCGTCATTAGCTCATTTCAAAGCTTCCCGCCTCCCTGAATAAGCAAGGAGCCAGATATGCAACACTAATTGAAAACCTGCACGAAAGCTTTGTAACCCGGTTCCGTGATATACAACTGAAAAGGCCACAGATTACGTTCCTCGTCGACCCATTCGATGCGGAGATGGACTGTTTGAAAGCCCTGCTTGTCACAGATGAGGCTGCGGCTGAGTTGGAGATGATCGATCTTCGTGAGGAAGACCAACTGAAACCTGTTTTGAGGGAAGGCACCATTGAGTTTTGGAAAAGTGTGCCATTGGAAAAATACCCGAATGTGAAACGGGCTGCGCTTAAGATACTGTCAATGTTTGGGTCAACATACGTCTGCGAGTCTGTGTTCTCTACCATGAAACGTGAAGTCAAAGCATCGTTCTGTTCTGACTGACACCCATGTGAAAGAACTGCTTCGAGTGGCAACGACGGAATACAAGCCAGATTTGAAGAGGATTGTTCAAGGCAAGGAATGTCAGAAGTCCCACTAAGCAACATGCATAGTAAGTGCACACAATATTGATTGCTGTAAATGACTGGCCTGTGGTATTAGTACTGACTGAAGGAGTAAATTTCTCTCATGTTGGCGTGTGACATTTACTATTAATCTGGCTGAGCAGAGGTGCGTGAGCGTGTGCGTCTGTGTGAGAGAGAGAGAGAGAGAGAGCGAGGGGGGCGATGTTCATGTGCATGGTGTGGCTTTTTTTTGGTAATGCCATGAGTCCCACTAAGCAGCATGCATAGTAAGTGCACACAATGTTCATTGTTAAAAATGACTGGCCTCAGCCTGTGGTCTTAGTACTGTAGGAGTAAATATGTTGGTGTGTGACATTTACTATTAATCTGGCTGAGCAGAGGGGTGTGTGTGTGTGTGTGTGTGTGTGTGAGAGAGAGAGGAAGAGATGGGTGATGTTCGTGTGCCCATGTGTATGATGTGGCTCTTTGCGGTAATACAGTAAAAAATGTGGCTCTTGGTCTCCAACTGGTTGGCCACCCCTGCTGTAGAAGGATAAAGCGGCTAGAGATAATGAGATGAGATGAGATATATATACACACACACACATTAATTTACTACCACTAGCGCAAGACTTCAAAGAAGAAACTCTGTCCTGTCTCACTGACTATCTCCTATTTCCTGTTGTAACAGGAAAATTAAGTACGAATGTTTCCTTTACAGAATGACAACATGTGATGTTGTGTGTTAACAGCAGATGTGCAAATGAAATATAGCAACACAATGCAAACACACACCAGGGATTCAGATGCTGTGATGTGTGTGTATGAACTTCCATTAACAGCGTTTGTCATCTTGAGTGACAGGTATACTGTGTGAGTGTGTGTGTAATCATTTTGCAACTTGTGAAGAGTGTGTTTTAGGACGTCCTGCTGAGTCTACCGTCTGCTTCGCTGTCAGCATGTGGTGTTTGTGTGTGTGTGTGTGCATTAGTTATAAATCAGATTTTCGACCACATGACATGTTGTAGAGTTTGTTTCCTGTGTGGAACAGAAGCAATGTGTCGCCGTCTGAGACTCAGAGGAGATACCACATTTTTTCTCGAATGTTCTACATTAATCTTGTGTGTGTGTGTGTGTGTGTGCGTGCATGTGGGTGGCAAAACATCACCTCCTCCTGTTGCTTGATTTGATTATTTCAATAATTAATGACCTAATGTGTGATTTAAAAGTGTAAAATGTATGTATTTATTTCTCAGTCTCTGATTTTCCATCTCTTTCTCTCTCTGTCTTAATTTAGTTAGACTCACTGACTTTAATATCTTCGAACTAATTGCCATTATCTGTTATGAAGCACAGTGCACACGTTTTCCTGTTTTCGCAAAATGCTATAAGAAAAAAAAAAAGAAACAAATTAGCATAAAACTCCCAAAGTTATAACTGATTTTTTTTTCTTTCTTCTTTTGCTTCCATCAAAGACAAAGTGATATAAAACCGGTAATTTCACGTCAAAGGTATTGATGTGACCTTTTGCTCGGCTTTGCTTTCTAAACGATTTATACATAACTCATGAACATGTGATAAAGATAAAGGCCTTCAAATAAAATGTGATCTGTTCTCTTATGTCACTGATCTGAAATGTGTGAGATACTTTCTGTGCCCTACATGATGAGGGTGAGTGTTGCCGTCTGTGTTCTTGTTATATCACCTGGCCGGACTGGTGCCTGCACACACACACACACACACAGATGGGTAGAAATGGACTCTGTAGAACAGGTCTGTTATTTTCTTATATCACAAGGGAACACTGAACATCTACTGTGTGTGTGTGTGTGTGTGTGTGTGTGTTAGGTGCAATGCAGAGGAGAGCAGCCCATTAACGGTGACAGAGCCAACTCTCCCATCTCTCACACTCCATTACACCTACGCGACCAGGAGAAAGAGAAGCAGAGACATGCATTTCTCTGAATCCTTCCTTCCTTGTTTTCCCTTCTGTCCTTTTGGCTTCCTTGTGCCTGACAGCCCGAGGCACCTTTCAGACACACACACACACACACACACACACACATATATACACACAAGGGAACAGGCTGCACTATGGGCGTGTTTCCTGCGATCAGTGCTCTCCCTTTTACATGGGCACGTGTGTGTGTGTGTGTGTGTGTGTACGCTGGGAGGGGGGGTAATTCATTTTTACGTCTCTCTCAAAATTACATCAAAACTTCATTTTACCTTTCCAGTATACTATTTCGGCGGCACGGTGGTGTAGTGGTTAGCGCTGTCGCCTCACAGCAAGAAGGTCCGGGTTCGAGCCCCGGGGCCGGCGAGGGCCTTTCTGTGTGGAGTTTGCATGTTCTCCCCGTGTCCGCGTAGGTTTCCTCCGGGTGCTCCGGTTTCCCCCACAGTCCAAAGACATGCAGGTTAGGTTAACTGGTGACTCTAAATTGAGCGTAGGTGTGAATGTGAGTGTGAATGGTTGTCTGTGTCTATGTGTCAGCCTTGTGATGACCTGGCGACTTGTCCAGGGTGTACCCCGCCTTTCGCCCGTAGTCAGCTGGGATAGGCTCCAGCTTGCCTGCGACCCTGTAGAAGGATAAAGCGGCTAGAGATAATGAGATGAGTATACTATTTCTTTGTTTTCAATTTCCATATGATTTCTCTGGTGAAGTGAAATGGGTGTGGCCTGTTCAATAGGTGTGGCCTGTGTGCCTGCCCGAGTGAAGAAGGTAAAACAAGATAAGATAAGATCTCATCTCATCTCATTATCTGTAGCCGCTTTATCCTGTTCTACAGGGTCGCAGGCAAGCTGGATCCTATCCCAGCTGACTACGGGCGAAAGGCGGGGTACACCCTGGACAAGTCGCCAGGTCATCACAGGGCTGACACATAGACACAGACAACCATTCACACTCACATTCACACCTACGCTCAATTTAGAGTCACCAGTTAACCTAACCTGCATGTCTTTGGACTGTGGGGGAAACCGGAGCACCCGGAGGAAACCCATGCGGACACGGGGAGAACATGCAAACTCTGCACAGAAAGGCCCTCGCCGGCCACGGGGCTCGAACCCAGACCTTCTTGCTGTGAGGTGACAGCGCTAACCACTACACCACCGTGCCACCCATAAGATAAGATAAGATATTTAATTGTCCCAAAAGAAATGTGTCTTGGACACATACAGTATCTGCTGTTAAAATTCAAATGACATACAGTATCAGTCAAAAGTTTGTACACCCCTACTCTAGTCATTCATAGGTTTTTCTGTATTTTGTATTTTCTACATTGTAGAACAATACTGAAGACATCAAAACTATGAAATTACGTCTGGAACATGTATCAAATTGTGAGGTAAACAAAATATGTTTGCTATTTTAGATTCTTCAAAGTATCCAGCGTTCACCTCGATGATGCTTTGTACACTATTGCCGTTCTCTTAACCACCTTCATGAGGTCGTCACCTGGAATGCTTTTCAATTAGCAGCTGTGCCTCGTCAAAAGTTAATTAGCAGACAAGTTTCTTACCTTCTTAATGCGTTTGAAATCATCAAACAGTAAATAATAAATAATAAAAATACAATAAATCGCCCTATTCCATAACACAACTGTATTAATCCATACAGTATTATGTCAAGAACGGCTCAACTAAGTAAAGAAAAGCGACACTCATTATTACTTCAAGTTCAAGTTCAAGTCAACTTTATTATCAATAATGCCATACAGTATGTGCAGGACATACAGAGAATTGAAATTGCGTTTCCCTCTTATCCGCGGTGCAAACAGTAATAAACATGAAATATAAAATATAGGTACAAGATATTAACTTTAAAAAAAGGGGGGGGGTGTATTTACACACACAAGCTAAAGCTACTCTAAGAAAATACAGTGGCAATCCAGAAAGTATAAATATGGCAAATGTGGCAGTGTGAACAAAATTAACGGTATAAATTTAAGTGTGACAAATGACAATATAAACAGAATGAACAATGTAAACAGGAACAGCAGTCTGACAGTATAGTAGGGCAATATAGCACGATATAAACAGAATTATCAGTATAAATATACAACCCCGATTCCAAAAAAGTTGGGACAAAGTACAAATTGTAAATAAAAATGGAATGCAATAATTTACAAATCTCAAAAACTGATATTGTATTCACAATAGAACATAGACAACATATCAAATGTCGAAAGTGAGACATTTTGAAATTTCATGCCAAATATTGTCTCATTTGAAATTTCATGACAGCAACACATCTCAAAAAAGTTGGGACAGGGGCAATAAGAGGCTGGAAAAGTTAAAGGTACAAAAAAGGAACAGCTGGAGGACCAAATTGCAACTCATTAGGTCAATTGGCAATAGGTCATTAACATGACTGGGTATAAAAAGAGCATCTTGGAGTGGCAGCGGCTCTCAGAAGTAAAGATGGGAAGAGGCTCACCAATCCCCCTAATTCTGCGCCGACAAATAGTGGAGCAATATCAGAAAGGAGTTCGACAGTGTAAAATTGCAAAGAGTTTGAACATATCATCATCTACAGTGCATAATGTCATCAAAAGATTCAGAGAATCTGGAAGAATCTCTGTGCGTAAGGGTCATGGCCGGAAAACCATACTGGGTGCCCGTGATCTTCGGGCCCTTAGACAGCACTGCATCACATACAGGCATGCTTCTGTATTGGAAATCACAAAATGGGCTCAGGAATATTTCCAGAGAACATTATCTGTGAACACAATTCACCGTGCCATCCGCCATTGCCAGCTAAAACTCTATAATTCAAAGAAGAAGCCGTATCTAAACATGATCCAGAAGCGCAGACGTCTTCTCTGGGCCAAGGCTCATTTAAAATGGACTGTGGCAAAGTGGAAAACTGTTCTGTGGTCAGACGAATCAAAATTTGAAGTTCTTTATGGAAATCAGGGACGCCGTGTCATTCGGACTAAAGAGGAGAAGGACAACCCAAGTTGTTGTCAGCGCTCAGTTCAGAAGCCTGCATCTCTGATGGTATGGGGTTGCATTAGTGCGTGTGGCATGGGCAGCTTACACATCTGGAAAGACACCATCAATGCTGAAAGGTATATCCAGGTTCTAGAGCAACATATGCTCCCATCCAGACGACGTCTCTTTCAGGGAAGACCTTGCATTTTCCAACATGACAATGCCAAACCACATACTGCATCAATTACAGCATCATGGCTGTGTAGAAGAAAGGTCCGGGTACTGAACTGGCCAGCCTGCAGTCCAGATCTTTCACCCATAGAAAACATTTGGCGCATCATAAAACGGAAGATACGACAAAAAAGACCTAAGACAGTTGAGCAACTAGAATCCTACATTAGACAAGAATGGGTTAACATTCCTATCCCTAAACTTGAGCAACTTGTCTCCTCAGTCCCCAGATGTTTACAGACTGCTGTAAAGAGAAAAGGGGATGTCTCACAGTGGTAAACATGGCCTTGTCCCAACTTTTTTGAGATGTGTTGTTGTCATGAAATTTAAAATCACCTAATTTTTTCTCTTTAAATGATACATTTTCTCAGTTTAAACATTTGATATGCCATCTATGTTCTATTCTGAATAAAATATGGAATTTTGAAACTTCCACATCATTGCATTCCATTTTTATTTACAATTTGTACTTTGTCCAAACTTTTTTGGAATTGGGGTTATAAATATAAATAAATAAATATGGCAGTATGAGCCGAATTTACAGTGTAAGTATAAATATGGCAGATATGACAGTATAAACAGTATAGCAGTGAAGTCTATCAAAGATAAAAGATGTATAAAGTGTAAACAGTGTTGTAAACAGTTTTTATATTGTGCAATTAACTTAAAAAAATTTAACGTGTAAACAGTATTGTAAACAGTTTTGACATAGTGCAACTGAATTTCATTACAGTTCGTTAAAGTGGCTGGTGACATTTGGTTTGTGTATTAAGGGAAGGGGGTACTGGCCTGGGAGGGAGTTCAGCATCCTGATGGCTTGGTGGATGAAGCTGTTTCTCAGTCTCTGGTTCTCACCTGGAGGCTTCTCATTCTCCTCCCAGAAGGCAGGAGGCTGAAGAAGTGGTGGTTGGGATGGGTGGAGTCACCCGCAATGCTGAGTGCTCTGCGGGCCAGGCGTGTGTTGTAAATATCCTGAAGGGAGGGTAGGGGGACACCGATGATCTTCTCAGCTGCTCTCACTATGCGCTGCAGGGTCTTCAGGCAGGATGTAGTACAGCCGCCGTACCACACAGTGATGCAGCTGGTCAGGATGCTCTCGATGGTTCTGCAGTAGAAGGTGTGCATGATAGGGACTGGTGCTCTAGCTCTTTTCAGTCTGTGGAGGAAGTAGAGGCGCTGCTGAGCTTTCCTGGCCAGTGATGCAGTGCTGCTGCTCCAGGAGAGATCCTCGGTGAGGTACACACCCAGGAACTTGGTGCTGCTCACTCCATCCACAGCGGCACCATTGATGGTCAGTGGAGGATGCTGGGTTGAGGCTCTCCAGAAGTCGACAACCATCTCCTTCTTCTTCTCCGCATTAAGAGAGAGACTGTTGTCTCTGCACCACACAGCCACTTGGCTCACCTCATCCCTGTAGTGTGACTCATCATTGTTGTTAATGAGTCCCACCACAGTCATCTCATCCGCAAACTTGATGAAGAGGTTGCTGTTGTGTGTTGGTGTGCAGTCGTGGATCAGCAGGGTGAAGAGAAGGGGGCTGAGCACACATCCTTGGGGGGCCCCTGTGTTCAGTATGATGGTGCTGGATGTGTTGCTGCTGACCCAGAATGCCTGTGGTCTTCCAGTCAGGAAGTCCAGCAACCAGTTGCAGAGGGAGGTGTTTAGTCCTAGATAGTCCAGTTTCTGTATCAGCTGCTGGGGGATTATTGTGTTAAATGCTGAACTAAAGTCTAAGAACAGCATCCGCATGTAAGAGTCCTTAGTGTCCAGGTGAGTGAGAGCTGAGTGGAGAGCGGTGGAGATTGCATCATCAGTGGGCCGATTGGCCCGATATGCAAATTGGTACGGGTCCATGGAGGGAGGGAGGATGGATTTGATGTGCTGCATGACTAACCGCTCGAAGCACTTCATAATGATGGGGGTCAGTGCCACAGGGCGGTAGTTGTTGAAGCAGGATGGAGAGGCCTTCTTTGGAACAGGGATGATGGTGGTGCTCTTGAAGCAGGTGGGGACAACAGCTTGGCTCAGGGAGGTGTTGAAGATGTCTGTGAGCACTTCTGTGAGCTCCTCTGCACAGTCCTTTAGCACACGACCTGGAATGTTGTCAGGTCCTACAGCTTTGCTGGTGTTGATCCTGGAGAGGGATCTCCTCACACTGGCTGGAAACAGGGACGGCACCTGGTCATCCAGAAGGGGTGGTGTCTTCTGTGCAGGCATGCTGTTGTCAGCTTCAAACCATCCAAAGAAGTTGTTTAGACTGTTCAGCAGAGTGATGTCCTTGTCACAGGTCTGTGGTCTGTATCCCCTGCCACAGGCTCCTTGTGTCACTGCTGTCAGTGAAATGATGGGCTATCCTGCTGCTGTACTGCCTCTTTGCTAGTCTGATGCCACAGGACAAGTTGGCGCTTGCTGATGTCAGACCAGCCTCATCACCTGCTCTGAAAACAGCGCTCCAGGCTTTCAGTAACCGATAGACTTCCCCCGTCAGCCATGGTTTCTGGTTGGCCTGTATGGTGATGGTCTTCATGTCTGTGACATCATCAATGCATTTATTAATGTAGGCTCTAACAGTGTCTGAATACTCTTGGATGTTGATCTGGTGGTTGTAAGTGGCTGCCTGCTTAAACATGTCCCAGTCTGTGATGTTAAAGCAGTCCTAAAGTGCTGAGGAAGCACCCTCTGGCCACACCCGTACCTGCTTCTAGACCGGCCTGGTGACTTTGACCTTTGGCCTGTATGCTGGCATTAGCATAACAGTGATGTGGTCTGAAGCACCGAGATGGGGGAGGGGTGAGGCCTTGTATGCTCTTCTCAGTGTTGTGTAAACCAGGTCCAGTGTGTTGTTTCCCCATGTTGCAAAGTCAGTATGTTGATGTAACTGAGGAAACACTGTTTTGAGATTTGTGTGGTTGAAATCTCCAGCTACGATGAGAAGTCCCTCTGGATGGGCTGTCTGTTGGTCACTGATGGCGCAGTACAGTTCACTCAGTGCCTTGTCTCTATCGTTGTTGTTGCAGCTGGGAGGAATGTAAACTGCAACAAGCAGGATGGCAGAAAACTCCCTCCGTAGATAGAAGGGCCGGCACTTGATGATCATAAACTCCACAAGTGGTGAACAGTGTCTGCAAACTACCACAGCGTCCTGACACCAAGCATCCCTCATGTAAACACAGACCCTGCCACCGCGGGTCTTACCTCCTTCAATGAGGGCTCTGTCTGCACAGTAGCATGTTAGCTTGTAGAGCTGGATGGTGGAGTCCGGTATGCTGTCGTTGAGCCATGTTTCCATGAACACAAAAACACAGCACTCTCTCACAGCCTGCTGGGTCGCTCCCAAAAGGAGTATATAGTCCAGTTTGTTATCCAAGGAGCATACATTGGTGAGTACGATGGACGGTATAGCCAGCTTGTGTGGATTAGCCATTAGCCTAGCCTGGATACCCCCGCGTTTTCCCTGCTTCTGCCTCCTCTCACACCACCTACGGCGCTTCCTCTGCGGGTGTACAGCAGTAGTGGGGGTCGATGTCAAAGCGGGCTGCCGGAGTAGGCCGAGGTCATGTAGCTCCTTCGCGTGTGCTGGGTTTAACTTACAGAAAAAAGTGTTGCCAATGTCAAAAAGAGTCCCACGGCTGTATGTGTGCCTAGGGACGGACAAACGCGATGAAAACATACAATCACTCGAGCACACCGACAAAGACAAAACATGTAAACACCACATTATCGGGACAGAGAGGGGCCGCTGCGTCTGCATGCGCCACCATCTTGTATCTTTAAGACATGAAGTGACTTAATTCATAAAAACAAAGAAAAAACATTGTATTTGAAGATGGGTCCAAACTTTTGACTGGTACTTTGTATGCAGTACCTATCTATGATACATACACAGGCTGCCTTCAAGCCACATGTATACACACACACACACACACACACACACACACACACACACACACACACACACATATAGTTTTTTGGCCCTGCTTTATGATTGTTTCTTTAAAGACAGCCTGTAGTGTGTGGTCCTGACTGACTCCTATGATTTTCATGGCTTTCTAAGATAGCCTAGTAATCAAGGCTTTCAGCCGTACACTGAGATGCCAAACCAGGCTGAGATGCCATACCGCAAATTGCTCTCAACTACAGCATGGTAGAAGAGGGACAGCACTGACTGGTTGACACCAAAGACTCTCAGCCTATGAAGCAAGGGCAACTGCTGTTTCACCCTCATGCAGATATTCACTAGTACCCCTTTTTGACCAACAGGGAGTGGGTTCTTGAATCAGTCCCATTTAGGATTCTTTGAAGCTTGGTCCCAGCTAGAAAACTAGCCCACAAAAACAGTTTTGAGCGTAACCAATGTAATCAAGGATGCCTCATGAACGGACGGTGTTACACAATCCATAACAGGAGTAAACAGTAGTAGCAAGATGGTGGAGCATGTTGATTACCTGCAAACTTTTGTTCTGTTATTGTAGATACTTGTTTTCATTCCTTTTTTTTCTCAATATGTATCATTTTCTGTTGCATTCTCCATTGTTGTGCTCAGCTTCCTCACCAACCCAATGACATGACCACCTGATCTCATCATGGTTCACGCTGGAAAAACAGCTACATTTGGTTCCAGCTGGGAACCAACTTTTTAGGTTCTGAACCAATTTATTTTTTGAAGAGTTGCTCTGAACAGTTCAAAACTTGGTGCATGAACCAGAACAGAACCTGTTCCCTGTTCTGGGGGAGTATTTGAACACTCTGTGTCAGTTTATTGTGAATATGTCTAACGAGGTATCTGCAGGAGTCCACTTGGGCTATACTCTGGTCATAGATAGCCACTGGTGAATGATCTCCAATGGATTTGGGATTGAACACCATTTCCTCTGTTTTCTTGTTGCTAAGGATGCAGAAGTGTTTTCCATACCATTGAACAAAGTTCTGAATCTCTTTGAGAAACATGAGACCCAGGAAAGCTGTGTTGTCAGAAAACTTGGATATGTAATTATTAGCAGTGCTGCATGTGCATTCATTGGTGTACAGGGTGAACAAGACTGGGGAACTAACGCATCCCTGGGGGACACCAGTGTTGATGGTTAAGGGTTCAGACCTGACCTCCTGGGTGCGACTGATCAGAAATGAGTCAAGTCAAAGTCCTTTCCATGCCAAGACCTGGTCTTCCCAGGCAGTCTCCTGTCCCAGTACTAACCAGGCCCTTAAGGCACATTGGGTGGCACTGATCTCCATTTCCATAGCCCTTGGCCTCTTGCCTATACAGCTAGGGTTACAATGGGGGGGCTAGTCTTCTGCTAACCATGAGAGTTTGACTCCCCACTTGCATCTGTATTGTAGCATGCCTTGCCAGATGACAATAGGTACTATTTTTATGATGGTCTTTGGAATGACCTGACTGAGAGTCGAACTTGTGATCTCCTGATCAAGAGGCAGACATGCTAACCACTGGGCCAGCTCATGGTCAGAAAAGAGTGGTACCATTTAATAATGAAGGGGTTGACCTTCATCTGCTGCAATGTTTTCAGGAGAACATGAGGTTGTAGGGTGTTAAAAGCTGAATTGAAGTTAACAAACAACAGTCTAGTGTAGACCCCAGGGTTCTCAAGGTGTCTGACCAGTAAGTGAATGCACTATACTGTTGAGAGCATCATCAGTGCAAATTGATAAGGATCTTGCTGTGGGCCTACATCTAGTTGAAGTTTGCTCACCCTGAGCGTCTCCATAAATTTCATCACAACAGAGGTTAGAGCAATAGGTCTAAAATAATTGTTTTCTGTTGGACATGACTCCTTAGGGGCAGGTGTGATGATTCTCATTTTCCATTTTGATGGTACTCTATGGGAATCTAGAGACCACTGGAAAATGGGGCACCAGACAGGGGTCAACTTGTTTGTACATGTGTTTAATAGCAAAGCAGAGATACTATCTAGATCAGTGGTCTTATTGACATTGATTTGCTTGAAGACCCTACTGACAGGTTTAGGGTCAATCCCTTGCTGATCACCATCATCAACAGCAATATCTCATCTCATTATCTCTAGCCGCTTTATCCTGTTCTACAGGGTCGCAGGCAAGCTGGAGCCTATCCCAGCTGACTACGGGAGAAAGGCGGGGTACACCCTGGACAAGTCACCAGGTCATCACAGGGCTGACACATAGACACAGACAACCATTCACACTCACATTCACACCTACGGTCAATTTAGAGTCACCAGTTAACCTAACCTGCATGTCTTTGGACTGTGGGGGAAACCGGAGCACCCAGAGGAAACCCACATGGACACAGGGAGAACATGCAAACTCCACACAGAAAGGCCCTTGCCGGCCACAGGGCTCGAACCCAGACCTTCTTGCTGTGAGGCGACAGCGCTAACCACTACACCACCGTGCCGCCCTCAACAGCAATATCATTTAGCATTTCAAGAGATTATAATTGTCAACTGCTTAGAAAAGTCATTCAGCTTGTTTGCTTTTGCCAGTTCATCTACAACATGCAACAATTTCATTATGGGTTTCATGTTGGTGGCTGGTTTCATTCAATCCCTTTTTTTGTCGAGCTCATAGTCATAGGTTTTTCTCTCTCACCTCCCTGTGATGTTACCATGCTTCTTTGAGCCTCTGCTTCAGCTCTCTTTGTACAGTTTTTAATTGAAAGTGGTCATTGATCCTAACTGCCTGCTTTTTTTCCTATTCATACAGTCCTTCACCTTCTTTGTGATATACAGTTTATTGTAAGGGCAAACTTTTATTGTCCATTTTGGAATTGCAGTGTCAACACAGAATTTTAATTAAACTGTGGTAACTTTTGTGCCATTGTCCAGCCATAGCTCTCCAGAGAAGATATGCCAGTCCATGCACAGAAAGCAGCCTTTCAGTGTTTCAATGCTGTCATCTGTCCATATTGATCTGTGGTCTCTGTACCTGTCAGTCCTAGTGAAGTGAAATAGGTGTGGTTTCTGTACCTGTACAAGTGAAGGAGGTGTGGCTTCTGTACCTGTCAATCCTAATGAAGCAAAATACGTGTGGCCTCTGTACCTGTACAAGTGAAGGAGATGTGGCCTCTGTACCTGTTAGTCCGAGCGAAGTGAAATAGGTGTGTCTTCTGTACCTACCTTAGTGAAGGAGGTGTGGCCTCTGTACCTGTTAGTCCGAGTGAAGTGAAATAGGTGTGTCTTCTGTACCTACCTTAGTGAAGGAGGTGTGGCCTCTGTACTTGTCAGTCCTAGTGAAGTGAAATAGGTGTGGCCCCTGTACCTGTTCTAGTGAAGGAGGTGTGGCTTCTCTACCTGTCAGCCATAGTGAAGTAAAATAGATGTCTTCTGTACCTGTCCTCATGAAGGAGGTGTGGCCATACCTGTCCTATTAAAAGAGGTGTGGCCTCTGTACTTGTCCTAGTGAAGGAGGTGTAGCCTTTGTGCCTGTCCTATTGAAGGTGTGGCCTCTGTACCTGTCAGTCCTCGTGAAGTGAAATAGGTGCGATTTCTGTCCCTGTACTAGTGAAGGAGGTGTGGCTTCTGTGCCTATCTGAGTGAAGTAGATGTGTACTCTATACCTGTCCTATTAAAGGAGGGATGGCCTCTGTACCTATCCTAGTGAAGGAAGTGTGGGAGGTGTGACCTCTGTTCCTATCACTCCTAGTGAAGTGAAATAGGTGTGGCCTCTGGACCTATTCTAGTGAAGGAGGTGTGGCCTCTGTACCTGTTCTAGTGAAGGAGGTGTGGCCTGTGTGTGTGTCAGTCCGAGTCAATGGACCTCTTTCTTTGCCATATAATAATAATAATAATAATAATAATAATAATAATAATAATAATGTTTTTGGATTCAACACCCTTTGATACAATTTTTTTTTTTTTTGGTTAACAATTGGATCTTTTTACATAGAACCTTGCAAGATTTCCCCAAAAGAAAAAAAAAGTCACTTTTATCATGCCAGATTTTAATTTCTTTTTTCTTGAGAGTGGACAGTAGATGATCATTAACTCTAGATGAGCTGTCTTGACTCAATGAGCAGTGTGTGTGTGTGTGTGTGTGTGTGTCTTTGTTCCTGTTTAGCCAGTGACTCCTTCTTCACTGTTCGTTAAATCTACAGCACTAATGACCCTGACTCACTCTACCTTGGTTGTAATTTTAGTGTGATACTGCCTTCTCTGGGTTTGTAGTTTAATGAACAGGAGTGTAAAACTGCAGCTTTCTCTCCCCAGCAACCCATTTTATTAGGCTGTAAAGCCTCGTTGTGGTCTGTTCACACACACGCTCTCGCTATTATGGCTTGTAAACACAGCTATCTGGTGAAAGCCAGTGTGTGTGCGTGCGCGTGCGTGTGTGTGTTTTCACTCTCGGAATGATGGTTATGAGGCTTTTAGCTGTGAATAGCGTGGATCCATGCTGAGTACTCATCTGTTCTCTAAGTGCTTTCGCTCGCAGAAAGACAAAGACGCTTCAGAGCTAGCCAGTTCCTCCTCATTCTCAGTGGCAATTAGCGTCTGCTCTTTTCATAGAAGCCATTTGTGTGTTATGCTGCAATTTTGAACAAAAAATATTAAAAGAGGAGGAGGTTGGTGGGATGAAAGTTATAAATGTAGCGTTCTGTTCTGAAACACTAAAAGAGCAGAAAGACAGAAGTGATACTTGTGTTTTTAGATTTAATAGCATTTGAAGGGCTTTGTATTGTGTTTACAGTTAGTGCGTGTGCGTTTAGGGCTACAAAACCACATGGTACGTATTGTACAGTATATGCAATGTTTTGTGGTAGTTTCTTGCTAAAACTGTCTAATTTGGTTGTTAGCATGCAAGCTAACTCATCAATTTCTGACTTGGATAGGTGCACAGGTTATCATTTCTATATATACTTACACAGGGACTTGTATAGTGGATGTGCCACATAAAGATATTTACAGTGGTGCTTGAAAGTTTGTGAACCCTTTAGAATTTTCTATATTTCTGCATAAATACGACCTAAAACATCATCAGATTTTCACACAAGTCCTAAAAGTAGATAAAGAGAACCCAATTAAACAAATGAGACAAAAATATTATATTTGGTCATTTATTTATTGAGGAAAATGATCCAATATTACATATCTGTGAGTGGCAAAAGTATGTGAACCTCTAGGATTAGCAGTTAATTTGAAGGTGAAATTAGAGTCAGGTGTTTTCAATCAATGGGATGACAATCAGGTGTGAGTGGGCACCCTGTTTTATTTAAAGAACAGGGATCTATCAAAGTCTGATCTTCACAACACATCTTTGTGGAAGTATATCATGGCACGAACAAAGGAGATTTCTGAGGACCTCAGAAAAAGCGTTGTTGATGCTCATCAGGCTGGAAAAGGTTACAAAACATCTCTAAAGAGTTTGGACTCCACCAATCCACACTCAGACAGATTGTGTATAAATGGAGGAAATTCAAGACCATTGTTACCCTCCCCAGGAGTGGTCGACCAACAAAGATTGCTCCAAGAGCAAGGCATGTAATAGTCGGCGAGGTCACAAAGGACCCCAGGGTAACTTCTAAGCAACTGAAGGCCTCTCTCACATTGGATAATGTTAATGTTCATGAGTCCACCATCAGGAGAACACTGAACAACAATGGTGTGCATGGCAGGGTTGCAAGGAGAAAGCCACTGCTCTCCAAAAAGAACATTTCTGCTCATCTGCAGTTTTCTAAAGATCATGTGGACAAGCCAGAAGGCTACTGGAAAAATGTTTTGTGTGCGGACGAGACAAAAATAGAACTTTTTGGTTTAAATGAGAAGCGTTATGTTTGGAGAAAGGAAGACACTGCATTCCAGCATAAGAACCTTATCTCATCTGTGAAACATGGTGGTGGTAGTATCATGGTTCGGGCCTGTTTTGCTGCATCTGGGCCAGGACAACTTGCCATCATTGATGGAACAATGAATTCTGAATTATACCAGCGAATTCTAAAGGAAAATCTCAGGACATCTGTCCATGAACTGAATCTCAAGAGAAGGTGGGTCATGCAGCAAGACAATGACCCTAAGCACACAAGTCGTTCTACCAAAGAATGGTTAAAGAAGAATAAAGTTAATGTTTTGAAATGGCCAAGTCAAAGTCTTGACCTTAATCCAATCGAAACGTTGTGGAAGGACCTGAAGCGAGCAGTTCATGTGAGGAAACCCACCAACATCCCAGAGTTGAAGCTGTTCTGTATGGAGGAATGGGCTAAAATTCCTCCAAGCCGGTGTGCAGGACTGATCAACAGTTACCAGAAATGTTTAGTTGCAGTTATTGCTGCACAAGGGGGTCACACCAGATACTGAAAGCAAAGGTTCACATGCTTTTGCCACTCACAGATATGTAATATTGGATCATTTTCCTCAATAAATAAATGACCAAGTATAATATTTTTGTCTCATTTGTTTAACTGTGTTCTCTTTATCTACTTTTAGGACTTGTGTGAAAATCTGATGATGTTTTAGGTCATATTTATGCAGAAATATGAAAAATTCTAAAGGGTTCACAAACTTTCAAGCACCACTGTAATTATTCATATGATGAAGTTTTCTGGGAGAAGATGTTTAGTTAGCATTTAGTGATAAGCAACAACTGGGTGATGTGATGGCATCTGTTGTAAGGCGGCATTACTCTTACCACCCCAAAGTTGATTATTTTCAAGTTATATAGCAGCATATACCAAAGTCTGTTATTCCTCTTATACCACAGCAGTTTGCTAATGATTATTAACCCTCTGGGGTCCAGAGCTTTGCCGGTGAAGCGCAACAGGTTTAGCATGAGTAGGTCATGTATTAAGATAAATATCTTCATGATTTTTTCATCATACAAGCATGATAAACATATTGACAGAACCTTTATACTTTACACTTTCCTATGTGCCCACTGCCAAATAATATTATACCCTTTAAATTATCTGAATTAGATGAAACATTAAACTTGTCACCTTCCTCAGTCACACCAAAGTCGGAGCACTGAGCTCCCACTTACGCATTCATGAAAAAAAAAAAAAACTATTTACATGATAACGGCATGGTAATCACTTTTACTCTTTCGGTTTTGACTGGGTTCTCTTTCGCGGTGGGAACGCCCACTGTAAACGGGATAAAATTTGTCAGACAAAGTTAAGGCTATTTGGAGGTAAAACCCGTTGCGAGCTGGCACGCGGATTTTATGCGCGTCGGATGATTCAGGACAGTGATTCAATTCATGATTCATTTCATGATTCAGGACAGCAATTCAGTTCAATCTTGAGAACTGCGACACTGATTATGAGTGGTGCAATTAAAAAAAAAAAATTAACATCGACTCGATCCAGCCGAAGACCAACTTGAGCAAATGTAAATATTTCTTCTATTTCTTATGAGCAGATCGGTTGATGTGTGTGCTGTAGTGCATACATAGGAAAAATGACTGAGCATTTTTCCTGAGTTAAAAGTATTTTCCTCAAAAATAGTTAATTTTGCTTGATTTTGAGTTTCGAGAGTAAAATTTGGAGTTGGCGTGGGAGCAAAATTACAAAGTAATTGTGTAACAGAGTAACAGAGTTGATTGTGGCTCTGAACTGAGTAAAATAGTACAAGAGTTAATTTCAAGACACAGTGAATCGAGTCAAATACCAAAATAAAGTCAAATGCCAGATAAATGAAGCTGTTGTAAAAATCAATTTTAGACCTGTGTTGGAATGTGTGAAAAACAAACAAACAAACATTACCTTACCCATTGTGACTTGACCTGATGGGATAAAGAGTTAACAGTTAAACAGTTCATCACAATGGGTTAGGTCATGGTTTTTTCAGGGTGGCACGGTGGTGTAGTGGTTAGCGCTGTCGCCTTACAGCAAGAAGGTCCTGGGTTCGAGCCCCGGGGCCGGCGAGGGCCTTTCTGTGTGGAGTTTGCATGTTCTCCCCGTGTCCGCGTGGGTTTCCTCCGGGTGCTCCGGTTTCCCTCACAGTCCAAAGACATGCAGGTTAGGTTAACTGGTGACTCTAAATTGAGCGTAGGTGTGAATGTGAGTGTGAATGGTTGTCTGTGTCTATGTGTCAGCCCTGTGATGACCTGGCGACTTGTCCAGGGTGTACCCCGCCTTTCGCCCGTAGTCAGCTGGGATAGGCTCCAGCTTGCCTGCGACCCTGTAGAAGGATAAAGCGGCTAGAGATGATGAGATGAGATGTTTTTTTCACACATTCCCAAAAAAAAAAAAGTCATATGACTTTGAAAATACTGCTTAGGTTTGTTGAAATCGACAGCATAATCAGAGCATAGCAAAATCATTAGAGTGCCAGAAAATACCCTCAGACCCCAGAGGGTTAATGAACAACATGCCATACTTTTTATCTATTTTAGCCCAAGAGCATTAGCTCAAAATTGAGTCCAACCCGGAACAAATTAGTAAGAAGCTGAATTTTTCATTATGTTCAGAATACCCTTAGGAATAACATACTAAAAGTCCCCGGGAATCCACCTTGTGCTCTCTGAGAAATTCAAGATGGCGTCCAAAATGGCCGCCGATTGGAGATTTTTCAATATCTCAGGGATAAAACATAATATAAATGCAATTAAAATGTTAAATTATATGTTCTCTCATACAAGCAATGCAAATTCACCATTGTCACACTGTTAAAATTAAAATTAACCAAGATTACAAGGTCATTAATGTGGAAATTACATGGAATTTGATGGTTGACATGATTGACAGATTAGCTTAGTAGGCTACCTACATACATGAACATAATGTAAGACAACAATTAGACATCAATTTCCTTAATATTTAGCTTTGATAAAATATTAAAGGGAAATTAAATTTGAGAACTCGATCTTCTAAAACTACAATGGCAAGCTGTTTCAGTACACTTCTTCAACATTCCGGCGACTTTCATGACAAAAAGGTCTGCCTCAATAAAAGCTCTTGCTTATAAACAATGAGTAGACTTAAACACTTCTCAGTGCCTCAGTTGTAATGCTTGGACCTTTGTTGTACCATCAATGAAGTAGGGAATTTATTCAAACTTGTTTAAGGGTGGAAAAAAAATTAATATTTGAGTTTCTAGCGCCAGTCTTTACTACTAGCAATGCCAGTGTGTTCGGACAAAAAATGACTAAACTCAGCATGACCTTTTAAAAATGACTGAACTCAGCATGACCTTTTAACATGCCATTTTTCATTTTACACCACCAATTTACTTTAATTAATATTAATGAAAATAAGTGCTCCAACCCCTAGTAATTGTGTTTGTTGTTTTGTGAACAGAATAGGATGATACAGAGTGAACGAGTAACCAATGGATCCACACTCTATAATCGGTAGTGTACATTAAATAGCACATGTATAGATTTACAATTATAAGTCTGTAATTATTAGTCCTAAACATTAAGAACTGAAGCCATTTCAAAAACATATGAGATATCTTCATGATACCATAACGATTATTTTGTCATAACAGTCATTGTTATTTCTTCTTGGATGTGAATTTATGGGCCAGGGCATTTCAAGATTGATACTTGATTCAAGGATCGGGCTGGATGAAACCTACACACATTCATAGTACTGTGCACATTCATAAATGTGAACTGGTGAAGTACTGTGTTTGATAGGAACCACGGATAAGAATGTTCTAGGTCTATGAATATTAAATGTAGTTCGACATTTCAGAGACAACTATGGAGTCATGCATTATTTGTAAGGAGTTGTGTAACGATTTATTGATTGTTGAAGTTGAAAGTTATAGAACAATGACTAGCTGTCTTCTTGTAAATAGGTTCATTATTTGAGGAACACTCAGTCGCCATGATTTATTGTGTTGGATTAGCTTCTTGTTATAATGAACAATATATGTAAATAAATTGTTATAATGGATTGAAGGTAATGTTTTGGAGTTCATGATGTTTTTGGTTTTAGTGAAACTCCCAGTGCCAAAAATATGACAATCTAACCAGACATGGCAAGCAAACACATTATACACAAATATACTGTTATAATAATGTGTACATTGTTATTATATAATGTTAATACACAATGTAATTAATACACGCATGTTGGAATTTACTCTCCTACCCTACAAAATATATATTCTGACCTTTTAATTGCATTAATATTTTGTTTTGGGCCTGAGATATGGGCAGATCTCCATTTGGCGGCCATTTTGGACGCCATCTTGAATTTCTCAGAGAGCACAAGGGGGATTTCCGGGGACTTTTAGTATGTTATTCCTGAAGGTATTCTGAACATATTCTGAAATTTTCAGCTTGTTACTAATTTGTTCCGGGTATAACCCTATTACTCCTGGGCTATTTGTAGTTACATGGGAAGCATGATGGTGCTGTGGTTAGCACTGTAACGTCACAGCAAGAAGGTTCTGGGTTCAAGCCTCACAGCTGATGGGGACCTTTCTGTGTGGAGTTTGCCTGTTCTCCCTGTGTCTGCAGGAGTTTCCTCTTGGTACTCTGGTTTCCTCCACAGTTCAAAGACATGCAGATCAGGTAAAATACCCATCCAGTGGGGTTACACAGACTAGTTCTTACTTAGTGCCAGTCTGGATAGAAGCCCATATAGATTGGGGAGGGTTGTGCCAGGAAGGGCATCTGGTGTAAAAACTTTGCCAAATCAAATATGCAGAATAGATCTGTTGTGGCAACCTCTAATGGGAGCACCCAAAAGAAGAAGAAGATAGTTGCCTGTAGTGTTTTGTAACATCAATGAATAAAGATAGTTTCTGCTTTGACTTGTGTTACAGCAGCTATAAACAGTCACTTCCTCACTAGGCTGTCTTTTGTTTCTCTCGAAAACACATATGTAGGAATTCTGATA
Source organism: Neoarius graeffei (assembly GCF_027579695.1). Lineage (NCBI taxonomy): Eukaryota > Metazoa > Chordata > Actinopteri > Siluriformes > Ariidae > Neoarius > Neoarius graeffei. The sequence goes on along the minus strand of NC_083576.1, from coordinate 6,699,459 downwards.
TATTCCTTTCAGAAAATAATCAATGTCGGGTGGTAGCTTTAACTCTGCTTCATCAGAATACCTTGTTGTTGATAATTTTCCTATGAAGCACAAATGATTTAAACAGACAGAGCAGACAAAGTACCAGGTGAGGCTAATGAAGTGCCATAGCAACACAGTAATGAGAACAGGAAACAGTGACTATATAAAGCACTGGAGGGAAATGTGACAGAGCTTCACAGAGTATAAGAGTGAAAACAAGATCGGAATCAGCGTGACAATATGATGGAGATATGGAGAGACTGAGAGAGAGAGAGTGACAGGATGGTGATCAGTAACGCCTAATTGCTATAATGGATCTTTCCTCTTACTCACACCCCATTTTCTCTAAACCACAGTCATGCACTTCACCACAAATATGTTAAACTGTTTGACATTAGGGCACACCAGTGCAAGTGAACAAACAAACTGGACTAGTCAGAGAAAACTTGCAGATCTATTTGAGGAACTATGTAAACAAATCCGATATTAAGTCTGAAAATGTTAAAACCTGGAAGAGAGATGCCTATCAAAGTCCAAGTCCCTGTCATGCCAGAATCTGGTCTTCCCAGGCAGTCTCCTGTCCCAGTACTAACCAACTCTTTAAGGCGTATCGGTGAGGCACCAATCTCCATTTTGATAGCCCTCGGCCTCTCACCTACACAGCTAGGGTAACAGTGGGGGGCGGGTCCTCTGGTAACCGCGGGAGTTTGACTTCCCCACTCACATCTGTATTGCAGCGTGCCTTGTCAGATGGTAGTAAGTACCATTTTTATGATGGTCTTTGGTATGACCCAACCATGAGTAGAAGTCATGATCTCCTGGTCAAGAGGTGGACACACTAACCACTAGGCCAACTCACTGTCAAAGATGCCTATACAATCTCCTATATAATTTAGTAACGTGACTTGAAGTAAACCATGACCTAGCCTAGTGGTTAGCATGTCCACAGCTTGATCGGGAGATCGCAAGTTCTACTCATGGTCGGGTTATACCAAATACCATCATAAAAATGGTAACTACTGCCATCTGGCAAGGCACGCTGCAATACAGATGCAAGTGGGGAGTCAAACTCTCGCAGTTAACAGAGGATGAGCCCCCTAGCTGTACCGTATAGGTAAGAGGCCAAGGGCTGTAGAAGTGGAGATCAGCTATGCCTAATGCACCTTAAGGGCCTGTTTAGTACTGGGACAGGAGACTGCCTGGGAAGACCAGGTCCTGGCATGGGAAGGACTTTGACTTGAAGCAGGGATAAAATGGAAGCTGGAGTTTCATCAGAAATTTGAAATGAAATTAGTGTGACAAAGATGGAACAGAAAGATTGGTTCCAAAGAAGGCTTTCTGAATTGGTAGCTTGTGGTAATGTAATTGGAAATGAAGTCCGACATATAGGTGGGAATACTAGGTTTGATGTGGGGATACACCCTGAGTGGGCATTAGGGACCACTTAACATGACCAAACCACACACTGTTTTTTTTTTTTTTTTTTTGCTGTTGTTATGTGTGAGGAAACTTGAAAACCTAGAAAAAACAATAACCTGTTTGAATCTCAGGATCAAACCATGGATCCTGGAGGTGTAAGACAACAATGTTACCCACTTATGTTACCCATCATGCCACCTGCTACATAACACTAACCTTAACCCTCATCCTACCATGCTATTTTACACCTTAATCTTACCATGTGGGGGCCGTTTGGACCCCAATACTTTTCTTTAAAATTAAAGCTTATAAAGACAAAATCACCAGATAAGTTTTGTTCAGAACATCTTGTATTAATAACAGCAATACACTAAAGGGCCCAAGGCATAAAGAACACACTTAACCTTCATCCTACCAGCCAATTTTACATACACAAACTACCAGACGGGGTCCGTATGGACCCCAGGAGGGAATACCTTGAAATCAATGCAGTAAGAACCAATTCAATGCAGCAAACAGACATAACTTTATTGAAGAACAAAATCCACTATGGCTGAATATCAATGATGTATTATAAATGCAATAACATCGCAATAATATTGCAAAAACTAGCATACATGTAGCAAATTATAGCGCCACAAAAAAAATTGGCATTATATACATGATTTTTGCAGCTCATGCAGCTGTAAAACATTCTGGATTACAACTTAGGTCTTTTCTTACAGAATTTAAAACAAAAAAGTAATTGTAAAATAATTTAGGGCTTTTGTTTTGCAGCCTGTGCTTATTGCAGCAGTGGGGTCCACACGGACCCCAAGAAGGAATGCCTTGGTAGTTTCATTATGGAACATAAAAGAAATAAAAGAAGTTAACTTTCAGTGTGCTATTCAATTATAAAATGAAAGACAGATAAACTTTACTCTGGGGTCCGGTTGGACCCCAGTAACAAATTAATTATATGTATATAAACACTAAAGCACCGGAAGATCAGCTTTTTGCATTGTGAAGGTATAATTAATTATACCTTCACAATGCAAAAAGCTGATCTTCCGGTGCTTTAGTGTTTTAATTAAGACATAAATTCCGACAAATTCATAAAACAATGAGGCAGTATGTCACATATTTTTAAAATGGCAAACAAACATATAGGTGCGGGGTCCAAATGGACCCCACTTGGTAGGATGAAGGTTAAATAGTACCAGGGGTCATCATTTAATATTTGCTATGTGATAGAGGGCTTGATAGAGGGTTTTAACCAAAGCCTTGTGCTGACATTTGATGATCCTAGATTAGCATTTCTTCTAGTTTGGATCATCTTCCTTGCAAAAACACCATCCTGTGACAGGCGCCAGAAATCTGTGACATAAAACTACTGATCATAAAATAATTCATTTAAATAGAACATCAACGTAGTTTTGCAATTTCTATCTCTGATAAGAACCGAGTGTGACTTAACCATAACATATCTGTGTCAGAACTGTATGAAGACTTCAAGACCTGTGCCATGAGTAAACACTTCCACATTTCTTCACAAAGGTAGCATAAAACACTGCGGGTCGATAATCTATTGATCAGGTATCGACCGTCTTTCCTTGTGGTGTAAAAGGACAGATGTCTGACTTCTCTTGGGACGCCACTCATCCTGTCTGTCCCACTCACTTTCCCTCCTATGTCCAACCCCTTAAATCACTTGGCTGGAACCTTGTTTCCTGAGGGCCAGCAGGACAGGAAGAAAAGGAAACAGGCTGAAGGAGGAGAACATATAAAATACATTGATTTTTATTTTTCCAAAAACAGACGATGGAATCGCATGGTGAAGGAGGATTGCTGGGAACTTTAAAAGGTTCCTGGACTTGTTGGGGGGGGTAAGCTGTGGCAAAATGTGCATATGATGATTCTCAAAGGCTTTTCTATGATCGTGTATCATGACAGAGAACATACACTCACTGGCCACTTCAATAGGAACTTGTTCTTGATTCTAAGATCCCTGTTCTTGGCTGCAGGAGTGGAACCCAATGTGGTCTTCTGTTTTCTGTTGTATGCTGAGATGCTTTTCTGCTCACCACGGTTGTAAAGAGTGATTATATCAGTTACTATATCCTTCCTGGCAAAAAAATAAATAAAAAAAAATGCTCAAACCAGGCGGCACGGTGGTGTAGTGGTTAGCGCTGTCGCCTCACAGCAAGAAGGTCCGGGTTCGAGCCCCGGGGCCGGCGAGGGCCTTTCTGTGTGGAGTTTGCATGTTCTCCCCGTGTCCGCGTGGGTTTCCTCCGGGTGCTCCGGTTTCCCCCACAGTCCAAAGACATGCAGGTTAGGTTAACTGGTGACTCTAAATTGACCGTAGGTGTGAATGTGGGTATGAATGGTTGTCTGTGTCTATGTGTCAGCCCTGTGATGACCTGGCGACTTGTCCAGGGTGTACCCCGCCTTTCGCCCGTAGTCAGCTGGGATAGGATCCAGCTTGCCTGCGACCCTGTAGAACAGGATAAAGCGGCTAGAGATAATGAGATGAGATGAGATGAGATGCTCAAACCACCTCGAATCTGTCCATTTTCCTCTCACCTCTCTTATCAACAAGGCATTTGTTTGCACCCACAGAACTGTCGCTCACTCAGTGTTTTTTGTTTTTCACACCATTCTGTGTAAACTCTAGTGACTGTTGTGTGTGAAAACCCCAGGAGATCACCAGTTTCTAAAATACTCAAACCAGTCCATCTGGCTCAAACCAACACCCATACCACAATGAAAGAAAGTCACACTTCACTGTAAGATCACAATTTTTCCCATACTGATGTTTGAATATTGTGAACATAAACTGAAGCTCTTGATTTGTATCTGCGTGATTTTATGTTTTGTACTGCTGTCAAGGGATCGGCTGATTACAGAACTGCAGAAAATAGCAGGTGGAAGGGTGTAGCTGATAAAGTATCCGGTGAATGTATATAGGCTTGCACACAAACTATTCGTGATGCATAATATTAATAATAATAATATTATTATTATCTCATCGCATTATCTCTAGCCGCTTTATCCTGTTCTACAGGGTCGCAGGAAAGCTGGATCCTGTCCCAGCTGACTATGGGCGAAAGGCGGGGTACACCCTGGACAAGTCGCCAGGTCATCACAGGGCTGACACATAGACACAGACAACCATTCACACTCACATTCACACCTACGGTCAATTTAGAGTCACCAGTTAACCTAACCTGCATGTCTTTGGACTGTGGGGGAAACCGGAGCACCCGGAGGAAACCCACGCGGACACGGGGAGAACATGCAAACTCCGCACAGAAAGGCCCTCGCCGGCCACGGGGCTCGAACCCGGACCTTCTTGCTGTGAGGCGATAGCGCTAACCACTACACAACCATGCTGCCCTATTATTATTATTATTATTATTATTAAGTTAAATATATATGAAAATTTGTATTAATTAATTAATTTATTTAGTTAGTTAGATTTTTTTATTAAAAACATTTTATTTGTAATAAATGATAAAAAACTGATCAAATATATAAAGGTTAAGTTAAAAATAGCACAAAAATCTATAATATATAAACTTCAGCTGCATAAAAAAAAAAATCAGAAAATGTTAAAAATTATACGTGTGTGTGTGTCAAAATCTATCATGGTCTACGTATTATGTCATCATATCATCCAGCCCTATTTTATGGTGTGTTCATTCTCAATCTCTCTCTCTCTTTCTCTCTCTCATGTCTCATGCTCTGCTTGGATTCGATCTAAAGAGCGTTCTGCACCAGATATCCCCATTCCTCACACATTCCACCTTCCTTGCGACCATTAGTTATCACAATCTCAAATTTGTTACTGAGATGATTAAAATGCAGCCGTGATTAAAATTCAACCGGGGAGCTTTTTTTTCTCCGTTGCTTTGCAATTTCCCAAACCAGTGCACCGAAAAACAACTAAATTATATTTCCTTTTTTTCCTTCTTCCATCAAATTAAAGCGCTCGTTGCAACCCATAAGGAGGGAAATGATTGTTTCCCTGAAGAGAGAGAGAGAGAGAGAGAAAAAAAACTTAAAAAGCAGTAAATTGCCATCAACACAAGCGAGGACTGATTCTGCACTCTTTCAGTGTGTGCTATCAGTTTTCTGCCACTTTATGGAATCTGTGCTTTAAAGCTGTGAATGAGTTTGTGGACTTTGAAGAGAGAAAAAAGAAAGAGTGAAAAAAATGGAGGAGATGTAGAAAGACTTGATGCCATGGATCACAGAGAATATAATTCCCTCTTACCTCCCACTTCTTTTCCACACCTGTATCTCTCTATCTCTGTCACTCATTCTCTGTCTTTCCTTCTTTCTTTCTCTGTCTAGTTTTCTTTGTCTCTCGGTCACCATCCCTGTCTTTCTTTTTCAGTCTCTCTCACTATCCCCCTCTCTCTTTCTCTGTCCCCATCTCTGTTCTATCTCTTCATCTCTGTCTCATTCTGTTTGTCTCTATCTCTCCCTCTGTCTCTCAGACTCTGTCACTGTCTCTCTATCTCTTTGTCTCACTCTCTCACACACGGTCTCTCTCTGCCTCTTTTTCTTAGTCTCTCTGTATTTTCTCTCTCTTTGTCACTGTCTCAGAGTCTCTCCTTCTCTCTCTCTCTGTGTCTGTCTCTCTCCCTGTTCTTTATCCGTCTCACTCTGTCTCTCTATCTGTCTCTCAGACTCTGTCACTGTTTTTCTGCTTCTCTATCTTTTTGTCTCACTTTGTATCTCTCTCTCTCTCTCTCACACACACACACACACTATCCCCAGTTCCGTGTCTCTCCATCTGTTTTCTCTCTTTGCCACTGTCTCGCTCGGTCTCTCTTTCTCTCTTTTCTGTTTATTATTCATCTCTGTCTCCCAGACTCTGTCACTCTCTCTCCCTCTTTCTTTCCTCTTCTCTTCCTCCTCATCTTTTCACAGTTTATGAAATGAAATGGGCTATTAGTGAGAAAAAACATGAACACTATCACTGTAAAAGACTTCATAATTATAACAGTTGGATTCATTTTGATTGTAGCAGCCGAGTTGATTAGGTGATGAGAAAGATTATGGCGAGCGGTTGCGCGTCCACACACCTCCCTGCCACGCGTAATTATGTGATTTTTACTTTTTAATTTTGCCCACTCTGATAACGCCAAAGTCTCCATTCTAATTCTCATTACCCTCTCGCTGACTTTTAGATCAGGCATCACACAGATGAAACAAGCTGTGAATAAGAGACAGGAAGTAATAGATTTATGAACCACTGCTAATGCTATTGTATGGCTAGCACTGGAAAGCAGTCACTTTGTAAACCACTTTTTTTCTTCAATAAACAACAGTGAAAGTTGGTTTCGTCAATTCTGTCAATAACATTTGATGCAAAATACAAGTAAGTTTTTTTGAAGTTTATCAAATATCTTTGTAAATTAAGCTTGTAACGACTCTGTGTTGGTGGGTGGAGCACAGAGGACGGCAGGACAGAGATAAGGTTTGGCAGACTGTTTTATTTTGACACTTTTCAGCGTTAAACATGCACTCTCCCAGTCTAACACACACACACACCAGTCTTCTGGTTGGGCGAGCTCCTTCAGCTCTCGCTCTCCCTCCTGATATAGGGCGCGGTCACTGGGAAGACACACAAACACAGGTTAATTGCTCTCAGGTGTAGTGATTCTGCCACTTACCTTCCCTGACTCCGCCCTCCTGTCACAGACCGGCGCTTGACCACGCCCCCGCTGTCACATACCCCCACCGCCCGACTCAGGCCGGGCGGCTGTCCGGCCTGCAGCCGACTGCCCCCCCCCCCCCCCCCTTGACGGGAGAGGAAGTCCGCCACAACCATCTGCGTCCCCGGCCTGTGGACCACCTTGAAATTAAAGGGTTGGAGTGCTAGATACCAACGGGTGATCCGCGCGTTGGCATCTTTCATGCGGTGGAGCCACTGGAGGGGCGCGTGGTCCGAACAGAGGGTGAAAGGGCACCCCAGCAGGTAGTACCGGAGGGTGAGAACCGTCCACTTGATGGCCAAACACTCTTTCTCTATGGTCCTGTAGCGCCCCTCACACACCGACAGCTTCCTGCTGATATACAGGACAGGGCGGTCCTCCCCCTCCACCTCCTGGGACAAAACCGCCCCCAGCCCTCTGTCCGACGCATCGGTCTGCAACATAAAGGGGAGAAAAAAGTCAGGGGAGTGTAGAAGTGGCCCCCCACACAGTGCAGCCTTTACCCCAGAAAAAGCCCACTGGCATTGCTCCGTCCTCTGGACCGGATCTGGTGCCCCCTTTTTAGTGAGATCAGTCAGCGGGCTGGTGACGTCCGAATAATTAGGTATAAACCTACGATAATAGCCAGCCAGCCCCAGGAACTGTCTCACCCCCTTTTTGGTCTTGGGCCTCGGGCAGGCCGCAATTGCTGCCGTCTTATTAATTTGGGGACGCACCTGCCCGTTGCCCAAGTGGAAGCCCAGATACCGTACTTCCACCCGCCCAATCGCACACTTCTTTGGGTTGGCTGTGAGCCCCGCTCGCCTCAGCGACCTAAGGACAGCCCTCAGATGTTCGAGGTGCCGCTGCCAGTCATTACTATAGATGATGATGTCATCTAAATACGTGGCCGCATAAGTGGCGTGAGGGCGGAGGACTCTGTCCATCAGCAGCAGAAACGTAGCGGGTGCCCCAAACAGCCCAAACGGAAGGGTGACGAATTGGTTTAAACCAAATGGTGTGGAAAAGGCCGTTTTTTCTCGGGATAGTGGAGTCAAGGGGATCTGCCAATATCCCTTCGTCAAATCAAGCGTCGAATAAAAGTGAGCAGTGCCGAGTCGATTGAGCAACTCATCAATACAAGGCATTGGGTACGCGTTGAATTTAGACACCACGTTGACTTTTCTATAGTCCACACAGAACCGGACCGACCCGTTGGCCTTGGGTACCAAGACCACTGGGCTGCTCCAGTCACTGTGGAACTCCTCGACGATGCCCATTTCGAGCATGGTCTGAAGTTCTTCCTGAACCACCTTTTTTTTGTGTTCGGGTAGCCTGTAAGGGCAGCTATGCACTACCACCCCCGGGGGCGTCTCTATGTGGTGCTCTATGAGGTTAGTGCGACCGGGCAGTGGCGAGAACACATCTGAAAACTCGGTCTGCAACTGGGCGACCTCTGTGAGTTGGGTCGGGGAGAGTTGGTCTCCACAGGGGACCGGAGAGGTACATGATGCCAATGTCCCTTTTTGAACCTCCGGCCCCAGCTCCGCCTTCTCCGGAACCACTGATACCAACGCCACGGGGACCTCCTCATTCCAGAGTTTAAGCAGATTGAGGTGGTAAATCTGTAGCGCCCCACCCCTGTCCATTTGCCTCACCTCATAGTCGACGTCCCCGACTCGCCGTGTGACCTCAAAGGGTCCTTGCCACTTGGCGATCAATTTGGAGCTCGACGTGGGCAACAGTATGAGTACCTTATCTCCTGGTGTGAACTCTCTAAGGTGCGTACCCTTGTTGTACAGGTGGGCTTGCCGTTCCTGGGCCTGCCGCAAATTCTCCTGAGTTAGGTGGGTGAGCGTGTGGAGTTTTGCGCGCAGGTCCATAACGTACTGAATTTCATTCTTGCTTTGTGAAGGTCCCTCCTCCCAATTTTCCCGCAGCATGTCCAGGATGCCACGCGGCTTACGCCCATATAATAATTCGAACGGGGAGAACCCCGTGGAGGCTTGGGGGACCTCTCGCACTGAGAACAGCAAGGGTTCGAGCCACTTATCCCAATTACGTGCGTCCTCACTTACGAATTTTTTAATAATATTTTTGAGGGTGCGGTTGAACCGTTCCACTAAACCGTCCGTTTGTGGGTGATACATGCTGGTGCGGATCGGCTTAATCCCCAATAACCCATACAGTTCGCGCAGTGTTCGTGACATAAACGTAGTGCCTTGATCAGTCAGAATCTCTTTCGGGATTCCAACTTGGGAGATGACACGGAAGAGTGCCTCTGCAATACTGCATGCTGAGATATTGCACAGAGGCACTGCTTCCGGGTATCGCGTTGCATAGTCCACCAGAACTAATATAAAGCTGTACCCTCGTGCTCTAATGGCCCGACGAGATCCATCCCAATTCTCTCAAATGGGGTCTCGATTAATGGAAGAGGGCGCAAAGGCGCTTTTGGAATGGCTGCTGGATTTACTAACTGGCATTCGTGGCATGCTGTACACCACCTACGGACATCACCGCGAATCCCCGGCCAATAGAATCGGGCCATTATTCGGGCTAGTGTTTTATCCTGCCCCAAGTGTCCAGCCATGGGATTAAAGTGAGCTGCCTGGAATACCAATTCCCGGTGGCTCTTCGGAATTAAAAGCTGCATGACTCGCTCTTTAGTTTGAGTGTCCTGCGTCACTCGGTATAATCTATCCTTCATAATCGCGAAGTAGGGGAAGGACGGGGTGGCGTTTGGCTGGAGCGTTTGACCATCGATTACTCTCACTTGGTCAAACGCATGCCTCAGAGTCTCGTCTCGCGACTGCTCTAATGGGAAATCCGCGAGGGATTCCCCAATAGAGAGAGGAGGAGCCGGCGGCTCCTCACTCTGACGCGGAGATGACGTAGACGGCTCTGTGACAGCTGCTCCCACCAAAGCGACACCGGGACCTCCCCCTGTCAAATGGCAGGACCCACTCTTTACTAGGCATGTCATTAAACCCCGAAATCCCGGCCAATCAGTCCCCAAAATTAAGGAGTGGGTAAGGTGAGGATTAACCGCCGCCTTCACTATAAATTTTTCCCCTCTGAAAATAATGTGGACCGACACCAAAGGGTAGCGGTGAACATCCCCGTGCACACACAACACTTTCACCCCTTGTGCTCCCCCCAATGCCTCGTTTTGAACCAGGCTTTGGCGAATTGAGGTCTGATTACAACCAGAATCCACCAACGCCTGATATGTAGCCCCTTGGATACTCACCGGTATGCGATATGCACCGGCCCGATCGAGGGAGGCCTCTGGCGCATCGGGGATCCAAACCACCATGCCCACTTCCATTGCCGTGCACTGCTGTTGAAGGTGGCCCAGCTCCCCGCAGTGCCAGCAAACCGGCCCGGGCTTTCCCTCTGCACCGGTGATCTGGGGCTCACTCACCTGAGGTGGGGGAGAGACAGACACAGAAGGGAGAAACGGGAGGGCACCGCAGGTGCGGCGGGCCGGCTGGGGTGGTGCCGGCCCCCGCCTCCGTGGTGGGGGAATGGGGCGAGGACGGGACACAGAAGGAGGGGGAGAGAGAGAGAGAGAAGAGGAGAGAAGAGAAGATGCCATCTGCTGTCCTGCCACCGGGACAGCCGCCAAATGGTCCTCCGCCAGCTCAACTGCCTGATCCAGCGACGCCGGGCGGTGGCACTGGACCCACTCCCCGGTTCTGGTTGGCAAGCGCGCGACGAACTGCTCGAGCACCACCTGATCGACGATCTCCTCAGCGTCGCGGTTGTCGGCCCTCAACCACCGCCAGCAGGTGTCCCGGAGTTGCTGGCCAAATGCGAACGGCCGGCCGACTTCCTCCAAGCGCAACGCGCGGAAGCGCTGGCGCCGCTGTTCTGGTGTGCGCCCCACGCGCTGGAGGACGGCCCAGCGGAGGTCCACGTAGGCCAGCCGGCGGTCGGCGGGGAGCTGTAGCGCGGCCAGCTGTGCCTCTCCCGTTAGCAGGGGGAGGAGGTGCACCGCGTGCTGCTCCATCGGCCACCCCAAGGCTTCGGCGACTTGCTCGAAGAGCGTGATGAACGCCTCGGGGTCATCCTGCGGGCCCATCTTGGTGATGGTGAGGGGAGACGGGCCCGCGGTAGGAGCGCTGTGGACCCCGCCGACGCGAGGAGGTGCCGGAACGCCTCTCGATCTTCTTTTGAGCCAGCACCAGGGCCTCGAACCGCTGTTCTTGCTCCTTTCGGAGAGTGAGTAGCGCCTGGTGCTGGCTTTGCTGGGCCGTGGCGAGGGCGTGGACCAGTTCAGCGAACGGGGAGGACTCCATGGGGCTGTTCTGCTGCTGTGCTCCAGATCCCGGGTTTCAGCACCACTGTAACGACTCTGTGTTGGTGGGTGGAGCACAAAGGACAGCAGGACAGAGATAAGGTTTGACAGACTGTTTTATTTTGACACTTTTCAGCATTAAACATGCACTCTCCCAGTCTAACACACACACACCAGTCTTCTGGTTGGGCGAGCTCCTTCCGCTCTCGCTCTCCCTCCTGATATAGGGCGCGGTCACTGGGAAGACACACAAACACAGGTTAATTGCTCTCAGGTGTAGTGATTCTGCCACTTACCTTCCCTGACTCCGCCCTCCTGTCACAGACCGGTGCTTGCCCACGCCCCCGCTGCCACAATACAGCTGTAAAGCTTTACAATAGGATTACTTTTTCAGGAGGAAGAATTTGTAGTTATGATGTTCCAAACGTTCTTCAAAGAAGTAACTGGAACTACTTTCTCTCTCTCTCGCTCTCTCTCTCTGCTGCTGCGCTCTTGGGCTTAAGCTCCATGTTTTCTCTTCCGATCTTAAACCACCAGGGATTTGTGATTCTGTGCTCAGATTTCTCTTCTCAGCTGGTAGGTTCAACATGGGCGTCCTGAGATGCTTTTCAGCTCACCATGGTTGTAAAGAACGGTTATTTGAGTGATCTTATTTTCTTGTCAACTCTGGCTAGTCTGCTTTGTCCTCTCTGAGTAACAAGGCATCCATAGAACTGGAAGGTTTTTTTTTTTCATACCATTCTACAGTATTTCAACCCTAGAGACTCTGAAGAAAATGGCAGGAGATTTAACAGGTTATGAAACACTTACACCAGCTCATCTGGCACCAGCATCCTGAAATTGTATCTGTACGATTTTCTGCATTGCACTGCTGACACGTGATTGGCTAATTGTATGATAATTGCATGAATGATCAGCTGTACAGGTAATCCAGTCCATAAAATAAATAAATAAATAAATAAATAGAAATAAAAAATTGAACCCCTGGACTTTCTTATATTTTATTACAGTTTAATGACTATTACTGCCACAGACTAAAAAGCAATTAAATAAAGAAATGCTAAATCTGTATGGAACTTATTAACTACTCGCTCTCGTCCTAATACGACTCTAAACGAGTGCTTTATTAAAGGCAGGAGCACACGGAGGATAAAGCCACTAAGCCTACTGTTAAGACTCAGACAGAGTGCTAGTATAATACTGTACATATACATACATAGGTGTGTGTATTTTCCCCCATCACACCAGCAGGAATTATAATTAGAGTTCCCGATGTTAGATTATTTCCTTTCACACTCCGTTCCAGACTCTCCCCAGACGCATACTCTTTAATAAAGCATCAATGTGAATAAGGATGCCTGTGCTTCACTCTGCACTGAGTTGTGGTCCATGGAGACAAGAATGGCATCACCATGAGAGTATTTGTGTCTCAAGAACACACACATGCACATTCCTGTTAATTCCGCCTGAGCACCAGCTGCTTCGGTTCATCTCTAGAGGAAGGCCATCCGTCTGCTTGAGTGCACTGTGTAGGAGTTTTTACCATCCCTCCTCAGAAGCCTTGAAATAATTCATACAGCGCCCCCCCCCACACACATGCACCATGTTACACATACTTGTATGTACATAGCAGCGTCAGTTTCTATAGACCTTTAGCTTAGCCTCTCATAGACTCTCCTATTGAGCCTGTGTCAATATTCTTTCACTGTAGACAGTTCACTGTATTGGCACTGCCCTGCTGGATTCAGAGTGTGTGTGAGGCTCTATCCTCTCTCTGCTGGAGTCGTGGCTCAGCTCTGACCCCCCACTGCACTCTGAGCTGTGCTTAAACACCACTAATTGTTCTCCAGGGAGAGCATTCATTGTCATTGTATGAAACCAGAGCATATACCCATCGGCTCTGGAGGCCTACTGCTGCTGCTCGCTGAGGGATTTAAATAAAGTTCATTGAGAAAGTTAACTAAGGCACTTGAACTAGGATCATGGATCTTATTCAGCCCCATGTGCTATCTATAGACAAAAACACCTCCCTTAATCTCTCTGGGACTTACCTGGGACACACCTCGCTCTTGTAGCTACACACTAAACTGTCATTACTAGCTAATTTATAGCATGTACTGAATAATATGACTGCGAGCTGGCCTAGCGGTTAGTGTGTCCTCTGCCTCTCAACTGGGAGAGCTACTCATGGTTGGGTCATACAAAAGACCATCATAAAAATGGTACCTACTGCCAGGGCATACAGATACAGATATGAGTAGGGCATCAAACTCTTGCAGTTACCAGAGGACCAGCCCCCCACTTTAACCCTAGCTTTGTAATAAGCGAGGGGCTGAAAACTACAGAAATGGAGATTGGCGCCACCCAATGTGCCTTAAGTTACATGTCGGTCCTGGGATTGAGATGCTGATCTCTTCTGCTCCTCGGACCTGCCTGATCCATCATGGTGCCCTGTGTCTGGTTGGAGTCTCATCGCATAGCTCCTGTGGAAGGTGGCCCCATGTGGACAGTTGGGGGTGGCACCTGGAGAACGCTTGCAGTGGTGCTTTTTTGGCTGGGGACTGCAGTTGACTTGCTGACTTTAGGACTGCAGTTGACTTGCTGACTTTGGGACTGCGGTTGTCGCAAATGGTTTTGCGCTCGGGTTTCCATCAATGGGGGGTTTATAGCATCAACGAAGCTGACTTTATGTTAGGACTGTTAATGTTATAGTCATGTTGTCTGTTGTTGCCCAAATGAGGATGGGTTCCCTTTTGAGTCTGGTTCCTCTTGAGGTTTCTTCCTCATGCCGTCTGAGGGAGTTTTTCCTTGCTACCAATGCCACAGGCTTGCTCATTGGGGATAGATTAGGGATAAAATTAGCTAATTTTTTAAGTCGTTCAAATTCTGTAAAGCTGCTTTGTGACAATGTTTATTGTTAAAAGCGCTATACAAATAAACTTGACTTGACTTGACTTGACCTTAAGGGCCTGATTAGTACTAGGACAGAAGACTGCCTGGGAAGACCAGGTCTTGGCATGGAAGGGATTTTGACTTTGACTGAACAATATACTTGAAGACAAATAACTGAATAACTAGAAGACAAATGTTGTGAAGAAGAAGCCTTTATTTGTCACATGCACACTCAAGCACAGTAACATTCATCCTCTGCATTTAACCCATCTAAAGCAGTGAACACATGCATGCACACATGCACCCAGAGCAGTGGGCAGCTATGCTACAGTGCCCAGGGAGCAGTTGGGGGTTAGGTGCCAGAAGAAACACATGCAGACACAGGGAGAACATGCAAACTACAGACAGAAAGGCCCCCATCAACCACTGGGCTCAAACCCAGAACCTTCTTGCTGTGAGGCGACAGTGCTAACCACTACACCACCATGCCGTGGCAATACCCAGCCACTGGGATTGCACAAGTCAGTGCATAATGGGTGCTGGTCCCAAGACTGGACAGCTTGGGGAGGATTGCATCTGGAAGGGCATCCAGTGTAAAAACCTATGCCAAATTGAATATGTAGACCAGAATCTGCTGTGGCGACCCATATGGGAGCAGCCAAAAGAAGAAGAAGAATTAGAAGAAGAAGAAGAAGAAGAAATATTCTGAAGTATGGCGCATCATAAAACCAACCAGGTCAAGCTCCTCCTTTCAGTCCGATGATTTAGAGTCACTCAGATGTCCAGACCAGAGCTGATAACACTTTCACACTCAAAGTCCAGCTTCCCATACATCCATGTGTCTGTAAAGTAATGTAAACAGATAATATCTGTGATGATCAAGACTTCTTGTAGTCCACTCACTAAAGCACTGTTTGGACAAGATTAGTTTTACACAAGCACACAAATTAGCTAGGCAACACAGTGGTGTAGTGGTTAGCACTGTTGCCTCACAGCAAGACGGTTCTGGGTTGGAGCCCAATGGCCAACGGGGGCCTTTCTGTGTGGAGTTTGCATGTTCTCCCCGTGTCTGCATGGGTTTCCTCCAGGTGCTCCGGTTTCCCCCACGGTCCAAAGACATGCAGGTTAGGCTAATTGGTGACTCTAAATTGACCGTAGGTGTGAGTGTGAATTGTTGTTTCTCTCTATGTGTCAGCTCTGTAGTGATCTCAAGACTTGTCCAGGATGTACCCTGCCTCTCACCCATAGTCAGCTGGGATAGGCTCCAGCTTGCCCATGAGCCTCCACAGGATAAGTGGTAATGAATGGATGGATGGAGGAGTTCGATATTACTGGTACCTCTTTAGAATTTGAGACCTACCATGTCAGTCATTTTACTGACAGTGCATGGAAAGATTCCCCATCCTTTATTGACTACAGAAATAACCCTGGACATATGCAGTATATACACCAATTAATGATAATATTAAAACCACCCCCGTAATGTTGTGTAGGTCCACCTTGTGCTGCCAAAACAACTTTGACCCATTGAGGCATGGACTCCACAAGACCTCTGAAGGTGTGTTGTGGTATCTGGCACTGAGATGTTAGCAGCAGATCCTTTCAGTCATGTCAGTTGTGAGGAGCTGACTCCATGGAGCTGACTTCTTTGCCCTGCACATCCCACAGATGTATATTTATCGGACAATTCAAGATGGACTAGGATTGGTTAAAAATGATGATCCTAATAACAGACATCAATTTATGGACCTCAGTAACCGATGCCACTGGTTACTCTTCAGCATCATTCAATTTCAATACTGGCTATAATGGTGATGGAAAATGTAAATTTAAAAAAAAAAAAAAACCAGAGCCAGAAATTGATCTCAAAGGTGTACGATGTGTAAAGCAGCACCGTATGTTGAGTGCTCTCCAGACACCTAAACATGTCAGCTAGCATAAGTTCAGGTGGAGCTGTCATGGTGAGTTAGTATATCTAGAATGTAGTCATGTGTAAAGTGAATGTGTCACCTTGAGTGTGCTACAGGTTTGATGCTGATTGCCTGTGACTGGCATCAGCACTCCATTCCAGTCCCATCTGCTTCTGAAGCCTGCCGACACTTTCTAAATCGATAAGACTGGCTAACGGCAAGGACACACACTCACTCTCTGAGATGCACAGACCATGCACAGACCATCCATACACCAGCCTCCAACATGACACTGAAAAACCACACAGAACTCTGTCTTGGAGGCTGCCTATGGATGTGTTAGTTGTGAGGGTGGAGGGTGTAAGGCCTGAGGTGTTTATGAGTTTCATCAGGGTCAAGGTCACAGCCTGAGATCCAGTTAATGATGAAAGAGGGTGAGTGAAAGAGATTAGTCATCTCTATGATGTGTTATTAGACCAAGAAAGTCAGATGTCAGGAAATCTATCATAGGATTTATAGGAAGCGAGATGATGTTGGTGTAAAACAACTTCATACCTGTAGAGGAGGAAGCTCTGTAGAAATCAGGGCTGCCAGGGTTCTTTGAGTGGAAATACTTCTCATTCTCTACTGCATTTCTACTTGGAACCTTCTCTAAAAGAGAATCATTCTTTAGTTTTCTCTGGGAGGTGGAAACCAAAGAACTCTTGCAGTATTTCTACAAGCATTATTCAAGCCTTGTTTGGATGCTTAAGGCTTTTTTTTTTAAAGGTTTCTAAACAGGTTCTTCTTGAGCTCTTTCTTAAAGGGAAGTCCTTTGTTGTTGTTGGGCTCCTCCATAGAGACAGATTGAAGAACCCTTTTGGTGGTTGATAGAACCTGTTTTGAAGAGATACACTTGCAGAAAATCAGATTCTGCAAGGGTTCTTCAGAGTTTCTTTGAACAGTTAAGATTTCAACATTTCCTGCACTGAAACTTTTCCTACTTGGAACCCTTCCTGAAAGAGAAACCCTCTGTTCCCCCAGAGGAAAAGCAAATAACCATTGCAGAATCCTTGAAGAATCCGTGCAAGTGCTAAATGTAACCTGATTTTTTTTTCCTAAGAGTATATGCCCTAAGAGTATACGCTTTGAGAAGAAAATAGTTTCTACAACAGTTCTTCAAAGGTTCTCTTGATAGATGTGTATGGCTTCTAAGTTTCCTAAATGGGTTCTTCCTGAAGCAAATTGTGAAAGGGATGCCTTGTGTCCTCTGGTTCTTTCAGAGGAATAAACAGAGGAATGCTTAAAGGTGCTAAATGAAACCTTTTTGAAGCACTCTATAAGCAAGTGTGTGGGCGGCACAATGGTGTCGTGGTTAGCACTGTCATCTCACAGCAAGAAGGTTCTGATTTTGAGCCCAGATGCCGAAGGGGCTGGCGAGGGTCTTTCTGTGTGGAGTTTGCATGTTTTCCCCATGTCTGTATGGGTTTCCTCAGGGTGCTACAGTTTCCCCCACAGTCCAAAGACATGCAGGTTAGGGTAATTGATGGCTCTAAATTGACCGTAGGTGATGACCTGGCGACTTGTCCAGGGTGTACCCCGCCTCTCGCCCATAGTCAGTTGAGATAGGCTCCAGCTTGCCTGTGACCTTGCACAGGATGAGCAGTTACAGATCATGGATGGATGGATTATGGATAAGCAAGTGCCATCACATGAAATTATGCATCTTTCAATTAGTCTCAGATGCAGCGATTCATCTTTTATATTTAAGAAGGTTCAAGAACACTTCCAGGTGCTTTAGCACTTCTCAATGCATACCCTCATCACTATCAGACTGACAGTGGAAACTGACATCAAGCATGTACATGGGAATGCAAGAACAAACAAGAACGCATCCCCGGAATCACCTTGTATTGCTCTTGCTCAGATCTAAGTATTTCCCAAATGGAGAAAGGCAGACATATTGTTGCAACAGCAGCTAATTAGAGGAAGAATTCATCACACTCCTTACAGGGCAGGAATCACATGGGAGATTTGCTCTACAAACAGCATCTAACAGGAAAGATGCTGTAGTCACACTTGTTTGAGAAAGGAGCTCCAAATGACTCTGGAGAATTAATAACGGTAAAAAAGCACAAGTTCAATCATGCTAATAATGATGCATATGAGGAACAGCGCACTTGAAGAAAACAAACCTTTGTGTACGTGTGTATTTTTTTATGGCAGATGTACAGTGTATTGCTTACATGCGTATGAGAAAGTTAACCTATCACTTGATAGCTAATGAGCACACAGCATACCAGGATGGTACGTTTTAAGCAACTTGTTTGTGTCAAAACCATTGTTGTGTTGGTAATGATGTGTTTCGCCTCCTGCAGTCGTGAAATGGTTCTCTCGCCAGCGTGTCATTAGGTTTTGCCTCTTTTTTACAGTAACAGAACAGATGTTATAGGCTAATTAAACAGGAGCACACTTGTAGGACATTCACAGTGAACCATGGGAACAGTGAACCTTACAGAGTGTAACCAAAAAAAAAAAGGGAGGGGGGATGGGGAGAATTGGTAGAGGGTGGTCCGGAAGCAAAATTGCAGATTTGTGTATGGTTCCTAACCAGAGCTCCATCTGGCTCTAGCCTTATGACATGTCCAGAGTTTAGTAGCAAATTGATGTGCACTCATCTTTTACTGGTCTTTCAAAAGAAAGAGAGGATGTGTCCATCATCCAGTATGTGTCTATCGTTTTTTTTATTCTATCCACATTCACTGGATATGAGCAATTATGCGCTCTGATTGGCTCCTCTACTACTAGGCTATCAGGTCATGTACCATGAATAGAGAAAAACAAAATGGCGGCATGCGTTGCTGATTTTGTGGAATAACTGTTAAAACTATACGGTCTTTCGATTTCATAAAATCGGTGAAATTTAGTTCCCTCTGAAATCTGGTCATTGTGATATCTGTTTATTTCTGTAATATCTCACAAAATATCAGGACATCTGTGACTGGGAAGTTATTTAATTTGAGGGGATTATTAAAGCAAATAATGTGTATCATTAAATAATGGAATCGCTTGCTTCATGCAGTCAAGCAGACAGAGGAAGTCCGTGTGCACATGCGCACGTTTACCTTCTTCTTTTCCTTTTTCTTTTGGGTTTTACAGCAGCTGGCATCCAGTGTTGCATTCCTGCCATCTACAGTTTTACCTTTGACTGCGCACTGACAGTTCCATCATTTTGTTGCGAAACGAACAGCTGATCACACCGAGGTGCTCGCTGACCGCCGATATTTATTAGTTTGGTCCTGCAGTTCCTTTCCTTTGCAACATAACACCTTTTCTTCTTGTTTTCCGTTACTGTAGTCAGTCTTCCACGTTTCATTCGCGTCTTCCATTTTCCTTTACTGTTTCAATTTGTATCCCACAATGCCTTGCACAAACAGGGAAAGCCCACTATGTGATGCATGATGTAGTATCTTGAATTGGGTCATGGTGAAGCAGGAAAAAATAGCGGATAATTTAGGGCCACATGACCCTAAATTCATTAATTGTTCTATTAAAAAAAATAAAATCGAATAAAACTGGAAGCCTATGATTTGAATTCGGTCCACTAAACAACAAATAATTGGGTGTGGGGAAAATTCATTTTTATGACCTAAACTTGAAAAATCTGACAGGCAGTCTACCTTTAAATATCCATCACCAAACTTTAACTCCTATTGTACCTGCTGAATTCTTAGTTCTGATTGGTCAGAAAGTGTTTCGATGACATTTCTTCTGATAGCAGTTTGGTTGCAAGGCAAATCACAGGTTTGTAATAATATCCCACCATCCATTATATATACTGGATGGTTCTTTTTTGCATGCTCTCCCCATGTCTGTGAGGGTTTTCTCTGGGTGCTCTGGTTTCCCCCACAGTGCAAAGACATACAGATTACTGTAGGTAAAAATATCCAGCCACTGGGGTTGCACAAGCCAAGGCATACTTAGTGCCAGTCCCAAGCCTGGATAGATTGGGGAGGGTTGGATCGGGGACGTGCATCCAGTGTAAAAACCTATTCCAGATCAAATATGCAGATCAGGATGATCTTCTGTGGTGATCCCTAATGGGAGCAGCTGATAAAAGAAGAAGATCCATTATCGCTACTGCTATCTGTTAGTGTCAAGGGGTGGGGAGTTGAGCTTGAGCCAATCCCAGCTGACTTCAGATGAAAGGTGGGGTATACCCTGGTCAGGTCACAAAACTATCACAGGGTTAAGCGAGAGATGAACAACCATTCACACTCACACTCAAAGGCACTTTACAGTAGTCAGTTGACCTAATCAACATGTCTTTGGATTGTAGAAGGAAACCCACACAGGCATGGACAGAACATGCAAACGGTACACAGAAAGACCCCAGTTGGCTGTGAGTTTTGAACCCAGAACCTTCTTGCAGTGACGACACTGCTAACCACTGCACCACCATCAATAAGAGTATCCATCTATCCATTATCCATAACCGCTTATCCTGTGCAGGGTCACGGGCAAGCTGGAGCCTATCCCAGCTGACTATGGGTGAGAGGCGGGGTACACCCTGGACAAGTCGCCAGATCATTGAAGGGCTGACACATAGAGACAAACAACCATTCACACTCACATTCACACCTACGGTCAATTTAGAGCCACCAATTCGCCTAACCTGCATGTCTTTGGACTGTGGGGGAAACCGGAGCACCCGGAGGAAACCCACACAGTTACAGGGAGAACATGCAAACTCCACACAGAAAGACCCTCGTCGGCCGCTGGGCTCGAACCCGGACCTTCTTGCTGTGAGGTGACAGCGCTAACCACTACACCACCGTGCCGCCGATGAACAAGTCATAAATACAAATTTAGACAAGTGTGTGATTGTCAAAATTGAATAAGGTGATTTCTTTTTCTGTACAGAGGCTTTTTATTTCGTACCTACCACATGAAAGAAGTCTCCAGTATCAGCACTTTGCAATAGCTAAAGGTAAGGCAAAGCCAAAGGAAAGGCTTCAGGACAAAGGGTGTTGCGTTTTGCAGTTTCTCAGTAACAAGCTGCAAGCTGTCTAAAAGCAAGTGATCAAGTGTACCTATAAATGGATAAAAAAGCCGAATGTGTATTATTCTTTACATAATGAGCTACATCCCAACCAGTGCTGCACCAGTCTCTTACAGTTTGATTAATTCTCTGTCACTGCACTCTCGATACTAGTACTGCATTATTAATAGTTATCTTCCTAATACTGGCTGAAAACTTCTTTGCACACTTGGCACAATTGTAATCATGCATGTGCCTTGTACATATTTTATTCTTCCTGATTGTAGCACAATCATTTTCATTGTGATTCAAGATTTGATTTTTATATCTCACAGGTTTCATATTCAGTTATGGAAAAATATCTCTGGAAACTGCATGTTAAATGTCCAGAGAGAAACATTTGATTTCATCGAGGAGGTTTGAATTTCAAGAGCAAAACACACCACCACACATTCTTTCAGAATTTATCATTTCCAGATGTCCTAAACACAAACAGCAGGCAAAATAAACACACACACACACGCACACACACACACAGGGGTCTAACTATACTACGACACATGGCCTGTGGCGATTCTCTCTTTTTAACTTTGTGAACTCTGAGAAAGTAAGTAAAACCTCATCATAATGTCAATCTGATAACGGAAAGCGAGAAGAATTTGGAATGTCGAGATGGAATCAGGTCTTGAGGAGTCGTGAGGCGATAACATGAAATGAAATGAAATATGCTTTTTTTGCTGGCTGATTTTTCTGTCAGTATTCTTTGTTTATTGCCTTTGGCCTTCTTGCTAAACCTTTCTGTCAACCCAACACATACACACACACATGAACAAGCGCACACGTACACACACGTCAGTATGCATCACTTTCATCATTCATTCTCCTCAGTTGTGCGGGAAGCTCCTGGCTGATTAGCTAAATATGCCTGCATTATAAATCATGCTGTGATAGTGAGGTCTTCTCTGCTCTCTCTCCATCATTAGCCCTCCAGGAGACTTCTAAAATCACACACATGCACACGCTTGTATACACACACACCGTTTTAATCAAATGTACGGTAGATGCTAATCTGGATGTTGTGCCTGATGACCCTTCATAATGCTTTGTTTAAACTGGTGCATCTTCTTTAGTTTTCATACCTCTGATCCGAAGGAGGGGGGTATACTTTTTTTTTTTTTTTACCTCTGTCCATCTGTCCGTATCTTCATAGTTCCATCCGTCCGAAACACCCTTTTTCTCAGCAACCACAAATCATAGGCACTTGGTAGCAAAGTTCAGCTTGGGGTTCTATACCGCGTATACCATTTTCAGGTCTGTTGCAAATCGACTTCCTGTTTACCGACTGAATGTATTTACGAAGCATATGTATAGGGTGGATTTACAAAATTTTCTTAACACTTTTCTCAGCACCTACAAATCACAACTGCTTGATATTTGGTACCGAGCTTCAGCTTGGGGTTCTATACCGTGTATACCATTTTCAGGTCTGTTGCAAATCGACTTCCTGTTTACCGACTGAATGTATTTACGAAGCATATGTATAGGGTGGGGCGGCACGGTGGTGTAGTGGTTAGCGCTGTCGCCTCACAGCAAGAAGGTCCTGGGTTCGTGCCCCGGGGCCGGCGAGGGCCTTTCTGTGCGGAGTTTGCATGTTCTCCCCGTGTCCGCGTGGGTTTCCTCCGGGTGCTCCGGTTTCCCCCACAGTCCAAAGACATGCAGGTTAGGTTAACTGGTGACTCTAAATTGACCGTAGGTGTGAGTGTGAATGGTTGTCTGTGTCTATGTGTCAGCCCTGTGATGACCTGGCGACTTGTCCAGGGTGTACCCCGCCTTTCGCCTGTAGTCAGCTGGGATAGGCTCCAGCTTGTCTGCGACCCTGTAGAAGGATAAAGCGGCTAGAGATAATGAGATGAGAATGAGAATGTATAGGGTGGATTTACAAAATTTTCTTAACACTTTTCTCAGCACCTACAAATCACAACTGCTTGATATTTGGTACCGAGCTTCAGCTTGGGGTTCTATACTGTGTGTACTGTTTTCAGGTCTGTCGCACATTGACTTCCTGTCTACCGACTGAATGCGTTTATGAAGCATATACCGTGGATTTACAAAATTTTCGTAACATTTTTCTTCTCATTTGTCTTTTTTTTGGGACTGGCAGATTAATATGGGCAACGTTTTCTCTTGGATGTGATGATATTTAATTGTGGAAATGACTATTCCTGTCATTGGAACCAGTGGATTCAGATGAACATTTTATTCCCCTGTGTTTCTATCTAAATGACATATTAAACAACAAATGGTTGAAAAGATTTAAAAAAGAGTAAAAAAAGATAGACTTGTGAATAGTTTGTACTCCTGTGTAAGTATTCAGACAATGAGACACAACACATATTCTCCCCAGGACCTTATAGCATCATGGTATACCCTTAGCAAAAATAAGTAGACTTCAAGTTCATTTTATGAAGTATACTTCAGTAAAGTTAATGTATATTTCCTTAAGTATACGTTTGTGTACCAGGTATACTGATATCAGTGTACTTACAGTATACTTGTAAGTAAACTAATCTAATCTTCTTGGGACTAAATTGGCCCACTTTTAGTTTATAAAAAGTATACTTTAAGTTTAAGAGAAGTAAACTCTGAGTATACAACTAGTATTTTTTTATTTTGTTCTGCAAGTATACCATGAGTAAACTTATATACTAATAGTTTACTAGTTCTATACTTGTAGTCCACTCTTTAGTTTAAAAAAGTATACTCGATTGCATATTGGAAATATACTATTAGTTACTGGTTATATACATCTTGTCCACTTTTTAGTTTTGAAGTTTACTGCAATTACCCTTCTAGGTACACTATTAGTTTTCTAGCCCGAACCCTTACCTCATTCACACTACTAGTAGACAACTGAAGTGTTTTGTACCTGAAGTTACAATGAAGTTATGAAGGTAAGAATTCACAAAATAACAACAGATACTCAGGATTAAGAACATATTCATTTTCTTTAAAAATCAAAATTTAAAGCAACATTGTATTAAATGCCAAAGTATAAAAACATGGCTTGGATGTCAATTTCAGTTGTCATTTTTATACTTTGGCATGCATATACTAGTGCATCTCAAAAAATTAGAATATCATGAAAAAGTTCATTTTTTTCATAATTTAATTCAAAAAGGTAAACTTCCATATATTCTATATTCATTACATGTAAAGTGAAAGATTTAAAGCCTTTTTTGTTTTAATTTTGATGATTATGGCTTATAGCTCATGAAAATCAGAAATCCAGTATCTCAAATTATTAGATTATTCCCTAAGATCAATCAAAAAAAGGATTTACAATACAGAAATGTCCAACTTCTGAAAAGTATATTCATTTATACACTCAATACTTTGTTGGGGCTCCTTTACCATGAATTACTGTATCAGTGCGGTGTGGCATGGAGGTGATCAGTCTGTGGCACTGCTGAGGTGTTATTGAAGCCCAGGTTGCTTTGATAGCGGCCTTCAGCGTATCTGTATTTTTGGGTCGGGTGTTTCTCATCTTCCTCTTGACAATACCCCATAGATTCTCCATGGGGTTCAGGTCAGGCAAGTTGGCTGGCCAATCAAACACAGTAATATCATGGTCAGCAAACCATTTGGTCGTAGTTTTGGCACTGTGGGCAGGTGCTAAGTCCTGCTGGAAAAGGAAATCAGCATCTCCAAAAAGCTCGTCAGCAGATGGAAGCATGAAGTGCTCTAAAATCTCCTGGTAGATGGCTGTGTTGACTTTGGACTTGATAAAATACAGTGGACCAACACCAGCAGATGACATGGTACCCCAAATCATCACAGACTGTGGAAACTTCACACTGGGCTTCAAACACCTTGGATTCTGTGCCTCTCCACTCTTCCTCCAGACTCTAGAACCATGATTTCCAAATTAAATGCAAAATGTACTTTCATCTGAAAAGAGGACTTTGGACCACTGAGCAACAGTCCATTTCTTTCTCTCCTTAGCCCAGATAAGACACTTCTGACATTGTCTCTGGCTCAGGAGTAGCTTGATATTAGGAATGTGAAAGTTATATCCCGTTTCTTGAAGATGTCTGTTCGTGATGGGTCTTGATACACTGACACCAGCCTCAGTCCACTCCTTGTGAAGCTCTCCAAAGTTCTTGAATCAACTTTTCTTGACAATCCTCTCAAGACTGTGGCCATCCCTGTTGCTTGTGCACCTTTTCCAGCCACCCTTTTCAGCAATGACCTTTTGTGGCTTACCCTCCTTGTGGAGGGCATCAGTGAGCATCTTCTGGACAACAGTCAAGTCAGCAGTCTTCCCCATGATTGTGGTTGTGTGTACTGAACTAGACCGAGAGATACACTGTGTTCATACTGTTTTACTCAAACTCGAATTGAAATATTCTAATATTTTGAGATTGTTTTTATGTTTTTGTACTGTATGCCATACTGATTAAAATTAAAATAGAAAAATGCTTGAAACATTTTAGTTTGTGTCATGAGTCTATAATATATAACATTTTCACTTTCTTAAATAACTGATGGAAAATATTGAACTTTTTCACAATATTCTAATTTTTTGAGATGCACTAGTATATATCCCACTCAGGAGAAATAAAAACTAAATTAATTAATTTAAAAAAAAAAACTTATATGGAAGCACAGACATACCTAAGAGTCAACAATGCTGAAGCACAACTACAGGGCAAGTCCACTTCAACATAAGGCACAAATATTTTAATACTTTATTACAATTTTGTTAAGTATATCTTGATCAAAAGTTTAAGCTTAATATACTTAGACTTTTCTATATAATTTTCAGTATAATCCAAGTATACTTATGTATAACTTTATTAAGTATATCTCTGATAAGTAAATAAAAAGTAAACTGAAAGCACACTCTCTTATTTTTAGTTTAAAAGAAGTATACTAGAAGCACACTTGAATAAACTTCTTTTGTGTAAGGGTAAATATGATACTATATTGTCTGAATATGATGCTCTGTGTTAATTTTATAATAGATTATACCGTGAATTTGACATTATTTCAAAAAGCAAAATGCTGTTTCATAATGACAGTTTACCAGGATGCTATGTGAAATCCCTGGGGAGAGACGCTGCTCTTTACTTACTTGTTTCAGGGTTCATTATATGTTGAAGTCAACATTCATAATAAGTGTCCTAGTCCTTCGATTGATTGCATTCTGATATAAGTGAGAGCGGGGGGGATACGTAAGTGAGCAATAGCTCACAGCTGATCTTGTTCAATCTGAAAATATTGTGATGCAATCTGCTTTCATGTCCTTAAAGCCCATACCACTATTTTGACATTTAAATAGCACAACATACAGAACTGTAAGAACAGTTCATAAAAGCTTGTATGGATGATAATAATAGCATCATGTCGAAATGACCGCGATGACATTTTTCTTGTTACACCCACCATGGAAAACATCTAATTAAACCCCATCCAGGACTAGGCATGTATATAAATAAATGACATTATCCATAGTTTAATGTCAAAATAAATGCACTTGGGCTTCCATGCCTATAAGAATTATAATTTGAAAGCAGTCTTCAATAATTCACTGAATGACTGTGGATAAGTAGGCTTTTATAATGATTTGGGACAAGGGTGTGGGGACACAGGGTCTCTGTAGACTGTATGGGAATTGTGGGCATTTTGTGAAATAGGGAACCTCTGTAGGCTAGAAGGAGATAGAAAGCTGGAAATGGACACTGTGTCTCTGTAGACCAGCAGGGTATTATGAGCTTTAAGGGGGGATTGTCAGCTGGAAGGAGATAGAAGCCTCTGTATACTAGCAGGGGATTTGGGTTGGAAGGAGATAGGGAACCACTGGAGACTAGCAGGAGATTGGGCCTTGAAGAGGACAAGGAGCATTTCTGGACTGAAGTGGTTCAGAACCTGGAAGATATTAAGGACCCTGTGTAGATTGAAAGAAAATGGGAAGTTGGAAAGGACTTTGTTTATCTGAAAAAGATGAGCTGGAATAGGAGAGATAACCTTTAAGGACTGAAAAAAAGTAAGCGAAAGATGTTAAAGGAGAGGCAGCCTCTGTAGACTATAAAGTTAGAAGGATGTGGTAGGGATTATGAGAACTCCAGTCACCATTGAATTCCTCTAGACTGAAATGTAATATGCATCATATAGACTTGCAGAGAACAGGGAGATCCATCAAGTTAGGAAGACTCTGTAAACTAAAGGGCATGGTGAAAGGGCATGGGGAACTGGAAGGCCATAACGGACATCTGTAACTATAAGGATGGGGAACTGTAATGGGATGGTTAAGCTGTTGAAAGGTATTGGAGACCCAGAAGAAAATATCGAGTCTTGATAGACTTGAAGGCGATAGGAGCTCATGACAACAACCATCTTTAGACAGCAAGGGGATAATAGTGTGTCAACCTGGAAGGGAATAGAGAGCCTGGACATAGAGAAGTGGAAGGAGCTAAGGAGACTTTGTAGACTAGAATGGTATGGAGGGATGGAATAGGAATGGGGAGACTTTTTAGACCAAAAGGTGAGGGAGGTAGGGTGGCACAGTGGTGTAGTGCTTAGCACTGTCGCCTCACAGCAAGAAGGTCCTGGGTTCAAGCCCAGCAGCTGGTGAGGGCCTTTCTGTGTGGAGTTTGCATGTTCTCCCCGTGTCTGCGTGGGTTTCCTCCAGGTGCTCCGGTTTCCCCCCACAGTCCAAAGATATGCAGGTAGGCTCTAAATTAACCATAGATGTGAGTGTGAATGGTTGTTTGTCTGTATGTGTCAGCCTTGCAAAGATCTGGTGACTTGTCCAGGGTGTACCCCGCCTCTCTCCCATAGTCAGCTGAGATAGGCTCCAGCTTGCCCATGACCCTGCACAGGTAATGGATGGATGGTGAGGGAGGTATGAAATGGGGATGCCTTGTAAACTGGAAAGGGGATAGTGTGTTAAAGAGAGATATAATATGCCTCTGTAGAATAGATCTGGACAGGGAAATAAAACCTCTGAAGACAAGTGACACTAGAGACCTGGAAGGAGATACCATATTAAGCATCTACACTATGGTGGTGTAGTGGTTAGTACTGTCACCCCATTCCTGGTATGTGTGATGAACAAAGTTCTTCTTCTTCTTCTTCCAAACTGGGAGGAGAAAGGGAGCTAATGACAATGACCATCTGTAGATTTCTAGTGGTTAAGGCAGTGAAAGAGATAGGGGGAATATACACAGAGAAGAAGATGTGAAGCTGATGGGAGATAGCAAGCTTTTGCCAACTTGCAGGGAAGAGTGCTCTGGAAGATACTAGGAACCATTGTAGACTGGAAGGACACTGAGTGATGACCAGGAATGGGGAGACTCTGTAGACTGGGTGGCACTGGGGATCTGGATGGAAATATTTAACCTCTGCAGACTAGAAGGAGATTGGGAGCTATTCGAGCAAATGATAATGACCACCTGTAGACTGCAAGGGCATAAGGAGGTGCAAAAGATAGAGGGGCGCCATCGACCTGTGGAAATATGTAGAGCTGAAAGAAGGAATTGAATGGAAGAGGGTTGTGAGCTATTGTAGACTGGAATGGAATAAAAAGCTGGGAAAGTGTAAGGATCTTTTATACTGTAGACTGGAAAGTAGTAGCTAGGGATATCAACCCTGAGTAACCTGAAAGGAGATGGGTAACTGGAAGTAGTTAGGAAGCATCTGTAGACAGAAAGGTATAGGTGATCTGGTTGGGGGTATGGTACCTCTGAAATCTGGAAGCAGATATTGAGGCTCTGTAGATTAGAAGGAGACAACTAGCTATTGGTTTTGATTATCTATAAAAAGCTAGGTGATAAGGGGTAAAACGAAATAGGTGGGCTCAGTAGATTGTGAAACTCTATGGACTGAATGGACTACACAGTGGTGTAGTGGTTAGCACCATTGCCTCACAGTCAGAAGGTTCTGGGTTCAAGCCCAGTGGCCAACAGGGGCCTTTCTCTGTGGAGTTTGCATGTTCTCCCCGTATCTCTGTGGGTTTCCTCCAGGTGCTCCAGTTTCCCCCACAGTCCAAACACATGTGGTTATATTAACATAAAATGACAGCCATGGCCTGGAGGCTGGGCTGAAGTGCCTTTGAGCAAGGCACCTAACCCCCAACTGCTCCCTGGGTGCTGTAGCATAGCTGCCCACTGCTCTGGATATGTGTGTGTGTGTGCTTATTGCTCACTTGTGTGTTCACTGCTTCAGATCGGTTTAATGCAGAGGAGGAATTTCACTGTGCTTGAGTGTATGTGTGCTAAATAAAGACTTCTTCTTATTCTTCATAACATTACTTTGAAAAAGAATAAGGATCTTTTTAGACTGAAAAGTTATAGAAAGGTGAAAGAGACATGTATCTTCTGTAAAACAGAAGGGGATGGGTACCTGAAAGAAGTGAGGGAGCCTCTGTCAAAAGGTTTCAGTTTATATAGGCTCAAAAGCTCCTTCCAGGTCTCCAATACGCAACAGTCTACAGATGCTCACCATTTCCTTATAGCTCACTATCCCCTTCCCGTCCACAGAGGCTCCATATAAGCTCCACCAGACTATTACTTTTCAGTCTATAAAATAGTTATACTATTCCCCAACTTGCTATCCCTGTCCCATCAACAAGGCCTCACTATTTCCTATCAGGTCCACCTCTATTCTTTCAACTCCTTCTCACATAGCATTCTAAAGTCATTATCATTAGCTCCTTCTAGTCTATTAAGGCTCAATATCTTCTTATGGTAATCTGGGAATAGCTAGGGAATAACAAGGTGACAAAGGTGGGTTCTGTAGACCTGGAAGTGGATGGTGAGCCTCTGTAGACTGAAAGAGAATATCAATCCTGTGTAGACTGGAAGTGGATAATGAGCCTCTGCAGACTCAAATGTAATCGTGAACCTCTGAGACCTGCAGGAATGGGAAGGTGGATGAACATGGGGAGACTCAGTAGATGTGAAAAAGGATAGGAAGCTGGAAAAGGATTGCAAGCCTCTGTAGACTGAAAAGGAATAGGAAGCCCAAATGGGATAAGAACATCCTGTAGGTTCAAAAGAGAGACCTAGAAGTGAGGAGGGAATCTATAGACTAGAAGGGAATGTGACAATGAAAAGTGCTAGGGAGTGTCTTGAATGGGACTCAACTCAGGGAATATTTTGAATCCATCCAAACTTATCCATCCATTATCTGTAACCGCTTATCCTGTGCAGGGTTGCGGGCAAGCTGGAGCCCATCCCAGCTAGACGCAGGGTAAACCCTGGACAAGTCACCAAATCATCGCAGGGCTGACACACAGACACAAACAACAATTCACACTCACACCCATGGTCAATTTGGAGCCACCAATTAGCCTAACCTGTATGCCTTTGACTGTGGAGCACCTGGAGGAAACCCACGCAGACACGGGGAGAACATGCAAACTTCACACAGAAAGGCCCTCGTCAGCCACTGGGCTCAAAAAGGCCCCAGTCAACCGGCAAGTTCAAATCCAGGACCTTTTTGCTGTGAGGCAACAGTACTAACCACTACACTACCGTGCCACCCCAAACTTATCCACACTGATGCAAAAGATCTTATCAAGATGGGAGTTAACCCTTTGATGCAAAACACATGCGCACCCCTTCTAATACACAACATGGGTCAAAAATGACCCGCGTTCATTTTCCAGGTTATTTCATGCTGACTGAGTTTTTCTTTGCTCTATCTTTTGAAATCAATTTATTTTATGATTGAATATTCCAAGTATTCTTTAAATATCTTGTTTGAATTACCACATCATTAATTTTTTCTTTCCTACTTTATGAACAAAAATAATTTTTATATTACTACACGTGGGTCATCCAAGTGTGATTTAAAATTAAATGTCTTAATACTATAATAATAATTTGTTTCAAGTAATTACTTTAGCAGTGAATGGGGCCAGTTATTTATTTATTAACTATGTAGTTAGCTAAGCCAACTACAATAAAATTAGCTAACTAAAGTAGAATATGTCAACAGCTCGGTAGCTAATAGTAATTACTTGTAACTTTCTGACAAGTAATCTACTCACTCTCAAGGCAACCTAAACATCATCAATTTTTTTCTAAGGTAATGTTAGAACAATTGAAAAACATTACTTGCATGTATTAGATGGGCAAAGAGCGCTGTGCTGAGCTGTGAAATGTCTGACACAAGCACAATTCACAGTTCCCACCAAACGCTGGAGTAAATGCATGCGGGTCGGTTCTGACCCATGTGTGTAAACTTGATGTAGAATTACAAAAGCTGTGCTTGTTCATAACTTAAGAAAAGAAAAATAAAAATGATGATTTGTGCTAAACAAAAACAAGATATTTACTGCATATTTGGAAAAGTAAATGGCAAAATGAATTTATTTCAAAAGTATATCATAGAAACACTCAGCCATACATGAAATAACCTGGAAAATGAATGCAGGTCGTTTTTGACCCATGTTGTGCATTAGAAGGGTAGTGATACAAAAAGGGTTTTTATTCAAAAAGTCAGAAAGGAAAAAAATAAAATAAGGATGTATGATGATCAAAAACAAGTTAATTGAGGAATACCTTGAATGCTGAATGATGGAATTAATTTATTGCAAAGATATAGAAGATAAAAACTCAGCCGGGTCACTTTTGACCCATGTTTTGCATCAAAGGGTTTTAAAGAGTTAAGATTTTATTAGGGATCATAATTACAATAGATTCCATATGTATAAGAGCTAATAAATCTAACTTTAGCTCTTTATCATCTCAAAGGTGGACAACATTTTTTATAATAAATCTACAGTAAATCTCTTCACTACGTTTTTTTTTGGCAAGTTTTTCTTTCACCATGTCAGTCTTTTATTTTATCATTCTACTTTTCTGACATTGTCCTGGATCTTGTAAAGAATAAACTCAGAACAGAATTGATTCACGAGAGAAAGAGTGATGGTGAACCAAAAAAAAAAAAAATACTGGGGAAGCCATAAATACAGTGCACATCAATAAATGATCTGAGGGGGGATTAAAAAGTAAAGATGAGATGGTGAAAATGGAATGATGCATAAAAGAAAGAAGGTGGTAGACAGACAACATGCAGAAATAAGGGAGGGGGAAAGGATGTAGATATCATAAAGAGACAGAGAGATGTAGAGAAGGGAAGGTGGGGAAGCTTTTGTATGCAGCACCAGGCTGACCAGCTGCTCTTTGGCCTTGCTCAGAAACCCAATCTGTTTGTACTGCTTTCTATCTTCTTTCTTTATTCTGTTCATCTCTTGTTTGCTTGTCAGCTTTAGGGCATAATGCTTTTTCTGGAGGCTTTAGGATACTGTAACACACACCACATGGCTGAGCTAAATAATGATGACAGGATAGTGGATGGTTATACTGATATTCTTAAAGGGAAAACAAACAAAAACAATTGGTTATTAATTCTATCAGGTCAGGTCCATTATTCAAGATCAGATCTCATGACTATAATTGAATAGGGATCCAATATAACATTTTTTTGATTGACATCACTTGTTTTGTCTGTTTAATGGATTAAACATATAAACCCAGGAGAGAAAAAGGAATGTGAGAAGGAGGACTGATAAAAAAAAAAGTTGCAACAGAAGGCAAAGGAGCAGGGACAGAGTGTCCTTACCCCCCCCCCCCCCCCCCCACCAGCCTTAATTCTCACTCATTTAGATGAACATGTGCAATGCCATGTCCTCACAGGATGGATGTTCAAAGCAAAGGTACAGAAACAGAACTTTGCCATGTAGCACATGAAAATAGGCCAGGTTAGGAGTGTGCCTTGGGTACACCAATGATAACAAGTGTGTATCCATGTGGGTGTGTGATTTGGGATCCAAGGTCTGAGTGGTCTCTAAGAGGCCATATGGCAAATCGCTCAGCCTGGGAGCAGAAGCGAGGTCATTCCCTCAGTCATCTGGAGCAGCGATCCTCAGACAGAGGCTATACAGCACTAACACAACCCTTCCAACCCTTCGGTGACAGTCTGCTGGATATATGCATATACCCCCCTACATACACTACCGTTCAAAAGTTTGGGTTCACTTTGAAATGTCCTTATTTTTGAAAGAAAAGCACTGTTCTTTTCAATGAAGATCACTTTAAACTAATCAGAAATACACTCTATACATTGCTAATGTGGTAAATGACTATTCTAGCTAAATTCTACTAAATGTCTGGTTTTTGGTGCAATATCTACATAGGTGTATAGAGATCTTGCAGTCACGCGACCGGAAAGTTAACAGCCACCATCTTGCCGGTAAAAAACACCGCTGAATACTGCTGCACTCGTGTACAGAATGGATCAATTTCAACCGACGGACTACATGGCTCATTTTTCTAATGAACAGATAACTAGATATATGTCTAAAATAAACGATCTACAGATTAGTGACCCTTATGGCTTACCGGACGGAGTTTTCACGACCATGTCAGTGGATGTTGAACTGCCAGAGGTGGAATACCCAGATGTGTATAATTACCTCATTAACTTTCCCTCGCTGTTCAGTGGTGAAGCACTGCGTGCTTATAAATCTCTGGACAGTTATCTTTACAGAAATTCAGGATTTGTCAGCCGCGGCATCTTGTAAACAAGAAAATAACAATCCTCATTGGATGGGTAAGTCACTTAAGTATTACTAGTACTGATACTAGATATATCAGTAGTATAGCACTGACCAGCCGGTTATAGAATAGAATAGAATAGAATAAGGTAATTCCAGCTGTCAGGGGCGCCTGCAGGGTTGAACTGTAAGGTACGCACTAGCGGTGTAATCCCCCCCCCCCAAAAAAAAAAAAAAAAAACGCTTGCGTGCTGCAGTTTCTATGAAGAGTCGATCTATAGGCTTAAACACAAAACAACGATAGAACTTTAACTTGAAATTGAACAATAGCCTTCCATGAACACAGGCTGATATTTGAACAACATATGTAGGTGTTCTTATATGAAATTCACTGGATGTATGGCTAGTTTCAAACTCAGAGGTAGATGAAGGCAATTCCCTCAAAGGAACTGAGCTCGCATCCAGCTGCAGCGTACTGCTACTAGGTTGCGGATGAGTGGAAGCTGCCGGTGCCGTGTTACTAGCTGATACTGGAGAGGACTGGCAAGCAGATGACACCCCTGGATCACTGCTTTTGGACTTTTTCGTAAAAGTCTGAAACAAGCTCGTTTGTTTCAGGGTTCGTTTACTCATTTTTGACTCGCTTCTCAATAAATTCTCGCACAAGCTCTGACTACTGACGATTGTCTGTCTCCGTTTCTCAAAACTGGAGAGAATCTCAGTGGTGCAAGAAAAGTATATCTGCATTGACCAATGAGCTTTCTTGGTCACGCACACCCCGCCCACTCCTGAAGCACACAAATGCGCCGGCACACACACGTCTCTCTCTCTCTCAAATTATGTTGCATTGCCAAAGCATTCAGGTAACAATTATAATTAAAAAAAAAACCTCTCTCTCCCCAAGGTACGCCTAGTGCGTACGGCCGGGGATTGGTGATCCTCTTCCCATCTTTACTTCTGAGAGCCGCTGCCACTCCAAGATGCTCTTTTTATACCCAGTCATGTTAATGACCTATTGCCAATTGACCTAATGAGTTGCAATTTGGTCCTCCAGCTGTTCCTTTTTTGTACCTTTAACTTTTCCAGCCTCTTATTGCCCCTGTCCCAACTTTTTTGAGATGTGTTGCTGTCATGAAATTTCAAATGAGCCAATATTTGGCATGAAATTTCAAAATGTCTCACTTTCGACATTTGATATGTTGTCTATGTTCTATTGTGAATACAATATCAGTTTTTGAGATTTGTAAATTATTGCATTCCATTTTTATTTACAATTTGTACTTTGTCCCAACTTTTTTGGAATCGGGGTTGTACAATGTGTTTGCTCATTGCCTCAGAAGGCTAATGGATGATTAGAAAACCCTTGTACAATCATGTTAGCACAGCTGAAAACAGTTTAGCTCTTTAGAGAAGCTATAAAACTGACCTTCCTTTGAGCAGATTGAGTTTCTGGAGCATCACATTTGTGGGGTCGATTAAATGCTCAAAATGGCCAGAAAAATGTCTTGACTATATTTTCTATTCATTTTACAACTTATGGTGGGAAATAAAAGTGTGACTTTTCATGGAAAACACAAAATTGTCTGGGTGACCCCAAACTTTTGAATGGTAGTGTACACACACACACACACACACACACACACACACACACACACCGTATACTACCGTATATACTATACAGTATATATGTATTGACTTGCTTTCTTGGTATGTCTGCTTTGTGCCCTATTATATATGAGTACTAGAGAAAGAGAGAGAGAGATTCAAACACACACACAGAGGGAATAAATTAAATAACTAGAAAAAAGAGTGAAACAATGTTCTGTTCTCTAATTTATCTATTATTCTTCATTCGAAAACTTCGGCCCCCAAGCTTTAGGAATATAAATGTTCTCTTATTTTTCATTCCAATAAAAGAACACTAGATTTAACTGAATTAAACTGCAAAACACACACACACACACAGACAGAGAAGCACAGAGTGGGGGGATACAGACAGACAGAAGGCATTGCTCTTACATCTGCTAGGCTCTTGTCTGTGAGGTGAAAGGTCACCGGGAAGAAGTTTAGCATGCAGCGTGTGTATGTGTGTATGGCAGGGGTCCTGTGCGGTATGCAGGAGGGTCAGTATTTCACTCAGGGAAACAAACAGTGGAAACAAGACAAGCATCTCTTCCCTCAAAGACGAGTGGGACGAGGGATCAGGTTCGAACCACGATTTTAGACACACACGCACTTGCTCAGTCACTCAACCTTTCTCAGTAACCAAACCTCACTTATCCTTATCTTTTCCCATTACTGCTAAAGCACACTTGATCTCGCTCTCAGTACATACTTTTTTTTTTTTGGCAAAGCACCTCACACAGAGCTGCACACGTTTCATATTCTCACTCCATAGTTTTTTGTAATAGAACCAGGACAAACACTACAGAGCTTTTCTCAGCATGTGTCGATCACTCCGGAGATGAAAATGGAACAAAATCTACAAAGTGAAATCTCACTTTGCTTGAAAGAACAGAAAATATATGAATAGTAATATGGATTATCAAAAAGGGGAGGAGTTAAGAAGTCTAAATAGCTGTTTTTCTTGAACAATGGAGCACTTGCATGTGACGTCACAGCCGATCCAGATTGTGACAGACGCCATCTTGTCGGTCAAACGCCATATTTCCGCCTTCTACTTCTACTTCTGGTTCTACTTCTACCTTTTCTTCTGGAAAAACCTACTATATACAATTCTACTACAATGGCTGCGGCTACAAGCTCTCCCTACCTGTGCACATTTATGTTTTTTGTGTGTATTTTTGCGTGTTGTTCGTCTGTACCGGACTTCAATATCCACTACAACCGTATGGACTTACTGGTCATTGGTTTCCAGCAGAAAATGACAGTTTGTAGCGATTTCCATCGCATGCACAACATTCCGGACGAGATAGCGAGACCAGCGGGGTCTCCGTGGATTGTTATCGGAAGCAAAGCGAAGGAGGCGGCGCCGGGAGCGGAAGCAAAAGCGAGGCTGCAGGCAGAGCCGGCCTGTTGACTAAGCTCAGAAAACAGCCACTCAATCCTCCACTGCTAAGCCTCTACCTCTCCAACGCCAGATCCATGGTAAACAAGACGGACGATTTGGAATTACAGCTGGAATTACCTTATTCTATTCTATTCTATTCTATTCTATTCTATAATCGGCTGGTCAGTGCTATACTCAATACTTAAGTGACTTACCCATCCAGTAAGGATTATTTTCTTGTTTACAAGATGCCACATCTGAGTCGCTGACAAATCCTGAATTTCTGTAAAGATAACTGTCCAGAGATTTATAAGCACACAGTGCTTCACCACTGAACAGCGAGGGAAAGTTAATGAGGTAATTATACACATCTGGGTATTCCGCTGGCAGTTCAACATCCACTGACACGGTCGTGAAAACTACTTCCGGTAAGCCATAAGGGTCACTAATATGTAGATCATTTATTTTAGACATATATCTAGTTATCTGTTCATTAGAAAAATGAGCCGTGTAGTCCGTCGGTTGAAATTGATCCATTCTGTACACGAGTGCAGCAGTATTCAGCGGTGTTTTTTACCGACAAGATGGCGGCTGTGTACTTTCCGGTCACGTGACTGCAAGATCTCGATAGATAGATAGATAGATAGATAGATAGATAGATAGATAGATAGATAGATAGATAGATAGATAGATAACTGTTACTGAGAAAAGCCCTCTGTCCTGAAAATGTCGGAAAAAGTTACAGCTTTACGTCTGTTACAAAGCACTAACGCTGGAGACTCCTTCCATTAACGTTAAACACCTCCTTATCGGCAACTTCAGCACAAAAACAATTCCACACTTTTCTTAACCCTTTTTTTTCTTTAGCATCCGTTGTATAAGACCCTTTGAATGGGCTGTTACCGTAGAATGATGTGCAAAAACCACACAAAGAACTGGCATAAATACACCTTGAAAACAACTGTTCAAGCGATTTCACTGTTACAAGCAAATTTCCAAGATCGGAATAAGAGTTTTCTTAGAGTTGTTGCTAGTTGTCTGAATTCATTCTTTTTTTTTTTTGTCTTGACTTTCCAATAAAATCAACCATGTTTAATATGATCCTAAGTGGAATATTGGTCAAACTGGTGAATGTCAATATCAGGCAAATAGAGCAGTCTAGAGAAACTGGATCAAAAACATTGAAGAAATAGTAGGTGTTTATACTGTTATATTGTTTTTTTTCAATTATTCTATTTTTTATTTGTATTTATTGCATTGCCTGTTTGCACCGTGGGTCAGAGAGGACTGAAATTTCATCTGTGCTGTATGTCGAGCATGTATAGCATATTTGACAATAAAGTTGACTTGACTTGACTTGACTTGACTAGAAATGGTAACGTATTCACAAACCAGGATCCTGAAAATTAATGAGTCAATTAAGATCACCACTGTTTTGAAACATTGCATGTGATGTATTATAGGTGAAATTTTCTGAGCAAACTGAAATGAAATGAAATGTGAAGTGTGTGTGTGTGTGTGTGTGTGTGTGTGTGTGTGTGTAAGTATAGCTCATTATATATAGGAAAGAGTTGCACAGATGTGTAAATAGATTCTCACAGAGGAGATCTGCTGCTTCACTGCGAGTAATCAAGAAAACTGTAATGAAATACATTTCTCAGTGCAACAGCTGGAAAAACCCACAGTGTCTCTTTATAGATAGACTTAAACACTGAATGCTGGACTGTTTACTTTTCTGTCATTCTTTTGTTCTCACTCACAGAGGACACACAAATGCATGGAGAGTGTGTGTGTGTGTGTGTGTGTGTGTGTGTGTGTGTGTGTGTGTGTGTGTGTGGTGTCTAGAATGCCGGTGTGTTCAGAATGAAGTCGCATGCATTACAGTACAATGAAATTATTTTCCTCACATATCTTGGGGTCAGTGCACAGGGTCAGCCAAGATACAGCGCCTCTGGGGTAGACAGGCTTCGGGGCCTTGCTTCAGGGGCTTCAAGCACTGACCTTCTGCTCAGTAACCAACAGCCTTAAACACTGAGCTGCCACTGGTCATACTAGTAGGAGAACTAGTATATAATTAAATTGCAGTTAGGGATTCTGGACATTCTGGTCAGAAAGTCTTGCCTCGATTATAGTAAATAGACAATGAAATACAGAAAGTAAGATTATTACTTCTGTTTCTGGTTGAGAGGACACTGTGTACATTTTGGCTGCCGCTCCTCACCAATATACATGTCAACCTATACGGAATGTCCGTATTTTATACGGATTTGATTCAATAAACGTAGTTTACGGGCGTACAAATAAAGTTATACGGATTCTTTAAAAAAACTTCAATATTTATTTAGAGCTATAATCAATTCCCACGATGATAAAAGAGCGCATAACATTTACAAACGTACTGTACACCACAGACAGCCAGTAAAGAGTCTTATGAAATCGCGCGTTATCTTGTGGTAGCGAGACTTCGTTCCACTTTTGATCATGCACACACCGCATTGCGAGAATCCCGCCAGCCGTGAAGTCATAGACATATAAACATAGACGCCGCCTTCTGCGTAGAATCATACGTCATCCTCGCCACCATATTGGATGTGGCAAAGTAGCCGAGAATAAAGATGCCTCATTCATGTGCTGCGTTTAACTGTACCAACAGGTTTACCGTCCAAACGAGATCACATGGGATTACCTTTCACAGGTGAGACTGGAAAAATACTTTGCATTGTATTTGGTCATTATAACGTAATTTTACGAACAGATTTTCCTGACTTTGTGGCTAATATGAAGTCTTGCGCATAATAGCCGCTCGGTGAAACCTGTCTCCAAACAACGAAGTATTTCCTTTGTAACTACGCTGATAACACTTTGTGTTTTTGTCAAACATTGGAGCTTTGTATTCATTCTGAAGGTTTATTGTTATTAATATTGAATAAAAAGTAACTGGGATATATCATTGTTAATTATCATTCAAATTTTAGGTAAATTATTTTAATTTGCATCTTATACGGATTTTATAAGGGAAATACGGATTTTGGAGGTTGGTTATACAGGTTTGATTGACCAAAAGTTGACATGTATGCACCAGAGCTTTTTCTTTTTCCCCCTCTTTAACACTGGAGTTGCCCAGCGCTCTGGTGCTTCTGTGCTCACTTTCTGGATCTATGGCACAGTGTTTCAAGCACTGTGGCATTGTGGCAGCTGTGCAGGTGGTCTGGGATTTACCCTTGTGCACCTTTTGGTGGAACTGTGTGCAGCTACACCACTGGAGTTAC
Source organism: Neoarius graeffei (assembly GCF_027579695.1). Lineage (NCBI taxonomy): Eukaryota > Metazoa > Chordata > Actinopteri > Siluriformes > Ariidae > Neoarius > Neoarius graeffei. The sequence continues at coordinate 6,659,366 of NC_083576.1, read as the reverse complement.
ATCCAGTTACATTGTAAAGTGATCTTGGGTGTGAGAAAGGCACTATATAAGTTAAACTTACTATTATCATCCATTTAATTCGTGCATTGCATTATATTACAGGCATTTAGCAGTTGCTCTTATCCAGAGCGACATACTGCATACCTTGCTCGTTTAGGGGCCTGACTCAAGGGCACTTCAGCCATTCCTGCTGGTTGAGGGAATTGAACCGGCAACCTTTTTGTCCCAAAGCTGCTTCTTTAACCATTAGGTCATGACTTCCTTGTGCAAAAGTAATAATAGTGTGTCTCCATGATAGCCAGCGTGCTTCATTGGATCAGCTGCATTATCTCATCTCATTATCTCTAGCCGCTTTATCCTGTTCTACAGGGTCACAGGCAAGCTGGAGCCTATCCCAGCTGACTACGGGCGAAAGGTGGGGTACACCCTGGACAAGTCGCCAGGTCATCACAGGGCTGACACATAGACACAGACAACCATTCACACCTACGGTCAATTTAGAGTCACCAGTTAACCTAACCTGCATGTCTTTGGACTGTGGGGGAAACTGGAGCACCCGGAGGAAACCCACGCGGACAACATGCAAACTCCGCACAGAAAGGCCCTCGCCGACCACGGGGCTCAAACCCGGACCTTCTTGCTGTGAGGCGACAGTGCTAACCACTACACCACCGTGCCGGTGATGTGAAAAATGATGTCCAAAAACCACACAAAGAACTGGCATAAATACACCTTGAAAACAACTGTTCAAGCGATTTCACCAGGGACGTCACTAGGTTTGAGAGACAGGGGTAGCTTAGCACCCAGAGGAGAAAAGGTATTGTGCGCGCGCAGCGCGCGCCGAACATTTTTCAGAGCACCTAGTAAGGCTGTCAATCAATTCATTATTTCAAGAGCATCACACCTTGGGGACACACTTCCCACCATTTCTATTCTATTTTAAAATTGCTTTCATCATTTAATTGCTTGCTGAAGCAACTTCACCAGCTAAACTACAAAAATGTGAAAAAAACAATGGTAGGTGTCATGCATTCCTGCGCAAACGAAGCCCGCACCGCGCCTGCTGCAGAATGCCCGCGTAGTTTTTTAAGTCCTACTAGCCTACCACTCGACGTGACGCTTGCCACAGAGTCAATGAGGAGGAATCATAACGATATTAATAATATTGCATTAAACAATAAATAAGCAAGCAGAAACTGTTGTTCGGATTAACTTGCGTTGTTGATGGCTCATGTTCAGTGCTTTACTGCCTTTGTTTTTTTTGGGAAAAAAAAATAAAAATATAAATAATTTAAAAAAGGGCAAAAAATATAGGGTGGCTTTGCCATAAGATAGGGTGGCTGGAGCTACCCTAAAATGGGTCTGGCGACGTCTATGGATTTCACTGTTACAAGCAAATTTCCAAGATCAGAATAAGAGTTTTCTTAGAGTTGTTGCTAGTTGTCTGAATTCATTCAATTTTTTTGTCTTGACTTTCCAATAAAATCAACCGTGTTTAATATGATCCTAAGTTTTTAGTCTTGGCTCATGCCTGGGACATTATCAATAACCAATCAGTGAGCTGTCTCCAAATCCGAACAGGAAGCAGCAAAGCGGGAACAGGAAGGTCTCTCGAAAGGAATCCAGTTGAAGTCTTGCAAACAGTGACCCTGCAAAATCCCCCAGTCTTTGCAAAATCATAGCCTGTGACTAAAACCTCTGACTAATGACACGTTGTCTTTAGATGCGAGGGGGTGTCAGACCTTAGTCTTTTAAAAGGCTTTTCAAAGTCTTCTATGCTGCATCCAAATATACATACTTCTATGTTATTAGTACACAAAAAGCAGTATGCAGGGTGTCCGAACAATCAGTAGGCATTTAATAGGACTTGAAAGGTACCTGGATGATTGACTACAACAAATGCAAATGCACCACATTCCACTATATTACAGTATCTCAGAATTCAGCTGGAGCCTCTGAATAACCAAAGAAGAAGAATTTCCCCTGGAAAAATTGAAAGAAAATGGCTGTCTGAAGAAGCAAAGCCAGTTGTTGCAGCAGTGTCCAAATGTATCAGGAATTGATATGGATACATGGGTATACATCATCTGGGAACATCCAGGTCAGAGGACAGGTGAGATGGTGGTGGAGTACGTCCAAATTGTGTCCTTACTACTCGCTTGCATACTCACAGAACATACTACAGTTACAGTCGGGTAGTAGGCACTTCACCATCATTAGTACATACTGAGAATTTGGATGCAGCTCTATAATGATTAGCATTCGTAGATGTGTGAAAACGTCAAACAGGTGTGTTCAATTTGGGCTCAATCCAGATCAGGATGGAGAGTGGTGTCTCCTAGAACAGACATCATAAAACTAGAGACCTGTGAAGGCCTGAGCTCAGGCTTTTACGTCGATGCCAGGACTCAAACCGATGTTGCAAAATCTGTTCCTTTCCTAGACAGGGCTCCAGACTGCTCGGCCATGGAGAATTACATTGTAAACTGAGGTTATGTAATGTGATGCTTATGTAGTCAGTGCGCAGTGGCACCACACTGCAACTGTGGAATCGCTACCTGAGGCTGGAACGCCAATTACATTCTTTAACACGCTTGAACTTGGTTAAACATACACATACAGACAGGTGTCTCTATAGGCTTCAGCCAAAGGCTGAGCCAAAAAGATCTAAAACAGGGGTCTTCAGTTTTCCACAAAGGGCCAATTTGGCTTCAGATTTTCATTCCAACCAAGCAGGAGCTATACCTAATCCCACTTGTTAAATCAGTTCATCTTACTCTCCAACCAATTATCAAATATCCTTCCTATGTGGTTGGAATGAAACCTTGCAGCTGACACGAACCCTTTGTGGATAAGCTTCTCGATGTCAAAATCACAAACTGTACAAAGACTTGTCAAAGCCATGGCCTCAAGGTTGGAGAAGCAGCTTTGGGACTAAAAGGTTGCCAGTTCGATTCCTTGGACCAACAGGAATGGCTGAAGTGGCCTTGAGCAAGGCAGCTAACCCCCAACTGCTCCCTGGGTGTTACAGCAAGACCGATACACACAGTATGGGTCAGATGCAGAGTTAAATTCTTTAATATACATGTGACATAGAAAGGCTTAAAATTTCCCTGAAACAGTAATGATCCTGGAGCCTATCCCAGCTGACTATGGGTGAGAGGCAGGGTACACCCTGGACAAGTTACCAGGCCATCGCAGGGCTTATACATAGAGACAGACAATCATTCACACTCACATTCACAGTCAGTTTAGAGCCACCAGTTAACCTAACCTGCATGTCTTTGGACTGTGGGCGAAACCGGAGCACCCGGAGGAAACCCATGTGGACACGGGGAGAACATGCAAACTCCGCACAGAAAGGCTCCCATTGGCAACTGGGCTCAAACCCAGAACCTTCTTGCTGTGAGGCAACAGTGCAACCACTACACCACCGTGCCGCCCAGAACCAATATTTAGTGCTTATATAAATATGAACTTTCAATACACATCAAGGAATAACAGCCATCCCATATTTAATGCTGTTATAGTCCTTCTCCAAGACATGCTTGTTTTGAACTCTTACAGTATGTCAGTTTCTAAGAGTCATGTTTTTATCCAAGGTACTTTTAGAGAAGCACCTGTTACATAGCTGAAGCCAAGTTATGTAAGAATTATGTAAGAATCACTCTTAATGACCATTGAACTGTCAAGCAGCAACTGCTAAATACATTATTCTCTGGGAGGAATGTGAAAATTATGCAGCAAAACAAATAACACAATTTCTCCTTGAATTCTGGCAGTTCAAGGTTGGATCCACAGTTTGGCTTGACTTTTCACACGAGAGAAAACAGTGCCGGATCTCTGAGGAGGCAGCCTGAAAGAGCCTTTGTCTGAGAGACAGACTCACATCTGGTGGAGAGCGAGTGTGTGTGTGTGTGTGTGTGTGTGTGTGTGTGTGTGTGAGAGAGAGAGAGAGAGAGAGAGAGAGAGAGAGAGAGAGTGTATTGGGTTGGCACAGACTGCTCATATTGAGGCCAGTTTGGCGGCATGCCATGTCATAGACTTTAGTGTGAAGTATGAATGAAAATCTTCCCCGGAGGTGGAGAGGATCTGGCAACACTTCTGAGCAGCCAAGGGTTAATTGTTGACTTTGAGGGCATATGGATACAATGCACACAATACACACATCAAATTCCACCCTTCAAAAGGAATGGTAGCGCTTGTTATTCTTCAGGGTTTTTTCCCCTCGCCATTTTGCCTTTTGATTCCGTTGGCCCTTTTGACTTGTTCAAGATTAAAAGCTTAGTGTGAGTTTAAAAAAAAAAAAATCTCACAAACTTTGTCTCTTTCTTTTGACAACACACACACACACACACACACACACACACACACTTGCACAAAAGTCCCTTTTACAAAGCCTGTTCAAGGTGGGAATCTTAAGCCTTTATTCCACCTCACGTTCTGTATAAAATGTACAAATGTGGAACAGGGGGCCAGTGTTGTTCCGCCTCTGATCCATAATGATTGGTAATAATATAACAAACCTGGAACTGACGTCTGTGTAAAAGGGACAGCCGGCACAGCAGGACATGGGTGTGATGTTTTTGACATTGACATTCTTCTGCTCGAAATCAGCACAAATTCAAACATCTCTGTTTACGGTGTCTAAGGTCTGTGCACCTTTCTGCGTCCAATCACTTCCTATTTCTCTTCACTTTCAGGTTTTATAATGCATAATGTCATGATTTAGTGTCTTTGTTCCCAAAGATAGGCAATGATATTGAGTCAGAAATCTTGATTAAAATCTCTGATCGGTGCTGCAATGCTTGTCTAAAAAGCACCAATAGGAGGATGGCATAGGGTGATGCAAAGCTCATGGGACAGCTACAAATATGGTAGTGGTGATTTTAAAATGTAAATGAAAAACTCTAATGCCCAGATAAATATCCTTATTACCTCAAGCTCATATTGAACAGTAGTTGTGCTAATGTGAGGTCATTTTCTGCCCACCCATTACATCAGCAGGACATAGTATCCCTCCCATCCATCTATCCGTTTTCTTCTGCTTATCCAAAGTCGGGTTGTGGTGGCAGCAGGCTAAGCAGGGTATTCCAGGTGTCCCTCTCCCCAGCAATGCTTTCCAGTTCCTCCTGGGGGAATCCCAAGGCTCTCCCAGGCCAGATGAGATATATAATCTCTCCAGCGTGTTCTGGGTTTACCCCGAAGTCTCCTCCCAGTTGTATGTGCCCAGAAAACCTCCAAAGGAAGGCATCCAGAAGGCATCCTAATAAGATGCCCAAACCACCTCAGCTGACTCCTTTCAACATGAAGGAGCAGCGGCTCGACTCCGAGACCTCTCCAGATGTCTGAGCTCCTCACCCTATCTCTAAGGGTGAGCCCAGCCACCCTACAGAGAAAGCTCATTTCAGCCGCTTGTATCTGCCATCTCATCCTTTCAGTCACTACCCAAAGCTCATGACCATAGGTGAGGGTTGGAATGTAGATTTACTGGTAAATCGAAAGCTTTGCCTTCTGGCTAAGCTCCCTCTTCACCACGATGGACTGGTACAATGCCTGCATTACTGCTGACACTGCCTCAATCTGCCTGTCCATCTTACGCTCCATTTTACCATCACTCGTGAACAATAGTAATTTTCTTTAATTGTAGGTCTACCGTTAGAGGATCTTCATCGCATAATCTCACGTGGACAATTTGTGCAGTCTTTTAGAGAATTCAGCCAAACTTATATTGTGATCTTGTAGTGTGGCAAGGAATAATCCTGAAAGACAGCAGTAATTGCACTAAAACCATCTTGATTTTGCTACATTTCGCATTTTGATAATTTATTTAAAACTGTATGTCGATTATGTTTATAGTCTTCATTGTGAGACAGATTAAAACTTGCTCATTCTTTCTCCAAATGGTTTTACTTTTGAAACTTATGGTTTTCTGGTTCCAAAATCCCACTTTGTAGTTACATAACATAAATATGATGTGCTAACTTAGTTATTATTAGACACATCCTTGTCTTTAGATGTGCACCTTCTTGGTCATATGAGTGTCTGTTGGACAGCAAATCCTGTTGGACAGCAGGTTCAAACAACTGCTTTAAAAGTAATCAACTAGTTGCTTTTCAAACTGACACTTTCAAACATTTCCTATTTGGGATTATTTACCAGTACAAAAAAAATCCAATAGACAACTGATAAACAACCAATGGCGACTACAACAAACCAAAAACAAACCAACAAACCAAATTCCACCATAAAATTTTGCAATAACAGGCCATAATTCTGGACCTCAAGGCATCTGAAGTTTGCTAGCACAGCCCAGAGCCATAATTCTTCAAACCCACTTCCTTTAATGTGACATATGAGATATACGAGGAGTTTGTACGAGTGAACTGGAGCACTTCAATGTGCAGCCAGACTACTCAGCTCCAGGACTATTTAGATCCAGCTCTATTCACTGCAGCCTCACATATTTCATGGTTTACAGTAATAGAGACCAGCGAAATGAGTGGGAGAGATGAAAGGAACATAGTGGAGGGTGGCTCAAGGTATCCAGCTTTGCTGCCTAACCCCAGGTGGTTGCAGTGACATGTCTTTTTTTTGTATAGTTATTTCAAACTCTGTGCCAAATGGGTTTCAGTACACAAGCACTGCTATTTGTAATGGCAATAAGGCACAAAAGAAAGAAAACAGTCCAGCAGTGCAATAGTAAATGTATTTTGGAATGTTTGAGGATATTCTTAATGTTACTCACTATATGTGGTTCTGGGCAAAGAATACTCTACTGATGCCATGTACAAAGCTCGGATAAACACCAAGCATTCTAATCACATTGGACATTTTAGCATTTGGTTTTGCTAATTATATGTTTTTGCGTCTAGACATTTTGTTTAATAAAACAATTCTCGTGCCCCAGGGGTGCGAGTAGGAATTTTATGCCCCAGACAGATTACTGTCCCTGACAGATTTCCATTCTTCAACATTTCCTTGGGACCCCTGTCTACTCAGCAAACTTGGAAGTATCCCTACCCCCCCCCCCCCCCCCAGTCCCTTTATAGCACTCCTGCTCTGAGAAAGGTCCTTAACCCATAGTTGCTTCAGAGATGCTACACAACATGTGTGTAACCAGTCTGTTACAAACAGTATTGATCACCCTGCCCTTGAGTACCATGAGTTCCTGGTTTTGATGGACCTGAGCAGGTACCAGAAACCACACAGCTGGAAGCTACTGGATTTGAGAAAGTATCAGAAACTACCCAACTAGAAACAACTGGACTTGAGAAGGTTCCAGAGACCACACAGCTGGAAAGTACTGAACTTGAGAAGGCCCCAGAAACCACATATCTGGAATCTATTGAACTGGAAACTAATATAAATCTGGAATCTCCTGGAATTGAGCAAGTTCCAAAAACTACATCACTGGAGAAACTGAACATGAACAGATCCAAGAAACCACAGAGCAGAAAACTACTGGAATTGACCAAGAACAAGAAACTACACAGCTGGGAACTACTGGACCTGAACAGCTTCACAAAACCATACATCTGGAATCTACTGGACTGGAAAATAATGGACAGCTGAAATCAACCAGAGTTGAGCAGGTCCCAGAATCCACACAGCTGGAAACTACTAAACTTGAGCAGATCCCTGAATCCTAACAGCTCAAAATACTGGACTTGAGCAGATCCCAGAAACAACACAGCTGGTAACTACAAGGCATGAGAAACAGCACAGCTAGAAACTACAGAATTTTAACAGGTACCAGAAGCCACACAGCTGGTCATGGCTGGACTTGAGTAGATCCCAGAGGCAAAATTACAGGACTTCAGAAGGTACCAGAAACCTCACAACTGGAAAGTACTGGACCTGAGCAGGTCAAAGAATCTACACAGCTGGACTCTACTTGACTGGAAATGACTGGATAGCTGGAAACTACTGAAACTGAGCAGGTCCCAGAAACTACACAGTTGGAAACTGCTTGAAAGTTTGCTCATGTTCCGGCTGTTCTGGTGCCAAAAGTTCTGCAACTTTGTGCAGTGGAAAATGGCATTATTGTGCTCTCTAAGTGCATCATTCACTAGTGCATCAATATATGTATCTTTATTAGAGAGGCTGACACATCCCACTGGGTGGAGATGCATGAGGTGGAAAGAAATTTGATCAAAAGTTGTGTCTTTTGTGAAATCCTGTCTCTGATGGCTAGAAGGCAGAATAAAGTATTATGGAGAGCAGGATGACAAATACTCTTTAACTTAGAGAGGAGGGGTGGGGGGACAGACTGACAACTAATACGTCAGCGAGATTTGAAGACTGATGGAGCGTGTGCTGTAATGGCATTATCAGTCAGGAGGAAGAAATAGAGCCCGGGATGAAGAGCCTTCAAAAGAAAGCAGATTAAGGAGTTTCTATGGACTTGCCCATATTAATGTTCAACAACAGTCGGTAATAAAGAGGAAGCAGGAGCTGGAAGGTGCACGCCATCCCAGAGATGAAATATTTACCCAAGCCGACATTGTGTTTGTTTCCTGCCACCGCTGATCGTTGGTCATGTTTTATTCATGTGCCAATGTTTATGGTGGAGAGAAGATGTCAAAGTGACAGACGTTTCTAAAAAGAAGGAGATCGGCCTTTAGACGCAGACAGCCAATTATTATCACGACTCTAGATCTGGGAAGAAGATATGTGTGGGAGGAACTGAGTGAGCATCCACAGAGCAAGCAAGGTGAAGACATCAAACCCAGTGTGAACTTTAATCTTAGCCTCTTTGATCTCTCTGACCGGCGGTGATGGCGCAACAAATCAATGGCACTCCTGCTAACAGGTCTGCCATAATGTTAATGCTTTACACCTAATCGGCCTCGTATTTTGCTCATTAGTCATTCTGTCTATCTAATGGCGTCTCCATTGATCAAATAAACACGGCTGCGTGATAAATCCAAGTCTTAAGGTGAGCTCCTCTTCTCCTTGGCGTCACAGTTTGCACTCCATCAGGCCATGTCGAGCCGATTAGCATCGATCCGACCCGCCATCCGCGCCTAACTGCTGAGGGTTTAATATCCTCGCGAACGTATTAGCAGTAGACGATTGCATCTCGCCTAAAATGATTACGCTTCAAATCAAATCTTTTACATGGATATATTCCTGCTTTAATTTTTCAGCTGTCTTTTCCTCTCATTCTTTACATATCCTCGACTCGTCTCATGGCCCGTGGTGGTATTTTGTGAATGATAATGGAATTTACTGAGATGCAGCAGGATGGAATAGTCATATTGTTCAGTGTGTGTGTGTGTGTGTGTGTGTGTGTGTGTGTGTGTGTGTGTGTGTGTGTGTGTTTATATCTTGGTGGGGACCAAATGACCCCACAAGGATAGGAATATCTGACATTTTTGACATCGTGGGGGCTTTACGCTAGCTAGTTTCTAGTTTCATTTGTGTGTGTGTGTGTGTGTGTGTGTGTGTGTGTGTGTGTGTGAGAGAGAAATGGATAAGATTAACTGAAGATAACAAAGGCAGATTCCAGAGATGTGGAACATTAGAGATATCAGAAATCTGCTCACTGGAGCATCAAAGGAAAATAATTTGAAATTACATGTCTCTCTCTGTCTCTCTCTCTCTCTCTCTCTGAGGTGTGTGTAAAGTAGATAGTACACGTGTATCTGAATCTGTCAGGGCCCCAGGCCAGGAACTAAGCATGTCCACAGAGAGCTTTTAAAAGCAGCATGACTGAATATGTGTGCATCTCTCTCTCTCTCTCTTCATTTTCTTTTTTCATTCCATCATTTTCTGGCTGTGGAAAGTTTGACTTCATGATTTTCGACATTTCTTGGACATTTTTCCTGCTTCATACTTTCCCATTTTTTCACTAATAGCGTGTTCATGTGTGTGTGTGTGTGTGTGTGCTGCAGAGAGCTGGCGAATTTTTAACAGTCTCCCTGAACATGCAATTTTAAACCATTTTAATGTAACATAATTAATAGAGTAATAAATGGACTGTTTAAAAATCCTGATGTGATTAAAATGGCCGCTATGCTTTTATACTCATCTTTGAGCAGTAGAAGTGGTGGGCTTATCTTTCTTCTCGTTTTAGGAAAGGGTGGGACATGCGTCATACCCCCACCATATTGGTGTGCTACAAGCTGCCTTCTGTTCATACAGTCCGTGCTCCATCAATAATCCAGACCGTTTCATAACAGTTTTCCATCCATGAAGGATTTCATCGGTGTTGAAAAGCTACGAGTAGCAGCTCTACAACATACATGTCAACCTTTGGTCAATCAAACCTGTATAACCAACCTCCAAAATCCGTATTTCCCTTATAAAATCCGTATAAGATGCAAATTAAAATAATTTACCTAAAATTTGAATGATAATTAACAATGATATATCCCAGTTACTTTTTATTCAATATTAATAACAATAAACCTTCAGAATGAATACAAAGCTCCAATGTTTGACAAAAACACAAAGTGTTATCAGCGTAGTTCCGAAGGAAATACTTCGTTGTTTGGAGACAGGTTTCACCGAGCGGCTATTATGCGCGAGACTTCATATTAGCCACAAAGTCAGGAAAATCTGTTCGTAAAATTACGTTATAATGACCAAATACAATGAAAAGTATTTTTCCAGTCTCATCTGTGAAAGGTAATCCCATGTGATCTCGTTTGGACGGCAAACCTGTTGGTACAGTTAAACGCAGCACATGAATGAGGCATCTTTATTCTCGGGCGAGGATGACGTATGATTCTACGCAGAAGCTGGCGTCTATGACTTCACAGTTGGCGGGATTCTCGCAATGCGGTGTGCGCATGATCAAAAGTGGAACGAAGTCTCGCTACCACAAGATAATGCGCGATTTCATAAGACTCTTTACTGGCTGTCTGTGGTGTACAGTACGTTTGTAAATGTTATGCGCTCTTTTATCATCGTGGGAATTGATTATAGCTCTAAATAAATATTGAAGTTTTTTTTTTAAAGAATCCGTATAACTTTATTTATACGCCCGTATACTACGTTTATTGAATCAAATCCATATAAAATACGGACATTCCGTATAGGCTGACATGTATGCTACAAGTTTACATAGACTTTTAGTAGTGTCGTTGTAGCTGGGCCATTTATAAAAATAATGCAGTTTTTCGAGTAATGAGATACTTTTTTCACCAAGTAGCGACTTGTCATGCTAAACCACACAAATTTAAAGATACATAAAAATGGGAAGCTTGTGATCTATCTATCTATCTATCTATCTATCTATCTATCTATCTATCTATCTATCTATCTATCTATATTGTTCATTACCTCATCAGGAGTAAGCAATAGTACAGCATGAAGTGTTTTTAAAGTATTTGTAACTTGAAAACACACCTACACCTCAGGTATTTAGCCTAATCGTTAGCATCAGCTAATATGAAATAACAAGCAATGATGAAAATCATGTACTTTCATCCTGCAGCAAACACACAAAACTAATCACTTAGTTCAGTGTTAATGCAGATGGATTACCAGGGTTCTAACTAGACCTTTTCAGCATATCGGTAATGTTTCCTTACCACTACGCCCACAAGATTGCTGACACGCCTGTAAAAGTTGCCGCTACACTAATAAAAAGACGTGTCGATCTTGAAATGTGGTCTTTTGTTTAATTTTCTCGTCATCTCGATGCAGCAGCAACAGCGTGCCGTCATGCGAAAGTTCTACATACAGACAAACTCCACTGCCCATCCACGCAAGCATCCAGTGCATAGCTGCCTGAGTAGTTCTGTGTGGAGATAGTCACTGATAATGCTAGTCTGGTTTAACTCCTTCCTTATCCTGTGTTCGTGGTAAAGTGCCATCCGTGTTAAGAGGCGCTTGCGTGCCATGCATGTAATACATGCCGGTCCCTGGCAATGTTTTTTTATGACGCAACACGGTGCATTGAAACCATTGGAGTAACGGTCAGTAGGGGAAGGTATGATATGAGTAAGATCTGGACAGTCATGTATTGTAATTGAATGGCTGAAGCTGAAAATAAAACGGACACTTGGTGAACATCAACTGGTTGTTTCATTCTTATTCCTGAAACTTTTGGAAAAAAAAATCTCATTAATATTACCAAAAAAGAGTGACTTTCAGGGAGGCCTGCAAGTGCCAGGAAATGCACGAGAATGCATCTCCGAGCATGTAGAACCCATGAGCTTTCAGGGGCCTAAGGCGGCCCCCGTACCCCCCGCCTTTATGATGGATGCCACTTCACTGATATTTTCATCTAGTTAGAATCCTGGATGACTAATAATAATAATAATAATAATAATAATAATAATAATAATAAGTGACATTTATAAAGAACCTTTCTCATACCCAAGGACGCTTTACAATTATAAGGAAAGGGGAAAAAAGGGGGAAAAAAGTCCACCAAAAGAAGGTCAGGATGTCATTCCGATGGTGTAGCAGCCACAGTCCCACTAAAAGGTGCATGAAAACAAATCCCACACCGCCTGCAGAGCAGCCACGATGGTGCCAGGCAACACCGCCCGGAACACTGTGCCATGGATCCACAAAGCGAGCACAGAAGCACTGCCATGCAGAGCACCAGTATGTCCCACACTGCCTGCACAGCTGCTATGACACCACTGGGCAACATCGCTCAGAACAGCACACCAAGCACAAAAGCACCGCCACACAGAACGCTGGACAAACCTGATGTTAAAAAGAGCAACGAGCTCACTGCAGTCCATAGCGAGGAGCACAGGCATCACCAACGGCAGACCAAGGCCTGGAGGGATCCAACGCCCAAAACTGGGTCCAACCGGCGGACAAAACACTCAAACAAAAATGAAAAACAAACATCAAATTACACAAAAAAGAAAAACAAAAGGGAAAATAAAATTAGATCAGAAACTAATCGAAACACCAAATTTTGTGCAACGAATTAGCTCTAGAAGTGAAAAAGTGAAAATGTCACAGGTGCTTATGCTCAGATTGACCAAAGATGCTTCATTGAGGGGAAAAAGAAATCTAAGAAGGTCACTCAGTGCAGTGCATTCCTCCACCAAGCCACATGTTATCAACATCAAAATCAAGTCACTTGAACTTCGGATAATTATAACTGTCCAATCAGTCCAAGTCCCTGTGAATGAATTGTCACTATAGAAATAACACATTCGAACAAAAGCATTAATAAAAACCTGTGATTTAAATTATGGTTAAAGCTGCTGTAATAGAAAATTAATCCACACCTTCTAACTGATCGGAATCAAGAATTCAACAACACCGTGGTTTCTGTGGTTTAGTTCACGTTTTGTGTGTACTTATAAATAAATCTACTTCGACAACTTTGCTCTTGCTGGTCTTCTGGTTCTTCATTCTGACTTCTGAAAGATTGACAACATAAATTATGATTTTTATTATCTCATCTCATCTCATTATCTCTAGCCGCTTTATCCTGTTCTACAGGGTCGCAGGCGAGCTGGAGCCTATCCCAGCTGACTACGGGCGAAAGGCGGGGTACACCCTGGACAAGTCGCCAGGTCATCACAGGGCTGACACATAGACACAGACAACCATTCACACTCACATTCACACCTACGGTCAATTTAGAGCCACCAGTTAACCTAACCTGCATGTCTTTGGACTGTGGGGGAAACCGGAGCACCCGGAGGAAACCCACGCGCACACGGGGAGAACATGCAAACTCCACACAGAAAGGCCCTCGCCGGCCACGGGGCTCGAACCCGGACCTTCTTGCTGTGAGGCGACAGTGCTAACCACTAC